>NC_092356.1:19277442-19899365 GCF_963676685.1 Mytilus edulis | reverse complement strand
TTGGAGCTCATTGTCGTATTTTTACTGCTTCTAAACTTGTTCATTACTGTTGCTTAACACGGCTCCATAAGTAAAAAAAAAAGCTCAATAATGTCATTACAATTGTTTTGAATAGCGTAGTATAAAGGAGGTTGTCCATTCCGATCTTTGACATTGATAGTTGCATTATTTTTCAATAACAATTCAGTAATACCCCTATCACCAGATGCCACCGAAACATGTATTGGTGTCCATCCATCTTCAGATTCATACTGCCTTGCCTTACTAAACTCTACTCCACGTTTCACTAATAATTCGACTACATCAGTGTGTCTGTTTTGACAAGCTTTATCACAATGATTAATGGAAGCACCGTGTTTTAATAATAATTGTACTACATCTTCGTTACCTTATTCACATGCAAGATACAATGGCGTTGAACCATATACATTGGAAATGTTAACAAATGTATCACTGTGACGACAGAAATATGCTACTACTTCCTTATGATTGAAATAAGAAGCAACATGTAATGCACACAATCTAATTTCATCAGATTTGTTTATGTCAGCTTTATAACTTAACAACTTATATACTGCTTCGAAATGGTTTTCCCTACAAGCTATATAAATCGGTGTCATGCCATTTTTCATTTGAAAGTTAATGTCTGTAGCATGTTCCATCAACATTTCAATGATATCAATATTTCCGTTTGCAGCGCACAGTTTAGTGCAGTTCTACCATCTTCATCAGCACTGTTTATTTCTGCGTCGTTTTCAAGCAATAACTTAGCTACTTCTTTATGGTTGGCATAAACAGCAATATGTAATGGACTCCATCCATTTTCCTCACATTTGTTTATTTCAGCTTTATATCTTAACAGAATTATTACTGCTTTTAAATGGTCATGCTCAGAAGCTATATAGATAGGTGTCATTTCATTATTCAGTTGGACGTTTACAACTGCATCATGTTCCATCAATATTGAAATAAGCTCCGTGTTTCCACCCCTTTAGCAGCAAAGTATAGTGCAGTCCAACCATGTTTATCAAGACTATGCACGTCTGCACCTTTTTCGAGTAATAACTTAGCTTTTTCATTATGACCATGGTAACACGCTTAAAGTAATTTCGACTTTCTATTCTCGTTAACCTTATTAACTGCTGCGCCCTCTTTGATTAATATTTCTGTTATATTTTTATTTCCATATGAACAAGCTAAATGGCACGGGGTATATTCCTTTGCATTGCAATAATCAATAGAAGCACCCTTCTTTATTAGTAGTTTAACTATATCCTCATTCATATTTTACAAGCAATTCGCCTGTTTTATTACAACGGTTTACCTCTACATTACCGTGATGACAAAGATATCGCACTATTTCCTTGTGGTTGCCATAAGTAGCCACGTGTAATGGAACCCATCCAGTTTCATCACATTTGGTTATGTCAGGTTGATAAGTAAACAAAAGTGTTACTGCTTCTAAATGATTTTTCCTACAAGCTATATAAATTGGCGTCATTCCATTATCCATTGGAAAATCTAAGTTTGCACCATGCATATGGTTCATCAGAATATTAATCAGATCGTTATTTCCATCTTCAGTGGCAGTGTGGAGTGAAGTCCGACCATTTTCATCACTTGCGTTTACTTCGGCACCATTTTCGAGTAATGCTAAAGCTATTTCATTATGCATGTTGTTACAAGCTAAAAGTAATGGCGTGTTTCCAGTTTCGTTCACTTTTTTAACTATTGCGCCTGCTTTAATTACCAATTCTACAATATTTTTA
Organism: Mytilus edulis; assembly: GCF_963676685.1. Classification (NCBI taxonomy): domain Eukaryota; kingdom Metazoa; phylum Mollusca; class Bivalvia; order Mytilida; family Mytilidae; genus Mytilus; species Mytilus edulis. Next base: position 19,897,596 of record NC_092356.1, on the reverse strand, counting down.
ACACCATTAAAACAAGCTAAATGAAACGGGGTTAATCTATTTTCATTGCAATGATTAATAGAAACACCATGTTTTAATAACAATGTTACTATGTCTTCATTGCCTTTTTGACAAACAAGGTGCAATGACGATTCGCCTACTTTATTTGACAGGTTTACTTCTACAGCACTGTGATCACATAAATATGCCACTAATTCTTTATGGTTGTCATGAGAAGCAATATGTAATGGGCTCCATCCACTTTTCTCACATTTGTTTATGTCCCCTTTATTATGTAACAGCAGTTTAACAGATTCTAAATGATTATTCTCACTTGCTATGTACATTGGTGTCATTCCATTTTTCATTTGACAGTTTACGTCTGCATCATATTCCATCAAAAGTTTAATGAGATCTGTATTTCCGTTTTCGGCGGCAGTGTGTAATGAAGTTCGACCATGTTCATTTGCACGATTTACTTCTGCACCATTTTCGAGTAATAACTTAGCTCTTTCATTATCCATATCGGTACAAGCTAAAAGTAGTGGTGAATATCCAGTATCGTCAACCATATTAACATTGTTTTGATATTCCTGATCACAAAATAATTGTAGGGGAGTGAATATACTTTTAATGCAATGATTTGGTGAATCATCCTCGATGTCGAATAATACTTCAACTATGTCTACATTACCCTCCTGAGAAGCCAAATGTAATGACATTATTTTATTCGCATCTCCTCTATAAATCGCTGAGCCATGCTTGAGTAATAATTTTACTATATTCATATGATTTCGCCTATAAGCGTTATACAGTGGTATTTTTCCAGCATTGTTATTTTTATTCACATTTGCACCATGAGAAATTAATTCTTCAGCTAGATCAATAAACCCTTCCAGGCAAGCTTTATTTAAGGGAGACCATCCTTCATTTTCACATTTGTTAACATCGGCGTTCCTCTCGAGTAATAATTTTACTGCCATTAAATGACCAACGTGACAGGCTAAGTACAATGATGTCATTCCGTTTTGCATTTGCTTGTTTACATCTGCCTTGTGATGAATTAAAAGTTTGATTATGTCGGTATCACCATCATACGCTGCCATATGTAGTGGATACCAACCGTCTTTGCCACATATGTTTACATTTGCATGTTTTTTTAACAGAACTTGAGTGGTTTTCAGATATCCCTTGTAACAACTTGCAAGTAAAGGGGTGTATCCAAAGATGTCAATTTGATCAATTTCAGCACCACTGTTAAGAAACAAGTCTGCAATTTCATGGTGTCCATTTAAATATGCCTTGTGTAAAGGAGACCTATTGTTAACATCGAGGAAATGTATATATTCTCTGTTTTTGTCAAGTAGATATTTTGAAATATTATAATAACCTTTAGCCGCAGTGACGTGTAACGGAGTTGCGAAATCATTTATTGACGAAGAAAATTTTGAAATCATCTTCTCCAAGTATCGTATTAACAAACTTCTATAGCTTTTAAATTTCATTTGATTGCTAGCAAACACCTCCCAGTTATGGCCATTTTCAATGTCTCCGAATATACGTTCGAAATACATTGTTTCTAATTCGTCCGATATCATAATGGTACAGTCGCCATGCTGTTCATTCAGGGAAATTAATTGGCACCTACTTCTAATAAACGCCGTGTCTCCGTGTCTTAAAATGCATCGGATAATAAATTGTGCTACAGTATCAGTAATAATGTCAAAATTTTTATCGTGTTTGGTACAAAATATAGAATTTTTTTCTGATAGATACATATATTTTAGATTTTGAATATTGGACAAAATTGAAGTTTTAGATGGATATTTCCTTGCATCAAGTTCAACGAATAAATCTTGTAACATGTTATCGTATTTTACATGGCCAATCTGAAGACCTTCTTTCTCGATTGAGTTATTTGATAAAACTAAAAGTGCAAAAACTATGAACGATACTTCTTTTTTACTTTTAAAGTTTTCAATTTCGTCCTTTAGAAACTCATTAGGATTTTGAAAAAAATCAACATTCCCCTTATTCTGTTCATTAAACATAAAACATAGCAAAGGGAAAAAGTTGTACATCATTATGATTTCATCATTCAGTTGACTCACAACATTCTTAGTAAGATATAACTTGCTGATTTCTCTTCTTTCCACTAAAGATAAATGTATTTCATCCGATTGCAAGTTGAATTGCTCAAATGGTTGAGAAGATAAGCTATCTTTAACATTATCATAAAGATATGATCTGCATGTTACCATTACTTTAATGATTTTATTTTTTAATAACATCTTAATACGTCCTGTTTCAGACTCCCAGCAGTTAAGGTTGCATTTATTTAAAGAATATTTGCCGAATACATCATCCAAAACAAAGAGTTGTTTAGCATTATAATTCGTCAATTTCAATAATTCTGATGGTAACCAAATAGGTAAAACTGTGTAGCCTTCGGTTTCTTGCATGTGTATGGCCATATGATAAGCAAGTGCAGATTTGCCAGATCCAGGTATACCAGTAATAAAAGTGCATTGATTGTCTTTGACCACTTTATTTAATCTAGTAGCAGCTTCAGTCACGTAGAACTTCTCTAATTTCTTTTTCCATTCAGCGATTTCTTCAGTTTGAATACCTGCAATAATAGTGTAAGAAATGCAAAATGTAATTATATAAATAATTTAACAATTCAGTTTGTTGTACAATCCTTAAATATGTTCAATAAGATATGCATGTCAAGGAAACAAAAGGTGAAACATAAGTCAAATTTGCTATTGAGGTTACACAGGTAAATTATCGAATAACATGAAAGAGTAAGTACTCTCCTAAGGAACCCTCAAACCCAAAGCGACCTAAAGTCAACGATGTATTAATACTGGAATGGTGGTGAGCGTTATGGAGAAAGGGACACTCAAAGTATGACTAAATCCATATAAATTTAACTTTCCTTGGATTTGGGGTCTTAGTCTTGTAACGATTTCTTAACCCAGAGTTCCAAAAAAAGAATATGTTAGAATTAATGAAATTAACTATATATTCCATACATAACGAGAAAATTATGTTTCGATTAAAATAAGAAAAGACATGTAATTGATGCGCATGTGTCGTATTACTACCTCAGCAATATCAAAAACTGTAATAAATTTCAAATGAATATCGCTTATTTACGTATAATGTTTATAATTCTGTGTATATAACGATAACTCTGGATAAAACGAACATTTTGATAGTAACATATACCTCATAGTGCCTTTAATTCATTTGAAAAATCATCTTTAAAAACTTACATTGTATATTTTGTCTTTCCAAATTAAGCGTTTCAACTTGAGTAGTAAGTTCTTCAATTTGCTTTTTGTTTTAGCAAATTCTACATACATTTCATGGAATGAATAATCTAGGTCAGCGTGTTGCAATTTTTTGCATTCAGATTTCATGGTCGGACAGATAATTTCTATAGCCTGAAAGAAATAAACGGTTTTATAGGAGAATTATAGCTAAAGTGTATGAATGCTCCGAAAGGGTTAAGCAGGCTCTATATGTAGCGCCTGTCGTGTTGTCATTGTAAGTACATATTCGGTGATAAGTCTCATTTTAGTTATGTAATAGTTTGCGGAAAAGAAAACGACATTATGATAACGACAATTGGATCATATCTGTCGTCATTTGTGAAGCAGATAGCTCTTAATGGTCAATCAAATAGTGATGTCGTCCATTGAGTTTTAAAAAAAGATGAAATCAATTTAAAAACTTGAAACTATTAGTTTTACAGCTCTCCTGTAAACAGCAACCCTCAATCAAGGAAACCATTATATGAAACGCAAGATCAGATATACAGTATCAACTGGATGATTTATGTAATCCAGCTGCAGGCGCTGGAAATTACAAAGTTGAGAAATATATTTTATTTTGTTTGAAAATGGGTTTTTCCTGTTTGGTATTTGTAGTAATTATATATAGATGGGAACTAGTTCTGCAAAAGTATGTACTATTTATAAAGTTTGATGTTACGTGCACATACACGAGAAAAGTTTTGGCGGTTTCTACGGGTGGGGTTTTATGGTACTATATAAAGTTTGGCATTTAAATGTATTAGTATCGAAGGTGCTCGCAATTACGTCGAAGCGCACGAAGTTAGTCACATTCATGGCTGCTATGTTTATTACATGTACTTATATCATGTGGTTTTTATCGAAGAAACCAGTATTATAAAGTTAAATACAATTTGTATCGCAAGAGAAGATAATATTGTTACTGCGAGCAACTAACCCTATTTCTGTGTTTGTTTTGTTTAAAGCCTATTGAATTTAGAGTAGAAATTTTTTACATTCGAACGAGCAGAGCGAAGTAAAGTACCGACCCTAATTGCGAATTCATGTTGTAAATCAAACTTTGAAGCCAACATATATGTTGGTGATATCCTTTATCTCATATCTCAACATAGTAAACAAACAACAAATTATTTACTGAAAGGACATAATCTAAAAACCGAACGTGAATTAGGGATAATACTAGGTTCTTTTCATTTTTCAATGGACTCTCCAAGATGACGTCTTCCTCATCTGAATAAACTTCTGTAAACAAAGTATGGATACACATGTTGTAAATAATGAATACAGATATAAAATATTTGTTTTATATTTTCTACTGGATAATTTTCTCTCCTGGTGGATCTGTCAGTTTCTAATGGTAACATCGGTACTCTGTCGATGTTGCCGTTTTACTGTAAATGTTTTGATTATAAAATACGTCTCTATCAAAACTTAGTTGAGTGGGAACTAACACCGATTACTTTTTGGTTTATAGTTTTCCTCTTTCGGTTTTGATACTAATTTATGTGTCTCTCCAAACTATACGTATGCGTAAAGACAACATGTTACAGTCGTACTTTTTTCTTGTATGCTTTGTCACGAGTATTTTGTACATTGAAAAGCATTCGAAATACACAAAATACATTAATCATTGTTAACATGTGATATTTTAAACATAGTCTCAAGTATAACCATGAAGGTTCGTCTTACTAGGAAAATGCTTTAAAAAAACTTTAAAAAAGTAAAATAATAAAAACACCGAACTCCAAGGAAAATTCAAAACAGAAAGTACCTTATCAAATGGCAAAATCAAAATCTGAAACACATCAACCAAATGGAAAAACAACTGCCATATCCCTGACTTGGTACAGGCATTTACTTGGTGGCTTGAACCTGGTTTAATAGCTAGCTAAACGTGTTTCTTGTATGACATTCGCAAAAAATTCCAGTTTAATAATAAAGTTGAGGTTATTTTCTGTATGGTAAGTTATGTTGATCGTTCTAATTATTCATGATTAAATAACATTAAAATCGTATTCGATGAAAGTAGCAAGGACGTTACGGATATCTTGACTGATTTTAAGATGATCTATACATTGTTCAAATTAATATAATATATTATATGAAGATTTTTAATCAACCATACTCGAGAATCCTTTGTTTTTCTTTCATTCATTTTTCTATTCTTTTGTGGTATGGTAACTCCCTCGGAAACATCAGCAAATGTTGTAATGAATTCTGTGTCCAGCATGATACCTGAGTCAGAATGAGCAATTTGATTCCTGAGGAACTTAATTCTAGATACCGCCGCTCCTTCACTAGTTTAATATGGTTGTGGTAGCTGGTCTCGAATAATTATGTTCGTCAGGTTTCGGAGAAGACAAACCATTTATGTCAAGTCGAAGTTATCCGAATTAGGATCGGAACCTGAAAATGAACTTTAATAAATTTTAAGTTTTGCTTACATATATTGTGAGTTTCGTTTTCACTTACCTCAGATATTTCTCTTATAAAAACTTATTCATTACGGCATATGCATCCTATTTATGTTCGGCTTACAATTGTTTAAATAACCATGATAGACTCGATGGAGCTAATAGAGGACTCGATGAACATAATTGAGCTAATAGAGGAGGAACTGCTTACCATTCCGATTCAACTGAGTTTTAATACTTCAATATTTTATTGTTGATTTTTGAGGCTGAGGTTTGAATTTGTTGTCATTAGGTTGTAGTTATACGACTGTTGCTTTTATTTCCTTTTTTAAATTTACTCCCTTATTGATTTATTGTTCTTGTTCAAATGTTTGAAAATTTTTTAAACAAAATTTATGACTGTATTCTTTTTTAAAAGTGTTTACATAATACATCAATACAATCAATTTAATTTCGAATGCTAGAATAACAAAAATGTCTTATAACAGAATAATTTTCAACTGCCTATTATAAAAAAAAAACATTAAAATTTCTTCTTTTAAGAAACGTTTACATATATCGAGAATAACAAAGATATAACACAGTTCACTTATTAGTTGATGTTATCTGATCTGATCTTATTGTTTTTTGTTCATTGGTCATTTAAAATATGGACAATATGGAAGAGGAGTCAGATTCTTCATTTTCTGAATTTGATGTAAAATTTTCATACAGGTGATTTCTTCCCAACGTAACGATGGTCAAAACAGAGTTTTAAAAGCAACGTATTTTCAATTTATATCAGCTTAAGAAATGTTACACTTATACATGTTATATGTTTAGAGGACATATTCAATACTTTTACTGGTCAGATATTCTTTTTTTTTGTAAATGAAATGGTAAGTTATGTTGATCGTTCTAATTATTCATGATTAAATAACATTAAAATCGTATTCGATGAAAGTAGCAAGGACGTTACGGATATCTTGACTGATTTTAAGATGATCTATACATTGTTCAAATTAATATAATATATTATATGAAGATTTTTAATCAACCATACTCGAGAATCCTTTGTTTTTCTTTCATTCATTTTTCTATTCTTTTGTGGTATGGTAACTCCCTCGGAAACATCAGCAAATGTTGTAATGAATTCTGTGTCCAGCATGATACCTGAGTCAGAATGAGCAATTTGATTCCTGAGGAACTTAATTCTAGATACCGCCGCTCCTTCACTAGTTTAATATGGTTGTGGTAGCTGGTCTCGAATAATTATGTTCGTCAGGTTTCGGAGAAGACAAACCATTTATGTCAAGTCGAAGTTATCCGAATTAGGATCGGAACCTGAAAATGAACTTTAATAAATTTTAAGTTTTGCTTACATATATTGTGAGTTTCGTTTTCACTTACCTCAGATATTTCTCTTATAAAAACTTATTCATTACGGCATATGCATCCTATTTATGTTCGGCTTACAATTGTTTAAATAACCATGATAGACTCGATGGAGCTAATAGAGGACTCGATGAACATAATTGAGCTAATAGAGGAGGAACTGCTTACCATTCCGATTCAACTGAGTTTTAATACTTCAATATTTTATTGTTGATTTTTGAGGCTGAGGTTTGAATTTGTTGTCATTAGGTTGTAGTTATACGACTGTTGCTTTTATTTCCTTTTTTAAATTTACTCCCTTATTGATTTATTGTTCTTGTTCAAATGTTTGAAAATTTTTTAAACAAAATTTATGACTGTATTCTTTTTTAAAAGTGTTTACATAATACATCAATACAATCAATTTAATTTCGAATGCTAGAATAACAAAAATGTCTTATAACAGAATAATTTTCAACTGCCTATTATAAAAAAAAACATTAAAATTTCTTCTTTTAAGAAACGTTTACATATATCGAGAATAACAAAGATATAACACAGTTCACTTATTAGTTGATGTTATCTGATCTGATCTTATTGTTTTTTGTTCATTGGTCATTTAAAATATGGACAATATGGAAGAGGAGTCAGATTCTTCATTTTCTGAATTTGATGTAAAATTTTCATACAGGTGATTTCTTCCCAACGTAACGATGGTCAAAACAGAGTTTTAAAAGCAACGTATTTTCAATTTATATCAGCTTAAGAAATGTTACACTTATACATGTTATATGTTTAGAGGACATATTCAATACTTTTACTGGTCAGATATTCTTTTTTTTTGTAAATGAAATTAAGGACACAATGAATTGAAGAAGGGCAACCTTCTCCCCAGGCTTTAACATACTAAAGTTAGGAGTTTAAACTATTAGATATCATACAATAACTTTTTCAAACTGAATTTCATTCTAAAAGAGTTTATGGACCATAATGTACCTAGTGATACGATTATTCAAACTTGTGTAAAGGAGTAGGTCCAGTCAGACCCCTTCTTGGCCCAAAGATATAGCATATTTGATAGATTTTTAATATTTAAGCTTGAATTAGAGTGTCTTTAATGACTAAATCAGTCCAAATCTTTCACATAAACTAATTGAATTTTCTAAAGTAGACACTTTATTGTTTAAAAAGTGTTCAAAATCGTTCATCAGATGAACCTGAAGTTTTAAGGCCAGAATCGGTCCTTACAGGACATTCTCCTTTTCTGTTCATGGTGTCCTAAAACGGACAGCTGTGTCTTAAATGGATTTTACTGCTCATTTGAATGTTATTTGTAATCCTCTCTTTGATTGTGACGTTATACCGAGAGGTTAATTTTATATAAGCACAATTCTGCATTAATTTCTTTAATATATTTCTTCTATAAACGGGAAGATTCTAATTGCTTATTACTTAATTGATTACTACGTATGCCTTGTCTTAACCAACATGATTGATCGATCAATAAGTTCTGTTTTAGGTTTTATTTATTCTTAATTCTTAAGGTTTCAAAATCGAATTGAGGACTATGTTTTTATTCTTCCTATTGCTTTTCATTCAATCTTTAATTCGGTATAAAAATAAGGAGATGAGATAGTATTGTCAATGAGACAACTATCCACAAATTAAGTAAAAATGAAGTGGGTGAAAGCAATTACAGGCAACCTTGCAGCCTTTGTCAATGTTAAACAACACATATCGTATAGTCGGCTTTAAGTATATACATGAGGCCCCAACATGAAAAATATGAAAACAATGAATTAAAATGAAAATCAGCTGAAAAGGGCTAAACTCATTCGATCGAAACAAAGTAGATAAACATCTAACAAGAATACGTGATATGGTATTTTAAATCCCACACAACAAGAAAGATTCAAAGAAGAAAAGAGCAGTATACTACAGCCCTTGGATGGTGTAAACTTCCCAAAAAAACGTGTATGGTGTAATGGTGTGTGGCATATGGTGCAATGGTGTAAGGTGTATTGTGATATGGTGTATGGTGTAAAGGGAATGGTGTAATGGTGTATGAGGAATGGTGTGATTGTGTAACGTGCGATTGGGAATGGTGTGAATGATGGTGTAAGACATTTCATTGGTTGAAAACGAAGTTTTTTTTTAATTTATTATTTCGAATTGTAAACATAAACAATAATAATATTTTTAATATTTGAAATTTAATTGCATTGTGGGGAATTTCGGAACGTGTAGATAGAATGGGGAATGGTGTATGGTGTAATGTGTAAGGTGTATGGTGCAAAGGTGTAACGTGTATGGTGTAATGGTACAAGGTGTATGGTGTAATGGTGTATGGTGTATGGTGTAATGGTGTATGGTGTTAGTGGAAAGTTTACACCATCCAAGGACTGTAACAGCTATGTCAAATAAAGGCAACAGTAGTATACCGCTGTTCAAAACTCATAAATCCATGAACAAAAAACAAAATCGGGATAACAAACTAAAACCGAGGGAAACGCATTAAATATAAGAGGAGAACAACGACATAACACTAAAATGTAACACATATAGACAAAATCCCACGAGAATAACAAATATAACATATATATATAACATCAAAACCAAATACATGAATTTGGGATAGACAAGTACCGTGACACGTCTTATCGCAATGTGAATTTACACTCAAAAATAAGAGAAAACAAACGACACAACGTTATAATGTAATACACACAGAAACGAACTATAATATAACAATGGCCATATTCCTGACTTGGTACAGGGCATTTTTAAAGGAAAAAATGGTGGGTTGAACCTGGTTTTGTGGCATGCCAAACCTCGCACTTTTATGGCCATGTGAAATATAACATCAAAATGACAACACAGGACTACAATATAAATAAATTGGAGAACACAATTGACAAAGAATCACACGAACAACAGCCAACAAAAGGCAACAAGTTCAAAATTTTAATACGCCAGAAGTGTATTTTGTCCACACAAGACATATGTGTGACGCACAGATACAAAAGTTTGAAAGCCGAAACGAGTACAAAGTTGAACAGCATCGAGGACCAAAAGATCAAAAAGGTTGTGCCAAAAACGGCAAGGGTTTTCTGTTAAGTTACCAGAAAATCCCTATAATTTAGAGTAATTTATACTTTTGCAAACAGTAAATTTAATAAAATGAATATTCAAAAGATGTACATGATAAGGCTGAAGTATTAACTAATTACAGGAAACAACTGAAATACATTTACATAACCAGACATTTGAAACACAAAAGTAGACACATCCGAATACGTTTAAACCTCTACGCCAAGTGACGTCCTATTTGAAACTGAAAAATGACGAAAAAATGACGTCATTTGAATTAGTAAAACAGAGCATCAAAAAATGAAAAATGACGTCACATAAGAATGAATAAGATAGAATTAGGATTAATTTAAGATTATATATTTGAACTAAATACTGATATTGCATTTAATAACAAAGCACATTTTAATTCTTATTAATATAAAACTGAGGTAGCAATTAACTACAAAGAGATTAACAACTAATGATAGTACCATGTATCTAAGACTGTTATATCAATCAGTACATATACGACATCCACCAGATTCTGTATAAAGACGTCATTAACTGTCAGAGAAAAACAGGCCAATGTATAATTCCAGATATAGGTGTCGACATATTGTGTATAACTGTAAAGGTGTATGTGTGTATAACAATAATATTTGGTATGGTTTTAATTTTTCTAATGAAAAAGGGATTTATAAGTTTACCCGGATCGTATCTAAATTTCCGGGCTAAGTAAAACAAACACCTTACTAACAATACGGATGTGCTTGGTTTTAAATAATTCTGCAACAGGTACAATGCAAGTCCGATTTCCAACCCAAATCTTTGTATCTAGAGAAGATGTATGTAAGTAACTTCTGGTAATAAAATCCCTGACTTAACAATATTTTAGTAAGACATAGAATTCGCTGTTTGAAATAAAAAAAAAAAGCACGTCACAACAGACATGGCTTAGCGAATGAGTACAGATTTATAAACAACGGATGACGGTACAGAAGGAACGACAAAAACTAAATGAGAAAAACATAACTACAAGGTAGGAAAAATCGTCCCTTTTGTCTTGCATAACAGAAATATCGAAATTGAGGAAAAAAACAGTTATTGTTATTCATATTTTTTTTTATAGTAAGTACATATTGGTATATTTCGGCAATTTATTCAGAGTTCTCAATTATTTATCCTCGGCTGTCAAATATTCGGTTTTGAGCGTTCATGATGAAGATTGATCCAGAAAAGCTCTTCGGACGCATCAACTTTATAACGTCGTGTTTTTATTTTTTAACGAAAAGAATAGTATAAACATAACGTAAAGTGTTGTCAAAGGTATCAATTAAAAAAAATTAGTGCCCATAAGATTTCACAAAACCTGTCGATTAACTTTATTGCCGAAACGTGCATACATGTTGTGAAGGTACATTTTTGATTGTTTCCATTGTGTTTCACAATTTGTCAAATAATTTTTCTCTCATTAAACATGTAGAAAAAATCAAAACAATAATCAAAAAACCTTGTGATTACACAAATAGGAAAGCAATTGTTTCTTCCGGAATATTTGGTTTATACCAAATGTGTAATTTTAATATAACGGATACACAATAAAAGTAACCATAATCACCTGGAGGAAACAATAATGTCCATTGCCTCTGTGTTATGACATATTTATTTTTCAGCCTATCTAGTTTCGTCCAGTTTTTTGAGAAAACTGATTTCAGTATAGTAGGATTACATTCTCTATTGAAAAGATTTCTAACAGCCTTAGGTGAAAGTCTTATAACTAAGTTGGCGACTCTAAGAAAATTTGTTTCCTCTATTAATAATGCTGGTACTGCTGATGCCATTCTAAAAAATAATGATTACTAGTTGGTTCCATGAATTAGTAAAAAACGTACACAAATTGTTGTTTTTAATTTATTATTTTACTTTTACGTTTCAATTTTTGATAAGAAAACTTATACATGTACGAATCTGAGTAGTTATGGTGGTGACTTATTTAATGTTGGCGATACTTTCATTTAGCAGTCATTCGAAATAGCACTATCTGGTGTTTGTTTGCAACTACAATCTTCTCCGATCCTGAGAGGCGTCATGACTGAATTCTTCTCCACTGGATGATGTGGTATGTAATGCAAAGACAAAATGCGCATTGCTTTGTGTTTATCTTTTTATTCGAGTACGACCTTTCTTTCTTGTTGAATACTGTTTGTGTACGTAATTTTGCAATGGTCAAGAATGTAGCGGATGCGAATCTACTTTTTGAGGTACTTTTCAGGCTTCCATGATAACTAACTCGTATAAAATTGCTTTGTGTAATCTATTTAGGGTCCAGTTTGTTTACCTATGTTCCCTAGCTAAGTTTTGGCGTATTTCTGCTGGCAACTTGTTCAGAATAACTGGTACGACTATCGCACTATAAGTGTCACCAGTTAGTGACTCTATATTACGTAAGTTTCAGTTTTGTCATAATAATTGCGGAGGTTTAATAAAGAATATATCAGCGGCTAAATATCAAGTAGAGCTTGCCGGAATGTTTGTATAATAGTATGTATCTGTCCATACCTCTCTTGTTACAACGAAATAGCTTTGCCGTAGCAAGTGTTTGTAATAGAAAAACATGATATGGTGTGCAATACTTCTTTTTGTAGGAGGGACTTTAAGTAGTTAAACTTTTGTACATCGCTGATTGTTGGATTTGTGTGAATAAATGTCCCATATCAATCGCAAAATGATTTCCAATTTAAAATACTCTCGCCAAAAGTAGGATAATTTCAACTATGGTAATTTATGGTGCTGATTTTTTGCGGTAGAAGATGAATGTCAACTTGGAATGTACTTAACCGGGTTCGTTGTAGGGACAATCTCTGATATAGCGGGTTACTAGTATAAAACGATGATGTATTTGATTGTACATCAGATGTCGTCGTGAAACAATTGGGTGCAATTGAGGGCAGTCGCTTGCAGGTACACTATTGCATATATGTGAATTCATGGTATGTATTGGTATATCAACGGGAGAACATAACTAGCTTGAAAACGGTAATATTAATGGGTAAATTATGACTTTTTGACTGTGAGGATTGCATGAGTTTTCTTATTTGACGGAGTGTTCAATCTTTATCGAACATATACTCATCTATTTGCTGCATTTCATCAACCGCGTCTTCATCCGAGCTGACTTCCATAATTTTATCATTTAAATCTTATAGAATGTCTTCTTTCTGTAACATGGAATGGAAAATTGCTGTGACTTCCTCAACTTTTATTTCGGAACTGTCTCTAAAGTATCTATTTTCTTGTTTGTTAGATTTTGTCTTTCATTTGGGCCGATCTTGTACAGGTAAATTATATTTTTATGCACCATTTATTATGTCCTATTTATGTGCATAATATTTTGATAAAGTTGAAGGCCTACCTACTTAAAACTTAATACATGATATGGTCCTTCTAATTATAATGCCAAATTAGAGTTTTGACTACAAGTTTACGGTCCACTGAACATAGAAAGGAATAATGCGATTGGGGCATCCGTGTACTATGGACACTTTCTTGTTTTATATATCATATCATATTTTTTAGCCAGTTGTACATATGTTATGAATTATTTTAAAGCACCCCAATAAGATCACTAAAAACGTAAAACAATGGATTATTATCTGTTCTTGCCGAGTATTTATATGCCACACATCTGTTGTACTTGCCAACAACGAAGTCTATCTTTTTCTTTCTCGTGTCATAACGAAGTTATCGAACAATATGACCAAAACTATTTTAAACCATAAGAAAACATAAGGGAACACTGTTTATATCCATATATGACCAGTATATACTCTAGGTTTACTGCATGTACATGTATTTTTTTTTAAATCATCCAAAATCTCGTACGCCTGTGTTACTTTACACTGGTATATTTTAATATCTTCGCTTATAATTTGAACTTATGTGATTTCCTAAATTGCGTATTCAGAAGATTAGGCCGACAAACAATAATTTCTAGAGGTTTCGATATATTGTTAACGTATGCATGTTTAAAAGATTAACTTATTTCTTGATTGTTTTCGTAAAATAATGTCCGATCGTGCAATAAAATTATAAGTTATTTGCACTGCTTATTCAAAAAAATAAAAAAAATAATACTAAAAATAAAATTATGACAAACATGTGACAAAGGTTCATTGTCGTTTGTCAATTGTTTCATTTCAAATTGTCTTAAGAAGAAATAATAGATATTTCGCATGATCTCACTGAAGCTTACAGCTAATTTCCTAATACATATAGAGCAACACCTTGATTAACTTCTTTGCTTTGTTTGTATAATTTTTAAAATTAAATTGGGATAACGTCCAATTGAATTCTAATATCATATAAACAGGTGTACATCTATAATACTAAAATGACGAGGTCCAATTTATAATCAAAGAATTAAACTTTATATATAGCTAATATAGGACAATGGTGTAGATTAAAAATTACACCACTCCACACCCTTCTGTTTTCCACATTATTAATAATGCCAATAATTAACAAGTTCCGGGGCGAATCCGATACCGATACCAATAGTATATTCACCTGTTACCTATTACCTTATCTGTACGTTCCGCATCTGACAGGCGCACCACCAAACGGTGTATTTGCTTTTGCTATATACACGGGTCATAATCACAGGGTTGACACTCCTAAATTCAGTCAAATTGTTACCTATTGTAGTATTTTAATCAGTAAGACTTTACTAAAAATCTGGACTTAAAATAAGGCGTATAGGTACAGTTTTCAATTTGTTAGCGGGCATGACGTAAAACAGCGAATCAAAGAATTCAACTTTATTGGACAATGCTGTTGATTAAAAAATACTCAATTCCAGGACCTGAATATTACCAATAATTGATAAGTTCCAGGTCGACGGGTTCAAACAGAAAGATTTGAAAGCAGAGAAAACTGTGTATCTTATAATCGGCACGACTTTATCCGACAATACCAATACTAATACTATTACCAATAATTGATAAGTTCCAGGTCGACGGGTTCAAACAGAAAGATTTGAAAGCAGAGAAAACTGTGTATCATATAATCGGCACGACTTTATCTGACAATACCGATACTAATACTATTACCAATAACTGATAAGTTCCAGGTCGACGGGTTCAAACAGAAAGATTTGAAAGCAGAGAAAACTGTGTATCTTATAATCGGCACGACTTTATCAGATGACAATACCAATACTAAAATAAGGCTCACGCATAGTTATATACTTTAATTCAGTCACGGACCCGCGATATCACGGGTGTGTTCTAGTACCTATATATGAAGATGTCAATCTTAATAACAAAGTCTGAATAAACATTTATACAAACAAAGCAAGGAAGCCAACCAAAACTTTCTCTACAAGCATTCGGTTATTATCTGTAAGGCAAAACATATTAATAAAATTAATACTCAGCAAAGTGAATTAAAATTTAAAAAATCGGATTTTAAAACTAAATTGTTGTAAATTTAACTTATTACAAAAACAATTGCTCAAAGAATAATATCCAACATACAATTTTAACTTTTACATGTATTAACAATGATTAAGCTACAATGACCGGAAAGATTGAAAATAAATCTCGATTTCAATACCGACAACAACCTTTTATTTGTTTCAATTTCCAAAATGATCAATTTAGATTCATTGTATTTGATCCTGCTTGGTGAAATCCTACTTTGCAATTTCAACGGAAAACACGTTAGGTAGTAATAACAGTGATTGTATTTCATGATAGGCTAAATGGCGGTATAGCATTTAAGAATCAAACACTTTCAATTCAAATATTTTACCTATAATTTTAATTTTTTATATCTTAAATATTCAGAAATAATGAATTCACAAACTAAATGGAATAATTTCTATTGCGGTTCGTCTTAGCCGGGGAAAACAATGGTATGAAGAAGTCCATCCAGGCGTAAAAGGTTATTTCAAACAATTTTTTTTCATTCCCACGGATTGTGTTTCTGATGGTTAATATTGTGCGGCAACAACGATATCTGATACTGATACATTCATTTAATTTCTTGTATTACCGGATAATAAAGTAGGTGAATATAGTTGTTCTTCTTGGAAATTTAAAAGTGGGATTCAAACATCCAATTTGCGATTTTTTTCAAATAGTGTGCCAGCATGGAAAGCTTGTACTATGACGTCGGATTCAATGTTCCGAAAAAAGACAACTCTTTTCTTCAAACGAACGAAAAAAAAAACATGAAAATTATTGACATTTTTTTTAAAGGTCGGTGACCTACACTGTTTTTCCTTTATTTTGAAGAGTGCACTTTCCCTCTTGGAATTATTATAAAGAAATCATTTATAGATATTTTTTAATACTAGAAACGTTTTTTCAATTTTACGTTTTAATGTTGAAGGGAATGAAATAAATCATATTTTTAAAGATCAAAACAATGAGAGTCTTAAACGCTTGAACCTGTATTTGATAGACACAAATCTACTGCTCAACATAATAGGAATTATTCTAGGTTTCATAGAAAGGAATTTTTTTAAAGATTAATAGATGACAAGTAAATATCATGTTAATATTCGAGAAAACACGAAACTGAGATCGACAAAACTAAGTCGGTGACCCCCAATTTTTTTCATCATATTTCGTTCCTCAAAACATTAAATACCTTCACCCACAATTTAAAGGAAACATCACTGGTAGAACTGAAAAGGCTGTTTGGTATGTAATTGTTTGTATTCAGGAGTCACTGATACGTATGTTGTAGACGAAACACGCAAAGGGCTTTAAAAATTATCAGCCTGGTATCTTATATATTTTTTTTGTAGAAAAATTGACCCAAGTTTAACCCCGCCACAATATTTATGTATGTGCCTGTCCCGAGTCAGGAGCCTGCAATTTAGTGGTTGTCGTTTGTTTATGTGTTAAATATTTGTTATTCGTTACCTTTTTTTTATATAAATTAATGCCGTTAGTTTTCACGTTTGAATTGTTTTACATTGTCATATCGGGGCCTTTTATAGCTGACTATGCGGTATGGCTTTGTTCATTGTTGAAAGCCGTATGGGGACCTATAATTGTTAATGTCTGTGTCATTTTGGTGTCTTGTGGACAGTTGTCTCATTGGCAATCATACCACATCTTCATTTTTAAATTAAGCTATTTCTTGACAATTGGAAAACGCCTTTTAATCTTAAGACAGTCAAACTCCCATTACAATAGGAAGAGTGTGTTAAATTTAACTATTCCATCAATAGTGCTTAGTCCACAGAAAATGAATTTAGGCAAACACAAGACATGGCATAACTTTTGAAAAATGGACTGAAATTTCTAAAAGTATCGCAATTATAAAACGACAATGATTTTTTTTTTAAAGTTGCCTACATTTATTATTTTTGGAATTAATGAAGATAATGGCGATGTGTAACAAATACTTAACAAAAATATAATCGTAGCAGTATCGTAAGTCCGAAACAAAGTAGCCAAACATTTTCAATCTTTATAAAGGGGCTTTCTTTCGTCAATTATAATGCTGTGCTTTAATAACATGATAACTCGTTAAGCGGTTATGGACGGACGAATTATAGTATATCAGTCATTTCAAAACGTTTCCTTCACTATGGGATGAACATTTGTGTTTGTGTGTACAATGAAAGTTCACATTTTTCTTTGTCCGACCGTATCCTCAAAAATAATATGTTCCAAACTTCATGGTCAGAGGAATACGTAATCGTGTTGAACATCATTATGATTCTCAATTTCAAATCTTAAAAAGATGAAGAATGTCACGACACCCCCAAGGTATTGTATCATATAACCACCATAAGAAATGTATTGTAGACTATGTCAACGGACACCAACTTGACTACAAAATGAACTGTTGTACTATTATCAGAGAAACCGCTAAGGTAAAAAAAAGTTTCAACTGCATATCACTTTTATTTGAAAAACAATACTTTATAACACCGTTTTAAAGTATATTCGTAGCAAGCTATAACCAATTTTGACGCTCTTTAAAAACTGAATTGTACTAACTATGATTTTTTGTCGATGCATAATACCTGTTCAATGAATTTATTACCCAATTGTTGATTATCATCTTGAAAGGCAAATTAAACTATTGATATACAATTATAGAAATAAATTTAAAGTTTTGTTTTCAATTTTATAAGTTCACTATACAAAGATAAAAATAAAAATGAATCAACTGCAATTATGTTATATACAAATTTTATAAATAAACAATAAGAGTCACACTAATTATGTAAGGGTCTCAAATTATTGCTAAGTTATAACTTCAGTTCATTTCGTTTATTCGACTTCATATTTAGGACAGTTGAACACAACTTAGATTTTAACAATAATGACTTAACAATATAACCAAGTTAAAGGTATCAATATTCAAATTTCTTGCAATTCTTATATGCACAAGTGCTCATTGAACTGAACATCGTTTTCGTCTTTTTGATTCTGTGTTTTGTACATCACTGTCGCTAAAAATGGCTCCATGGCTAACAAGAAGCTCAGTGATGTCATCAAATTTATTTTGGGTAGCGTAATATAAAGGTGTATGTCCGTTTCGATCATTAAGATTTACAGTTGCATTATTTTTCAATAACAATTCAGTAATACGCAAATCTCCGGAGGATGCTGAAACATGCAAAGGTGTCCAGCCTTCTTTAGATTCAACTTGGGCTTCATTATTAACTTCTACTTCACGTGTCAGCAACAATTCGATTACATCATTACATTTTGTTTGACAGGCTATATATAAAGGTGTTCTTCCATTTCTGTCAGGGAGATTTACTGCTGCATCATCTTTGAATAACAGTTTTACTATATTGCAATTACCTTCGGAACACGCTACGTGAAACGGAGTGAAGCCCTCCTTGTCACAATAATTAATGGAAGCACTGTGTTTTAATAGTAATTTTACTGTGTCTTCATTACCTTCTTGACAAGAAAGATGCAATGGTGTGTTACCATATTTATTGGAATGGTTTACTTCTGCAGAACTGTTTTCACAAAGATATGCAACTATTTCATGATGGTTGGCATGCGAAGCAATAAGTAATGGAGTCCATCCAGTTTCCTCACATTTGTTTATGTCAGCCTTATATTTGACCAACATTTTGACTGCTTCTAAATGATTAGTTTCACAAGCTAAATAAATCGGTGTCATTCCATTATTCATTTGGAAGTTTACATCTGCATCATGGTCCACCAGAATTTTAATGATATTTGTATTTCCATCTTCAGCGGCAGAGTGAAGTGAAGTTCGGCCATTTTCATCGCTGTAATTTACATCTGCATCATTTTCAAGTAATACTAAAGTTATTTCATTATGTCGATCGTTACAAGCTAAAAGTAATGGAGAATTTCCAGTTCCGTTAACTTTATTAACTACTGCACCCGCATTAATTAGTAGTTCTACAATATTTTTGTTACCTTCTCTACAAGCCAAATGTAATGGTGATTCGCCTTTTTTGTTAATAAGGTTTATTACTGCAGAACTGTTTTCACAAAGATACGCAACTATTTCCGTATGGTTGGCATGCGAAGCAATATGTAATGGAGTCCATCCAGTTTCCTCACATTTGTTTATGTCAGCCTTATTTTTGACCAACATTTTAACTGCTTCTAAATGATTAGTTTCACAAGCTATATAAATCGGTGTCATTCCATTATTCATTTGAAAGTTAACATCTGCATCATGTTCCATCAAAATTTTAATAAGATCTATATTTCCGTCTTCAGCAGCAATGAATAGTGAATTTCGAGCATCTTCATCATGATTGTTTACTTCGGCGCCATTTTCAAGTAATACCAAAGCTGTTTCATTATGCCGACCTTTACAAGCTAAAAGTAAGTTTCCATGTTCGATAACTTTATTAACAATTGCGCCCATTTTAATTCCTAGTTGTACAATATTTGTATTTCCATTAAAACAAGCTAAATGAAATGGGGTTAAACCAATTTCATTGCACTGATTAATGGAAGCACCATGTTTTAATAACAATGTTATTATGTCTTCATTACCTCTTTGACAAGCTAGGTGTAATGGCGTTGAGCCTTGTTTATTCGGAAGGTTTATTCCCTCATCATTTTGATCACATAGATACGCAGCTACTTCCTTATAGTTGTTATCAGAAGCAATATGTAATGGACTCCATCCACTTTTCTCACATATCTTTATGTCAGCTTTATAACTAAACAACATTTTAATGGCTTCTAAATGGTTTTCCGTACAAGCTAGAAAAATTGGCGTCATTCCATCATTCATTTTCTTGTTCACTTTTGCCTTATGCTGAACTAGGAGTTTGATAAGGTCGGTATTTCCATCACACGCTGCCATGTGTAGTGGAGACCAACCATATTTATCACATTTATTTACATTTGCTTTCCATTTTAACAATATTTCAACTACCTGTACATATTCATAATTACAACTGTCGAGCAGAGGAGTATATTTGTCATTGTCACTCTGATTAATTTTAGCACCGTTACTGAGCAATAGTTGTGCAATTTCATGATGACCATTCATGGAGGCACTGTGTAAAGGAGTTCTATTTTTATCATCCAGTGAACGTATCTGTTTATTATCTTTTTCGAGTAAATATTTAGAGATATGGTAATAACCTTTGGCCGCAGTGACATGCAATGGAGTTGTGTAATTTATTCTTAATGAAGGCAATTTCTTATGAGACTTTCCTAAGTATTGAATTAACAAATTTCTATAATTTTCAAATTTCATTTGAATGCTTGCAAAAACCTCCCAGTTATGCCCATTTTCAATGTCTTTCAATATACGTTCGAAATACATTGTTTCTAATTCATTTGCAATCATTATGGTACAGTCGCCATGTTGTTCATTGAGAGAAATTAACTGACACCTACTACTTATGAATGCCGGTTCTCCATGTCTTAAAATACAACGAATTATACAATTTCCTATGCTATGAGAAACAATGTCAAAAATTTTATCATGTTTTGTACAGAATGTACATTCTGTTTCTTCAAGATACATATTTTTTAAATGTTGAATGTTTAAAAAAATTGAAGTTTTCGACGGATATGTTTTGATATCTAATTCATCAAATACTTCTTGTAATATTCTATCGTATTTATCATTTCCAATCTGAAGACCGTCCTTCTCGATCGAGTTATTAGATAAAACCAAGAGTGCTAGACTTATGAACGATAAGTCCCTTTTACTTTTAAAGTTGTCAATTTCGTTTTCTATAAACTGATTAGGATTTTGAAAGAAATCAGCATTGTCCATATTCTTTTCTTTAAACATAACACACAACAAAGGAAAGAAGTTGTACATCATAACAGTTTCGTCATTCAGGTGACATAAAACATCATCAATGAGATACAACTTACTGATTTCCTTTCTTTCAGATAAGGACAAATTTATTTCATCTGACTGCAAGTTAAATTGTTCAAATGATTGAGATGATAAGCTGTCTTTAACATTGTCAAATAAATAGGATCTGCATGTCACTATTACTTTAAGGATTTTGTTGTTTAATAACATCTTTATACGTCTTGTCTCAGATTCCCAGCAGTTTAGGTTGAATTCGTTCAAAGAATATTTACCGAAAACATCATCAAAAACAAAAAGTTGTTTAGCATTTGAATTTGCCAATTTTATCAGTTCTGATGGTAACCATATAGGTACAACTGTGTAGCCTTCTGTTTCTTGCATGTATGTGGCTACATGATAAGCAATTGCAGATTTGCCTGATCCAGGTACACCTGTTATAATAGTGCATTGCTTGTCTTTGACCACTTTAATTAATCTGTTAGCAGCTGCAGTCACATAGAACTTCTCCAGTTTCTTTTTCCAATCTGAGATGTTTTCGGTTTGAATTGCTGAAATGTTCATGTAAATGTTGATAAATAATACAAGTGCTAGTGACAACAATGCAACTACTGACCTCATGAAAATATAATGTTTATATTTCTTAAAGTGTTAAAAGCGGTGTGATTATATAAAATGTTCTATATTTAAACATTTAAAAGTTAACTAATGATTTGACACCTTTTTTCAGTGTTCCAATGATCATCTAGACAGTGTAACGGCAATTTGCAAAACTCATATTTGGAATTTACAAAGAAACCTTTGTGAAAGTGGTATTCAAATTTATGTTTACACCGTTTCAGTTTTTAGGTTTATAATGGGTTCTTCGAAATGATTTGGGGTGGCTATTGTTTTTAGGTATCTGGTGAAAATATATAGCTTTTCACTTTTTTCTTACATCGACATTCTAGGTGATAACAAGTTTTGCTACTAGTGTCCCTGATGAAAAGCGCTAAGTTCGCTTCATATCAATAAGTATCATTTTTATCTTGTACTCCCAAAGGGAGAAATTTTGCTCATGTTTTAAAGCCAATGATTGCTCTAATCTATACCTATTTGGCTTTGGGAAAAAGCTGTCAAATTGTCAATCACACTACATGATCTTGTTGCTATGCCCGCTATCATTTATATCTATATTCTGAAAAGGTTCTCTTCAGATGATTCGTGACAGTAATGTATTGCTTTTTTGTGAATTTACAGGACAAAATAAGATGTATAAAAACTCTTGTTTTTTGTTTTGTTTCATACAAATCAACATATAAATAACAGCCAAATACAGCAGAGGTAATTCAATTAAACACACACACGCACACATACATGAAGAAACGTAAACATAATATTTTGATATTTTTTCTCAACCATATGAATTTATCCATCCAATTTATTCTCTCTAAAAACAAAATTAAATAGTAGCTGTTGTCCTTTTTCAGATCTTGATATACAAAGCTTCCATGGTAATCTTTAAATTAAAGATTAAATCACCCGCAACATATAACGGTAATTTCATCTATAATGTGATATCTAGTTCAGGAACTTAATATTGTTATCCAAACATCACGGTTGTCTTTTTTTGTCCGCTAACAAATAACAGTAATTTATAGTTTAAAATCAAGACTAAAATGTTTTATCTTATTCTAAAATGTATTCAATAAATTTGTTTTTCTCATTACATGTTTTATGTACCCATAACAAAGTTTTGAAACTTTTGGTATCTTTCGTCCCTCTTTTAGTATTTCTTCTATTTTTTAAATTGAGAAATAACCGCAAATTTATAAAGGAAATATTTTTTATTTAAATTTGTTTCATATTGGAAACTATTTTAAAACAAGACTCCAAAGGTCGTTAGAAACATTATGTAAAAACGGGTATATATATGAAAGCACTTATATCGACCCAGTGATCATACATTCTTACTCAGGTGCCAATTAATCGCAACAGTTATTTACCCTCACTTTATCGGGTATACTCTTAAGTTAAAAAATTGTAGTTCATGTATGTACATGCCTAATTCCTTTAGGGTACACTAAAAACAAAAAAAAGTACTTATTTGATTTTGCATTGTAATTTTATTGGATTTTCTTTTTTTTTTGGCCATTGCATTATTTCGTGAAGCATCCGAAAGTGATGTAGATCAACCAATTCAAAAAGTTATTACGATAAAGGACAATTGTCATAAATCTCGGGGTCTTAGATTTGTTATTTCAATAAAGTATATGCAAACGACAATAAGAAAGAGTTTCCCACCCCAAGTTCATAGTGGGGTTCGTATTGCTTAATCTTAAGTTTTCTATGTTGTGTTTTGTGTACTATTGTTTGTTTATTTGTTTTTTTAGACAAGTCGTTTTCTGTTTGATTTTTACACATGTCTCTCTGGTATCTTTTATCCCTTTTTTCTACATATATCCTTTTTTCAAATCTTTGAAACTTACATTCTATATTCTGCCTTTCAAAATTCAAAATTTCAAGTTGATCAACAAGTTCTTCCTGTTGCTGTTTCATTTCTTCCATTTGTTTTTCATTCTTAACAAACTCTAAGTAGATATCATGGACTGAATGATCTATGTGGGCTAGTTTTAATGTCTGGCAGTCTGTTTTCATAGGAGGATAGATAATTTCTATTGCCTGGAAAAAAAAGAAGATAGTTAAGTTTTACTTGTATTTGTACATATTAGGGAAAACAATAGTGTTATAGGTTAATGTGGCAATCACTACAAACCATTAAAGCCTGAAATGGCCTATATCTGTACTCGACTGTACTGATTTTTACTCGACCAGTCTGAATTGGTCTGACTTTTACTTGACATTACTCGACCCCAGTCTGAACCATACTTGACTGTACTGAATCGTACTTGACCCTTATCTTTGCTGTTGAAAATAGTCTGAACTATTACTCGACCAGTCTGAAACAGTCTTAACCCATTCTCGACTTGTATTCGACCTATTTTTCCAGTCTGAACCATACTTAACCAAAGGTCTGAACAGTACTTGACCAGTCTGAACCATACTAGACCAAAAAACTCTACTTTTTTAACTGTTAAAATAAATTTCTATTTATTGACATATATAACAACAGCCAACAAAATTTATAAAAAAATTTAACCTTATATTAGAAATATATCTATGATTATATTTAGGATGAAAAAAAATATATTATATAAAACTTATATCAAAAAGGGATAATATTAAATGAATAAATAAAATTGTTTTTTCTGATTAGTGGTAAAATATAAAGAATAACCTCTGCTTGTGGCAAACTCATAAATAATATCACACCTGGTCAGAGGTATTAAATTCTAAATAACATTGATTCAAAATTGCAACATCCTGTTTAAGTTAAATAACAAGGCCTTTCAAATATACATGTATGTACAAGATAAGTAATACACGAATTTAAGAAAATAGAGCTTTCTTTTTACCTGTAAAACACACATGTATTGAGGTAATTAGAACATATTAAAGTGCTTTCTGTATGCCATGTTAATTTGACAAAAACAATTACTTAAATTAATTGAAATAAATTTTAACTGCTACTTTGGAATACATTTTTTTTTAAAGGTTATCAAGGATTGCTATGGAAATTCTATTATCATGATTACATTAAATTCTTGGTTTATTAAAACAATTAAGCTCTCATTTTTTAAAATTTATTAACTTGTTTTATATACTATTTTATATATATATATTAATAAAAAAACAACATTCATTGCATTATTAATTCAACTCAACTAAATCTTTACTAGGTTTAAGGTAATGGTGAAAATAGTCCAGTTACCATAAAATACTTCCGAAGTATTCATAAAATTTTGAATAAATATTGAAAATATTAGTCATTTGTTAGTCACAATTCATTTTTTTAGATTATGTGATCAGCTTGTTTTATTCATATTTTAAAAAATGATATATATTTTTACGTAAGTGTTGATTAATATTGTGTTGACGTTATATTTTATGATTGATTATTGTAAAATTTTAATTTCAATACTGTATTGAATACATTTTAAATTTCAATTTGTTGTTCAAATTTCATTTTTATTTAAAAAAATCCTAAATTGATAAAATTCAGTTTATAGATACAAAGAATAGGTCTAGGTTGGTTAAGACTTGGTCGAGTATGGTTCAGACTAGGTCGAGTATGGTTCAGACTAGGTCCAGTACGGTTCAGACTAGGTCGAGTACGGTTCAGACTAGGTCGAGTACGGTTCAGACTAGTATAAAATGGTTAAGTACTGGTCAAGTACACATTCAGACTGTTAAGTATGGTTCAGACTACAGTCGAGTATTATCAAGTAAATCTCAGACGAATTCAGAATGGTCGAGTAAAAATCAGTACAGTCGAGTACAGATATAGGCCATTTCAGACTTTTAATGGTTTGTAGTGAATAGTATCCACTAAAGACGACTATTATCAATTTTAAGGTTTTCCGAAAGTCACATAATTTTTTGAAAAGACCCCAGAGTGATTGAAATTTGACAATTCCGGTATAATTCATTATTAAAAAAATTGATATATTTGATCTGAAATAACTGGTTTAACAGCTAGAAAAAACAAGAGGCTCTCAAGAGCCTGAATCGCTCACCTGAATTTTTTTGGTTTAATCTCTCATCAATGATTATTTTGGCTTTTCAATTTATTTAAATGTTCTTTGAATCGTCCTATTTTCTTCAAAAGCAAAAAAAAATCATTTTCTCCTATGTTCTATTTTAGCCATACATGCCATAGGAGCTATGTTTCTTGACATACAAGGAAATGAAATATAAAATTTATACTAGATACTCTGAAACTCATTTAGCCTAAGTTTGGCTGAAATTGATACAGCAGTTTCATAAGAGAAGATTTTTTAAAGTAAGTCAACATGGTGAACAAATTGTGAAAAAAGTCTTTAAAGGGCAATAACTCCTAAAGAGGTCAATTAACAATTTTGGTCAAATTGACTTATTTGTAGATCTTACTTTGCTGATCATATTTGCTGTTTACAGTTTATCTTTATCTATAATAATATTCAAGATAATGACCAAAAACTGCAAAATTTCCTTAAAATTACCAATTAAGTGGCAGCAACCCAACAATTGGATGTTTGATTCATCTGAAAATTTCAGGGCTGATAGATATTGACCTAATGAACATTTTTACTCCATGTCAGATTTGCTCTTAATGCTTTCGTTTTTGAGATATAAGCCAAAAACTGCATTTGACCCCTATGTTCTATTTTAAGTAACGGCGGCCATGTTTTTTGACGGATCAAAAATCAAAGCACACACTTTGTGCAGGATAATCTAAGGAACAACCATGCTAAGTTTTAACCAAATCCATTCAGTAGTTTCAGAGGAGAAGATTTTTTAAAGTAAGCAAATATGATGAACAAATTGTGAAAAATTGTCATTAAAGGACAATAACCCCTTAAGGGGTCAATTGACAATTTTGGTCAAATTAACTTATTTGTAGATCTTACTTTGCTGATCTTTTTTGCTGTTTACAGTTTATCTTTATCTATAATAATATTCAAGATAATGACCAAAAACTGCAAAATTTCCTTAAAATTACCAATTAAGTGGCAGCAACCCAACAATGGTTTGTTTGATTCATCTGAAAATTTCAGGGCTGATAGATCTTGACCTAATGAACATTTTTACT
Organism: Mytilus edulis; assembly: GCF_963676685.1. Lineage (NCBI taxonomy): Eukaryota > Metazoa > Mollusca > Bivalvia > Mytilida > Mytilidae > Mytilus > Mytilus edulis. The sequence continues at coordinate 19,870,471 of NC_092356.1, read as the reverse complement.
CCATGTCAAATTTGCTCTAAATGCTTTCGTTTTTGAGATATAAGCCAAAAACTGCATTTGACCCCTATGTTCTATTTTAAGTAACGGCGGCCATGTTTTTTGACGGATCAAAAATCAAAGCACACACTTTGTGCAGAATAATCTAAGGAACAATCATGCTAAGTTTTAACCAAATCCATTCAGTAGTTTCAGAGGAGAAGATTTTTTAAAGTTAGCAAATATGATGAACAAATTGTGAAAAATTGTCATTAAAGGACAATAACCCCTTAAGGGGTCAATTGACAATTTTGGTCATAATAACTTATTTGTAGATCTTACTTTGCTGATCTTTTTTGCTGTTTACAGTTTATCTTTATCTATAATAATATTCAAGATACTGACCAAAAACTGCAAAATTTCCTAAAAATTACCAATTAAGTGGCAGCAACCCAACAATGGTTTGTTTGATTCATCTGAAAATTTCAGGGCTGATAGATCTTGACCTAATGAACATTTTTACTCCATGTCAGATTTGCTCTAAATGCTTTCGTTTTTGAGATATAAGCCAAAAACTGCATTTGACCCCTATGTTCTATTTTAAGTAACGGCGGCCATGTTTTTTGACGGATCAAAAATCGAAGCGCACATTTTGTGCAGGATATACTAAGGAACAATCATATTAAGTTTCATTCAAATCCATTCAGTAGTTTCAGAGGAGAAGATGTTTGAAAAATTGTTAACGACGACGACGACGACGTCGACGACGACGACGACGACGACGACGGACGCCAAGTGATGAGAAAAGCTCACATGGCCTTTTAGGCCAGGTGAGCTAAAAACTTCTCACTTTAATGACAGTCGCATTTAATTCCATTATATTTTAAAAAAAATGTGTAAGCAATAAAGGCAACAGTAGTATACCGCTTTTCGAAATTCATAAATCGATAGAGAAAGAACAAATCCAGGTAACAAACTAAAACTGAGAGAAAAGCATCAAATATAAGAAAACTACGACACAAAACAGACATTAAAGACACGTCACCTTAGTGGATACTATGATTTTATGTAACTGCTCGTTAATGCAATTAATGTGCATGACACGTTTAGCTTTCGTTTGAATTTGTATTAAGAAATACTGTTCCGTGTCAAGTTGTTATATATCATACGCCTGCTGCACTTGAAAAATGGAAAACTTTTTAATGGTCAACTATTATGTGTATCAATGCGTCCACTCAATGTAAATATAACATTGAGAATGGAAATGGGGAATGTGTCAAAGCGACCATAATAAACTAGAGTCACCACACATTTTCATTCAACTACCTCTTGCTTTATATAAAATGTAATTCATATAAAGGTCTTTTTAAAATTATATGGCTATAGACAGCTATAAATGAATAAATATGTAAGCTTAATCTTGCCAGAATCTTGATAAGCTCCCAAAGAAGGATGAAATTTCATTGAATAAAAAGAATGAGAATTTTTCTTTGAATTTTCCACTTATTACATTAAATTTTAAAGACAATTACTTCTCGTCGTGAGCAAGGATTGGCATCACTATTATACCCATTTCATTAATCTGTTATCACATCTTCAAAAATGTAATCGACCCTTTCAGGTCTTGGTCTAAATCTGTATCCTTTCGGGTTAAATGTACATACAATTAAAGTGGAAAACATTTCTATTTTATTAAATACACGCAAAGGAACATTAGCTGTCATTCATGTTCATCGATTTGACTCAAATTCTCATATTTTATTCAATACATACTAAAACGAATATTATATATATAGTATTTAAATTATATAAAAAGTCTTAAATAAACAATTGACAATGCATGGGTCCGATAACTTGTTTCAACATTTTTGTGTATTTGATTCAAGATGCCATCTAATTATACATCGAGGTGACATCCGAAGATTACGAACGTTCATATAACAAGGTTTCTCTAATTTTTCGTAAATTTATCCCTTTCTGCACCCATTGTATAAAAAAAAACAATCAACGTGTGCTTCGTTTGATATCAGTACTTCATTGGTTAAAATCCGATTCTGACGTCGAATTTTCTTGTTTTCTTCTGAATTTCCTATTGTGACGGCATGAAAAAAGGCGACCATGCCTGATGACGTGACATAGAAAGAACACATCTTTTTGCAGATCAGTCGCAAAGAAGGAATACGTTTGCCTGCGTATTGTTTGAAAATCATTAGAGAAACAGATTCCACCACCAAATCTTGTGTAATACGATATTTATCCATTCTCAACAGTTAAATTTTAAATATTCAAAACGCTCGGCGAGCCTCGCGTTTTAAATTTGAAAATTTAACTGTCTCGAGTGGATAAATATCGTATCACACTCGATGCAGTGGTCGAATCTATATATAAACATAAATAAAGATGTAGATAGATAGTGAACTCGCGCAATTAGATTTTCCTAGGTATTTTTTATTTCATATTACAGGTTGAAAATATATGTTAGTTATTATTTATACCTAAACTTGTTCATGCGTAAATCATATCTAACTAGGGGTTAAATTGAAGCCTACACGAATATAGATTGAATGAGATCGAATTATTAACTTGCAAGTAAATAATTCACCAGCAACGATTCCATGTTTATTCTGACATAACTGAACTAAACCGGCTGCCGAAAGCGATTTATAATTTCAATAATTACTTACGTTCTGATTGAACAAACAAAATCGTGTCGTTATTATTTTTTTCATACTTCGTAGCTATTGCTCCTTTAGATGCATACTGAATGAACTTATAACATTCATCACATAAACATAAACTAAAAGAAATGTGTACACTATCAACCTTTAATCGATTATTTCATTATTACAAAACACTGTGGTGGTACAAAATGTATGTTGACTGTACAAGATGAATTTAAGTTACAAACAGAAAATCATAGTCTTATCATAAGGTTGTGGTGTTTATAAAACTTAAATATTACAATATCTACAATTATTGGATTTGATTTAAATTGATTTTTTAGAAGAAGCAATTGTTATACATCAGATGAGAATTAACAATGTAAAGATTCAATGTCACAATAAAGCTTCAATTTTTACTAAATCAATGCATATAAAAAAATACTTGCTTTCCTTTTTCAGTTGTTTGTGATACCCGTGGCCTTTTATAGCTTTTAAAGGGGAATGATAATGCCTGTTTCTGAAGGAAGCCGTTTTGCGAACTAAAGTTGTTTTAGATAAAATTGAGAATGGAAATGGTGAATGTGTAAAAAATACAACAACCCGAAGGTTACCTTGAAAGATAAGAACGAAGTCATAGATCGAAAATAAACTGACAACGCCACGAATAAAAAAGAAGAAAAGACAGAAAAACAAATAATAGTACACAATACACGACATAGAAAACTAAAGACTTAGCAACACGAAATGTAAATGTACGTAAACTATTGATGTCCTCTTACCATAGACACTTCATCAAAGGTTTTACTGAATTCTGAGTCAGACATCGCACCGGAGTCAGAATGGGCAATTTGATTCCGGTAAAACTTTATTCTAGATACAGCCGCTCCTTCACTCAAGTCAGATGGTCGTGGTAGCTGGTCCTGAATTGCTATTTTTGTCAGGTTTCGAAGAAGACACACCATCAATGTTAGATCAAAATTACTGGAGTCTGGAAAGGAACCTAATAATTACGAAATGAACTTTAATAGACATAAAATGTATATCAAATATATCATAAGGTAAGTGTTTTTTTTCAGTTTGATTTACAGCTCGTGGTAGCGAGATCGTCTTGAGTGCAGCAAGTCATGTTTGTAATGACGTTAAAGAAGTGTATGTACGTTATGTACGTTATGAATATTTGTTAATTTTTAAAACCTTTATCTCGCAGTTTTTGGGATTTTAGTTTTTGTCTGCATTATTGTTTAGCTACAAATGTATGGTTTGGAAGTTTGGTTGCACCTGCAGTCAATATGGTACTAACGGGACAGCTAGTTTATTCTAATTATTACGGTGCTATTGGTTTTTGAGTCGGTAAATTAATATACAATTCATGTAAACTTGAAGATCTTTTCGATAAACTGATTTTAAAAGGCTATGGATTAAACATTGTGATAAGATCTTTGAATAGTTTTATATTAGCTGTTGTTGGCTTTATATTAGTTTTCATTAACAGATGAAGATACTCAGAGGGGTCTATTAAACCAAGAGTTCCAAGTAGTGAAGTTGAAATCGGACCTTTGTAAATTGTAATGACGCCATCATGAGTCGACCGTTATAGATTTGTCCCAATATCGTAACTACAATCTTGTCCCCTATTACTTGAATGCGATCTTTTCTTCAAAACGAACGAAAAAAAAAAACATGAAAATTACTCATTACTTTTTTGAAAGGTCGGTGACATACATTTTTTTCCCTTTATTTTGAAGAGTGCACATGGCACTTTCCTTCTTGAAATATGAAGAAATCACTGGTAGATATTTTCTAATTCTGGAAACGTTTTTCATTTTTACGTTTTATTTTTGGCGGGAATGAAATAAATCATTTTTTTAAAGATCAAAACAATATGAGTCTTATGGTCTTTAACCTGTATTTGATAGATACGAATCTACTGTTTAACGTGAAACAAGAATTATGCTTTTAGGTTTGAAATAAAGTATTTTTTTGAGAGTTTATATAACAAGCAAATATTATGTTAATATTCGGGAAAACACGAAACTGAGGTTGCTATAGCGACAAAACTAAGTCGGTGACCCCCAATTTTTTTCATCATATTTTGTTCCTTAAATCATGAAATACCTTCACACAAAATTTAAGGAAAAATCCCTGGTAGAAATGAATAGGCTGTTTGGTCTTTAACAACAGGTTTGTTCTATCATGAGCACCACGATGTGTACAACATGTGAAGCAGATCTGCTTACCCGCCAGGAGCACCTTAGATCATCCCTAGTATGTTGATGGGGTTAGTGTTGCTCAGCCTTTGGTTCTCTATGTTGTGTTGTGTGTACTGTTATTTCTCTGTTTGTCTATTTCTTTTATAGCCATGGTGTTATCAGTTTATTTTCGACTAATGAGTTTGGAAGTGCCTTTGGTTTCATACGCATTGCTTTCAGAAACAGAATATACATGGACCAAAAATTACAAATTGATACCATCTTTTCTTATTTTTTTAAAGTTCTTATTATGGTGTCTTCAAACGATAGTTTCCTGTACTGTTAGATGGAAGATACTGGTTCATAGAATGTTCAAAATTAAGTGGAAATCAGGCTTTTGGCAATTACATATGTTTCACGTGACGACAGTTTCAATCTGAGAAAGGCGCAAAAACACAATAGTTTCTGTGCTTTTTTACATTTAATAAGCAATGTGACGGATCTTACGGTTTCTACATAGAATTGCGGACTATTTTTTTTTATCATTTTCTTTCAACCTTTTATTTTTAAAATTCTCGTTTTGACCTCAACTATATAACTGGTTTGCTTCTTTTTGGTAAATTTGAAGAAGACCAAAATTAATGTATAATGTAAATATAAACGAGTACACCATAAATGTAAGCATATTCACCTGAAGGATATAACAAGCTCCACTGCGTCTGTGTAATGACATGTTTCTTTTTCAACTTATCTAGTTTAATCCTGTTCTTTGATAGCACTGATGTCAAACCACTTGGGTTAAACTCCCTATCAAATAAGATTCTAACAGCCCTCGGTGAATGTCTTATCAACAAATTGGCGACTTTCAGAAAATTAATTTCCTCTCTTGATATTACTGGTAACGCCGATGCCATTCTAAAAGACATTAAAACAGTAATTGCTAAACTTAGATACAATGTTTTGAGGACATTGGTACAGATTTTCTTTTTTTACCTCTAGGTTTCTATTCTTTATTTGTATTGTAACTCATTATTATTTTAAATTTTACAGATATAGAAAACACCTTTATGATTAAAAGTAAGAGATATTTTTAACCTTTAATCCAAGGCAGTAGATGTGTGGTAAATTCTGTATAAGTACTCTGCCATGTCAACTCTGTATTTTCGTTTGATGTACTTTCGATTTGTTTTGATCTGATAAGTTCAGCTCTTTTAATCTTAATTTATAAATCAATCAATTCAAATAGTAATGATAAACCCGCCAAATAATTCGAGTTGATATCAAGCGATATCAGCTAATTGTTACTCGTTATACACCCTATTAATCTCAGCTAATTATAAATTTAGTATACAAATTACATTTAGTATCTTCATAAGTGTAGAGAAACGAAACGATGGTCTGTGAATAGCTCAATTGCCAAATGTTCAGATGAGCTCAACAGCTGATTTTTATAATGTTACTGTATTAAGTTTCAGGTTCCAATTCTTGTAACTAAAACATGATACACGTACATAGTAAACAACAAATAATTAAAATACCAAATCAATCTAAACGTTTTCCTTACAATGATTGAGCTTAAAGTAACCCGGTCAAAATATTAGACGAAGCACACCAAAGCATATAGAAACTTGCTTCAATAATGTAACATCTGACCATTATTGTATATACAGTCTTTGATTTGTAATATTTTATCAGCCTTTGAACAAGTAGAAATGATGAAAAAATCTTTATTGTCCAGTATTTTTGTCTATTTTCCTTTGACCTGTTTTGACTGTCATGCTCCTCGTTTACTGATTGATAAACAAAGTATGATCGATTTTTCTTTTACAGTTATCATGGTTATGTAAGCTATAAAAAACTGAAAACATTCCCCGTAATTAACAATTATTATGTGTCAGATCAAGATAATGGTGCTTTCAATGAAAACGAATTTTCACCATGTTCAGGTTATTCCTTCACAATAGAAAACTACTTGACCTAGATTAAGCTAATATATCATGTACCTTCTGAAGACTTACTAGTGTTTTTACTTCTATATCTCTAATTCTATGGCAATTTAATCCTTTCCGGATCCATTGTATAAAAAAAATCAATCAACGTGTGGTAACTGATGATCTCAGAAGATACTTGGATGAGTTTACGGGTCATGGCATTTACCAGCTTACTGAATGAATCAAAATGTTCGATAATTTAACTATTATGATCTCGATTGTAGAAATCCAATAATCCACTGGTTCATGTACCAATGTAAAAATCTATATTTATATATTTAAATTGAAAAGTTTTTGTGTGGTTACAGAATTGTAAGATTTTTATATATTGCCTTTCATACAGGTACTCTACTTCGGCCATTACAAAGTATACACAGTATAAGTTTTAATCGTCAAAGTGTTCTGAAGTTATAGTCATATACTTTATCTTGATTTTACTTCATTTTACTGGTGAAACTAAGAAACAAACAAGGAAATGTTAATACATAAAATATTGTTTTTTTTTCGGCCAAATGATTGCTCAGGAAATAACAAGGGATTATACAGTCAGCTAAATTGACAAGTATTCAAATTTCAAATTTCAAAAAAAAAAAAAACTAGAGATCAGAAACAGATAAGATGTTTAATTTTTACATGTTTTAGAAGTAATTATTTTATGTTTTCATTTGAACTTGTATATGCTATCGTCTGGTAATGTCGACCGGTTTACTAGAGGCTTAATAATTATAAGGAAAACGTTTAGATGGATCTGATATTCATTATTAGTTGTTTGATTTATATTTACATGTAGATGGTGTTCTCCTTCAAACATTGAAACTGACACTTAATATTATAAGATATTTTATGAAACGAAAAAAAGTTTCGCTAACTTATTATTTAAGCAAATGACAACCCCTGCTAGAAAGTCTATTCAATGAATAAAATATATGTATTCAGAAATCATACAGTTCTGTTCATCCATTGCAAAACATTTAAAGTGAAGTGAATGGGACAGCAACCTAACAACATACAAGTCTACATAATGTCTCCAATATAATACAGGTGTCAATATGATATGTCAAGCTTTACATTCTAAATTAGTAATAAACGAATTTTACGAACTTTATAATCATCTATTATTTTTGAATTCTCCTACTTGATACTTATCCTCTTGTCAAATATTTGATTTACCTCTTTCGTTCTTCTTTGTTGTGTTAACTGTACACTGTTGCTAAACGCCAGTGCAGAACCTTTTTAGTAATCAATTTGATGTGAAAGATATAACCACTACCTGGTAGTATGTTGAAATACTCATAGTACTCAGTTTGAAAAAAGAACAGCCTCCGCATACAATGTAATTTATTCAAAATGGCGAACGGCAATCAAAAGCACTTAATATTTTGAGATGGAGAAATCTGTTATAACGCAAGCTAACGGATATGATAAATAACTGAATGAATAAAATATATAGAAATGGTACAGTTTGGTTCACACGTTGAGGAGCTTGTAAAGTGAAATAAAATGAATGGGACAGCAACCTAACAACATATTGAATACCAAAGGTCATACACATGTATATCCACTGTCTTTAACATAGTGGAAGTGTCAACACAATATGTCAAGTTCTAAATTCCAAATTAGTTACGGACTCCATGATCTTTTTTCATTAATAATTTCTCCTAATTGGAGCTTCTTCTTCTTAAAAATATTATATTAACCTTTTTATTCCTTCTTTTTTTTAGTGTATTGGTTTACTGTTAACTAACGCCAGTAACCGTCATTTTTTAGTATTAAGGTGATACATAACACTAAAGAGAGATAACTATGTAACAATCGGCTGAACGTTTTAACTACATTCTATTATTCAGGAAATATTAAGCTTCTAAGTGATCAAAATTGGTGTTAGTCAAACTGCTATTTGTCCATAGAAAAAATTTCTGATAAAGTTTGTGAATCAAGTTTTTCGAAATTTTTATGTTTTTGTCATTGGTCAAAAAAAACATTGTCAAAATTTTATAAAATTAAAGGAGCAAAATTAATTTTATTGAAGGTGTTTTGTGCCACCTTAAAACGGATATAAGATCTAGAGATGACCACAACCTAAAAGAATGCTGAAATTCGTAAAATGTATTTTATTCAAAATAGCGGATACAAGTAAAACATATTTTATAGTGAGTTTTCTTGATATTGGTTTTCTCGATTTGTTAATGCAAGAAAATATATGGCGAATATAAAATATTATTCAGGAATAATAAAAACTGAATTATATATTGCCTCTTCTTTAATCGTTTTTTTTTCAGTATCAATATTTGTTTAACATTTGTCATGCAGTATATATATTGTCTGCATTCTCGATGGATTGTGTTATTTGCTGTGAAAATAATTCTATCGTGCATGCAATAGTTTGTAAGAACGCTTTTATACATAAATACAGTATTTGGTGGTTAAAACTCGAAACATTTTTAATTCATAATATATCGTATTATGAGTTTTTTGTTATGTTAAAAATTTCACAAAGAAAGTGAATGATAAAATCAAAACGCTGACAGGACATTTTATTCGTAAAAATGAAGATGATATACTGTTAGACAGTACTAGGCGTACAAACTCTTATTACACTAATCAACACGCTATTAACTTTTGATAAACCAATTAACTTGAATATTATTAGAAAGTGTAATAAACGACCAACACCATTGCAAAATCTGTCAGATGGGGATGTTTATTTTATAATCCATCCACTTACATGTAAAACTATATAGTTGACATATTTCATTAATCGATGTCTTTGTAATGGAATCTGAAAACTGACCAATAAATGCGAGTGAAATGGCTAAACTTTATCTGCAGATAGAAATAAACTACTGTCAATCACTTAAAAGACATACTATATATAGCCTTTTACTCGATAACAGATGCAATCACGAAACAAACAAATTGATCAATGAACATTGTAACAAATACACACTGATAACCTTATAAACAAAAAAATGATCAACAAACCATGAATATATTGTCAAGGTAAAGTTCATCTTGTAAATCAGACGGAACTGTTCAATAGCACTTTACATATTGTCTGTTTGAACAAACCAATTTACATATTTTGTATGAACGAAGACACTAAACGTTAAATTGTTATAATTGGTAAAAGGTATTAATTCATTTGTAAAACATGTTTTATTCAATATAAATGATTACTCCAACGACATTAACGGTGGTGGTTCATTTCTTGTTGTTTAGAATATATAATACTGATTCACACAGACGAAAAGAAAAACGGACAAATATTTCCTCCCTTTTAAACCTTGGTATAATTATCAAAAACCTAGGTTTTGTTTAAATAACTATGCATATTTATTTAGGGGCCAGCTGAAGTACGCCTCCGGTTGCGAGATTTTCGCGCTGCATTGAAGACCCATTGGTGTCCTTCGGCGTTAGTTGCTCTTTGGTCGGGTTGTTGTCCTTCGGCGTTAGTTGCTCTTTGATCGGGTTGTTGTCTTTTTCACATATTCCCTATTTCTATTCTCAATTTTACAGATATTTTCAAGTAACATTACTAAAAATGGAGTTAAAGAAGGAGTGTGTACTTAACTGTAATCGTGGACCATACTAGGTAACTCTGTGATCTTTGTTTTACAAAATATCAAAACACAATTCTGTATCATTTTTGTAAAACTAATATTAATATTTTAAAACAAAAATATAAATAAAACAATTTTTTTCAATCAGTTTTGAAATCAATTAACGATTTTCGTTTTATTTTCCATAGTCTTGTGACAAAAACGTAAATGAAGATATCAAGACTCTAAAACATACAATTTATAAAATAGAATCTGGATTTGTACTTGCTTCGGGGAAGGATTTCAAGTTTATATCTGATGTTTACCATCAAGGATACAGTTCCTATTGTTTACTATTTACAATGTTAAAAGATATTTATCTGATTTTTTATTTCAATTTCTTCCTTGTAAATATATACTTATGACCTATTTATATTTGTCAGCAGTAGATTATAAATAAATATAAATACATTAACAAAAATAACGCACTGCAAGGAAAATTCATATCTAAAACTCCCGTATCAAATGATGCAATCAAAAGCTCAAATACATCAAATAAATGGAAAACAACTGTCATTTTACTGACTTGGTACAAACATTTCCTGTTGTAGAAAATGAAGGATTAAACGTGGTTTTGTAGCTATTTAACCTATCACTTGTAACAGCATCGCATAAAATTCCATTACACTGGAACAATGTGTGAACAAAACAGACAAACATAATTAAAAATGTTAAAAATAGGGGTACAGCAGTCAGCGTTGTGTTAAAATCACAATAAAAACAAAGAAATATGTCAACAAAGAAAAACAAAAGTTTTCTTGACCTAACAATTGATCATTTGACAGATAACTCTTTTATATTCGGTATTATCTTATACATTCAGAAAGACTGAATAAAATATGAAAAATAGCAATAAATAAGCCATGTTACTACTATTTTGTTTCTTAACAGTTTAATATTGTTTACTTCAATTTATGTTGTTCTTCGTTTAAATAACCACATTAAAGAATTAAACAAGTAGTTTTTCATTATTGATTTTCATCGTGTATAGGTATAATTTCCTTTTACACTGAGCAAGATCATGATAGAAAGTATGTCACACTTCCTAATGTGTGAATGACTAACTCAATCATGTAAGGAAACTTCTCAGTTTTTGTCACGGTATGGTCATTTTATTTAGAGTATATAATTATCTTCCAATTTTTATGTATACCGATATCAGTATTACTTGTAACTAGAATAGCCATTGTAAGCAATAGCGGAGGATATCACCCCGTACTGACAGTAGCAACAAACATTTATAGTGCACCAAAGTCAAATGGCACATCTCTTATACATGCCAGATTTAGCATGCTTTTGACCTTGTTTCTCTTCCCGTAAAGAGGAAGAACGTGGCGCCACGTGAAGCTCAAGTATATTTTGACGGAGTGGCATACAAACTGTTCATGTAATTCGAAATAGCTTGTGTATCTCATGATGTATGTATCATATCTTGTGAAATTTAATTACACTTTCATCATGTTCATCGATTGATTTCAGCTTATGTGTATATTTTAGCAGGTGTTTGATATCCGAATGGGTACTTAAATGCAGGTGCCGAAAGTCACTTATATGTACTCTTAGTGTTTGTACCTCTTGTGGTGTCGATTTTCTCTTCAACATGTTCATGACACGATTTTTGTATATAATAGATTCACGTTGAATTATATTTTTTTCTTCTTCTAGCATATTCAGCATATTCTATTAGCAGTACAGATTTGTATTTGGTCGTATGCACATACTATCGGTTACAGAATTCTGTCTCAAATTAAATAAGTGTTTTGTATATTTTTGTGTTGTTTCCATGGCAAGAGCTGCCATTTTTAAAATTATAAATTCGGATGACATTTCAATACCATTTATGGTTAAACTGCGATTGAAATTAACATTTGAAAGAAAATGTACTTTGACGTTTTATCCCAGATGGGTCAATATGACACTTTTATCCTCCATGGTAACAGAACCAATCTTAAAAATTATAACGGCAATCAATTTGACAGTTCCTACTGTTGTTACGGCGGGTCAGTTTGGGGTCGTATCTGTTACGGTTGATTAAATGTATATTGATTAAGGATTTCTTCTTTATTCACATTTGGGCTGTTTCCATGGCAACGGCAGCCAATTTGAAAGTTCTTAAGATGGGTGGCACACTTTCGAATGACACGGTATATTTCCTGAAAGTTTCATTCAATTTCTTTATTCCTTCACTTCTAGCACCTTTGTTATAGCAATGTCTTCGATATTATGAATGTTCATTGAGATAGGGAAGGTTTTTCAAAATATTAGATCACTTTATTAATTAGTAGCCTCATCTAAAAGATCTATAAATAAATGAAAGGATTCTGCGTATACCTATGACTTCAATCTTTGTTTAAGTGTAATAATGCTATGTATACAACAAACCATTTGTCAGATCAAATTCGGAACAAAAATCAACATTGAATCTTTAAATGTTACATATTAATCACAAAACATTGTGTTACTAGTTAGTTCCATGAATTAATAAAAAAAAAACGTACACAAATTTGTTGTTTTTAATTTATTATTTTGCTTTTACGTTTCAATTTTGGATTAGAAAACAAATCACTGAATATAAAATGTCCTCTGCATCATTTTTAGTTTTTGAGTTTCATATATAGAAAAAACGATTTTGTCTAGTTTTGAATAGGAGAACAGTACATTCGGAAAGTTTGAAACTTTAATTCTTTGCACGTAAATGTTTGACATGCTAGTAACCAGCATGTACCTTTTACTGTGTTTCGTCAAATTGCTAAATTACCTGATTCTGACAGTTCCACCTCGAGTATATTCTATGGTAGCAACTAAATGTAGATATACTAGTATTCATACTTTGTTGGTTCGGGTGCAATTTTTCCGTTCTGAAATAATGTATTTGATTGGTCAAAAATAGGACATAAAAGGATAAATATACTTACTCTATATCAGTTCACCAAGTGACAAGTCATTGTTTATAGTTTTAAAAAAGTTGATCTTAAGTATACAAACATATACTTATTTGTTTAACAATCTAAAATCGTTATAGCAATTGCTGAAGTTTATATGTTTACACTGTGAAATATTGAAGTATATCCGATTCCCATTATACTTCAGTCACCTCTACTTTTGAAAGGGTTAATATAAGTAAAGTATGAAAACAATGAATTTCACGAGTCAATATGTTTTTACAGATCAATACCTCGTCGTTATATTAAAACAAACCAACATTGTTTAAAACAATAGTAATTACTAAAGGGAATCTTTACATTAATAAAGAAAATCACAAAGCGATACAAAATTGTCTTTTCAATCAATTAAATCTATATTCATTAGACACATGTTCACTGAACAATGCTATCTTGAAGTTGTTAAAGTAGGGTGAAAATAAATCCGGTTTGAATTTTGCATGTTTTAATATTATCATTATTTCATTAATAATAAAATGATTTTTTTTTTAACTAAATATAATTAAATTTATAGTATAGACAAAACGGTTGATTGCATACATGTATACGGATTATTTTGAAGAGTAAACGGTTTATAATAAAATAAATCTTATCGACATGAATTAAATCTATCAAGTTTTCATTAACCTAAATCAATGGGAAAAACTCGTTATTAACTGATACTTATAGATTGATTGATAAATTGCTTTTAACTATTTTTAAAGAATTTGTACTAGTAAGTGAGTTCTGATGTTTCTAGATTAGACGTAACGAATCATAATGTGTCACTGGTTGTATCCCATCGTAATCCTAAGATTTTAATTAGTTTATCTTTGTCCATATCGTTTTCAGTTCTTGTTAATACTTGTAATAGTTGACTGCTCCACTGTCTGATGGTTTACTCAACCAGAAAAACCTAGTCACATCCCGGTTCTCAATGTCCAGTAGCAAATTTAAAAACTTTTTTCGATGTCTGCAGCTGTAGACTTATATATGTACGAACCTGAGTAGTTATGGTGGTGACTTATTTAATGTTGGCGATACTTTCATTTAGCAGTCATTCGAAATAGCACTATCTGGTGTTTGTTTGCAACTACAACCTTCTACGATCATGAGAGGCGTCATGACTGAATTCTTCTTCACTGGATGATGTGGTATGTAATGCAAAGACAAAATGCGCATTGCTTTGTGTTTATCTTTTTATTCGAGTACGACCTTTCTTTCTTGTTGAATACTGTTTGTGTACGTAATTTTGCAATGGTCAAGAATGTAGCGGATGCGAATTTACTTTCTACTTTTTGAGGTACTTTACAGGCTTCCATGATAACTAACTCGTATAAAATTGCTTTGTGTAATCTATTTAGGGTCCAGTTTGTTGACCTATGTTCCCTAGCTAAGTTTTGGCTTATTTCTGCTGGCAACTTGTTCAGAATAACTGGTACGACTATCGCACTATAAGTGTCACCAGTTAGTGACTCTATATTACGTAAGTTTCAGTTTTGTCATAATAATTGCGGAGGTTTAATAAAGACTATATCAGCGGCTAAATATCAAGTAGAGCTTGCCGGAATGTTTGTATAATAGTATGTATCTGTTCATACCTCTCTTGTTACAACGAAATAGCTTTACCGTAGCAAGTGTTTGTAATAGAAAAACATGATATGGTGTGCAATACTTCTTTTTGTAGGAGGGACTTTAAGTAGTTAAACTTTTGTACATCGCTGATTGTTGGATTTGTGTGAATAGATGTCTCATATCAATCCCAAAACGATTTCCAATTTAAAATACTCTCGCCAAAAGTAGGATAATTTCAACTATGGTAATTTATTGTGCTGATTTTTTGCGGTAGAAGATGAATGTCAACTTGGAATGTACTTAACCGGGTTTGTTGTAGGGACAATCTCTGATATAGCGGGGTTACTAGTATAAAACGATGATGTATTTGATTGTACATCAGATGTCGTCGTGAAACAATTGGGTGCAATTGAGAGCAGTCGCTTGCAGGTACACTATTGCATATATGTGAATTCATGGTATGTATTGGTATATCAACGGGAGAACATAACTAGCTTGAAAACGGTAATATTAATGGGTAAATTATGACTTTTTGACTGTGAGGATTGCATGAGTTTTCTTATTTGACGGAGTGTTCAATCTTTATCGAACATATACTCATCTATTTGCTGCATTTCATCAACCGCGTCTTCATCCGAGCTCACTTCCATAATTTTATCATTTAAATCTTATAGAATGTCTTCTTTCTGTAACATGGAATCGAAAATTGCTGTGACTTCCTCAACTTTAATTTCGGAACTGTCTCTAAAGTATCTATTTTCTTGTTTGTTAGATTTTGTCTTTCATTTGGGCCGATCGTGTACAGGTAAATTATATTTTTATGCACCATTTATTATGTCCTATGTATGTGCATTATGTTTTCTGGTCTGTGCGTCCGTTCGTCCATCTGTCCCGCTTTAGGTTAAAGTTTTTGGTTAAAGTTTTTTGTCAAGGAATATTTTGATAAAGTTGAAGGCCTACCTACTTAAAACTTAATACATGATATGGTCCTTCTAATTATAATGCCAAATTAGAGTTTTGACTACAATTTTACGGTCCACTGAACATAGAAAGGAATAATGCGATTGGGGCATCCGTGTACTATGGACACTTTCTTGTTTTATATATCATATCATATTTTTTAGCCAGTTGTACATATGTTATG
Organism: Mytilus edulis; assembly: GCF_963676685.1. Lineage (NCBI taxonomy): Eukaryota > Metazoa > Mollusca > Bivalvia > Mytilida > Mytilidae > Mytilus > Mytilus edulis. Next base: position 19,854,413 of record NC_092356.1, on the reverse strand, counting down.
AATTATTTTAAAGCACCCCAATAAGATCACTAAAAACGTAAAACAATGGATTATTATCTGTTCTTGCCGAGTATTTATAAGCCACACATCTGTTGTACTTGCCCACAACGAAGTCTATCTTTTTCTTTCTCGTGTCATAACGAAGTTATCGAACAATATGACCAAAACTATTTTAAACCATAAGAAAACATAAGGGAACACTGTTTATATCCATATATGACCAGTATATACTCTAGGTTTACTGCATGTACATGTATTTTTTTTTAAATCATCCAAAATCTCGTACGCCTGTGTTACTTTACACTGGTATATTTTAATGTCTTCGCTTATAATTTGAACTTATGTGCGTATTCAGAAGATTAGGCGGACAAACAATAATTTCTAGAGGTTTCGATATATTGTTAACGTATGCATGTTTAAAAGATTAACTTATTTCTTGATTGTTTTTGTAAAATAATGTCCGATCGTGCAACAAAATTATAGGTTATTTGCACTGCTTATTAAAAAAAATAAAAAAAAAATACTAAAAATAAAATTATGACAAACATGTGACAAAGGTTCATTGTCGTTTGTCAATTGTTTCATTTCAAATTGTCTTAAGAAGAAATAATAGATATTTCGCATGATCTCACTGAAGCTTACAGCTATTTTCCTAATACATATAGAGCAACACCTTGATTAACTTCTTTGCTTTGTTTGTATAATTTTTAAAATTAAATTGGGATAACGTCCAATTGAATTCTAATATCATATAAACAGGTGTACATACCTATATATGAAGATGTCAATCTTAATAACAAAGTCTGAATAAACATTTATACAAACAAAGCAAGGAAGCCAACCAAAACTTTCTCTACAAGCATTCGGTTATTATCTGTAAGGCAAAACATATTAATAAAATTAATACTCAGCAAAGTGAATTAAAATTTAAAAAATCGGATTTTAAAACTAAATTGTTGTAAATTTAACTTATTACAAAAACAATTGCTCAAAGAATAATATCCAACATACAATTTTAACTTTTACATGTATTAACAATGATTAAGCTATAATGACCGGAAAGATTGAAAACAAATCTCGATTTCAATGCCGACAACAACCTTTTATTTGTTTCAATTTCCAAAATGATCAATTTAGATTCATTGTATTTGATCCTGCTTGGTGAAATCCTACTTTGCAATTTCAACGGAAAACACGTTAGGTAGTAATAACAGTGATTGTATTTCATGATAGGCTAAATGGCGGTATAGCATTTTAGAATCAAACACTTTCAATTCAAATATTTTACCTATAATTTTAATTTTTTATATCTTAAATATTCAGAAATAATGAATTCACAAACTAAATGGAATAATTTCTATTGCGGTTCGTCTTAGTCGGGGAAAACAATGGTATAAAGAAGTCCACCCAGGCGTAAAAGGTTATTTCAAACAATTTTTTTTCATTCCCACGGATTGTGTTTCTGAAGGTTAATATTGTGCGGCAACAACGATATCTGATACTGATACATTCATTTAATTTCTTGTATTACCGGATAATAAAGTAGGTGAATATAGTTGTTCTTCTTGGAAATTTAAAAGTGGGATTCAAACATCCAATTTGCGATTTTTTTCAAATAGTGTGCCAGCATGGAAAGCTTGTACTATGACGTCGGATTCAATGTTCCGAAAAAAAGACAACTCTTTTCTTCAAACGAACGAAAAAAAAACATGAAAATTATTGACATTTTTTTAAAGGTCGGTGACCTACACTGTTTTTCCTTTATTTTGAAGAGTGCACTTTCCCTCTTGGAATTATTATAAGGAAATCATTTATAGATATTTTTTAATACTAGAAACGTTTTTTCAATTTTACGTTTTAATTTTGAAGGGAATGAAATAAATCATATTTTTAAAGATCAAAACAATGAGATCACCCCTAGTTTTTGGTGGGGTTCGTGTTGTTTATTCTTTAGTTTTCTATGTTGTGTCTTGTGTACTATTGTTTTTCTGTTTGTCTTTTTCATTTTTAGCCATGGCGTTGTCAGTTTGTTTTGGATTTATGAGTTTGACTGTCCCTTTGGTATCTTTCGTCCCTCTTTTAAACTCTTGAACCTGTATTTGATAGACACAAATCTACTGCTCAACATAATAAGAATTATTCTAGGTTTCATAGAAAGGAATTTTTTTAAAGATTAATAGATGACAAGTAAATATCATGTTAATATTCGAGAAAACACGAAACTGAGATCGACAAAACTAAGTCGGTGACCCCCAATTTTTTTCATCATATTTCGTTCCTCAAAACATTAAATGCCTTCACCCACAATTTAAAGGAAAAATCACTGGTAGAACTGAAAAGGCTGTTTGGTATTTAATTGTGTTTAGGAGTCACTGATAAGTATGTTGTAGACGAAACACGCAAAGGGGTTCAAAAATTATCAGCCTGGTATCTTATACATTTTTTTTTGTATAAAAATTGACCCAAAGCAGACATGTTTAACCCCGCCACAATATTTATGTATGTGCCTGTCCCGAGTCAGGAGCCTGTAATTTAGTGGTTGTCGTTTGTTTATGTGTTAAATATTTGTTTCTCGTTACCTTTTTTTTATATAAATTAAGGCCGTTAGTTTTCTCGTTTGAATTGTTTTACATTGTCATATCGGGGCCTTTTATAGCTGACTATGCGGTATGGCCTTTGTTCATTGTTGAAAGCCGTATGGGAACCTATAATTGTTAATGTCTGTGTCATTTTGGTCTCTTGTGGACAGTTGTCTCATTGGCAATCATACCACATCTTCATTTTTAAATTACGTTATTTCTTGACAATTGGAAAACGCCTTTTAATCTTAAGACAGTCAAACTCCCATAACAATAGAAAGAGTGTGTTAAATTTAACTATTCCATCAATTGTGCATAGTCCCCAGAAAATGAATTTAGGCAAACACAAGACATGGCATAACTTTTGAAAAATGGACTGAAATTTCTAAAAGTATCGCAATTATAAAACGACAATGATTTTTTTTTAAAAGTTGCCTATATTTATTATTTTTGGGATTAATGAAGATAATGGCGATGTGTAACAAATACATATCTAAAATATAAACGTAACAGTATCGTAAGTCCGAAACAAAGTAGCCAAACATTTTCAATCTCTATAAAGGGGCTTTCTTTCGTCAATTATAATGTTGTGCTTTAATAACATGATAACTCGTTAAGCGGTTATAGACGGACGAATTATGGTATATCAGTCATTTCAAAACGTTTCCTTTACTATGGGATGAACATTTGTGTTTGTGTGTACAATAAAAGTTCACATTTTTCTGTGTCCGACCGTATCCTCAAAAATAATATGTTCCAAACTTCATGGTCAGAGGAATACGTAATCGTGTTGAAAATCATTATGATTCTCAATGCCAAATCTTACAAAGATGAAGAATGTCACCACACCCCCAAGGTATTGTATCATATAACCACCATAAGAAATGTATTGTAGACTATGTCAACGGACACCAACTTGACTACAAAATGAACTGTTGTACTATTATCAGAGAAACCGCTAACTAAAGGTAAAAAAAAGTTTCAACTCCACATCACTTTTATTTGAAAAACAACACTTTATAACACAGTTTTAAAGTATATTCGTAGCAAGCTATAACCAATTTTTACGCTCTTTAAGAACTGAATTGTACTAACTATGAATTTTTGTCGATGCATAATACCTGTTCGATGAATCTATTACCCAATTGTTGATTGTCATCTTGAAAGGCAAATTAAACTATTGATATACTATTATAGAAATAAATTAAAACTTTTGTTTTCAATTTTATAAGTTCACTATACAAAAATAAAAATAAAAATGAATCAACTGCAATTATGTTAGGCCAATTAAAATTAATTGATAGATTTTCATCCCCGCCCGCCCCTCTGAAATCTTCCCGCCCTGATTTTTTTTGTTTTTGAAAAAATTACGATTTCCGGGTTTTGTGCATTTCCGTTACCGGTAACCGTCGATAATTTCGTTTCAATCAAAGCTTCCTGTTTTAAATTTCCATTTTCGTATTTCTTAGAGTATTCTTACTAAATTATTAAGTCAATATATTCTGCTGATCTATGATGACAACATCATTTACCGAGAATAGAAATTGATTACGAAAAAGGTATGAAATATTCGGGTTACTTGTAATACGCTGTGTCCAAGAACGCAAATCGCCGTATGTCACAAATGTTTGTGATTAGAACACCTTGGATTATTTTATTTATACAATAACTTTGTGTCAAGAAATTTGGACTGTGAATGAAACCCAAAAGCGTAAGAATCGTGGAACACATTGGTACAAAAATCATGACTGGAATAAAAGAATTGACACAAACATGAACTTGTTAGATTGGTGACCGTATATTGAGTTCAGAAAGTCGACAAATATACGCATTGTTAAGTTATTAATTTATAGCAAGCCCTTAGATTTAGATTTAGCCATGCCTTTCGATTTTTGTAGACAAACAGCAAACATCCTCTGTCCCAATACCCACAATAGTCATTAAACAACTTTATGTTCTACATTGTAATTATATTCGCATCTTGCATATTTAAAAGGACCAATCTTATTTTTTCAACACTGTTTGAGTTTTTATTTATTCTGTACTTATAATACTTGTGTTGCATACCAATGCATTTGCTTTATTTTATTAGGACAACAAACGATTGCTTAGAACGCAAAATAAAGTTGGGGTAGATAGTCCAACTGAAGAGAGCATTAATTTTCTCCATGTTTCTGCTGTTTACTATAAAAAAGGTTTCTAAAGCGGCAATTACATGTAGAACAGTGGTGGCCAATCAGAGTTATGTATTTAATGTATTTTGATGTTGGATGTGTACGGATTGATAGAAATTTAGTCTTAGATGAATGATTTTTTTATTAGTTGTTAGTGGCTTTGACCTCGCTGTCAGATAACTGCGAGTACTCTCAGATCTGTTCCTATTGTGTCTTTATGTTATCGGGATCATAAATAAGGCCGTTACTTTTCTCTTTTGAATTGTTTTACATTGTCTTTTTAAAGCTGACTATGCGGTATGGGCTTTGCTTATTGTTGAAGGCTGTACAGTGACCTATAGTTGTTAATGTCAGTGTCATGTTGGTCTGTTGTAGACAGTTGTCTCATTGGCAATCATACCACATCTTCTTTTTTATATTAAGCATTTGAAAAATCATACACAATACCTTATGCATGTATTTACATGATATAAGCTTATTATTACACTTGCATATATGTATAACACGTGACAAGAAGGTTTCATATGAAATAAAATTTAAAAATAAAATCCTCCCACCCGCCCCATTTTTTTCAAAAATTTGGATGAAAACCTACTAATTAATTTTAGTTGGCCTTATATACAAACTTTATAAATAAACAATAAGAGCCACACTAATTATGTAAGGGTCTCAAATTATTGCTAAGTTATAAATTCAGTTCATTTCGTTTATTCGACTTCATATTTAGGACAGTTGAACACAACTTAGATTTTAACAATAATGACTTAACAATATAACCAAGTTAAAGATATCAATATTCAAATTTCTTGCAATTCTTATATGCACAAGTGCTCATTGAACTGAACATCGTTTTCGTCTTTTTGATTCTGTGTTTTGTACATCACTGTCGCTAAAAATGGCTCCATGGCTAACAAGAAGCTCAGTGATGTCATCAAATTTATTTTGGGTAGCGTAATATAAAGGTGTATATCCGATTCGATCATTAAGATTTACAGTTGCATTATTTTTCAATAACAATTCAGTAATACGCAAATCTCCGGAGGATGCTGAAACATGCAGAGGTGTCCAGCCTTCTTTAGATTGAACTTGGGCTTCCTTATTAACTTCTACTTCACGTGTCAGCAACAATTCGACTACATTATTACATTTTGTTTGACAGGCTACATATAAAGGCGTTCTCCCATTTCTGTCAGGGAGATTTACTGCTGCTTCATCTTTGAATAACAGTTTTACTATATTGCAATTACCTTCGGAACACGCTTTGTGAAACGGAGTGAAGCCCTTCTTGTCACAATAATTAATGGAAGCACTGTGTTTTAATAGTAATGTTACTGTGTCTTCATTACCTTCTTGACAAGAAAGATGCAATGGTGTTTTACCATATTTATTGGAATGGTTTACTTCTGCAGAACTGTTTTCACAAAGATATGCAATTATTTCTTGATGGTTGGCATGCGAAGCAATATGTAATGGAGTCCATCCAGTTTCCTCACATTTGTTTATGTCAGCCTTATATTTGACCAACATTTTGACTGCTTCTAAATTATTAGTTTCACAAGCTATATAAATCGGTGTCATTCCATTATTCATTTGAAAGTTAACATCTGCATCATGTTCCATCAAAATTTTAATAAGATCTATATTTCCGTCTTCAGCGGTATAGTGAAGTGAAGTTCGGCCATTTTCATCGCTGTCATTTACATCTGCATCATTTTCAAGTAATACTAAAGTTATTTCATTATGTCGATCGTTACAAGCTACAAGTTATGGAGAATTTCCAGTTCCGTTAACTTTATTAACTTCTGCACCCGCTTTAATTAGTAGTTCTACAATATTTTTGTTACCTTCTCTACAAGCCAAATGTAATGGTGATTCGCCTTTTTTGTTAATAAGGTTTATTACTGCAGAACTGTTTTCACAAAGATACGCAACTACTTCCGTATGGTTGGCATGCGAAGCAATATGTAATGGAGTCCATCCAGTTTCCGCACATTTGTTTATGTCAGCCTTATATTTGACCAACATTTTAACTGCTTCTAAATGATTAGTTTCACAAGCTATATAAATCGGTGTCATTCCATTATTCATTTGAAAGTTAACATCTGCATCATGTTCCATCAAAATTTTAATAAGATCTATATTTCCGTCTTCAGCAGCAATGAATAGTGAATTTCGAGCATCTTCATCATGATTGTTTACTTCGGCGCCATTTTCAAGTAATACCAAAGCTGTTTCATTATGCCGACCGTTACAAGCTAAAAGTAAGTTTCCATGTTCGATAACTTTATTAACAATTGCGCCCATTTTAATTACTAGTTGTACAATATTTGTATTTCCATTAGAACAAGCTAAATGAAACGGGGTTAATCCATTTTCATTGTAATGATTAATGGAAGCACCATGTTTTAATAACAATGTTACTACGTCTTCATTACCTCTTTGACAAGCTAGGTGTAATGGCGTTGAGCCTTGTTTATTCGGAAGGTTTATTCCCTTATCATTTTGATCACATAGATACGCAGCTACTTCCTTATAGTTGTAATCAGAAACAACATGTAATGGACTCCATCCACTTTTCTCACATATGTTTATGTCAGCTTTATAACTATACAACATTTTAATGGCTTTTAAATGGTTTTCCGTACAAGCTAGAAAAATTGGCGTCATTCCATCATTCATTTTCTTGTTCACTTTTGCCTTATGCTGAACTAGGAGTTTGATAAGGTCGGTATTTCCATCACACGCTGCCATGTGTAGTGGAGACCAACCATATTTATCACATTTATTTACATTTGCTTTCCATTTTAACAATATTTCAACTACATGTATATATTCATAATTACAACTGTCGAGCAGAGGAGTATATTTGTCATTGTCACTCTGATTAATTTTAGCACCGTTACTGAGCAATAGTTGTGCAATTTCATGATGACCATTCATGGAGGCACTGTGTAAAGGAGTTCTATTTTTATCATCCAGTGAACGTATCTGTTTATTATCTTTTTCGAGTAAATATTTAGAGATATGGTAATAACCTTTGGCCGCAGTGACATGCAATGGAGTTGTGTAATCAATTCTTAATGAAGGCAATTTCTTATGAGACTTTCCTAAGTATTGAATTAACAAATTTCTATAATTTTCAAATTTCATTTGAATGCTTGCAAAAACCTCCCAGTTATGCCCATTTTCAATGTCTTTCAATATACGTTAGAAATACATTGTTTCTAATTCATTTGCAATCATTATGGTACAGTCGCCATGTTGTTCATTGAGAGAAATTAACTGACACCTACTACTTATGAATGCCGGTTCTCCATGTCTTAAAATACAACGAATTATAAAATTTCCTATGCTATGAGAAACAATGTCAAAAATTTTATCATGTTTTGTACAGAATGTACATTCTGTTTCTTCAAGATACATATTTTTTAAATGTTGAATGTTTAAAAAAATTGAAGTTTTCGACGGATATGTTTTGATATCTAATTCATTAAATACTTCTTGTAATATTCTATCGTATTTATCATATCCAATCTGAAGACCGTCCTTCTCGATCGAGTTATTAGATAAAACCAAGAGTGCTAGACTTATGAATGATAAGTCCCTTTTACTTTTAAAGTTGTCAATTTCGTTTTCTATAAATTGATTAGGATTTTGAAAGAAATCAGCATTGTCCATATTTTTTTCTTTAAACATAACACACAACAAAGGAAAGAAGTTGTACATCATAACAGTTTCGTCATTCAGGTGACATAAAACATCATCAATGAGATACAACTTACTGATTTCCTTTCTTTCAGATAAGGACAAATTCATTTCATCTGACTGCAAGTTAAATTGTTCAAATGATTGAGATGATAAGCTGTCTTTAACATTGTCAATTAAATAGGATCTGCATGTCACTATTACTTTAAGGATTTTGTTGTTTAATAACATCTTTATACGTCTTGTCTCAGATTCCCAGCAGTTTAGGTTGAATTCGTTCAAAGAATATTTACCGAAAACATCATCAAAAACAAAAAGTTGTTTAGCCTTTGAATTTGCCAATTTTATCAGTTCTGATGGTAACCATATAGGTACAACTGTGTAGCCTTCTGTTTCTTGCATGTATGTGGCTACATGATAAGAATTGCAGATTTGCCTGATCCAGGTACACCTGTTATAATAGTGCATTGCTTGTCTTTGACCACTTTAATTAATCTGTTAGCAGCTGCAGTCACATAGAACTTCTCCAGTTTCTTTTTCCAATCTGAGATGTTTTCGGTTTGAATTGCTGAAATGTTCATGTAAATGTTGATAAATAATACAAGTGCTAGTGACAACAATGCAACTAATGACCTCATGAAAATATAATGTTTATATTTCTAAAAATGTTAAAAGCGGTGTGATTATATAAAATGTTCTATATTTAAACATTTAAAAGTTAACTAATGATTTGACACCTTTTTTCAGTGTTCCAATGATCATCTAGACAGTGAAACGGCGATTTGCAAAACTCGTATTTGGTATTTGCAAAGAAACCTTTGTGAAAGTGGTATTCAAATTTATGTTTACACCGTTTCAGTTTTTAGGTTTATAATGGGTTCTTCGAAATGATTTGGGGGTGGCTATTGTTTTTAGGTATCTGGTGAAAATATATAGCTTTTCACTTTTTTCTTACATCGACATTCTAGGTGATAACAAGTTTTGCTACTAGTGTCCCTGATGAAAAGCGCTAAGTTCGCTTCATATCAATAAGTATCATTTTTATCTTGTACTCCCAAAGGGAGGAATTTTGCTCATGTTTTAAAGCCAATAATTGCTCTAATCTATACCTATTTGGCTTTGGGACAAAGCTGTCAAATTGTCAATCACACTACATGATCTTTTTGCTATGCCCGCTATCATTTATATCTATATTCTGAAAAGGTTCTCTTCAGATGCTCTTTGACAGTAATGTATTGCTTTTTTTGTGAATTTACAGGACAAAATAAGATGTATAAAAACTCTTGTTTTTTGTTTTGTTTCATACAAATCAACATATAAATAACAGCCAAATACAGCAGAGGTAATTCAATTAAACACACACACGTACACATACATGAAGAAACGTAAACATAATATATTGATATTTTTTCTCAACCATATGAATTTATCCATCCAATTTATTCTCTCTAAAAACAAAATCAAATAGTAGCTGTTGTCCTTTTTCAGAACTTGATATACAAAGCTTCCATGGTAATCTTTAAATTAAAGATTAAATCACCCGCAACATATAACGGTAATTTCATCTATAATGTGATATCTAGTTCAGAAACTTAATATTGTTATCCAAACATCACGGTTGTCTTTTTTTGTCCACTAACAAATAACAGTAATTTATAGTTTAAAATCAAGACTAAAATGTTTTATCTTATTCTAAAATGTATTCAATAAATTTATTTTTCTCATTACATGTATTATGTACCCATAACAAAGTTTTGAAACTTTTGGTATCTTTCGTCCCTCTTTTAGTATTTCTTCTATTTTCTAAAATGAGAAATAACCGCAAATTTATAAAGGAAAGATTTTTTATTTCAATTTGTTTCATATTAGAAACTATTTTAATACAAGACTCCAAAGGTCGTTAGAAACATTATGTAAAAACGGGTATATATTTGAAAGCACTGATATCGACCCAGTGAGCATACATTCTTACTCAGGTGCCAATTAATCGCAACAGTTATTTACCCTCACTTTATCGGGTATACTCTTAAGTTAAAAAATTGTAGTTCATGTATGTACATGCCTAATTCCTTTAGGGTACACTAAAAGCAAAAAAAAAGTACTTATTTGATTTTGCATTGTAATTTTATTGGATTTTCTTTTTTTTGGCCATTGCATTATTTCGTGAAGCATCCGAAAGTGATGTAGATCAACCAATTCAAAAAGTTATTACGATAAAGGACAATTCAATTTAGGTTTTAAATGTCATATATCTCGGGGTCTTAGATTTGTTATTTCAATAAAGTATATTCAAACGACAATAAGAAAGAGTTTCCCACCCCAAGTTTATAGTGGGGTTCGTATTGCTTAATCTTAAGTTTTCTATGTTGTGTTTTGTGTACTATTGTTTGTTTATTTGTTTTTTTAGACAAGTCGTTTTCTGTTTAATTTTTACACATGAGTTTGAATGTCTCTCTGGTATCTTTTATCCCTTTTTTCTACATATATCCTTTTTTCAAATCTTTGAAACTTACATTCTATATTCTGCCTTTCAAAATTCAAAATTTCAACTTGAGCAACAAGTTCTTCCTGTTGCTGTTTCATTTCTTCCATTTGTTTTTCATTCTTAACAAACTCTAAGTAGATATCATGGACTGAATGATCTATGTGGGCTAGTTTTAATGTCTGGCAGTCTGTTTTCATAGGAGGACAGACAATTTCTATTGCCTGGAAAAAAAGAAGACAGTTTAGTTCTACTTGTATTTGTACATATTAGGGAAAACAATAGTGTTATAGGTTAATGTGGCAATAGTATCCACTAAAGACGACTATTATCAATTTTAAGGTTTTCCGAAAGTCACATAATTTTTTAAAAAGACCCCAGAGTGATTGAAATTTGACAATTCCGGTATAATTCATTATTAAATAAATTGATATATTTGATCTGAAATAACTGGTTTAACAGCTAGAAAAAAAAAACTTCTCACTTTAATGACAGTCGCATTCAATTCCATTATATTTAAAAAAAAATGTGTAAGCAATAAAGACAACAGTAGTATACCGCTTTTCGAAATTCATAAATCGATAGAGAAAGAACAAATCCAGGTAACAAACTAAAACTGAGAGAAAAGCATCAAATATAAGAAAACTACGACACAAAACAGACATTAAAGACACGTCACCTTAGTGGATACTATGATTTTATGTAACTGCTCGTTAATGCAGTTAATGTGCATGACACGTTTAGCTTTCGTTTGAATTTGTATTAAGAAATACTGTTCCGTGTCAAGTTGTTATATATCATACGCCTGCTGCACTTGAAAAATGGAAAACTTTTTAATGGTCAACTATTATATGTATCAATGCGTCCACTCAATGTAAATATAACATTGAGAATGGAAATGGGGAATGTGTCAAAGCGACCATAATAAACTAGAGTCACCACACATTTTCATTCAACTACCTCTTGCTTTATATAAAATGTAATTCATATAAAGGTCTTTTTAAAATTATATGGCTAAAGACAGCTATGAATGAATAAATATTTAAGTTTAATCTTGCCAGAATCTTGATAAGCTCCCAAAGAAGGATGACATTTCATTGAATAAAAAAGAATGAGAATTTTTCTTTGAATTTTCCACTTACATTAAATTTTAAACACAATTACTTCTCGTCGTGAGCAAGGATTGGCATCACTATTATACCCATTTCATTAATCTGTTATCACATCTTCAAAAATGTAATCGACCCTTTCAGGTCTTGGTCTAAATTTGTATCCTTTCGGGTTAAATGTACATACAATTGAAGTGGAAAACATTTCTATTTTATTAAATACACGCAAAGGAACATTAGCTGTCATTCATGTTCATCGATTTGACTCAAATTCTCATATTTGATTCAATACATACTAAAACGAATATTATATATATAGTATTTAAATTATATAAAAAGTCTTAAATAAACAATTGACAATGCATGGGTCCGATAATTTGTTTCAACATTTTTGTGTATTTGATTCTAGATGCCATCTAATTATACATCGAGGTGACATCCGAAGATTACGAACGTTCATATAACAAGGTTTCTCTAATTCTTCGTCAATTTATCCCTTTCTGCACCCATTGTATAAAAAAAATTAATCAACGTGTGCTTCGTTTGATCTCAGAACTTCATTGGTTAAAATCCGATTCTGACGTCGAATTTTCTTGTTTTCCTCTGAATTTCCTATTGTGACGGCATGAAAAAAGGCGACCATGCCTGATGACGTGACATAGAAAGAACACATCTTTTTGCCGATCAGTCGCAAAGAAGGAATACGTTTGCCTGCGTATTGTTTGAAAATCATTAGAGAAACAGATTCCACCACCAAATCATGTGTAATACGATATTTATCCATTCTCGACAGTTAAATTTTAAACATTCAAAACGCTCGGCGAGCCTCGCGTTTTAAATTTGAAAATTTAACTGTCTCGAGTGGATAAATATCGTATCACACTCGATGCAGTGGTCGAATCTATATATAAACATAAATAAAGATGTAGATAGATAGTGAACTCGCGCAATTAGATTTTCCTAGGTATTTTTTATTTCATATTACAGGTTGAAAATATATGTTAGTTATTATTTATACATAAACTTGTTCATGCGTAAATCATATCTAACTAGGGGTTAAATTGAAGCCTACACGAATATAGATTGAATGAGATCGAATTATTAACTTGCAAGTAAATAATTCACCAGCAACGATTCCATGTTTATTCTGACATAACTGAACTAAACCGGCTGCCGAAAGCGATTTATAATTTCAATAATTACTTACGTTCTGATTGAACAAACAAAATCGTGTCGTTATTATTTTTTTCATACTTCGTAGCTATTGCTCCTTTAAATGCATACTGAATGAACTTATAACATTCATCACATAAACATAAACTAAAAGAAATGTGTACACTATCAACCTTTAATCGATTATTTCATTATTACAAAACACTGTGGTGGTACAAAATGTATGTTGACTGTACAAGATGAATTTAAGTTACAAACAGAAAATCATAGTCTTATCATAAGGTTGTGGTGTTTTTAAAACTTAATTATTACAATATCTACAATTATTGGATTTGATTTAAATTGATTTTTTAGAAGAAGCAATTTTTATGCATCAGATGAGAATTAACGGCGTAAAGATTCAATGTCACAATAAAGCTTCAATTTTTACTAAATCAATGCATATAAAAAATTACTTGTTTTCCTTTTTCAGTTGTTTGTGATACCCGTGGCCTTTTATAGCTTTTAAAGGGGAATGATAATGCCTGTTTCTGAAGGAAGCCGTTTTGCGAACTAAAGTTGTTTTAGATAAAATTGAGAATGGAAATGGTGAATGTGTAAAAAATACAACAACCCGAAGGTTACCTTGAAAGATAAGAACGAAGTCATAGATCGAAAATAAACTGACAACGCCATGAATAAAAAAGAACAAAAGACAGAAAAAAAAATAATAGTACACAATACACGACATAGAAAACTTAAAACTTAGCAACACGAAATGTAAATGTACGTAAACTTTTGATGTCCTCTTACCATAGACACTTCATCAAAGGTTTTACTGAATTCTGAGTAAGACATCGCACCGGAGTCAGAATGGGCAATTTGATTCCGGTAAAACTTTATTCTAGATACAGCAGCTCCTTCACTCAAGTCAGATGGTCGTGGTAGCTGGTCCTGAATTGCTATTTTTGTCAGGTTTCGAAGAAGACACACCATCAATGTTAGATCAAAATTACTGGAGTCTGGAAGGGAACCTAATAATTACGAAAATGAACTTTAATAGACATAAAATGTATATCAAATATATCATGAGGTAAGTGTTTTTTTTTCAGTTTGATTGACAGCTCGTGGTAGCGAGATCGTCTTGAGTGCAGCAAGTCGTGTTTGTAATGACGTTAAAGAAGTGTATGTACGTTATGTACGTTATGAATATTTGTTAATTTTTAAAACCTTTATCTCGAAGTTTTTGGGATTTTACTTTTTGTCTGCATTATTGTATAGCTATAAATGTATGGTTTGGAAGTTTGGTTGCACCTGCAGTCAATATGGAACTTACAGGACAGCTAGTTTATTCTAATTATTACGGTGCTATTTGTTTTTGAGTCGGTAAATTAATATACAATTCATGTAAACTTGAAGATCTTTTCGATAAACTGATTTTAAAAGGCTATGGATTAAACATTGTGATAAGATCTTTGAATAGTTTTATATTAGCTGTTGTTGGCTTTATATTAGTTTTCATTAACAGATGAAGATACTCAAAGGGGTCTATTAAACCAAGAGTTCCAAGTAGTGAAGTTGAAATCGGACCTTTGTAAATTGTAATGACGCCATCATGAGTTGACCGATATAGATTTGTCCCAATATCGTAACTACAATCTTGTCCCCTATTACTTGAATGCGATCTTTTCTTCAAAACGAACGAAAAAAACCATGAAAATTACTCATAACTTTTTTGAAAGGTCGGTGACATACACTTTTTTTTCCTTTATTTTGAAGAGTGCACATGGCACTTTCCTTCTTGAAATATGAAGAAATCACTGGTAGATATTTTCTAATTCTGGAAACGTTTTTCATTTTTACGTTTTATTTTTGGCGGGAATGAAATAAATCATATTTTTAAAGATCAAAACAATATGAGTCTTATGGTCTTTAACCTGTATTTGATAGATACGAATCTACTGTTTAACGTGAAACAAGAATTATGCTTTTAGGTTTGATATAAAGTATTTTTTGAGAGTTTATATAACAAGTAAATATTATGTTAATAGTCGGGAAAACACGAAACTGAGGTTGCTATAGCGACAAAACTAAGTCGGTGACCCCCAATTTTTTTCATCATATTTTGTTCCTTAAATCATGAAATACCTTCACACAAAATTTTAAGGAAAAATCCCTGGTAGAAATGAATAGGCTGTTTGGTCTTTAACAACAGGTTTGTTCTATCATGAGCACCACGATGTGTACAACATGTGAAGCAGATCTGCTTACCCGCCAGGAGCACCTTAGATCATCCCTAGTATGTTGATGGGATTAGTGTTGCTCAGCCTTTGGTTCTCTATGTTGTGTTGTGTGTACTGTTATTTCTCTGTTTGTCTATTTCTTTTATAGCCATGGTGTTATCAGTTTATTTTCGACTAATGAGTTTAAAAGTGCCTTTGGTTTCATACGCATTGCTTTCAGAAACAGAATATACATGGACCAAAAATTACAAATTGATACCATCTTTTCTTATTTTTTGAAAGTTCTTATCATGGTGTCTTCAAACGATAGTTTCCTGTACTGTTAGATGGAAGATACTGGTTCATAGAATGTTCAAAATTAAGTGGAAATCAGGCTTTTGGCAATTACATATGTTTCACGGGACGACAGTTTCAATCTGAGAAAGGCGCAAAAACACAATAGTTTCTTTGCTTTTTTACATTTAATAAGCAATGTGACGGATCTTAAGGTTTCTACATAGAATTGCGGACTATTTTTTTTTTTATTCATTTTCTTTCAACCTTTTATCTTTGAAATTCTCGTTTTGACCTCAACTATATAACTGGTTTGCTTCTTTTTGGTAAATTTGAAAAAAAAACCAAATGTATAATGTAAATATAAACGAGTACACCATGAATGTAAGCATATTCACCTGAAGGAAATAACAAGCTCCACTGCGTCTGTGTAATGACATGTTTCTTTTTCAACTTATCTAGTTCAATCCTGTTCTTTGAGAGCACTGATGTCAAACCACTTGGGTTAAACTCCCTATCAAATAAGATTCTAACAGCCCTCGGTGAATGCCTTATCAACAAATTGGCGACTTTCAGAAAATTAATTTCCTCTCTTGATATTACTGGTAACGCCGATGCCATTCTAAAAGACATTAAAACAGTAATTGCTAAACTTAGATACAATGTTTTGAGGACATTGGTACAGATTTTCTTTTTTTACCTCTAGGTTTCTATTCTTTATTTGTATTGTAACTCATTATTATTTTAAATTTAACAGATATAGAAAACACCTTTATGATTAAAAGTAAGAGATATTTTTAACCTTTAATCCAAGGCACGTAGATGTGTGATAAATTCTGTATATGTACTCTGTCATGTCAACTCTGTATTTTAGTTTGATGTACTTTCGATTTGTTTTGATCTGATAAGTTCAGCTCTTTTAATCTGAATTTATAAATAAATCAATTCAAATAGTAATGATAAACCCGCCAAATAATTCAAGTTGATATCAAGCGATATCAGCTAATTGTTACTCGTTATACATCCTATTAATCTCAGCTAATTACAAATTTAGTATACAAATTACATTTAGTATCTTCATAAGTGTAGAGAAACGAAACGATGGTCTGTGAATAGCTCAATTGCCAAATGTTCAGATGAGCTCAACAGCTGATTTTAATAATGTTACTGTATTAAGTTTCAGGTTCCAATTCTTGTAACTAAAACATGATACACGTACATAGTAAACAACAAATAATTAAAATACCAAATCAATCTAAACGTTTTCCTTACAATGATTGAGCTTAAAGTAACCCGGTCAAAATATTAGACGAAGCACACCAAAGCATATAGAAACTTGCTTCAATAATGTAACATCTGACCATTATTGTATATACAGTCTTTGATTTGTAATATTTTATCAGCCTTTGAAAAAGTAGAAATGATGAAAAAATCTTTATTGTCCAGTATTTTTGTCTATTTTCCTTTGACCTGTTTTGACTGTCATGCTCCCCGTTTACTGATTGATAAACAAAGTATGATCGATTTTTTTTTAGTTATCATGGTTATGTAAGCTATAAAAAACAGAAAAAACATTCCCCGTAATTAACAATTATTATGTGTCAGATCAAGATAATGGTGCTTTCAATGAAAACGAATTTTCACCATGTTCAGATTATTCCTTCACAATAGAAAACTACTTGACTTAGATTAAGCTAATATATCATGTACCTTCTGAAGACTTACTAGTGTTTTTACTTCTATATCTCTAATTCTATGGCAATTTAATCCTTTCCGGATCCATTGTATAAAAAAAATCAATCAACGAGTGGTAACTGATGATCTCAGAAGATACTTGGATGAGTTTACGGGTCATGGCATTTACCAGCTTACTGAATGAATCAAAATGTTCGATAATTTAACTATTATGATCTCGATTGTATAAATCCAATAATCCACTGGTTCATGTACCAATGTAAAAATCTATATTTATATATTTAAATTGAAAAGTTTTTGTGTGGTTACAGAATTGTAAGATTTTTATATATTGCCTTTCATACGGGTACTCTACTTCGGCCATTACAAAGTACACACAGTATAAGTTTTAATCGTCAAAATGTTCTGAAGTTATAGTCATATACTTTATCTTGATTTTACTTCATTTTACTGGTGAAACTAAGAAACAAACAAGGAAATGTCAATTTTTTTTTCGGCCAAATGATTGCTCAGGAAATAACAAGGGATTATACAGTCAGCTAAATTGACAAGTATTCAAATTTCAAAAAAGAAAAAAAAACTAGAGATCAGAAACAGATAAGATGTTTAATTTTTACATGTTTTAGATTAGAAGTAATTATTTTATGTTTTCATTTGAACTTGTATATGGTATCGTCTGGTAATGTCGACCGGTTTACTAGAGGCTTAATTATTATAAGGAAAACGTTGAGATGGATCTGATATTCATTATTAGTTGTTTGATTTATATTTACATGTAGATGGTGTTCTCCTTCAAACATTGAAACTAACACTTAATATTATAAGATATTTTATGAAACGAAAAAAAGTTTCGCTAACTTATTATTTAAGCAAATGACAACCCCTGCTAGAAAGTCTATTCAATGAATAAAATATATGTATTCAGAAATCATACAGTTCTGTTCATCCGTTGCAAAACATTTAAAGTGAAGTGAATGGGACAGCAACCTAACAACATACAAGTCTACATAATGTCTCCAATATAATACAGGTGTCAATATGATATGCCAAGCTTTACATTCTAAATTAGTAATAAACGAATTTTACGAACTTTATAATCATCTATTATTTTTGAATTCTCCTACTTGATACTTATCCTCTTGTCAAATATTTGATTTACCTCTTTCGTTCTTCTTTGTTGTGTTAACTGTACACTGTTGCTAAACGCCAGTGAACAACCTTTTTAGTAATCAATTTGATGTGAAAGATATAACCACTACCTGGTAATATGTTGAAATACTCCTAGTACTCAGTTTGAAAAAAGAACAGCCTCCGCATACAATGTAATTTATTCAAAATGGCGAACGGCAATCAAAAGCACTTAATATTTTGAGATGGAGAAATCTGTTATAACGCAAGCAAACGGATATGATAAATAACTGAATGAATAAAATATATAGAAATGGTACAGTTTGGTTCACACGTTGAGGAACTTGTAAAGTGAAATAAAATGAATGGGACAGCAACCTAACAACATATTGAATACCAAAGGTCATACACATGTATATCCACTGTTCTAAATTCCAAATTAGTTACGGACTCCATGATCTTTTTTCATTAATAATTTCTCCTAATTGGAGCTTCTTCTTCCTAAAAATATTATATTAACCTTTTTATTCCTTCTTTTTATTTTAGTGTATTTGTTTACTGTTAACTAACGCCAGTAACCGTCATTTTTTAGTATTAAGGTGACACATAACACTAAAGAGAGATAACTATGTAACAATCGGCTGAACGTTTTAACTACATTCTATTATTCAGGAAATATTAAGCTTCTAAGTGATCAAAATTGGTGTTAGTCAAACTGCTATTTGTCCATAGAAAAAATTTCTGATAAAGTTTGTGAATCAAGTTTTTCGAAATTTTTATGTTTTTGTCATATGGTCAAAATAAACATTGTCAAAATTTTATAAAATTAAAGGAGCAAAATTAATTTTATTGAAGGTGTTTTGTACCACCTTAAAACGGATATAAGATCTAGAGATGACCACAACCTAAAAGTATGCTGAAATTCGTAAAATGTATTTTATTCAAAATAGCGGATACAAGTAAAACATATTTTATAGTGAGTTTTCTTGATATTGGTTTTCTCGATTTGTTAATGCAAGAAAATATATGGCGAATATAAAATATTATTCAGGAATAATAAAAACTGAATTATATATTGCCTCTGCTTTAATCGTTTTTTTCAGTATCAATATTTGTTTAACATTTGTCATGCAGTATATATATTGTCTGCATTCTCGATGGATTGTGTTATTTGCTGTGAAAATAATTCTATCGTGTATGCAATAGTTTGTAAGAACGCTTTTATACATAAATACAGTATTTGGTGGTTAAAACTCGAAACATTTTTAATTCATAATATATCGTATTATGAGTTTTTTGTTATGTTAAAAATTTCACAAAGAAAGTGAATGATAAAATCAAAACGCTGACAGGACATTTTATTCGTAAAAATGAAGATGATATACTGTTAGACAGTACTAGGCGTACAAACTCTTATTACACTAATCAACACGCTATTAATTTTTGATAAACCAATTAACTTGAATATTATTAGAAAGTGTAATAAACGACCAACACAATTGCAAAATCTGTCAGATAGGGATGTTTATTTTATAATCCATCCACTTACATGTAAAACTATATAGTTGACATATTTCTTTAATCGATGTCTTCGTAATGGAATCTTAAAACTGACCAATAAATGCGAGTGAAATGGCTAAACTTTATCTGCAGATAGAAATAAACTACTGTCAATCACTTAAAATACATACAATATGTAGCCTTTTACTCGATAACAGATGCAATCACGAAACAAACAAATTGATCAATGAACATTGTAACAAATACACACTGATAACCTTATAAATAAAAAAAAATGATCAACAAACCATGACTATATTATCAAGGTAAAGTTCATCTTGTAAATCAGACGGAACTGTTCAATAGCACTTTACATATTGTCTGTTTGAACAAACCAATTTACATATTTTGTATGAACGAAGACACTAAACGTTAAATTGTTATAATTGGTAAAAGGTATTAATTCATTTGTAAAACATGTTTTATTCAATATAAATGATTTCTCCAACGACATTCATGGTGGTGGTTCATTTCTTGTTGTTTAGAATATATAATACTGATTCACACAGACGAAAAGAAAAACGGACAAATATTTCCTGCCTTTTAAACCTTGGTATAATTATCAAAAACCTAAGTTTTGTTTAAATAACTATGCATATTTATTTAGGGGCCAGCTGAAGTACGCCTCCGGTTGCGAGATTTTCGTGCTGCATTGAAGACCCATTGGTGTCCTTCGGCGTTAGTTGCTCTTTGGTCGGGTTGTTGTCCTTCGGCGTTAGTTGCTCTTTGATCGGGTTGTTGTCTTTTTCACATATTCCCTATTTCTATTCTCAATTTTACAGATATTTTCAAATAACATTACTAAAAATGAAGTTAAAGAAGGAGTGTGTACTTAACTGTAATCGTGGACCATTCTAGGTAACTCTGTGATCTTTGTTTTACAAAATATCAAAACACTATTCTGTATCATTTTTGTAAAACTAATATTAATATTTTAAATCAAAAATATAAAACAATTTTTTTCAATCAGTTTTGAAATCAATTAACGATTTTCGTTTTATTTTCCATAGTCTTGTGACAAAAACGTAAATGAAGATATCTAAACTCTAAAACATACAATTTATAAAATAGAATCTGGATTTGTACTTGCTTCGGGGAATGATTTCAAGTTTATATCTGATGTTTACCATCAAGGAGACAGTTCCTATTGTTTACTATTTACAATGTTAAAAGATATTTATCTGATTTTTTATTTCAATTTCTTCTTTGTAAATATACACTTATGACCTATTTATATTTGTCAGCAGTAGATTATAAATAAATATAAATACATTAACAAAAATAACGCACTGCAAGGAAAATTCATATCTAAAACTCCCGTATCAAATGACGCAATCAAAAGCTCAAATACATCAAACAAATGGAAAACAACTGTCATTTTACTGACTTGGTACAAACATTTCCTGTTGTAGAAAATGATGGATTAAACGTGGTTTTGTAGCTATTTAACCTATCACTTGTAAGAGCATCGCATAAAATTCCATTACACTGGAACAATGTGTGAACAAAACAGACAGACATAATTAAAAATGTTAAAAATAGGGGTACAGCAGTCAGCGTTGTGTTAAAATCACATTAAAAACAAAGAAATATGTCAACAAAGAAAAACAAAAGTTTTCTTGACCTAACAATTGATCATTTGACAGATAACTCTTTTATATTCGGTATTATCTTATACATTCAGAAAGACTGAATAAAATATGAAAAATAGCAATAATTAAGGCATGTTACTACTATTTTGTTTCTTAACAGTTTAATATTGTTTACTTCAATTTATGTTGTTCTTCGTTTGAATAACCACATTAAAGAATTAACCAAGTAGTTTTTCATTATTGATTTTCATCGTGTATAGGTATAATTTCCTTTTACACTGAGCAAGATCATGATAGAAAGTATGTCACACTTCCTAATGTGTGAATGACTAACTCAATCATGTAAGGAAACTTCTCAATTTTTGTCACGGTATGGTCATTTTATTTAGAGTATATAATTATCTTCCAATTTTTATGTATACCGATATCAGTATTACTTGTAACTAGAATTGCCATTGTAAGCAATAGCGGAGGATATCACCCCGTACTGACAGTAGCAACAAACATTTATAGTGCACCAAAGTCAAATGGCACATCTCTTATACATGCCAGATTTAGCATGCCTTTGACCTTGTTTCTCTTCCCGTAAAGAGGAAGAACGTGGCGCCACGTGAAGCTCAAGTATATTTTGACGGAGTGGCATACAAACTGTTCATGTAATTCGAAATAGCTTGTGTATCTCATGATGTATGTATCATATCTTGTGAAATTTAATTACACTTTCATCATGTTCATCGATTGATTTCAGCTTATGTGTATATTTTAGCAGGTGTTTGATATTCGAATGGGTACTTAAATGCAAGTGCCGAAAGTCACTTATATGTACTCTTAGTGTTTGTACCTCTCGCGGTGTCGATTTTCTCTTCAACATGTTCATGACACGATTTTTGTATATAATAGATGCACGTTGAATTATATTTTTTTCTTCTTCTAGCATATTCAGCATATTCTATTAGCAGTACAGATTTGTATTTGGTCGTATGCGCATACTATTGGTTACAGAATTCTGTCTCAAATTAAATAAGTGTTTTGAGTATTTTTGTGTTGTTTCCATGGCAAGAGCTGCCATTTTTAAAATTATAAATTCGGATGACATTACAATACCATTTATGGTTAAACTGCGATTGAGCTTAACATTTGAAAGAAAATGTACTTTGACGTTTTATCCCAGATGGGTCAATATGACACTTTTAGCCTCCATGGTAACAGAACCAATCTTAAAAATTATAACGGCAATCAATTCGACAGTTCCTACTGTTGTTACGGCGGGGTACGTTTGGGGTCGTATCTGTTACGGTTGATTAAATGTATATTGATTAAGGATTTCTTCTTTATTCACATTTGGGCTGTTTCCATGGCAACGGCAGCCAATTTGAAAGTTCTTAAGATAGGTGGCACACTTTCGAATGACACGGTATATTTCCTGAAAGTTTCATTCAATTTGTTTATTCCTTCACTTCTAGCACCTTTGTTATAGCAATGTCTTCGATATTATGAATGTTCATTGAGATAGGGAAGGTTTTTCAAAATATTAGATCACTTTATTAATTAGTAGCCTCATCTGAAAGATCTATAAATTAATGAAAGGATTGTGCGTATACCTATGACTTCAATCTTTGTTTAAGTGTAATAATGCAATGTATAGAACAAACCATTTGTCAGATCAAATTCGGAACAAAAATCAACATTGAATCTTTAGATGTTACCTATTAATCACAAAACATTGTGTTTCTAGTTGGTTCCATGAATTAATAAATAAAAAACGTACACAAATTGTTGTTTTTAATTTATTATTTTGCTTTTACGTTTCAATTTTTGATAAGAAAACAAACCACAGAATATATTCGGAAAGTTTGAAACTTTAATTCTTTGCACGTAAATGTTTGACATGCTAGTAACCAGCATGTACCTTTTACTGTGTTTCGTCAAATTGCTAAATTACCTGATTCTGACAGTTCCATCTCGAGTATATTCTAGGGTAGCAACGAAATGTAGATATACTAGTATTCATTCTTTGTTGGTTCGGGTGCAATTTTTCCGTTCTAAAATAATGTATTTGATTGGTCAAAAATAAGACATAAAAGGATAAATATACTTACTCTATATCAGTTCAACAAGTGACAAGTCCTTGTTTATAGTTTAAAAGTTTTAAGTATACAAACATATACTTATTTGTTTAACAATATGAACATCGTTATAGCAATTGATGAAGTTTATATGTTTACACTGTGAAATATAGAAGTATATCCGATTCCCATTATACTTCAGTCACCTCTACTTTTGAAAGGGTTAATATAAGTAAAGTATGAAAACAATGAATTTCACGAGTCAATATGTTTTTACAGATCAATACCTCGTCGTTATATTAAAACAAACCAACATTGTTTAAAACAATAGTAATTACTAAAGGGAATCTTTACATTAATAAAGAAAATCAGAAAGCGATACAAAATTGTATTTTCAATCAATTAAATCTATATTCATTAGACACATGTTCACTGAACAATGCTATCTTGAAGTTGTTAAAGTAGGGTGAAAATAAATCCTGTTTGAATTTTGCCTGTTTCAATATTATCATTATTTCATTAATAATCAAATGATTTTTTTTAACTAAATATAATTAAATTTATAGTATAGACAAAACGTTTGATTGCATACATGTATACGGATTATTGTGAAGAGTAGACGGTTTATAATAAAATAAATCTTATCGACATGAATTAAATCTATCAAGTTTTCATTAACCTAAATCAATGGGAAAAACTCGTTATTAACTGATACTTATAGATTGATTGATTAATTGTTTTTAACTATTTTCAAAGAATCTGTACTAGTAAGTGAGTTCTGATGTTTCTAGATTAGACGTACCGAATCATAATGTGTCACTGGTTGTATCCCATCGTAATCCTAAGATTTTAATTAGTTGATCTTTGTCCATATCGTTTTCAGTTCTTGTTAATACTTGTAATAGTTGACTGTTCCACTGTCTGATGGTTTACTCAACCAGAAAAACCTAGTCAAATCCCGGTTCTCAATGTCCAGTAGCAAATTTAAAACTTTTTTCGATGTCTGCAGCTGTAGACTTATATATGTACGAATCTGAGTAGTTATGGTGGTGACTTATTTAATGTTGGCGATACTTTCATTTAACAGTCATTCGAAATAGCACTATCTGGTGTTTGTTTGCAACTACAATCTTCTACGATCATGAGAGGCGTCATCTTTTTATTCGAGTACGACCTTTCATTCTTGTTGAATACTGTTTGTGTACGTAATTTTGCAATGGTCAAGAATGTAGCGGATGCAAATTTACTTTATTGAGGCACTTTTCAGGCTTCCATGATAACTAACTCGTCTAAAATTGCTTTGTGTAATTTATTTAGGGTCCAGTTTGTTGACCTATGTCCCCTAGCTAAGATTAAGCGTATTTCTGCGGGCAACTTGTTCAGAATAACTGGTACGAGTAATGCACTATAAGTGTCACCAGTTAGTGACTCTATATTACGTAAGTTTCAGTTTTGTCATAATAATTGCGGAGGCTTACTAAAGAATATATCAGCGGCTAAATATCAAATAGAGCTTGCCGGTATGTTTGTATAATAGTATGTATCTGTACATACCTCTCTTGTTACAACGAAATGGCTTTGCCGTAGCAAGTGTTTGTAATAGAAAAACATGATATGATGTGCAATACATCTTTCTGTAGGAAGGACTTTAAGAACATCGCTGATTGTTGGATTTGTGTGAATAGATGTCTCATATCAATTCCAAAATGATTTCCAATTTAAAATACTCTCGCCAAAAGTAGGTAAATTCAACTATGGTAATTTATGGTACTGATTATTTGCGCTCTAGAAGATGAATGTCAACTTGGCATATACTTAACCGGGTTCGTTGTAGGAACAATCTCTGATATAGCGGGGTTACTAGTATAAAACGATGATCTATTTGATTGTACATCAGATGTCGTCGTGAAACAATTGTGTACAATTGAGGGGAGTCGCTTGCAGGTACACTATTGCATTATGTGAATTCATAGTATGTATTGGTATATCAGCGGGAGAACATAACTAGCTTGAAAACGGTAATATTGACGGGTAAATTATGACTTTTTGACTGTGAGGATTGCATGAGTTTTCTAATTTGACGGAGTGTCCTCATCTATTTGCTGAATTTCATCCACCGCGTCTTCATCCGAGCTCACTTCCACAATTTTATTATTTAAATCTTATAGAATGTCTTCTTTCTGTAACATTGAATCGAAAACTGCTGTGTGACTTCCTCAACTTCTATTTCGGAACTGTCTCTAAAGTATCTATTTTCTTGTTTGTTAGACTTTGTCTTTCATTTGGGCCGATTGTGTACAGGTAAATTATATTGTTATACCCCATTTATTATGTCCTATTTATGCGCATTATGTTTTCTGGCCTGTGCGTCCGTTCGTCCGTCTGTCCCGCTTTAGGTTAAAGTTTTTGGTTAAAGTTTTTTGTCAAGGTATTTTTTTATAAAGTTGAAGGCCTATCAACTGAAAACTTAATACATGATATGGTACTTCTAATTATAATGCCAAATTAGAGTTTTGATTACAATTTTACGGTCGGCTGAACATAGAAAGGAATAGTGCGATTGGGGCATTCGTGTACTATGGACACCTTCTTGTTTTATATATCATATCATATTTTTTAGCCAGTTGTAAATATGTTATGAATTATTTTAAAGCACCCCAAAAAGATCACTATAAACGTAAAACAATGAATTATTATCTGTTCTTGCCGAGTATTTATATGCCACACATCTGTTGTACTTGCCAACAACGAAGTCTATCTTTTTCTTTCTCGTGTCAAAACGAAGTTATCGAACAATATGACCAAAACTATTTTAAAACATAAGGGAACATAAAGAAACACTGTTTATATCCATATATGACCAGTATATACTCTAGGTTAACTGCATGTACATGTATTTTTTTTTTAAATCAACTAAAATCTCGTACGCCTGTGTAACTTTACGCTGGTATATTTTAATGTCTTACGCTTATAATTTGAACTTATGTGATTTCCTAAATTGCATATTCAGAAGATTAAGCCGACAAACAATAATTTCTAGAGGTTTCGATATATTGGTAACGTATGCATGTTTAAAAGATTAACTTATTTCTTGATGGTTTTCGTAAAATAATGTCCGATCGTGCAATGAAATTATAATTTATTTGCATTGCTTATTAAAAAAAATAAAAAGAATAATACTAAAAATAAAATTACGACAAACATTTGACAAAGGTTCATTGTCGTTTGTCAATTGTTTCATTTCAAATTGTCTTAAGAAGAAATGATAAATATTTCGCTTGATCTCACTGAAGCTTACAGCTAATTTCCTAATACATACATGTATAGAGCAACACTTTGATTAACTTCTTTGCTTTGTTTGTATAATTTTTAAAATTAAATTGGGATAACAGGTGTACATACCTATCTATGAAGATGTCAATCTTAATAACAAAGTCTGAATAAACATTTATACAAACAAAGCAAGGAAGCCAACCAAAACGTTCTCTACAAGCATTCGGTTATTATCTGTAAGGCAAAACATATTAATAAAATTAATACTCAGCAAAGTGAATTAAAATTTAAAAAATCGGATTTTAAAACGAAATTGTTGTAAATTTAACTTATTACAAAAACAATTGCTCAAAGAATAATATGCAACATAAAATTTTAACTTTTACATGTATTAACAATGATTAAGCTACAATGACCGGAAAGATTGAAAACAAATCTCGATTTCAATGCCGACAACAACCTTTTATTTGTTTCAATTTCCAAAATGATCAATTTAGATTCATTGTATTTGATCCTGCTTGGAGAAATCCTACTTTGCAATTTCAACGGAAAACACGTTAGGTAGTAATAACTGGGATTGTATTTCATGGTAGGCTAAATGGCTGTATAGCATTTTAGAATCAAACACTTTCAATTCAAATATTATACCTATAATATTAATTTTTTATAACTTAAATATTCAGAAATAATGAATTCACAAACTAAATGGAATAATTTCTATTGCGGTTCGTCTTAGCCGGGGAAAACAATGGTATAAAGAAGTCCATCCAGGCGTAAAAGGTTATTTCAAGCATGTTTTTTTCATTCCTACGGATTGTGTTTCTGAAGGTTAATATTGTGCGGCAACAACGATATCTGATACTGATACATTCATTTAATTTCTTGTATTACCGGATAATAAAGTAGGTGAATATAGTTGTTATTCTTGGAAATTTAAGAAGTGGGATTCAAACATCCAATTTGCGATTTTTTTCAAATAGTGTGCCAGCATGGAAAGCTTGTACTATGACGTCGGATTCAATGTTCCGGAAAAAGACAACTCTTTTCTTCAAACGAACGGGAAAAAGACATGAAAATTATTTACATCTTTTTTTAAAGGTCGGTGACATACACTGTTTTTCCTTTATTTTGAAGAGTGCACTTTCCCCCTTAGAATTATTATAAAGAAATCATTTATAGATATTTTTTAATACTAGAAACGTTTTTTCAATTTTACGTTTTAATGTTGAAGGGAATGAAATAAATCATATTTTTAAAGATCAAAACAATGAGAGTCTTAAACTCTTGAACCTGTATTTGATAGAAACAAATCTACTGCTCAACATAATAAGAATTATTCTAGGTTTCATAGAAAGGAATTTTTTTAAAGATTAATAGATGACAAGTAAATATCATGTTAATATTCGAGAAAACACGAAACTGAGATCGACAAAACTAAGTCGGTGACCCCCATTTTTTTCATCATATTTCGTTCCTCAAAACATTAAATACCTTCACCCACAATTTAAAGGAAAAATCACTGGTAGAACAGAAAAGGCTGTTTGGTATTTAATTGTTTTTATTCAGGAGTCACTTATAAGTATGTTGTAGTCGAAACTGGCAAAGGGCTTCAAAAATTATCAGCCTGGTATCTTATATATTTTTTTTGTATAAAAATTGACCCAAAGCAGACATGTTTAACCCCGCCACAATATTTATGTATGTGCCTGTCCCGAGTCAGGAGCCTGTAATTTAGTGGTTGTCGTTTGTTTATGTGTTAAATATTTGTTTTTCGTTACCTTTTTTTTATATAAATTAAGGCCGTTAGTTTTCTCGTTTGAATTGTTTTACATTGTCATATCGGGGTCTTTTATAGCTGACTATGCGGTATGGCCTTTGTTCATTGTTGAAAGCCGTATGGGGACCTATAATTGTTAATGTCTGTGTCTTTTTGGTCTCTTGTGGACAGTTGTCTCATTGGCAAGCATACCACATCTTCATTTTTAAATTACGTTATTTCTTGACAATTGAAAAACGCCTTTTAATCTTAAGACAGTCAAACTCCCATAACAATAGAAAGAGTGTGTTAAATTTAACTATTCCATCAATTGTGCATAGTCCCCAGAAAATGAATTTAGGCAAACACAAGAAATGGCATAACTTTTGAAAAATGGACTGAAATTTCTAAAAGTATCGCAATTATAAAACGACAATGATTTTTTTGTAAAAGTTGCCTATATTTATTATTTTTGGGATTAATGAAGATAATGGCGATGTGTAACAAATACATATCTAAAATATAATCGTTACAGTATCGTAAGTCCGAAACAAAGTAGCCAAACATTTTCAATCTCTATAAAGGGGCTTTCTTTCGTCAATTATAATGCTGTGCTTTAATAACATGATAACTCGTTAAGCGGTGATAGACGGACGAATTATGGTATATCAGTCATTTCAAAACGTTTCCTTCACTATGGGATGAACATTTGTGTTTGTGTGTACAATAAAAGTTCACATTTTTCTGTGTCCGACCGTATCCTCAAAAATAATGTGTTCCAAACTTCATGGTCAGAGGAATACGTTATCGTGTTGAAAATCATTATAATTCTCAATGCCAAATCTTAAAAAGATGAAGAATGTCACGACACCCCAAGGTATTGTATCATATAACCACCATAAGAAATGTATTGTAGACTATGTCAACGGACACCAACTTGACTACAAAATGAACTGTTGTACTATTATCAGAGAAACCGCTAACTAAAGGTAAAAAAAGGTTCAACTCCACATCACTTTTATTTGAGAAACAATACTTTATAACACAGTTTTAAAGTATATTCGTAGCAAGCTATAACCAATTTTGACGCTCTTTAAGAACTGAATTGTACTAACTATGAATTTTTGTCGATGCATAATACCTGTTCAATGAATTTATTACCCAATTGTTGATTATCATCTTGAAAGGCAAATTAAACTATTGATATACTATTATAGAAATAAATTAAAACTTTTGTTTTCAATTTTATAAGTTCACTATACAAAAATAAAAATAAAAATGAATCAACTGCAATTATTTTATATACAAATTTTATAAATAAACAAAAAGAGCCACACTTATTATGTAAGGGTCTCAAATTATTGCTAAGTTATAACTTCAGTTCATTTCGTTTGTTCGACTTCATATTTAGGACAGTTGAACACAACTTAGATTTTAACAATAAAGACTTAACAATATAACCAAGTTAAAGGTATCAATATTCAAATTTCTTGCAATTCTTATATGCACAAATGCTCATTGAACTGAACATCGTTTTCGTCTTTTTCATTCTGTGTTTTGTACATCACTGTCGCTAAAAATGGCTCCATGGCTAACAAGAAGATCAGTGATGTCATCAAATTTATTTTGGGTAGCGTAATATAAAGGTGTATGTCCGTTTCAATCATTAAGATTTACAGTTGCATTATTTTTCAATAACAATTCAGTAATACGCAAATCTCCGGAGGATGCTGAAACCAGCAGAGGTGTCCAGCCTTCTTGAGATTGAACTTGGGCTGCCTTATTAACTTCTACTTCACGTGTCAGCAACAATTCGATTACATCATTACATTTTGTTTGACAGGCTATATATAAAGGCATTCTCCCATTTCTGTCAGGGAGATTTACTGCTGCATCATCTTTGAATAACAGTTTTACTATATTGCAATTACCTTCGGAACACGCTACGTGAAGCGGAGTGAAGCCCCCCTTGTCACAATAATTAATGGAAGCACTGTGTTTTAATAGTAATTTTACTGTGTCTTCATTACCTTCTTGACAAGAAAGATGCAATGGTGTTTTACCATATTTATTGAAATGGTTTACTTCTGCAGAACTGTTTTCACAAAGATATGCAACTATTTCATGATGGTTGGCACGCGAAGCAATATGTAATGGAGTCCATCCAGTTTCCTCACATTTGTTTATGTCAGCCTTATATTTGACCAACATTTTGACTGCTTCTAAATGATTATTTTCACAAGCGAAATAAATCGGTGTCATTCCATTATTCATTTGAAAGTTTACATCTGCATCATGGTCCACAAGCATTTTAATGATATTTGTATTTTCATCTTCAGCGGCAGAGTGAAGTGACGTTCGGCCATTTTCATCACTGTAATTTACATCTGCATCATTTTCAAGTAATACTAAAGTTGTTTCTTTATATCGATCGTTACAAGCTAAAAGTAATGGAGAGTTTCCAGTTCCGTTAACTTTATTAACTACTGCACCCGCTTTAATTAGTAGTTCTACAATACTTGTGTTACCTTCTTTACAAGCCAAATGTAATCGTGATTCGCCTTCTTAGTCAATAAGGTTTATTACTGCAGAACTGTTTTCACAAAGATACGCAACTACTTCCGTATGGTTGGCATGCGAAGCAATATGTAATGGAGTCCATCCAGTTTCCTCACATTTGTTTATGTCAGCCTTATATTTGACCAACATTTTGACTGCTTCTAAATGATTAGTTTCACAAGCTACATGAACTGGTGTCATTCCATTATTCATTTGAAAGTTAACATCTGCATCATGTTCCATCAAAATTTTAATAAGATCTATATTTCCGTCTTCAGCAGCAATGAATAGTGAAGTTCGAGCATTTTCATCATGATTGTTTACTCCTGCGCCATTTTCAAGTAATACCACAGCTGTTTCATTATGCCATCCTTTACAAGCTAAAAGTAAGTTTCCATGTTCGATAACTTTATTATCAATTGCGCCCATTTCAATTACTAGTTCTACAATATTTGTATTTCCATTAGAACAAGCTAACTGAAACGGGGTTAATCTCTTTTCATTGCAATGATTAATGGAAGCACCATGTCTTAATAATAATGTAACTATGTCTTCATTGCCTCTTTGACAAGCAAGATGTAATGGCGATGAGCCTTTTTTATTCGAAAGGTTTATTCCCGCAGCATTTTGATCACATAGATACGCAACTACTTCCTTATAGTTGGAATAAGAAGCAGTATGTAACGAACTCCATCTACTTTTCTCACGTATGTTTATGTCAGCCTTATAACTAACCAACATTTTAATGGCTTCTAAATGGTTTTCCTTACAAGCTAAGTACATTGGCGTCATTCATTTATTCATTTGCTTGTTCACTTTTGCTTTATGCTGAACTAGTAGTTTGATAAGGTCGGTATTTCCATCACACGCTGCCATGTGTAGTGGAGACCAACCATATTTATCACAGCTATTTACATTTGCTTTCCATTTTAACAATATTTCAACTACCTGTACATATTCATTATTACAACTGCAGAGCAGAGGAGTATATTCGTCATAGTCACTCTGATTAATTTTAGCACTGTTACTAAGCAATAGTTGTGCAATTTCATGATGACCATTCATGGAAGCATAGTGTAAAGGAGTCCTATTTTTATCATCAAGTGAGCGTATCTGTTTATTATCATTTTCGAGTAAATATTTAGCGATATGGTAATAACCTTTGGCCGCAGTGACATGCAATGGAGTTGTGTAATCAATTCTTGATGAAGGCAATTTCTTATGGGATTTTCCCAAGTATTGAATTAATAAATTTCTATATTTTTCAAATTTCATTTGAATGCTTGCAAAAACCTCCCAGTTATGCCCATTTTCAATGTCTTTCAATATACGTTCGAAATACATTGTTTCTAATTCGTTTGCAATCATTATGGTACAGTCGCCGTGTTGTTCATTGAGAGAAATTAACTGACACCTACTACTTATGAACGCCGATTCTCCGTGTCTTAAAACACAGCGAATCAAAACATTTCCTACGCTGTGAGAAACAATGTCAAAAATTTTATCATGTTTTGTACAGAATGTAGATTCTGTTTCTTCAAGATACATATTTTTTAAATGTTGAAGTCTTAACAAAATTGAAGTTTTTGACGGACATTTTCTGATATCCAATTCATCAAATAAATCTTGTAATATTCTATCGTATTTTTCCTTTCCAATCTGAAGACCGTCTTTCTCGATCGAGTTACTAGATAAAACCAAGAGTGATAGACCTATAAACGATAAATCCCTTTCACTTTTAAAGTTGTCAATTTCGTTTTCTATAAACTGATTAGGGTTTTGAAAGAAATCAGCATTGTCCATATTCTTTTCTTTAAACATAACACAAAGTAAAGGAAAAAAGTTGTACATCATAAAAGTTTCGTCATTCAGGTGACTAACAATGTCGTCAGTTAAATACAATTTACTGATTTCTTTTCTTTCAGATAACGACAAATTAATTTCATCTGACTGCAAGTTAAATTGTTCAAATGATTGAGAAGATAAGCTGTCTCTAACATTGTCATATAAATAGGATCTACATGTCACCAAAACTTTAAGGATTTTGTTGTTCAATAACATCTTTATACGTCTTGTCTCAGATTCCCAGCAGTTAAGGTTGAATTCATTCAAAGAATATTTACCGAAAACATCATCAAAAACAAAAAGTTGTTTAGCATTTGAATTTGCCAATTTCATCAGTTCTGATGGTAACCATATTGGTACAACTGTGTAGCCTTCTGTTTCTTGCATGTATATGGCTACATGATAAGCAATTACAGATTTGCCAGACCCGGGAACACCTGTTATAATATTGCATTGCTTGTCTTTGACCACTTTGATTAATCTGTTAGCAGCTTCAGTCACATAGAACGTCTCTAATTTCTTTTTCCAATCTGAGATTTCTTCTGTTTGGATATCTGAAATGTGCATGTAAATATTAATACTAAACCATATAATGGTGACTATAATTTTAAAGATCAACGACTGTATGAATTCATTGGTTATTGAATTCCACATTTCGGAATATGAAAAATAATGTCATAGATGTATACCCTTAAACATTTGTCTAATAATTTGATAATATATTTGTTTAGAATTTAAAAGATTATTAATTTGGTGAAACGACTATTTTTAAAACACGTATTTGGTATTATTTGTTTTGGTCTTTAGACATTCCTGGGTTTTACAAATTTTGCTGCGAGCGTTCCTGATGAAGGTAAATGCCTATTGTTTCACACAAACCAACTCATAAATAAAAGCCTAAGTATAGCGAAGGACGGACACACACAAGGACACACACATGAAACGCAAACACAACATCTGTATTATAGTAAAAAAAAGAAATAATTCATTATAATAGATGAAAAGCCTACTTGATATCATGTCATTCAAAATATATAGTTAATTGATTGTTTTTCTTGGAAAACTCATGACCTTCTAATTGATAGTTTGTGTTCCTTAATTTGTAGATATATGATAGATATGTCTTAAAGAAATACAAAATGAAATAACTTTCTTCTCGGACCTTCTATTGGAATTTTTCGATAGCACTACTTAGGTTTACTCATCCCGTAATTATGATCGTTATTCAAAGCTTGACTTTATTCAAAGCTTGACTTTCGGCCTCTTTTACTGATGTACTTTTAATCAATATGATATTATTATTTAAAGAAAGGTAAAAACCTCTCCACACTTCTTATTTCCGCAAATCGAAAGTCAACTTCAAAATTAATCACATTTCACAATTGTGTAAAAGATCCAATTCCTCTGCTGCTAGATTGTTCAATATGATATTATTATTTAAAGAAAGGTAAAAATCTCTCCACACTTCTTATTTCCGCAAATCGAAAGTCAACTTCAAAATTAATCACATTTCACAATTGTGTAAAAGATCCAATTCCTCTGCTGCTAGATTGTTCAACAAAAACGTACGTGGATATCAACAAATATCCCCGTGCAAAACCAGAAAATGACAAACTCGATCCAGATTATCTTCAGATAAAACAGTTCAGTCGTCAGTCAACAGAAGATTTTTTTCTCTCCGCTTTTCATATGACATCACTTGAAAAGCCCTTTTCTGGGATTAAAAAACAACATTCAAGTACTCGCAAAGCGTTTTGTGTTCGTATCGCCCGCCAAAGCAGCCACTTTGTGGTGGTGGTATGACGTAAACATTACATGGAAGTCGTTTAGAATGAAATCATACATGCTACTTCATACCTAACGCTACACAAAGAGTCATAAATTAAATTATCATGTCACTACATTAATTCACATTAAGGCGTCATCAGAAAATTAAAAGGTCCCCACTATGTATTGGTTTACTACACAACACACAAAAAACGTAGAATATCGTTTCATTCCGGCATTTCGTAAGTGTTATACTACTAATATTTCTATGCCTTTAACGAGTGCTTTAACTACTATCAAATACATATAAACCATTATAGGTCAAAGTAAAACCGTTAACACGGAGTCCTGGCTCACATCGAACAGCAAGCTATAAAGGGTCCCAAAAATAAACTAGTGTAAAACCATTTAAAAGGAAAACCAACGGTCTAATCTATATAAAAAAACTTGATTTTCGTAATAAAACATTTGAAAACAGAGGAATAAACCATTTTTGTAGTGTAAAAAGTTCTTTGGATAATTCAGATAAATAATTATTGCGTGAATTGTGGGGTTTGTGATTTGGTTGGTAGGTTTGATTTTTGCTCTTTTTATAGTACACTACTTCCATACAATAAAAAAAGTGTTCCTGTCCTATTAAATGGTCGATTGATAAATCAGGTGGAAAAGTTAACTGCTGCAATTCATATAAAGCTTTTTGACTAATGATTAAGGTAGATATGCTAGATATACTAACTGGAAGGTAAATAATTTTCTCCCTGTCACCATTAATGTATATTTCGGCGATAAAGTTTATCGACAACTAGTAGGTATTTTTATGTGGACCAATTGTACCTCTTTAAAGTCATATGAAACGAGTGAGTGGTGAAAAATAATGTTTATCCAATTCCTGAACCAATTCATGTATTTATCATAAACTTAGTCCTCTGTGCACGAATTTCTCATTTTTTTACGCAAATGTATCGTTTATTCGTCAATTTTTTTCTCTCTCTGTCTGTTATGATTTAACAAATATGACTGCTCATTAAATGCCGTGTTTTGAAGCCGAAGTTTACCGATTGTCACCTTATAGTAAACAAATAACAAAAAGCATGGGTATTGAGCACGTGTTTAACATGTACAATCAGATAATTGTTTATTTTAATGACAGATCCATGCCTATTGCGATCGCCGGATTTTTACGAGGAGGGTTACGCTCAGGTCACTAAGAATACGGAAAATATGTCGGCGAATTGCTTCCTGGAAGGAAGCAATTAAAATAAGTAAACTTCTTCTAAATGTGGACAAATTAAAGAATTTTCCTCAGAAAAAAGTATATGTACATAAGTTGTATAATGAAAACTATCTATTTAGTTATAAAAAACATATGCATATTTTTTTTTTTAATTTGAGGTTTCTTATGAATTCAAGGTAGCTCAATACAAAGATTTTATTCCTCCAATTCCCCAGTTTCAAAATGCTTTAACTTTTTTTATAATGCTTGAAAATTTATAAAAAGTGGTACTTATGGATTTCTTACGAATTACTTTTTCAAATTAATACAATGTAAGCATTATTAAACAATAATGTAATCGATAATAATGTTAACTGTGTCTACAAATTTTACAAGGAATTTCCACTTTCAATTGAAATTAGCTTCTTCATGGTTACCCCCTGAGGGTTGATTTTATTGTATGTTGTTCCTAGAGCCATTATCTACAAAAGCATGTGTCAGATTTTGGAAAGAATATATAGATCAAATTTTGCACCTATTCAAACATTATCTACTCTTATGTGGTAAGGATATTTACACTAATTACAGATTTATGAGAGAATGGAATACAATAGCGATAATTTGAAACACCTTTTTGTAGTACCTGCTGTGTTGATTCACATCTCGTTAAAAATGTCCTGTATAGTTATAGAGATGAAAGAGCTAAATTCATTCAAGTGAACTGACACAGATCTTGCCATTATTGCATAATAATTGATTACATAATGATTGCATAACAAAAATATTGCATTCATTTTAAAGATGAATCTTTTATATATATATATATATATATATACCTCTTTTATTAATTCAAATGCATTCTTAAGAAAGTTACAGCATTTTAAAGGTTGGAGATTGGAAGTAAAAAAATATTTGTATTGTGCTTCCTTAATAGCAGACTTGTTCCTTTACTGAATCACAGTTTATTTGCAAACTTAGTAAAGAACCGTCTAAATTCCATTTAATTGATAAAGTCAACACTAACCGCCATCTTGATGAGATTTTTTCGTTAAATAATGATGAACTCTCAAACTTTACTGCTGAAATTTACCCAAATGAACTTACTTTAATTTAAATAAATCTGATATCAACAAGCATAATTGTCCTTTCCGAGATTTAGATAATTCAGTATAACACCAAAAACTCTACACAAAAATGTACGACAAAAGGAATGATTTGGGTCCCTATTGTTAATTTTTTTTTTTGGCGGAAATATTCCTTTAGTACCGTCTTACGGTGTCATTTGGTGTCTGTAGTGACGTTTTAGGAATCTAATGAGCGTAATCTATGTATAACTAGTAAATTATTAAGCCAGTAATTTCGTAACCACAGCAAACTTAAAACTGTATCTTATTTTGTTTATAGATACAAGGATCTGGTCTGCCAGTTTGACTTTACCTGTAAAACACTATTTCAAACGGTATATCATATTCTAGATTTCACAGTGATGTTATAAAACGAGCCCGGAAATTAAGATATGATCCAGGTAAACTAATCAATACTATAAATAAACTTATTCTAAGAGGTTACCTTTCGACACTGTTATTTTAAAAATCTTTGAATATTATTTTATTGGTGTAAAGATTGATTTTGTTGTCAATTAATTTAAACCATACTAAATATTATACATATAAAATTCCACGGTGCTACAATATGTCGATACTAATAGTTTGACATTGCACAAGGTCATGTTTTTCTCTGACTGTTTATGACGTCTTTACACTAAATCATTTGAATGTTGGATATTTACTGATTGATATTTTGGTCTAAGATACATGTACATGATTATATACTATAAGATATATTTTCGTTCATCTATAATACCATATCTAGGTTAGGAATTGTATATTGCTGTTATCCAAACAGCACGGTCGATAACTAATCGGGTAATGCTTCGTCAAGTGCAAATCACAACATGTATGTTCCTTCATAGGAACAGGCATACTCCGAGTTCATTTACCAAAAACAAAGTGTCCCTTGTGCACAAGAATACCGTTTTAGGAAACAAACAAGTAATGATGTGTTTCTGTTTTGAAATATTTTCTGTCGACTGCTCAATATCTTGTATACCCCTATTGTGTAAATATGCACCTTAAAAAAATTAATGTCGATCAATCAATGTAACGTATAAGGACGATAAAGGACAATTAAACGTTTGGTTGATTGCATAAAAACTTGGCTGATTAGGAAGACCGAACGTTGAATTTTTATGTTTCATATTTTGTGGGTCATAGACTTGTTTGCGGTTCAGTGAAGTATCATGAACATCTTTTTTTCAAAGTGTAGAAACAATGAGTGATCAAATTGATTGCATCCTCTTTGAACGAATAAAAGAAATATTTTCTACATATATCCTTTTCAATTCATCTAATGTATGCTCTTTGAAAATTACCTTCTATATTCTGCCTTTCAACGTTCAAGATTTCAACTTGGGCAACAAGTTCTTCCTGTTGCTGTTTCATTTCTTCCATTTGTTTTTCCTTCTTGACAAACTCTACGTAGATATTATGGACCGAATGATCTATGTCAGCATCTTTTAATGTCTTGCAATCTGATTTCATAGAAGGGCAGATAATTTCTATTGCCTGAAATAAATGAAGATTTTTCAGTGCTACTTGCGTTTGTACATATTAGGAAAACACAATAGTATATTAGGTGAAATCAGTGACCATTGCATCCATTATAGACCATGTTTAACGATTTAGAAGCTTTGCCGAAAGTCATATACCCCAGAGTGCGTAAAATTTGTCTACTTTAGTCCTATTATAAAATAGGTTTATATATTTTATCGGTAATAGTATTGCATACGAAACAAAACAATGTACAGAATGATACATGTATATATTCTAGAATTTCTTTTAGAAAAACGATTGCTTTTTTTGCGTGTGCTTCCTTCATTCTATAAGAACATAGCAAGATTAAGGCTCTATTGTTATGAAGTCAAAAACACAAAAAAAAATTAACACCATGGAAAATTCAAAACGAAAAGTCATTTCTCAGATGACAAAATCAAAAGCTCAACACATTAAATGAATAGAAAACAACTGTCCATTTTCTAACTTAGTACATGCATTTCCTCATGTTAAAAATGTTGAATAAAAGTGGTTTTATAGTTAACAAACCCCTCACCTGTATGACATTTGCATAGAATTCCGTTATATTGACAACAATGTGTGGGCAAAATAAACAGACATAAGGGACTAGTTACCGTAAAGAAGACGACTGGTGCTACGTAGTTGTTTGTTAATCTATATCACTCGTGCTTTAAACGTTTAGTTTTGGTTTAAATATTTGTATGAAATACTATTCCATTTTATGTTGGTATTTATCGTCCCCCCTTGCTGCACTTGTGTGTCTACTCAATCAAAATATGCCTGTATTGGTCATATTATATTTGTTCCTTGTGAATTCGGACTCTTTCATTTAATATTCAATTCTAGCTTATGTAAAATGTCTTTCAGTTTATGAATGTTATACAGTATATCAAATCTATTGATGTTCAATTCATTCCTGCATTTACTATGCATTTCTAATCATTAGGGAAATGTGCTATATTGCGGGTTTCAGGGTAATCATATTCATCGGCAAATACACCTCATATAATGTCACATCAAATGTAATTAATTAATCATGTTATTTGTTTTAAATTTATCTCTTTCAAGTACCTTTAATTAGAATTGTACAAAATAATGGGTTTTTTTCAATTGTTTATGGGGTCTGTACGCCTAATCCGTTTGAGATGTCCTAATTACTATTGAAAGGTGGTAAAGTATTGCTGATTTTAAATTGAAATTAAGTTTTGGTGTTGCTCTCAATAAACGATATTACTCTTAGATCGATAATTTTTGTCTGTTTTTTTAGTGCAAGTGATTTTTCTGAGTGGTGCATATCTAAAGTCAAACTATTTTCACCTGATTTTGTAAATTGATGTGTTTAAATAACTGTACTGTACTATACTAGAGTGATTGGGTGCCCCCAACAACATTTAAAATGATTGTATTCGTATGTGCTAAGTTCGCTACAAAAGAGACTACATACAAATGGTTGCCTTTTGATGTTGCCTTCCTTTACATTTTTCGGATTTTTTAAAGACTTTTATAGCTTGTAAAGGGGGATGGCAATGCTCGTTTTTGAAAGCAGCCATTTTGCGACCAATAGTTGTTATAAAGGTTGCATTCTCGAATTTTAAATTAGTTGTGTTCAAATTATGGATGATTTTGCAATCGGTGTGAATAGTTTGTAAATATCCTTAAACGTTTGAGTGCCTCTTACCATAGACACTTCATCAAAGGTTTTACTGAAATCTGAGTCAGACATCGCACCAGAGTCAGAATGGGCAACTTGATTCCGGTAAAACTTTATCCTAGATACAGCCGCTCCTTCACTGAAGTCAGATGGTTGTGGTAGCTGGTCCTGAATTGCTATTTTTGTCAGGTTTCGAAGAAGACACACCATCAATGTTAGATCAAAATTACTGGAGTCTGGAAGGGAACCTAATAAATACGAAACAGAACTTTTATTTAATAGACATAAAATTTATATCGCATACATAATGAGGTGAGATTATTTTCAATTTGATTTACAGCTTTGATGGTCTCGTGGTAGTGGAATCGTCTTGAGTGCAGCAAGTCGTGTTTGAAGTGACGTTATAGAAGAGTATGTACGTTATGTATATTTGTTAATTCTAAAACCTGTATCTCGAAGTTTTTTGAATTTTACTTTTCGTCTGCATTATTGTACAGCTACAATGTCATGAATGTATGGTTTTGAAGTTTGGTTGCACCTGCAGTCAATATGGAACTTAAAGGACAGCTAGTTTATTCTAATAATTACGTTGATGTTTGTTTTAGAGTCGGTAAATTAAGATACAATCCATGTTAACTTAAAGATCTGTTCAATAAAATGATTTTAAAAGACTATGGATTAAACCTTGTGATGAGATCTTGGAATAGTTTAATGTTAGCTGTTATTAGCTTTATATTAGTTTTCCTGACAGAGATAGAGGCTAAAAGGGGGATATTAAACCAAGAGTTTCAAGTAGTGAAGTTGAAATCGGACCTTCGTAAATTGAAATGACACCATCATGAGTTGACCGTTATGGATTTGTCCCAATATCGTAACTACAATTTTGTTCCCTATTCCTTGAATGTGATCTACCAAATTAGACTTATCAACAGGTTTGTACTTTCATTAGCACCACGATGGGTACAACATGTGAAGCAAAATCTGCTTACCTTTCAGGAGCACCTAAGATCATCCTCAGTATGTTGATTGGGTTAGTGTTGCTCAGCATTTGGTTCTCTGTGTTGTGTTGTGTGTACTGTTATTTCTCTGTTTGTCTATTTCTTTTTTAGCCATGGGGTTGTCAGTTTATTTTCGACCAATGCGTTTGAAAGTGCCTTTGGCTTCATACGCATTGCTTTCAGTAACAGAATATATATGGACCAAAAAATACAAATTGATACTATCTTTTCTTATTTATTGGAATTTCTTATCATAGTGTCTTCAAAAGATAATTTCCTGTCAAATGGAAGATACTGGTTCAAAATGAAGTGGAAATCAGGTTTTTAACAGTTACATATGTATCTGTCAAAGACGCAATCATGCAATAGTTTCTTTGCTTTTTTACGTTTAATAAGCAACATGACGGATCGAGCGAAAACCCATGTTTTTGTCAGTTTTGTTTTTTGTCTTTATCTTAAGGTTTGTACATAGAATTGCAGACTATTTTTTTTATCATTTCCTTTCAAACTTTTATTTTTATAATTCTCGTTTTGACCTCAACTATATGACTGGTTTGCTTCTTTTTGGTTAATTGGAAGAGGACCAAATGTAAATATAAACAAGTACATCCTACATGTAAGTATATTCACCTGAAGGAAACAACAAGTTCCACTGCGTCTGTGTAATGACATGTTTCTTTTTCAACTTATCAAGTTTACTCCTGTTCTTTGACAGCACTGATGTCAACCCACTTGGATTAAACTCCCTATCAAATAAGATTCTAACAGCCTTTGGTGAATGTCTTATCAACAAATTGGCGACTCTAAGAAAATTAATTTCCTCTTTTGATATTGCTGATAACGCAGATGCCATTCTAAAA
Organism: Mytilus edulis; assembly: GCF_963676685.1. NCBI lineage: Eukaryota > Metazoa > Mollusca > Bivalvia > Mytilida > Mytilidae > Mytilus > Mytilus edulis. Next base: position 19,812,100 of record NC_092356.1, on the reverse strand, counting down.
GACATTAAATAAAAAAATGATAATCTTTAATACAAGTTTTATTGGCATTTTTACAGATGTTCCTTTTTACTTCTTGGTTTTTATTCTTTATATGTATTATAACTAATTTGTATTTTACATTTTATAGGTAAAAAACACGGACGGAGGCTGGGATGTATTCCTCATTCTTGGATTTTGAAGGAGCAGATAACGTTGGTCTAGATCTTTGATAAATTGTGAAAATTTTGAGAGTACATGTAGTATGTAATTTATGTATAAGACTTTTGATGTAAACATAGAAAATTGTTTGTTTTATCACAAATACGGCTGTAATTTCTCATAAATAACTTACTTGTGTTTAATTAAAAAAGAATCAACTTTGCCAAATACGGGGATATAACTTAGATAAATTATTTTTTATAATAGAAAGTGTTGTGAATTGACCTATTTTAATCTGTAGCAAGAAAACAAGTTCGTCGACCCCATTTTTCTTTTTCTTATTTGAAGGCATGTTATCTTCTCAAATCATGCCTTACAATTCCCATCAGGTGGTTTTCTTTTCATCACACAAGAATTGATTTTCCATGCACAATCTATACATAATCTGACAATTTTGCACAACCTGTAGCGTGAAAAAAAGTCCGGTGACCCATACTTTTTATTATATTATTGAAAAAAAAAACATGAATAAAACTTCATTTTGACAAATAATTTTTTTTTTATGTCTATTTAAATTATAGACACCCCAGCCACATTAATGATTAAAAGCAGGAGATATTCTTAACCTTTAATCCAATAGATGCAGATGTTTGATAATTTCTGTATAATTACTCTGCCACTTCAACTCTGTTTTCCAACACAAAAGTAAATATAGTTTCTTACATTGAAAATCTATTTGATAATCATTTGAGAAAATGATTCTTACATAGTTACTCTTGAATTATCGGATTTATCCAATCTCGATACTTTAATTATTAAAAGGCTCGGACTTAAAAAAAATCGACTATTTAACTATCTCAATTGGATAAATCCGATAACCCACGAGCAACTATGCAAGAATCTGTTTCTCGAATGATAAACAAATAAATTTTCAATGTAAGAATCTATTTTTGCTCTTGTGTTGGAAATTTAATATCTGCTTACAGAATTGTATGCTTTTTTTATATTGGCTCTCATACTGGTACTCTACTTCGGCCATAACAAGGTACATACAGTATAAGTTTAATCGTCAACAGATTACTAAAGTTATCAGTTATAGTCGCATACTTTATCTTGATTAATTTTACTGGCCAAACAAGTAACAAACGATGAATTGTTAATACAATAAATTTCGTTTTTTTCGGCTAAACGATTGCTTTAGAAATTGCCAAGTGATTGTACAGTCGGTTAGATTGTCAGACATTCAAAAAATGACGTTATTTGAATTAAAAAAAATATAAACAAAGAACATACTAGAAAGAGATAAAAGAGGGGCGAGAAAGATACCAGAGGGAAAGTCAAACTCATAGATCGAAAATAAAGTGAAAACGCAATGGCTAAAAATGAAAAAGACAAACAGACAAATAATAGTACACAAGACACAACAAAGAAAACTAAAGACTAATGCACAAAAACCACACATAAAACTAGGGGTAATCTCAGGTGCTCCGGAAGGGTAAACAGATCCTGCTCAATATGTGACACCCGTCGTGCTGCTTATGATATGGCTTACAAGATAAATAGTCTAATTCGGTAGGTCACGTTCGTGAAAAAAGAATGGGATTGTAATAACGACATAAGGACTATACCCGATATCATCTGTAAAATGGTTATTTCATAACGGTCAACCAACTCGTGACGGCGTCCTTAAAATTAACGAATGGATGAACTCAAATTCACCATTAGGAACTCTAGGTTTAATAGCTTCCTTTAAAATAGCAGCAACCCTCTATCAAGGAAATCATGATAGGATATACAAGCACGGGAATATAGTATCAATAGTCTAAAAATATTACAAATCTGGTAAATATTCTATTACGGTAGCTATAGGTCAAATTCGTGAAAATGGAAGGGGGTTGTAGTTACGACATAAGGAACATATCCGATATCATCTGTGAAACAGTTACCCCATAACGGAAACCAATAAGACAAGATACTCTATTGTGTAGAAAATGTAGAAGCAATACATTCATTTTTCATTTTCTATAACTTTTATATGTTTTCGTCTGCCAATGTTTACCGATTTTCTTGATGCTTAATAATTATACGGAAAACGATGGGATGGATCTGATTTTTATCATAACTATAAAACAAGAAGATGTGGTATGCTTGCCTATGAGACAACTGTCCATAAGAGACTAAAATAACACAGAAAATAACAAATAGAGGTCACAGTACGGCCTTCAACAATGAGCAAAGCACAAACCGCATAGTCAGCTATAAAAGGGCCCGATAAGTCAATGTAAAACATTTCAAACGACAACACGAACGGCCTTATTTATATATATATATAAAAAAATCCGAACGAAAAACAAATATGTAACACATGAACAAACGACAACCACTGAATTACAGGCTCCTGACTTGGGATAGACACATACATAAATAATGTGGCGGGGTTAAACATGTTAGCGGGATCCCAACCCTTCCCCTAACCTGGGACAGTGGTATAACAGTACAACATAAGAACGAACTGTAAAAATCAGTTGAAAAAGTTTGATTTATATGTACATGTAGATTGCAACTGAAGCATGCTATTTTTATCCCCTTGAAAGTCTGCCGAATGAATTAGATATACGAAAAACTTATACTTCCGTTCACACGTTTACAAAATGATCATAATGGTTGAGGACTATGGAGAGTGAAGTGAAGGTGACAGCAACTTAACAACATATTGCAAATCAAAGGTCGTCAACATAAGACAGGTGTTAATACAATATGTCAAGTTCTATTGTATAATTTAGTAATAAATGAATTTCACAAACTCAATGATACTCTATCTTTAACATCTTCTCCTACGTGATCATGTTGATACTTACTTTCTTGTCAAATTTTTTATTTACCTCTTTTTTTTTCTTCTTCTTCTTTTTTGTGTTAACTGTTAACTGTTGTTACACGCTAGCGGCGGCCATTTTAGTAATAAATCGGAAATTAAAGATGACCACTACCTGGTTGTTTTATGAAATACTCCTAGTATAAAGTTAGGGAAAAGAACAGCTTCCGCATACAATGTAATATATTCAAAATGGCGAACGGGAAATATTGACACTTAACAAAATGGGATGGAGTTCCATTTTACTTACTAACGGAAGCTAACGGATATGATAAATTAATGAATGAATAAAAATTAAGTACATCGTAACCCGTAGCATAACATGTAAAGTGAAGTGAACTGGACAGCAACTAAACAACACATTGAAAACAAAAAGTCCCAAACATTTCTAGATAGTGTCTTTAATATAAGACTGGTGTTAATTTAATATGTCAAGCTCTAAATTCTAAATTATCTATGAATGGATTTGACAAACTCAACGATATTCTATCATTAATTAATTTTTCTAATTGATACTTTTTTTTTGAGACAAATATTTTATTAGCTGTTTTTTTTTCTTCTTGTTTTTTATAGTGGTATCTGTTAACTGTTACCTAACGACAGTGCTCGTCATTTTAAGTATTGAATCGGATGTAAGAAATGATCACAACCTGATAGTATCTTATAATTCGATTATGTTCAGGAAAAGAACAACTCTCACATACCATGTCATTTTTGCAAAAATACCAATTTTATATACAATATATTTTTTATTGAGTTTTCCCAATGTTACCCTTCTAGATTTGTTAATGTTATAACATATTTATAAAATATTATACATTTATTTCCCGTACCTCAGGGAGATATATTCTTCCACGAATATTCACATTTTCACGAGGACTCTGTCCGAGGGACATATGATTTTTCGAAGGTGATCAAATCTTCATATCTCCCGAAGCAAAGGAAAATGAATGTTTGATTCCCCTGGCTATGCTTTGTCTACAATCAACACATTAGATATTATTTTTACCTGTGTATACATGTATATTTTTATGAACATATTTACATTTGTCAGCAGTAGACTATAAATAAATATAAATAACAAAAAAAAAACGAACTCCGATTAAAATTCAAAACAGGAAGTCCCTTATCCAATGGCACAATCAAAAGCTCAAATATATCAAACGAATGAAAAATAAATGTCATTTAACCGACCTGGTACAAACATTTCCTTTTGAAACATGATTTTATAGCTAGCTATTCAAGCGTCGCATTAAATTCCATGATATAGACAACAATGTGCGAACAAAAAAACAGATTAGATAGATAACCATATCAAAAATAGAGATACAACAGTCAGCATTGTGTTATAATCTTAATCATTTATCTTTGTTTTACTCGGTACTATCTTTTACATTTAGACAGACTTATTATCTATTTAAAACATGACAAAACCTAAATAGAAGCCTTGTTACTGAGATTTTGTCTCTGTTTCATTATTACATTTTTTACATCAACTTCGTATTACCAACCACATTTAATCATTTTATTTTGAATGTAACGCTTCTTCTAATTGGCTGACAGTGTTTCGTCTATCAGCACAAATACGTCGTTTTGTCATATGACCATGACGTCATCAACGTTTTTTCATGATTTACTCCGGTTTAAAATGCAATTAAGAATAAGATAATAAGGAATGACTGTTATATTTTGTATGTCTATTCCAACATGTCCAAATACCATTAAAAATGGGCACTTTTTTAAATAACCCGCTTATGTTATTTCTTCATTGACAGATAAAATATAACAGTCATTCCTTAAATAGATTTAAACTATGTGTTTTTCATTATTGATTTTCATCATACATGTATACAGTATATGTAGAATTTCCTTCTACACACTGATTAAGATCACGAATGAAAATATTGTCACACCTCGCAACGTGTGACTAACTCAATTATGTATGGAAACTTGCCAATATTTGTGTATGACCATTCCATTTAAAGTATATGACTTCATTATCTTCCAATTTTGTATATACCAATATCAATATAAACTAGAATTCCAACTGTAAGCAATAGCACAGGCTGTCACTCCGTACTGGACATTGTCACAGCAGATGCCACCATTTTGAGTGACACATCTCTTATTCATGCCAGAATTAGCAGAATAATTCCGTGAAGTTTCAGATCTATACATAGTTTCAAAAATATTTTAATCTATAGAATAAGAACCACGAGCGAGGAAGAACGTGGTGTCACATGATGCTAAAGTATATTATCGTGGACTTTACTTTACAGCACATTACCAGTCTTTTTAAGGGGGTCCATGGAACAGACAACAAATGTATATTGACAGAGAGGCATACTAACTGATCATTTTGTTCTTAAATAGCTCGCGTATAATACAATACACATATTTTATCTTGTACAATCTAAGTACACGTCAATCGATTGATTTCAGCGAAGGTGTATATTTTAGCATGTTTTCATTTCTCGGATGTGTATGTTAATGCAAGTGCAAAAATGTCACTAATACTTATTCTTAGTAATTCTCCCTCTCTCTCTCCGTCTGTGGCGATTTTCTCTTAAAAGCACGATTTTTGTATAGACTAGCAGCACATATGATTATATTTTGTTCGTCTTCTAGCGCATTCTGGATGATGTAAGCAGTACAAATTTGTATTTGATTGCATACACATACTCTTGATTACAGAATTTTGCCTCTAATTTATAAGCGTTTTATGTGAAGAAAAAAAGCTGTTTCCGTTGCAACAGCGACCATTTAGAAAATTTTAAAGACATATGATATTTCAATACCATTTAATTTGTTAGAAAATGGTACTTTGACGTTATATTCGAAAAAGGTCAATATAACACTTTAAGCCGTGTCTCCATGGTAAAAGCTGCAATCGTAAAAATTCGAACGGTAACCAATTCTACAGTTCCTAGCATTGTTACGGCGGGTAGGTTAGGGGTCGTATATGTAACGGTTGATTAATTATAATTTAATTAAGAACGTATTTTCGTTTTTATCAAGGCAGTGGTAGCCATTTTGAAAGTTCTTAAGATGGATGGCACACTTTCGAATAGTAAGTTATATGTCCTGAAAATTTCAGTAATTTGGACCACTTTTTGATTTTGAACCCTTTTCCCGTTTCAATCGTAACGGCGGCAGCTATTTTTAGATAACCAAACATAATAGCACCTCTGCACATGGTGATTGACATTATGATGCAGATTTATTAATGTTTGCCAAGTCATCTGCGAGAACTAAGCTGGACAAAATAAGCATGTACAAGAATGTACAATCGTTACAATTACAATAAATCGCTCCTTTAACAATAGGGGTGACATAATTACTATAATAATAGTTTGCCCCTCTAAAACATTTCTCAATTTCTGTATTCCATCTCTTGTTGAGATTTTTTTGTAGCAATAATATCTATATTATCAATATTAATTGAGAATGTGAAGGTCTTAAAAATATTTAGATGACTTAAGTAATTAATTATTAGCCTCATTTAAGGACAAATAAATGAAAAGTTTGCAGAACAAGTGTGTGATGCCTACATCCTGAAAACATTTATCGGATCAAAACTGGAACAAAAATTTAAAAGTCTTCGTCAGAAAATTATTCATTAATCACAACACATTTTTTGTCAACGTTTCAAGGCTTTCAATGTAGATTTACAGAGTCATTCATGTATAAAAAGAGTTAAAGTCAGAACTTAGGTAAAAGTTATGTGAAAAAATAAACTCTACCTATCAGCTTGAAAGTGATAGATGAATACAAATTGTTTTTATAAAATTTAGTTTCAGTTTTTAGGTAATTATATGAAGCTTATGCAATTTGAGTGTTTAAAATCATTAACTGCAGACTATGTCCAAATGCTATTCACAACAAGGTTTGATTGTTAAAAATCTTTAATTGCAGACTATGTCCGAATGCTATTCACAACAAGACTTACATGAATAAGCACTTCGGTGTTGACATGAATATCAAGTATGTGGTCATTTTAATAAATTTCCTGTTTACAAAACTTTCAATTTTTCGGAAAAATAAGGATTTTCTTATCCCAGGCAAAGATTACCTTTAAAAGAGGGACGAAAGATACCAAAGGGACAGTCAAAATCATAAATCTAAAACAAACTGACAACGCCATGGCTTAAAATGAAACAGACAAACAAACAACAGCACACACGACACAACATAGAAAACTAAAGAATAAACAACACGAACCCCACCAAAAAACTAGGGGTGATCTCAGGTGCTCCGGAAGGGTAAGCAGATCCTGCTCCACATGCGGCACCCGTCGTGTTGCTCATGTGATAACAAATCCGGTAAAAAGTCTAATTCAGTAGGTCACATTCATGAAAGGGAAGGGGATTGTAGTTATGACGTAAGGAACATATCCGATATCATTTGTGAAACGGTTATTCCATAACGGTCAACCAGCTCGTGATGTCGTCCGTAAAATTTACGAAGGGATGATTTCAACTTCACCATTTGGAACTCTTGGTTCAATAGCTTCCTTGTGAGCAGCAACCCTCTATCACGAAAATCATGATAGGAAATGCAAGCACGGGAATATCGTATCAATTGGGATATACATACCCCGTATGCAGGTGCTGCTGGAATGTTGCTACTTAGAAATGGAAAGTTCACAATTGGAAAGCTGAAATCATCTCTTTTGTCGTAAAGTTTTGTTTTCAACCGACCCTCATTGTCAATTTCTAGATGTAAGTCAAGATATGAGGCCGACTTAACTGTATCTGTAGTATCCTTTATCTCTAGCTCGATTGGACAGATGCGTTCCACATAGTCACCAAATTTTGAAATATTTAGTGAAAGAACATCATCTATATAGCGAAAAGTAGAGTTAAAGGATATTGCTAACTTCCTATCTTTCTTCTTAAGAAGTTCCTGCATGAAGTCAGCCTCATAATAATAAAGAAACAAGTCGGCAAGTAGAGGGGCACAGTTCGTTCCCATTGGAATGCCGACAGTCTGTTGAAAAACACGTCCTCCGAACGTAACAAATATGTTGTCAATCAAGAAATCAAGCATCTTGATAATATCAGTTTCAGAGAATTTTTTGTTCGAATCAGAGTGATCCTTTACAAAGTAGGATTTATCCCTCCCTAAGACAAGATACTTGTATCTACGTTGGCCATTCTTTTTTACGAAGCAAAGCAATACCAACTCTTTCAATTTGTCTTTTAGTTTGGAATGTGGAATACTAGTGTACAGAGTAGAAAAGTCAAATGTTTTAATACTGTTACAAGATGAAAAAAAGTTAGATTGTATGTACTCTAAAAGATCTTTGGAATTTTTAAGTATCCACATCTGATTCACGCCCCCTCTAGAATAGGCAGTCACTGATGAGTCTTATGTAGAAGAAACGCGCGTTTGGCGTACTAAATTGTAATCCTAGAATCTTTGCTATCTATTACATGTACCTTTTTAATATGAAAACACAGAAAAACATGAAATTAATGTCTATATAGTAGCACCCTTTAATTATGAAGAAGCCTCTGTCCAAGATTCACCTGGAGTGTTTGATTTCTACCACACTATTACATCAGACTAGACGAAACCGTCTGGCGTTTTAAATTATATTCCTGGTACCTTTGACAACTATAAACATCAGACTGAACCGTAGTATTGATGACTGAAGATTTTCTATGTCTGGCTTCCGTTATTGTCTTTGTAGTCTCTACCAAAATGGCCAAATTGCTCGATTTTCATTGGTCCAATAACTGCATATGTACGGTAAATATTTGAAAGGTCATTACAAGTGGAATGGGTTTTTAATGTGCTTTAGGGGAAACATAAACACATACCAGTGACTAGCAAATCATTTGGATATCGAGATATAATCAAAGAAATAGCATGCGGCTCCATACATATTTGTGTGTATTAACATACTAATTTATAGTTGAGTTTGGTTTCAATTGCTCCCAAAGACAGCTCGTAGGATTAAACAACGCAGCTTTTGAAATAAAAAAATAAAAGCAATGAAATTGAAAACTTAAATACACATCTTTTGTAAGATTTATGCAGAGTGCAATATATGAGTGTTGGCGATTTTTTCTATGAAGTTCCTGGTAGAAGCAGTACTTCAATACTGCCCAAAAAATTTATTTGAGAGGGGAAAATATGAATGGTTTCCAGGGTAACAGACACTCTATTTCTACTATTTAAGAGTGGTTAAATCTTTCAAAAATCAACTAAATTACCACAATTTAGAGCCTGATTAAAAGTAGATTCATGTTTTTTTTTTAAATTTTTACATATAACATGGATATAAACTTGGTTTAAGCTCTATTTAAGTTAAGAATGCATGTCAACATTTTTTTTAATTTAAATTACCAAAAAATGAATATTTTCAACTTTCTGAATAGTAGATTGTGGTGATTATAAAATTTTCTCGTGGGTTTTTCAGAAAAGTGCAAAGTATTCAAATTAGTAAGCATTGAAGTTCTTTGGTTTAAATACTACTTTACAAAATTAAATAGAAAATTGTGTTGGACTGTCTTTAATTTGATCAAAATATCAACCTACATGTAATTTTCCTTGGAAACGGAGTTATCGTTTGCAGAAAATTGCAGTTTGGGATCTTAAACGTCCTTACCTGGGTTTTTTTCAGAAGTTTCAACAAATGTTATATATAATGTAACATTGTGATTGGATAGTTTGGAAAATAAGGGGTTTGGTTTATTAAAAAAAATCTTTCGTACATGAAGATCTCTGAAAAGGTAATTGGTGCAATAGTAATGTTAGGTGGGACTTAATTCAGATTTCTTCATGTGATAATCAATGTATGATTAATTTGGCTCGTTTAATTTTCTTAAAATTTTGAGAAAGTATTTACTTTGACCCTTTTACAAAAATATAAAAATTTCAAAAAGTTTGAACCAACCATTTTTTCCAGAAACATTGCACTGGTTTTACAGCAGTTTGACAAACACTTATTTTGATCATTCAGAAGCTTGATATTCCCTTAACAACACTACGTAATTAACACGTTTAGCTGATTTTACAGAGTTATCTCCCTGTAGTGTTAGGTACCACCTTAAACAGATGACGAACTTCATGGGATTGCAATAACCCAACCTGGCTTATGGTAAGACAAGATAAATATTGTCCTTTACCACTTGTAACAAAATTCTTAATTTCTTAGAGCACGCACAACCCTGAAATCACAAACTAACCTGTAACATAATTATAAGCTCATATACCCCAAATAGAATCATTTGGCCAAAGCATTTCCTTCCAAATGGAAACTAACTGTGATGGTCGGAAGGGTAGTCGACGGACCGATTGAATACATATTTAATCGTTGGGAACTTTTGCTTTGTAATTTCAACACTTTCTAGTCAAGTTGTAATTGTTCATGAATACAACACTTCAGTGTCTCATGTGAAATAAAAGAACAAAATAACTAGTTTAAACAATTCAAACAGTTATACCTAAGGTCTAATCTATATACCCAACAGGACACGAGAAACACTCGAGAGGCTTCTGCCTGAGGACAGGTGCATAACAATGCAGTGGGTTTCAACCAGTAAGATGGCGCCAAACCGTCCACTTAACTGGGACAGTGGTGTAACAGCACAAAACAAGAACACACTCTACAAAACAATAAACGAAAGACAACTGTTATAAACAGCAACAAACAGCAACCATTTAATTAAAATCTACTTACTTGGAACAGGCACATAGAGAAAGTGGAGCATGCTTAAACAAGTGCATGACAATTGAAACATGCTTTTTGTTTATATGACTGTAAAATATCCCAAACTACGGAAAGTATTCGCCTTAAAAAATCGTTCCGAAGAATAGACGACCTTGTCCTATGAGAATAGAAATAATGCATGGGTTCTTGATTGTATATTAATGTTACAACGAGTTAGTTTTTTACGCGATTGCTCGTGGTATTTATTAAGCATAAAGGACAAATTCGTTTCTCAATGATCTTACGTATTGATAAAGAATGATGATATCAATGTTTCTTCGAGTTTATAAGGTTTAAAAAAATAAATTAAAAGCTTTCAATCCGCTGCAATTATGAAATATATTGTATGAATAGATAGGTAATTAGAGTAACACAATATTAAGAGTTTTAAATTGTTGCTGAGTTATTCCCTACTTTCCATTATTTATTAAGAACATGTAAACAATTCTTAGTATTAAAAAAGTTACGAATTAAAATATATTGAATAATACAAGTAGGCATATACCAAGAGTCTTACAATTTCTGTTTTGTTTAAGTGTTCATTGAATTAAACAATGTTTTCGTCCTTTTGGTCCTTTCATTTCGGAAATTTTTTGAACACTATTTGTACTTGCTCCATGGCTTTCAAGAAGATCAACGATGTCATAACAACTATTTTGAGAAGCGTAGTATAAAGGTGTATGTCCTTTTCGATCGTCTACATTTACGTTTGCTTTATTTTGCAATAACAATTTAGCAATATCTGTATTACCGAGTGCCGCAGAAACATGCAGAGGTGTCCAGCCTTCTTCAGATTCAAATTGACCCGCCTTTTTGACGTCTGCTCCATGTTTCAGTAACAATTTGATAACATCTATACAACCGATTTGGCAGGCTATATATAATGGCGTTCTCTCAGAATTATCGGTTTGATTTATTGCTACACCCATCTCAATTAACAGCTCTGCTATATTTCTAGCGCCTTTGTAACACGCTGTATGAAAAGAAGTAAAGCCACGTTCATCACAATGATAAATAGATAAACCATGCTTAAGTAACAATTTAACTAACTCTTCATTGTCATTTTTACAAGCAAAATGCAATGGCGATTGGCCTTCTTTATTTGTACGGTTTATAACTGCATCACTTTGTTCACATATATAACTGACTATTTCCTTATGGTTGAAATAAGAAGCAATATGTAATGGACTCCATCCACTTTTCTCACATTTGTTAATGTCAGCTTTATAACTACACAACATTTTAACGGCTTCTAAACGATTATTCATACAAGCTTTATAAATCGGTGACATTCCAGTCTTCGTTTGGAAGTTTACGTCTGCATCATGTATCATTAACATTTTAATGAGATCTGTATTTCCGGTTTTAGCGGCACTGTATAATGAAGCTCGACCCTGAATATTAGGACTATTTACGTCTGCACCATTTTCGAGTAATAACTCAGCTATTTCATTGTAACTTTTGTTACAAGCTAAAAGTAATGCTGTGTTTCCAGTCTCGTCAACTTTATTTACTGCTGCTCCGTTTTTGATTAAAATTTCTGCTATATTTTTAATACGATATGAACAAACTAAATGTAAAGAGGTGAAACCTTTTTCACTACAATGATCAATATTAACACCATGTTTCAATAATATATTTACTATATCTTCATTCCCTTCACTAGATGCAATGTGTAATGGACTCCAACCATTGTTGTCAAACTTGTTTGCGTCCGCTTCGTTATGAAGCAACCATTTAACTGCTTCTACATTTATTTGTTTACAAGCCATAAAAATAGGCGTCATTCCATCATTCGAAGGCGCATTTACATCTGCACCATGTTTGATAAGTTGTTTTATAATATCTTTGTCGCTATCGTGCGCCGGAATTAAATGCATATCTCCACTGTCATTAACGTTGTAAAGGAATGCACTCCTTGTGATAGTTTGGTCATTGTTTTTGTCATAATCCCGATCACAAAAACAATGTAGTGGAGTAAAGCCATGTTTACTGCGTTGATTTGTTGAAGCCCCGAGTTTGCACAATAATTCTACTATTTCTTTATTACCACTCTGACAAACCATATGTAATGGCGTTTCTTCATCCTCATCACCCTGATTTATTACTGCACCATGCGCGAGTAAAACTTTTGCTATATTAATATGATTATTTCTACAAGCATTATGCAGTGGTGTTTGTCCAGATGTGGTCAATTTATTTACGTCTGCACCATTCACAATCAGAACTTTAACTATGTCATAAAACCCAAGTTGGCAAGCTACATGAAAAGAAGACCGTCCTTCCTTATCACATTTATTAACATTAGCTTTGTTCTCAATTAATAAGTTCGCTGCCATTAAATGGCCACCACAACAAGTTAGGAACAATGGTGTCATGCCGTTATTCATTTGCTTGTTCACTTTTGCCTTATGATTGATTAAAAGTTTGATGTGGTCAGTATTTCCATTATCTGCTGCCAGATGCAGTGGATACCAACCATCTTTGCCACACATGTTTATATTTGCATGATATTTTAACAGTACCTGAGTAGTTTTGAAATATCCCTTGTAACAACTTGCAAGCAGAGGGGTATATCCAAAAATGTCAATTTGATTAATTTCAGCACCACTGTAAAGAAATAAGTCTGCAATTTCATGATGTCCGTTTATTGAGGCTTTGTGTAAAGGTGATCTTTTGAAATTATCGACGGAACTTATATGTTCTCTGTTCTTTCTTAGTAAATATTTTGAAACATTATAATAACCTTTGGCAGCAGTGACATGTAATGGAGTTGAGAAATCATTTATCGACGAAGTAAATTTTGGACTCATCTTTTCTAAGTATCCCATCAAATCATTTCTATAGGTTTCAAATTTCATTTGATTGCTAGCAAAAACCTCCCAGTTTTTTCCATCTTCAATGTCTTTCATTATACGTTCGAAATACATTGTTTCTAATTCATCGGTAATCATTATGGTACAGTCATCATGTTGTTCATTTAGAGAGGTTAATTGACACCTACTACTTATGAAAGACGATTCTCCGTGAATTAAAATACAAGGAATTATAAAGTATCCAACATTACGACAAATAATGTCAAAAATTTTATCATGTTTTGTACAGAATATAGATTCTGTTTCTGTAAGATACGTGTTTTTTAAATTTTTCAAATTTGACAAAATTGAAGTTTTAGAAAGAGACTTTCTGGTATCCATTTCATCAAATAAATCTTGTAATATTTTATCGTATTTATCTTTTCCAATTTGAAGACCTCCTTTCTCTATCGAGTTATTAGATAAAACCAACAATGCTAAAGCTATAAACGATACGTCCTTTCTACTTTTAAAGTTGTCAATTTCGTTTTTTATAAACTGATTTGGGTTTTTGAAAAAGTCAACATTCTCCATCAAATTTTCTTTAAACATAACACACAGTAAAGGAAAAAAGCAGTACATCATTATGACGTCATCATTTAGTTGGCCAACAACATCATCAGTAAGATACAACTTACTGATTTCTTTTCTTTCAGATAAGGACAAATTCATTTTACCTGACTGCAAGTTAAATTCCTTAAATGATTGAGAAGATAAGCTATCTCTAACATTTTCATACAAATAGGATCTGCATGTCACTATCACTTTGAGGGTTTCATTTTTCAATAACATCTGAATGTGCCTAGTCTCAGATTCCCAGCAGTTAAGGTTGAATTCATTCAAAGAATATTTACCAAAAACATCATCAAAAACAAATAGTTGTTTAATATTAGGATTTGTCATTTTTATCAATTCTGATGGTAACCAAATAGGAAGAACTGTATAGCCTTCTTTTTCGTGCATGTGTATGGCTACATAATAAGCGAGGGATGATTTGCCAGATCCCGGTGTACCTGTTATAATAGTGCATTGATTGTCTTTCGTCACTTTAATCAATCTAGTCGCAGCTTCGGTCACATAGAACTTCTCCAGTTTCTTTTTCCATTCAGATAATTCTTCGGTTTGAATAGCTGCAAGATTTATGTACGAATTGCTTAGTAAGTTAGAAGTCTTATTCAATAAATTATGCCTTATTTTTATAATACATCTATTATCCATATGCGAAATAATCGGTAAAAAAGGGAAAACTATAATTGTTTATGTCTTTTACTACGATTCCCAAATTTGGTGAGATTTGTATTTCACCAACACATCATTTTTCAATCTATAGGAAATATTCATTGTCTTCAACTTAATTGACCAATGGTTATTTTACAATCCCTGAAAATGACCAATAGCGCATACACGTAAATGAAACAACTGATAAAACATAATAACCGCCGTCAGCTGAAATTCGTAGCGGTTATTGGTAAAAATAATCTAAACTATCAATCGCGTTTACTCGAAATATAGTTTTTCACAATTCATTCATAAATCGACAAAAGAATAAACTCTACTGTCCTACCTTTTAAATGACCGCACTGTAATAATCCGGACCCTCACATTTTCAAGAATGTTTTCCATTGTAATTCCGCCATCTTTGATTCTATGAGGATCCTTTGTTTACATATGAAATTCGTCATTTCGAAGTTCCCTGTAATATTCTTTTTATTGATGTGATACAGTTTCCCGCGCTTTATGCAAAATTTTCTGAACTAGAACGCAACGGACATTTCCGGTAAAAACAATGGCTGATTACATCATTTAAATCGTCTTGGGAAATGGGAAGGTCCGGATTATCACAGTTCAATCACTTAAAAGGTAGGTCAGTAGTGGTTTTTCTTTTGGCGATTCATGAACGGAATGTGAAAAACTTTATCACGAGTGAACGTGGTTGATAGTTTAGATCATTATTACCGATAACCACTACGAATTTCAGCTGACGGAGACTATAGTCAAACTCACAATTAATATAATTTTGCTATTGAAGTCCCAACCATAATACCATAATGGAAAATTAACGAAAAAAACGACAAAGTATTATATAAATTAAGAACACTCTTTTTTCTGTACCTTTATCCGAAACTTTCAAACAACAAAACATTGAAAGCCAATGATGAATATATATTTGAATACTTGATGAGCTTAGCAAAGAAGGATCTAATTAGCAATAAGCGAATAAATCTAATGTCGCTTCACTCATAAACATGTCTTATTATCAATGTTATTTCAACAGATCAGGCGGATATTATGTTTTAATTTGCATAATGACAGTCTATTTGAAGATGTGTGTGATAAGGATGATTGCCATTATAATACTACTTGAATTATAATCACTTATCAGTGTCACCAAACGCTTATACAAAACAACTGATTAATATATGATATGGGACGAATAACTGGACACTTCATTGATGAGCTTATCCTAAAACTTCTGTCTATAGATGGACTGGTCGTAATGAGCTAACTACTTAAACTTCACCCAGTCAAGTGAAATAAATGCAGTAGTAAATATAGTGTAAATATTGATATATTTAAAAGATAACAATTTGAAAATGTAATGGATGTCAAATGTGTACCGCCTTTTTATGTATTGCAATTGTTCGAAAGTCCTCAACAATGTGATCAATTGATTGATTCTAAAAAATAATCAGGACTGTCGACTTTTTCTTTATTCTGATGTTTATAGAATTCAGACAGCTATATACGTTATCAACAGATACCCGTATGATAATTTGCAAACTATTTTCTGAATATGTTGTCACCGCTCGACACAATTTATTCGTTACATATCAGAAACAATTGGACTTTTATTGTGGATATTTTGAATATATAATAATATGTGTATATATTTATCAAAATAGAAATATAGTTATATATAATTACTTCATTTTGTGTAACAATTCATGTGAATGATCCTCTTTGAAAACTTACATTCTCTATTCTGTCTTTCACAATTCAGCGTTTCAATCTGAGCTGTAAGTTCTTCCATTTGTTTTTCCTTTTTTACAAATTCAACATAGATGTCATGAAATGAATAGTCTAGGTCAGCATTTTGCAATATGCTGCAATCTACCTTCATCGTTGGACAGAGAATTTCTATAGCCTGAAAACAAAATTTGTATTCACTGGTAATACACATCAAAGTGCAACAAAAACAACCGACAATGAAACATATATATAACCGAACTATTTGATAACCGCTACCATATTCCTGACTTGGTACAGGACATTTGAAGAATAAAATGGTAAGCTAAACCGGGTTTGTGAATACCGCGTTGCAATGATAAATATACCGCTAAAATGACTACATTAAATGACAGGAATATAGTGCAAATCAAAACAAGAACACTCATGACAGAGAAATATATAAATAAATCATAAAATAGTACATTTCGACATGTTAAGGTGGTACCCAACACCTTCACTAAAATAAATTTGGCTCGTTTAATTTTCGTAAAATTTTAACAAGTTATTAACTTTGACCCTTTGACAAAAATATAAAAATTTCGAAAAATTTGAACCAACCGTTTTATCAGAAAAATTACACTGGTTATATAGCAGTTTGACAAACACTAATTTTGATCAGTGAAAAGCTTAATATTCCTTTAACAATGTAATGTAAATAAAACTTATAGCTGATTTTACAGAGTTATCTCCCTGCAGTGTTAGGTACCACCGTAACCACAGAATAACAACGAATACCACACAAGTAGGGTATCTGTAATAAAAATCCAATACGACAAATGCATAAAAAATTGAAGAAAACGAAATTAATAAGGAGATACAGAACATGCAGAATGAACGAAAGATATTGCAGGTAAAATAAAAAACGTTTTTATACCGTCGTTGAGAAAATTAATTTCATCTTGAATCACATAGTATTATTTTGAATCTTTCTAGTTATTGTTTTAAGGAGAATGCACGTGCGCCTACGAAAGATTGTATTGTCAACACTGGAAGAAAGATTAATTGTTAAATTTCTTTTTGTACTCAGGAAAGTATAAGAAAACAACCTTAATCGCTCAAATGCACAATTTGGAACACTTTATTTACGTAGCATTAATACATGAAGAACAATTGGTGGAAAAAAAATACCAAGGGAAAATTCATAAGTCATTATGTAATAGAAAACAAAATGGCATAATTCGAAAAACGACCAAAAACAATCAAAGTCTACAAAACATATTATAAGACAATAAAATAGGGACTGAGCAACAAACCAGACTTAAACCAGGATGATTCCAAATGACCCGGAAGGGAGAACAGAACCTGATCCAATAATGGCACCCGTCGTGGTGGTCCTGTAAATTCATTTGGCTACGAAAAATTCAAACATATGTTTCGTCTTCTCTAATCCGTCATATTCATCAAAATTGTGATTGCCTTATTATATTTTCAGAAAAATGACTTAAACTTTACCGTTTGGGACTCAGGCACAAGCTTCATTGTAAGCAGCAACCGTTTATTCAGATAATAATGATAGGACATTTTAGTTGTAATCTAACGTTTTAACTAGGATATATATATATAAAAGAAGATGTGGTATGATTGCCAATGAGGCAACTATCCACAAAAGACCAAAATAACACAGACATTAACAACTATAGGTCACCGTACGGCCTTCAACAATGGGCAAAGCCCACACCGCATAGTCAGCTATAAAAGGCCCCGATAAGACAATGTAAAACAATTCAAACGAGAAAACCAACGGCCTTATTTATGTAAAAAAAAAAGTATACTCTTTTCAAAAGCACAGCTGAAATGTAGCTACATCGAAATAGACGTTTACAATTGAAAATGGAAACAAAGTCTTTAATTTTTCACAAGTCAGAATACAATTGACATTGGTAATATAGCTACTGTTTTCTATTTTCTACTGGGTACGTTAACGTAGTTTTGCTGGTTGATTTGTCTAATACCAAGGGTAACATCAGTACTTGTTTTGTTAACTGTAACTGTTTCGATGCTTCATTTTTATCGATATGTTTTATGATAGATTATATAACTGTACTAAATATTTGGTCAGCGTTCCAAAGACAAATAGTTGATCTACGTTTTCTCTTTCATTTTTGATGACTTAAGAGTAGTATGTATCTGGTGTTTGCTAATATTAGACTCTGTTTCAAAACATGTTAAACGGTACTGAATTTAAAATTCAAAATGGAAATGGGGAATGTGTTAATGAGACAACAACTCGACCAAAGAGCGAACAACAACCAAAGACCACCAATAGTTTTTCAATGCAGCGGGAAACTCCTGGACCCGGAGGCGTGATTCAGCTGGCCCCTAAACAAATATGTATACTAGTTCATTGATAATGGATGTCATACTAAACTCCCAAATATACACAAAATAAAATTAAAAAACATACAAGACAAACAAAGACAAGGTGCTCCTGACTTGGGACAGGCGCATCAATTAGACGGGATTAAACATGTTTTTTTTTATCCCAACCCTCACCCAATACCTCTAGACAATGTAGGAAAACAAACACACAACAATACGCACAGTTAAAGTCATTTCAAAAGAAATCCGAGGCCGTTGTCAGAATAGGTAACAAAAGAAGCTAAAAATAATGACAATGATACATAAATTAACAAGGGATTACAAGCAGAGTTACTAACATGGATATGCCAGCTCCAGACCTCAAATAAACTGATTGAAAAATTATGTCTTCATCATATGTATATCAAGTAAAATCCCTCCCGTTAGTGGTTTAGTATTATACTCTCATAAAATATATAGTATGCTTTGTTTGAATATTGATATGCCTTTCGATTAATATGACATACTGTACTGTTTTCACTTATCAACATTTTATGGTGGAGTGTTCAATATACCGTTATAATACACCAAAGCGTACTGGTCATTGGAATTTGGGATACATCAAACCAGGAACTTTGTCCGTGAGAAACAGGGATTATTTGACGTCCATCTTTTAATTCATTCATACATTTGTGTTTAATTTAAAACTATCAGTCTATATGTGTTCTACAAAGATCACGAGTCTATGACCTTTCATTTGATATTTTAATTAGTAAATAAAATTGAGAATGGAAACGTGAAATATGTTATACAAACAACAACCCGACCAAAGAGCATTAAACATCCTAAGACCACCAAAGGGTCTTCAACATAATCCCACGTCCATAATAGGTCTCAGCTGGCCCATAAACAAAACTGTGTACTAGTGATACATAAATCAACAAAGAACTACAAGCAGTTACTGACATGACCCCAATTAAACGTAATTAAACGGATTGAGATATTAATGTTTTGTGTCTTCATATAAGAAAATGAATAACAGCACCTCCCATTAGGAGTTTAACATTATACCATCATAAAATATACGAGAAGAATAAAACATGTATAATGTCAACAACTGGTTTTAAAATAAATGTGTTTTATGCCCATGCAAAAACCCTATGTATGAATACATATATTTTTTTTTTTAAATTCATCTTTAACGACCTGACAACAGTATCGTAACTATATCCCTTCTGAAAAAGTCTCTTTGAAGGTTATTTAAGCTTTTGTGGTGACAAACGACATTGTTTGTGCTTTGTATAGAATATTTCTAGTATATAGGGTAGAACAATTAAAACGGTTAACAGATTTGAAATCTCAAATATGAGAATGCAATTGATCAAGTTCTTCCAACGTTTTTTTACACTCCAAAAGTACAAAATGAAGTAATAATTCAACTATTTTTTAAGAGGCATTATTTGAACAATGTATTATCAGGTTTTTGAATAGACAGCTGAGTAGTCGAACAATGGATTATAAAATAAATCTATATTTATGCAGCTTCGGAAGCCAGTAAATACTTGGTACTTTCGTGTTAATCGAATTTGCTAACAACGAGAAAGATAATAGTTTATGAAATAGGTACGAAAGATACCAAAGGGAGAGTCAAGCTCATAGATAGAAAGAAAATAAACTGACAACGTCATGGCTCAAAATAAAAAGATAAACAGACAAATAAAAGTACAGAAGACACAGCATAGAAACCTAAAGACTAAACAACACTAACCCCACTAAAACTTGGGGTGATTTCAGGTGCTCCTGAAGGGAGATTATGATTGTTACAGATGTCATTTTCCGAAAATGGAGTCAGTTGGAATGTGGTGGACCCGTGATATCCTTTTGCAGAACCTCAATATAAAATAATCGTCAAATAACATAATATCATTGCAGTCTTATTAGCTTGGACATTTACGAATTTCGAATTTCTAATAGAAATAGGGCTATTATGGTTATTTTTCAGGATAAAACTGTTCTTTAAAATATGTTCATTATGATTTTAAAAAGAATCTAAGTATTTTTCGTCAGATTTTTCTCGTTTTAATTATTGCATGCAGCAAGTATGGAGTGAGTCGTCGGTGATGCTTAGACACTCATTCCAATTAATAATTGACAGGGTTCAATATTTAGGTCCTTGAACGAGGAATGATTGCAAGTGATGTTTAGATTTCTTTTTATAACATTGAAAATAGAGCCAAAAATGCATTTGAAATTTCTACAATTTCATGACGTAGGTGTATTGACACTGATGTTTAAATCTTTACAAATTTCGTTATATCAAACGCATATTTCCGGGTAGATTTTTTGTTTGCATAACAAAAAAAATGAGCTCAGTATTATCAAAATAGTCAGGAATTTGTTTTATAACGGATTGATTATTAAAAAAACGGTCAATTTTTGACAAAATCAAAACTTTATTGATTTTAATATTTGATGTTGATGAAATGTTTTAATAATCTTTGGGCAATCCATGATTGGAAAAAGTAAAAACAAACGACATTAAACAATATGCAATTGTAATTTGGACGATTTCATAATGAGGACTGCTATATGTATATGGAATTGTGTTGCTTGATTATTAGATAATGTCTGTCGAATTTTTTAAAATATGAATTAAGTCCGAAACATTTGTTTTGTTGATACGAAATTTTCTGGTATGCAATTTATTGTACGCCCAAAAGAAACTATATACAAAATGTTAACACAATGGGTTTTTGATATATCACCATTTGCCATGATATTATCATTAAAACCGATATAATAGACTGTCTGTATTTTTTAGTACAATTTTATTGAATTATTTTCCGTGATCTTAAACATTTTGAATGAGATTCCCCAGACTGCTTATAATTTACTACTTCTAACTGTCAAAATGTTAAAAATATAATGGGAAAATTGTTCTTCTTATGATGTTTAAAAAAATTAAGGGGGTCTTTTAAAACTATACCACAATTGCGTGCATTTAGATAAATAGCGTCAAGTTTCACCAACGTACTGAATAACGCACCCCGGTTTAGTTCAGGTAAGTAAATATATTATACTGCTAGTTTTTCATTTTATATCAATTTCAAAATTGAGAAAAATGTGCCATCATTAAAAGTGATCCTAATCGTAGTGTTTGTGGAAAGACGAGGACATGTAAGTCATGGCATAAAACTATTCTATAGAAAGGTAAATAGTTATCAAAGGTACCAGGATCATAATTTAGTACGCCAGACGCGCGTTTCGTCTACATAAGACTCATCAGTGACGCTCATATCAAAACATTTAAAAAGCCAAACAAGTACAAAGTTGAAGAGCATTGAGGATCCAAAATTCCAAAAAGTTGTGCCAAATGCATCTACGGTAATCTATGCCTGGGATAAGAAAATCCTTAGTTTTTCGAAAAATTCAAAGTTTCGTAAACAGGAAATTTATAAAAATGACCACATTATTGATATTCATGTCAACACCGAAGTGTTGGCTACTGGGCTGGTGATACCATCGGGGACGAAACGTCCACCAGCAATGGCATCGACCCAGTGGTGTAAATAGTTATCAAAGGTACCAGGATTATAATTTAGTACGCCAGACGCGCGTTTCGTCTACATAAGACTCATCAGTGACGCTCATATCAAAATATTTATAAAGCCAAACAAGTACAAAGTTGAAGAGCATTGAGGATCCAAAATTCCAAAAAGTTGTGCCAAATACATCTAAGGTAATCTATGCCTGGGATAAGAAAATCCTTAGTTTTTCGAAAAATTCAAAGTTTCGTAAATAGGAAATTTATAAAAATGACCACATTATTGATATTCATGTCAACACCGAAGTGTTGGCTACTGGGCTGGTGATACCCTCGGGGACGAAACGTCCACCAGCAGTGGCATCGACCCAGTGGTGTAAATAGTTATCAAAGGTACCAGGATTATAATTTAGTACGCCAGACGCGCGTTTCGTCTACATAAGACTCATCAGTGACGCTCATATCAAAATATTTATAAAGCCAAACAAGTACAAAGTTGAAGAGCATTGAGGATCCAAAATTCCAAAAAGTTGTGCCAAATGCATCTAAGGTAATCTATGCCTGGGATAAGAAATCCTTAGTTTTTCGAAAAATTCAGAGTTTCGTAAACAGGAAATTTATAAAAATGACCACATTATTGATATTCATGTCAACACCGAAGTGTTGGCTACTGGGCTGGTGATACCCTCGGGGACGAAACGTCCACCAGCAACCACGGTGTTTAATTATTAAGAATGATTTTTATTATTAATATATATTCTACATAGTTTTAAATTTGAACCTATACGTAGGAACTATTTTGTTTTAAATATAAACTACTTTCAAAATATGTTCATTTTTGACTGGGTTCGATTCAGTCGTTTTACACCTTACAAAGTCTATCTGAATTATTTTCACAAAGAATTCCGCTCAGGCTGTTGCTATGGGCCGTCTTACACTTGCAGTGATGTGCGTTTTCTTTACTCTGTGTTGAAGGCTTCACTATGACGTTCAGATGAAGAACAGCAATGAAAGTATTCTTCCTTTGTTATTTAATAGAGAGCCATTTGTTTTAAGTTATTTTTTTATTAGGAAGTATAGTATCTTACCTTAGAAACTGCAGCAAATGTTGCATTGAAGTCTGCATCAGACATGGTACCCGAGTCGGAATGCGCAATTTGATTCCTGTAAAACTTGATTCTAGATACAGCAGCTCCTTCACTCATATCAGATGGTCGTGGTATATGGTCCTGAATAGTTATCGTAGTCAGGTTTCGGAGAAGACAAACCATCAAAGTTAGGTCGAAGTTATTTGATTTAGGATCGGAACCTAAAAATTAAATTTATTAGGTACGGACTTTTGCGCACATATGATGTAAGCCTAGCAAATAAAATTCATTACAACGCGTTGTACAGATTAATATCTGTTGTATTAATTTAGTTGTCGTCATCTACATTTATTTAATAAAACATGAACTTTCCATTTTGATTCAAACAGAATATTTCTTTCGAATGTTATTTGTCCTTAGTATTTATTTATCAAAATCATTACCCGTATATATCCGATGTTTTGTTGTTGAATTAGTACTGATCATGAAATAGGATTATGAACGAGTGCACATAAACATTAAATATATTTACCTGAAGGAAACAATAAACTCCATTGCGTCTGAGTAAGGACATGTTTCTTTTTCAGCTTATCAAGTGTCGTCCAGTTCTTTGAAAAGATTGATTTCAATCCACCGGGATTAAACTCTCTATCGAACAAGATTCTAACAGCCGTAGGAGAAAGTTTTATTAGTAAGTTAGCGACTCTAAGAAAATTGGATTCCTCTTTTGAAAGTACTGGTATTGCTGACGCCATTCTGAAATATTGATTAGTACTTACATGGTACATATATTGTAATTTGTTTGCTTGTAGAACTTTGTATCAGTATTAGAATTAAATTTAACAAAGAAAACATTCTGTATATTTCTAGTTTGGTGAAGGGGAAAGTGCACTCTGATATTTTAAACATTCAATCCTTTGCTCGAGGATGTTTGCTGACGAAATAATGAAAATGTAGCTGGCGTCTCACCTCTTAAACCGAACTGCTCAATCTTCGACTGTACATAACAGACACGAATTTTTTATGAAGGTCAGTTCAGTATTTTTCTGCTCAAACTTTTGGCTCAATTTAAATGGGAAAACTACCAAAAAAATGATTTGAAAAAAGCAATCGGGTGTATGCACAAGTAATCAATAAATGCCTGCTCACTACACATTTTGTAAACTCAAAAGATATGGCTGAACAATGTATTAATCATAAAAACAGAGGATGTGCATCCATTCTAAATAGAAAAGTTTTACCAAGATTTAAAAAAAGAGTACAAGCATATTCGATAATATTCATTGCCAATCGTTCGACATACGATAAGATTATGATTTCAATTAATGGCATGCAAGTGAGAGGTTTTCCTATTCATAAACATGTTAAGTACAATATTTTCTACATAACGACATGCCTGTACCAAGTTAGAATTGTGACTATGATTTTCCATTCGTTAGACTTTTGATTTTACCATTTTATAAAGAACTTTCCGTTTTTGAATTCCGCTTGGAGTTCGGAACTTTTATTGTTATTTTACTTTTTTACTACAATACCTAGATAACTGCAAATTTTTTTTTTTAAAACATCTTGTCAAACCGGTCCTTAAATTATTTCTTCAAAATATGAAATCCATCATTTAAGTGCCTCTGAAAATATATGTTGCGTATCATGTGCATACATTAAATTAGTCACGTCATTTGTAAATTTGTTTAGTTGTTATGTTTATGTGTTTCAGTAGAGACTTATTAAATTGACACGTGATCGAAAAAAACTTGATCAGCATAATAATATTAATAAAAATTGATGTTTTTCACATAGTTACATATGTACATACAGTTATGTTCCAGAATAACAATATGTCTGCATGGAAATCTGTTTGTATAAATTTCATTATATTTGTTGTGGCGATAGAGGCTAGATATTATTAATATTAATAACAACATAATCCTCCCTATAATCATAAAAAACGTTTTTTTCCTCAGTAGTATTATACAGTTTTTTGTTACTGGTTGCTGGAATTGAGCCAAATCCAGGTCCAGATCAGAGTTACAAACAGAATTTGAAAATAGTACACAATAATGTGTGTAGTTTACTTCTTAAGTTAGATCTCATTAACAATGAGCTACATGAGTATGACATTATTTGTATATCAGAATCTCATCTTGACAAGTCAATTACCGATGACCAAATTAAATTAAATGGGTTTTATAAGCCTATTAGGTTAGATAGAAATAGACATGGTGGAGGTGTGGCCATTTATGTGAAAAATAGTCTACATTTTATTATACAGAATGACATATCTGTAAACAATCTTGAGTTGCTTTGGGTTGAAGTGAGGAATTATAGAAATGAAAAAAATTTAGTTGGTGTTTTATACCGACCTCCAAACTCAAATTCTAATATATGGGACTTATTTAATGAGTCAGTAGATAAAGCACTTGATTGTAATTTGATAATTTTCCTTTGTGGTGATTTCAATTGTGATATGATGTCAAACACAAGTAACTCTTTTAACGTTACTTAACCGTTTGAACTTAGAAAATATTTTTTGGGAGCCTACCAACTTTACATCCCAAACTAGAACTTGTATTGATTTATGTTTGACTAATCGCAAGAACTTAATTAAATCAGTAACTGTTCTTACACCGATATGCAGTTCTCATTCTCCTTTTGCAGTCGAAATTTCATTTAAAACTTTTAAACAACACTCGTTTAAAAGACAAATTTGTGATTTTAAGCGTGCAGATTATGAAGGTCTTAAAAAACAGTTGAACGATACTCACTTGGATGATGTTGTTTTTAATTCAAATAATATAAATGATGTTTACATGAACTTTTTCAGAACATTCGAAAGTACTGTAAATAGATATATACCTACTAAAACTATTACAATAAGACCAAATGATAAACCTTTTATGAACAACTTTATACGAAACAAGATAAGACATCGTAATAGAATTCACCACAAAGCGAAAACTTCAAATAATCCAGATCACTGGACAAAATTTAGAGAAATTCGTAATGAAATTATCAGCTTAGTTAGAAAGGCAAAAGAAGATTATAAGTGCAAACTGACATCTCAACTTATTGACAAAAATATTCCTCCTGGTAAATGGTGGCGCACTGCCAAGTCTGTATCAAATTTTACTAAAAAAAGAGATCCCCCCCTCCTTTTTTTGGAACATGATGGCCAAATTTTTATTCATCCATTGGACAAATCAGAGATCCTGAACAATCATTTTGCTAATATAGCTAATATTGATACAGAACCAGAAATTCCTGATAATAATGAGCCTCCTCCATGTCATTTAAATAAATTTGTCATCACTGAGAAAGAAATTTTAGATCAGTTAAAAAATCTTGAATGTTAACAAACCAGCTGGACCTGACGGTATCAGCCCTAGAATTTTAAAAGAGGCTGCTAGCTTTATTTCTAATGGTAAGTTAGTTAATATGTCTCTATCAGTTAAACAGGGGTTCTTCTGTTATTTAAAATTACACATGTTAATCCTATTTCTAAAGGAAAAGGTAGTCCACATTAAGCTCTAAACTATCGTCCAATATCTGCTACTAGTATTGTTTGTAAGATTATGGAAACAGTTCTATTTAAACATTTGTATAATTATATGAGAAGTAATAACCTTTTGTCAAAGTTTCAATCTGGATTCCAGCCAGGTGACTCTACTGTTAATCAGTTAATTGAAATATATCATAAAATTATTAGTAAAATGGATAGTGGGAGGGATGTAAGGTTTGTATTTTGTGATGTATCTAGAGCTTTCGATAAAGTTTGGCATTAAGGACTCTTATTTAAACTTAAACAATCTGGCATAAATGATCAGCTCTTATCTTGGATAGAAAGTTATCTTTCAGATCGTCAACAAAAGGTCGTTTCAGAAGGTTTTTCGTCAACTCTAAGAAGTATACATGCAGGTGTTCTCAGGGATCAGTTTTAGAACCCTTTCTGTTTCTCATTTATATAAATGATATAGTATATGACATTTCTAATAATATTAGACTTTTTGCAGATGACATTTATTTATTTGTTATAGTAGATGATGATCCTGCTGTAGCATCTGCTGCTTTGACTGATGACTTGGATGTTACCTCAAATTGGGCAAAATCCTGGGCTGTTCAATTTAACTTAAGAAAACTAAAAATTATTGTATTTACTAGAAGGGAAAGGGAACACCCACTTGTATTTCTTTTGGGATAAATGGGGAAGAGGTTGAGAAAATAAATATTCACTGTCATCTTGGAATAACATTTCAGTCATCAGCTTCATGGAACTCACATATTGATATTATCTATACAAAAAGCATGCTCTCGTCTATCTGTGCTTCGTCAAGTTAAACATTTATTAGATAGGAGTTCACTTATACGTATTTATTATGCTTTTATTAGACCTAGATTAGAGTATGGTGATGTTGTATGGGGCAATTGCTCCCAGCACAAGTCTAAGCTTCCTGAAAATATTCAGATAGAAGCCGCTAGAATTATTACAGGTTTACGACGTAATTCCTCCAGACAAAAACTTTATATTGAATTAGGTTTTGAAACTCTGGAGAATAGACGTAATACACATAAGATTATACTATTCTATAAAATATTAAATGGGATGACACCTGCATACTTATATGAGTTAGTCCAGTCATATCTTCCCAGACAAACCCCTTATACTTTGAGGAATGAAAATAACACTTTTCATCCGCCTCTTGCTAGAACTAGCTCTTATTTTAATAGTTTCATTCCTTCCACTTTAAGACTTTGGAATAGTCTTCCTTTGAGTTTACAAAAATCCCCAAGTTTGGGTATATTTAGAAGTGGACTGGAAAAGTTTTATATGTTTGCAAGGTTCTTAAATACATGATGAGTAATTGCTTATATACTTAAATATACTTTGCATTTAGTAAGTAACACTGTAAACATATATTTGCTCGTGTGTGCTCATAAGTAGTATGCATGTTCCACTATATTGCATTATTTTAAAAACAGTTGTTATAATTGAATTATACCTTGAACATGTAATATGGAGAGAGCTTTTATAGGCTGTGCCTGTTGCTCAATCCTTTTCATATCTTAATGAATAAAATATGTATAAAATCTAGATATCTTTAAGACGTCGTTATTCCTGTAAGTTCATATGTCTAATCTTATTTCAGTTTTCAATATACATGTAAATTGCAGTTTTCAATATAAATTGAAACATAACAATTTAAAAAAAACATATTTAATATTTTATTTACAAAGACAAAATCATATAAAAGAGTAACTGGTTCATTCATTTTATAACTATTTGTATGTATAACATAAAATAATAATAAAAAAATGCACCATCCAGAGCAGAAAAATGATAGCAAGGAGCCTGTAAAAAGTAAAATCACAAACATACTGAACTTCGAATAAAATTAAAAAACGGAAAGTTCCTAATCAGATGGCAAAATCAAAAGCTCAAACACATCATACAAATGGAAAACAACTGTCATATTCCTGACTTGGAACAGGCATTTAATTATGTAAAAAATGGTTGATTAGATCTGGTTTTATGGCTAACTAAACCCCTCACTTGTATGCAGTTATGCAGTGTTTGTCGTTGGTTGCAGTTTATAGCATCTGTGCTTTTGTTTTTTTCACTTGAGACATTTGGTTTCTCGTTTGAATGATTTAACATTTTGTCACGCTGGTGCTTACTGTCGCTTACTATATACAGGATGCATTGTTCTGACTATTGAAGGCCTAAATCTACAAAATTCGGTTTCTGGAGGATATTTGAATAATTAGCAATCCTACTTTATCTTCTTCTTTTAGTAAGGTTTTTGGCATAAGAACTTTTGTAAGTACCTTTTATCAGGTAATCAGTATGTTGACGATGTAAATATCAGTTGTGAGTCACAATAGGAAGAGTTTGTAGAGTGATCGCAGCAAACGAGATCAAAAAGCCTTCATAATGTGTCGGACAGCTAATATTTTATAATACCAATATGCAGCTAGATAACCTGATATAAGACTAAGCTAACTAAATATTACGAGTATGTTATATGGATAAACATATTCATGGATCTACAATATCGATACCTGTAACTTGGCATTGCACGAGGTCATGTTTTTCTCTGGCTGTTTATGACGTCTTTACACTAAATCCATTAGATGTTGGATGTGTACAGATTGATAGTTTAGTCTTAGATGCATGATTTTTTAATTAGTTGTTAGTGGCTTTAAACTAGCTGTCAGATAACTGCGAGTACTCTCAGATCTGTTCATTGTGTCTTTTTGTGTCGGGATGTATAAGTACCGGGCCACGTCCACTTGTATTTTTGTCCATCTGATGAGTTCAGCCCTTTTCAATTGATTTTTATAGTTCGTTCTTATGTTGTACTGTTATACCACTATCCCAGGTTAGGGGGAGGGTTGGGATCCCGCTAACATGTTTAACCCATCCACATTATATATGTATGTGCCTGTCCCAAGTCAGGAGCCTGTAATTCAGTGGTTGTCGTTTGAATAATATGTGTTACATATTTGTTTTTCGTTCATTTTTTTATATAAATAAGGCCGTTAGTTTTCTCGTTTGAATTGTTTTACATTGTCTTATCGGGGCCTTTTATAGCTGACTATGCGGTATGGGCTTTGCTCATTGTTGAAGGCCGTACGGTGACCTATAGTTGTTAATGTCTGTGTCATTTTGGTCTTTTGTGGATAGTTGTCTCATTGGCAATCATACCACATCTTCTTTTTTATATTATCCGACTGTATTTGCATCTTTTGGAAGTGTTTTCTTATTTTAACCAGCAACCAGAAGATGACTTGCTAAGTTTAGGTCAAACTTATCAACGTCGGTTCAAATATTATGTCGCTGATATACTGAATATCAAAA
Organism: Mytilus edulis; assembly: GCF_963676685.1. NCBI lineage: Eukaryota > Metazoa > Mollusca > Bivalvia > Mytilida > Mytilidae > Mytilus > Mytilus edulis. The sequence goes on along the minus strand of NC_092356.1, from coordinate 19,781,720 downwards.
GTAGAATTCCAGTACTACTGATTTTTGGTACAGAAATAGTTTTGCAAAAGAAGCTGTGTATAGAAACATAGATATAATATCTATGGTATAAGTAACTTGCTATGTTATATGAGTTAAGTATATACTTATACGAAATTTCACAATACATAATACAGAAATATATTGATAGTTTATTCATGTTACACTCCTTTTCAACAAGGTGTTACATAATAATTATTCCAGTAAGACATTTTGCATGTCTACAAGCGATGAAATTGAAATCGGTGTAACATGTACTTAAAAAAAATAAAATGTCTTGACATTTTTTCATTACACACTCCTTCTATTTATATCTACTACTGGGCATTTTGCATATGGTATATTATAAGGACTATAACTGTATTTGTCATAAAGTTGTAAATATCATCAAAAAGACTAGTGAAGTCAATATTATTAATTCTTTAAATTATGATTGCGTTTGATAAAAACCGCAATTTTTATACGTGTGCGTGTAAAACAAATTTTGTTGTAGAGGGGTCTAAATACAGAACAAACAACATTTTCCAAAAAAAAAATCCAAACTCCGATGAAAATATTGAACTAAAATATTAACCTCACAAACTATTCTAATATTATATCGGAAATTGAAATAAAAATCAACTTCCCAATTTTTTTCAAAATGGCGACCAGGAAATAATTACCTTGGAGTTTTAAATAACACTATTAAAGATGACGTGAACATGTTATTCAATGTATGTTTAGATTTTATACCTTTGTTTGCAAACACAAATACAGAAGGATATTATAAATCGCCGTCAATGTGCTAGCAGTATCTGTATTTAAAAAAATAATTGCAGTTATGAAAACCTTCATCACATAACAAAAACAAAAACAAATACAAATAAGGTTAGATAGACATTTCCTAATTTGTCCGACAATGACCTACACAACTTCGGTGTTACAATTCAATACATTAGGTTCCTTCTTTGCCTTTTACAAAAAATAATAGTTGTCGCTTTATTATTTTTACCAAAGCAATTTGGATTTTCTTTATGTCAAAATAGTTTTAGTTTTTACCTTATAAACTTTTCAAATGCTATTCCTAAATTCGATATCAAACCAGTTGTCTAAATCTTCTCAAAATGGCGACCAGAAAATAACTACCTTGCAGTTTAAAAAAAAACTAGATGACGTTTAAATACTATTTAATTTAAATTAAGATTTTATGTCTTTGTTCGCAACGAATTAAATACGTTAAGTTGTAATGCATCGCCGGCAATGTGCACACAGTTTATATGACCGTCTTTGTATTTAAACAAAATTCGGTTTTCAAAACTATCAACCCATAACGAAAAGATTAAAAATAACTGGTAAAGGTTAGCTACACATTTATAAATTTGTCTGACAATGACTTCTTTTGCCAATGAGCGACTACAATGGTGATATTTCTACCGTGACATTATATATAATATATTTAGTGAAATTGAATCTATTTGTTGAAAACGCTTTGGCATAGTCTCAAACCGAAAACTTCTCTTTAACAGTTACTACTTGGAAATCTAATATACAACAGTGCTTATCTAGTTCTTAATTAGGCGGTGTTTTGTACTAATATCATGACAATTATATTAGTCCTTTAAGATAGTTTTCGTTCTATTTCAGAATTAACAAGCTAGATGGCTTTGCTGTAATATCTTTTCCTTTTTAGCTCACCTGGCCCAAAGGGTTAAGTGAGCTTTTCTCATCACTTGGCGTCCGGCGTCCGTCGTCGTCCGTCGTCGTCCTCCGTTGACGTTAACTTTTACAAAAATCCTCCTCTGAAACTAACGGGCCATATTTGATCAAACTTGGCCACAATCATCATTGGGGTATCTAGTTTTAAAAATGTGTCCAGTGACCCAGCCAACCAACCAGGATGACCGCCATGGCTGAAAATAGAACAAAGGGGGTAAAATGTAGATTTTGGCTTATAACTCTGAAACCAAAGCATTTAGAGCAAATCTGTCAGTTGTTAAATTGTTTATCAAGTCCATATCTATCTGCTGTGAAATTTTCAGATGATTTGGACAACTGGCTGTTGGGGTGTTGTCCCAATTGATAAATTTTAAAGAAATTATGCCGGTTTTGGTTATTATCTTGAATACTAATATAGATAGAGATAAACTGTAAACAGCAATAATGTTCAGCAAAGTAAGATCTGCAAATAAGTCAAATGTCCAGAATGGTCAGTTGACCTCTTAAGGAGTTATTGCCCTTTATAGTCAATTTTGAACAAATTTCATTAATTTGGTAAATATCTGTAAATTTTTACAAATTTTTTTCCTCTGTAACAAAAGGGCCAAGTTTTTTAAAGATAGAGCAAATTGTAAGTAGCAAGAATGTTTAGTAAAGTTATTTCTACAAACACATCACCATCACTAAAACACAATTTTGTCATGAATCCATCTGTGTCCTTTCTTTAATATGCACATAGACAAAGGTGAGCGACACAGGCTCGTAAGAGCCTCTAGTTTGTTATTGTTTTTTTAGCTATTTAGTTTGAGGTCTTACGGAATGTATTGATGAATATTGCTAAAAAAAGATTGATATTCAAAACTAACTGATATACTAGTATAAAAAAGAGTTATGATATGATTGCCTCTGAGACAACTATATGTACAATGATGTAGCCACCAGAGTTCAAATAAAACGGATATACACATGACAAATATAAACAATTCAAACCAGAAAACTACACCCTTTTTTATATAACTCAACAAATATGCCTGACATTAACAAGAGATAACCACTGAACTACAGAATCCTGTCTTGGGACATGCACATTGAGAACATGTTCGTGTGAAACAAATTTGTAATTGCTTATCATTTCCTTTACCTGGGACATTGATGTAAGAGCCCGACATAATAAAAGCTGTTTAATACATTTGTTAAACTACAAAAGTTAGTACAGGGCGCAAATAAACCTCACAAAAACAATAGACACATTACTGATGTACTCGTTATTGTAAGCTAGTGCAAAACCAATCAGGTTTGATACATTGTTCAGATTCTTTAAGACTACATAATCATTCAGTACACACATAATTTAACTCTTGACGTTTATTAAAATGAAAATGGATATATAAGCACATTTTTTATTGCGATCTATGTTAATCTTTGTTTAGGCATGTATTAGTCTATGTAGCATAAACATCTGGCAAACAGGATTTTGATCGTTTACCATCAGACTTGATTAAAATGACAAATTCAAATGCTAAACATCTTTTTGTTTTTGAGGATTATTTCGGAAAATATTCTTTGAATGAATTCAAACTCAAATCCTTGGAATTGGAGACCGGACGAATTTAGAAGTTGTTAAGAAGACAAACCCCTTATGTAGTAGACTAGTGACGTGTAGATTCTATTAATATGAATTAATTGAAAACTCTAGAAGTAAACATGACTTATAGCATGGCACTAACCCTCTTGGTTTTATGTAATAATTCCATTGAAAAGAAATATCTCCTGATTGGAAAAGATAAATGTGATATCATGTTACAAGATTTAGCTGATGAAACGTATATCAGGAAATATCCGTCTAAAACTTGGATTTTGTCTAGTCTTCAAAATATAAAAAACATGTATCTAACAGAAACAGATTTTACATTCTTTACAAAACATGATAAACTATTTGACATAATTTCACATACCTTAGCAAACTTCCTTATCTGATGTATCTTCAGACACGGATACACGGCGTTCATCAGTAGTAGGTGCCAATTGAAATCACTCGACGAACAACATGGCGACTGTACATTAATGATTACAAATGATTTACAAACAATGTATTTCGATCGTATATTAAAAGACATTTAAAACGGACACAGCTGGGAGGTTTTTACTAGCATCCAAATGAAAGTTAAAAAATACAGAAATTTGTTGATGGCATATTTAGAAAAATGTAATGCAAAATTCTCTTCTTCAAGAATTGATTATACAACTGCACTACATGTCACAGTAGCAAAAGGCTATTTTGATATGTCAAAATATTTACTGGAAAATATAGGAAACAGATATTTTCCCTTGATAGTAAAAATATGTCTCCTTTGCATAGCACCTCCTTGAATGGTCATCGTAAACTTACACTTTTATTTCTTAAATATGGTGCTAGGATTAATCAGAAGACCAGCAAAGGATATACCCCTATGCTCTCAAGTTGTAATTATGGAATTGTGAACGTCATTGAAATATTGTTACAAAAACACGCAAATGTAAATAAATGTGATAATTATGGTTGGTCTCTCCTAAATATCGCAGCGTCTGATGGCAATACAGACCTTATCAAACTTCTAATTGAGTACAATGCAAAAGTGAACAAACACATGAATAACGGTATGACACCATTGTACCAAGCTTTTAAATAAAGGCAACAGTAGTATACCGCTGTTCAAAACTCATAAATCCATGGACACAAAACAAAATCGGGGTAACAAACTAAAACCGAGGGAAACGCATTAAATATAAGAGGAGAACAACGACATAACACTAAAATGTAACACACATGGACAAAATCCCACGAGAATAACAAATAAAACATATATATATAACATCAAAACCAAATACATGAATTTGGGATAGACAAGTACCGTGACACGTCTTATCGCAATGTGAATTTACACTCAAAAATGAGAGAAAAAAAAAACGACACAACGTTATAATGTAATACACACAGAAACGAACTATAATATAATAATGGCCATATTCCTGACTTGGTACAGGGCATTTTTAAAGGAGAAAAAGGTGGGTTGAACCTGGTTTTGTGGCATGCCAAACCTCGCACTTTTATTGGCAGTAGAACTGTCTGCTACTAGAGAGCATATCAGATGTTAAAAAATGTGAAACTCAAGGATGGTCTCCGATAAATATATCTTGCCTAAAAGGATTTTATGACATAGTTGAAGTACTAATTTGTTTTAGCGCAGACGTAAATAAAAATACCAATGCTGTACAAACACCACTGTTTATCGGTTTTAGAGAAAATCATATGAATATACTGAAATTATCACTGCAGCATGGTTCAGCGATTAATAAAGGGGATGAGAATGAAATAACGCCTTTACATATGGCGTTTCAGGAAGGTAATTTAGACATAGTCAAAATACTAAGCATATTCGGCACCTCAACAAATAAATGCAGTAAAAGTTCCGAAACTCCACTACATAGTTTGTGTTATATGATCCTCAATGCTATTCAACTTTATACTTGTTTGGCTTTATAACTTTTTTGATCTGAGCGTCACTGATATGCTTGCTTTACATTCGTAGCTGGCACTTATGGTAGAAGCATCGTTTTGGAATAAAGAACGAAAACTCTCTCTAATCGGCCCATCTGAAAATTTTCGTCACTCTGGTTAAATCTCGTACGATTTTTTTTTTAAATGGCTTCCGAATTTAAAGTTTCAACGCGAACTTGAAAAAATAGAACAGATCGGAAAAATTTCGATGTTTTTTAAAGTACCGGTCTTTGTAAGAATCATGCAGGTTCCTGTTGATAGGCGATTCATGACCCCTCTTCAAATGTCTTTATATTTTGTTTATGAAGAAAGTAAGGTATGGACATACGCTTAATGTATTATTTTTTTCTTTTGAACCTTGGTTGCCATGGAAACCATTCTTACAAAATTTTGCCTAAATACGTACATTTGTAAATAAGTAGCCTTTGAAAAATGAAATATAAGGGATTTTAAAAAAGCATAGAAATAAAGTTAATCAATACAAACAATATGTATATTTACAGTATTGACAAACAACACCCCAAGCTATACAAAAACGGTAAAACTTTGAATTTACTAAATAGTTTGTTTCCATAGCAACCATTTAAAAATGTTTTTTTTTTTTTAAACTCTTAAATTTTAAATCTGTTTATCTCCCAAGACCAACATTACTATGACATGTCATTGACAAATTTTGAAAGACCACATTCTATATATTAATAAAATAAAAAGAAAGTTGTGTGTTTTTTGTCTTTAAAAAAATAATTTTAGTCAAAAATTGTCAATTTTCACCAAAATTCAGATTACCAAACAGATGAATACTGAAACATTTTGAACCTAACAAGCTAAATCATTCCATTTATACTTGCATTTCTGACATAAATTTGGAAATAAATAAATTGAAATATATGATTGATAGAGATATTTTGGTAGAGAAGTAAAATTTTTCTCTTTGGGCATGGTGCCCCCCCCCCCCCCTTTTTTTTGGATAAAAATCATTTTTTTCAAAATTCAAAAATATGTCAAAAAACTAAAAGATGGAATTTAATTGTGAACATTTTGAGCATTAAAACATGAAATTTCTTCATTGGGTGAGGGCAACAATAGAACCCCCTACACCATTTTTATATATTAAGATTTTTTTTTAGAAATTGGAAATGTGTCAACAACCAACCCAAACAAACAACAGAAAATAGCCGAAAAGCTGATGACTGAATGAAGGATAGCTGCGTCCATAAATACAATTGTTTTGTGCAAATTGAAATTAAAAACCTTTAGATGCTATTTCATAGTTTTTGAAATTAGACTCTGTCCAAGTTTCATTTCAATCTATGTAAAAAAAAACTTAGTCTCAGACTGTCTTTAAATTTTAATTCTGAACAACAGGCTCTAAAGAGCCTGAATCGATCACCTGTTATTTTTTGGTTAAATCTTGCATAAATGATTATTTGTGCTTTTCAATATTAATCAATGAGTGGCTTAACAATTCCATTTAAATGTTCTTTGTATCTGTCTCTTCAACTTTGTACTTGTTTGGCTCTATAAATATTTTAATATGAGCGTCACAGATGAGTCTTTTGTGGACGAAACGCGCGTCTGGCATACTTAATTATAATTCTGGTACCTTTGATAACTATTTACTTTGCTGAATGATAAAGACAACAGTAGTATACCGCTGTTCAAAATTCCTAAATTAATAGAGAAAAAACAAATTCGGGTTACAAACTAAACTGAGGGAAACATAGCAAATATAAGAGAACTACGATATCACAGAGACATAATACCGAAATGTAACACACACAGAAACGAACTATAATGTAACAATCGCCATTATCCTGACTTGGTACAGGGCAATTTATGAAAACATGGTGGGTTGAACCTGGTTTTGTGGCATGCCAAAGCTCCCGCTTTAATGGCAGAGAATGATTTTTTTGCTTTTTACAGTTTATCTTTGTCATGAATAATATTCAAGATAATAACCAAAAACTGCTAAATTTCAGTACAATTAACAATTTAGTGACAGCAACCCAACAATGGGTTGTTAGATTCATCTGAAAATTTGCTCTTAAGGCTTTAGTGTTTGTGATATAAGCCACACAATGCATTTTACCCCTATGTTCTATTTTTACCCATGGCGGCCATGTTTTTTTTTACAAAATAGAAAATAAAACACACGCTTTATTCTAGTTATCCTAAGGATCATTCAGTTTAAGTTTTATTGGAATTGGTTCAGTAGTTTCAGAGGAAATGTTTCAAATATTTAACACCGTACGCACGACGACGGACGCCAAGTTCCTTTGAAACGGTGAGCTAAAAAAAAAAGACTGTCCGTTCTATCAGAAATAAGCTGAAAATAAAAAATAAAAAACTTGTAACATTGAGAGCGCTAACGAGGCTACTTTCCATAAATTTAAATATTTTTAAGGATCATAACTCTTTTACAAAAGTCCATTGTCCATCATTATAGAACTTTTTAGAGATATTGTTGATGTTAAACTAGTTTATATAAGTTTTATTAAAAATCTGGCAAGAATTGTACCTGTGGGAGCGCTAACGGGGCTATTTTCCATAAATTTATTATTTTCAAGGGTTATAACTGTTTTTATAAAAGTCGATTGGCCACCAATATATAACTTGTTTGAGATATTGCTTATACCTAAAGTATTAGTTTTGTAAAAATCTGACAGGATTTGTACATGTGCGAGCGCTGCAAGGACCGGACAGACAAACACACGGACAGCCAGATGGACACAAGGATGGATTGCAATCAAAATGTTAAGCAGACCATGTTTAAATAAAAAAAAAAAGAATTTTTTGTTTATGAAAATACTGTTTTTGATATAACAATAATAAAAAAAATAAAATATTTTTTTGGGGTCTTAAATCATTGGTTTTAATAAGAAAATAACACTCTGTAAAGATTAGACAAATGGGACAGTTTACGTTTGGTACAGTGTATCCAATTTCATTATCTATAGAAAATGCATTGCCTTGTATCATTTCTTTTGTTGACTAGTATGCTTACTATTGCGCAGAGTCAGATTATGTACCCATAATGGCTGTTACTATTTACCTCCCATGTATATTGACATGTATCGAAACCTTTATGTAAACACTTATGTGTCAATATGTCGATTTAACTGTGTTAAAATATAAATTGAAGAACTACAGAACCTTTCTTTCTATTATAATATATAATAATCTAACTTATGCAAAAGATTTGAAATAAATGCGGAATGTATCCATTGGACACAGATGATGCACCTGTTGCGTATCATAAAAGTTATAAACGGACATAACTGAAGAACGGTAAAAGTGACACTTACCAATTATGTACTAACTTTTATGGTGATAAGTAGTGTATACAAGTTTCATAACATTTGGTTGAGGCACACTAAAGAAATAAATACAAAACAAGATAATTCAGCAATTTTTTCCCTCTATAAAGAGGCATGGCATAGAACATAAAAGTGACACCACCAAAATTCAAACTTGATCTGTATTTGGTGATTTTAAGCATTGTGTATAATTTTAATAGCATTTGGTAAAGACAAACTAAAGTTAGAGAACAGAAACGGGAAATTCAGCAATATTTCCATTTGTAAAGGGGCATAACTCTTGGAGGGTTTAAGTGACACCACCAAAATTCAAACTTAGTCTGTGTTTTATGGTAATAAGCAATGTGATGAAGTTTCATAACATTTGGTTGAGGCACGGTGACCTATAGTTGTTAACGTCTGTGTCATTTTGGTCTCTTGTGGACAGTTGTCTCATTGGCAATCATACCACATCTTTCTTTTTTATAAAGATAGAGAACAGAAACCAACTTTGGGACATACTGACGGACGGACAAGGATAAACCTTAATACCACCTCCGCCACGGCGGGGGCATAAAAATGTGTAAATATAACAATTGATTAAATTAGGCAAAATTCAATGAATGGTCATTGCACATGGTTGTCATGAAGGTTTTAGAATCAAAACAGTATATAATAGTAAGAACCATAAAAGATGTGATTATTTTGCCGTATACCAATAATAGTTCAGTTAGGTTTTAAAAAAAAATAATAGACAAGCTGTCCTTTTCCACCATATACAATAGAAACATTGCCCAATTCTTGCACAATTTAATGTAAATCGTTGGTTTATATTTCCTCAGATAAAACATATAGAATGTGTATGCCCCACCGTAGCAAAGGGGGCATTATGTTGTACCTTTGTCCGTACGTACGTCCGTTCCAGAGTGATACCCTTATACAAATGGAAAAAAATCCTGATTTTTTTGTTTCTGTTCTCTCACTTAAGTTTGCCACAACCAAATGTTTTGAAACTTATACACAATGCCTATTTCCATAAAATACTGAAGAGTTAGAATGTTATTGGTGTTACTTGTACTGTCAATAAGTTATGCCCCTTTAAAAATGAAAAAGGTGCTGAATTTTCCGTTTCCGTTCTCTCTTTTTCATCTGTCAATCTTACCCTGACCTCATTTTCTTAGAACATTTATAATGTAAAGTTATTATGATACTTGTATCATTATCTTTACATAACACTTACAGAGTTGTAAAAGTAATTCAATGATAAATAAAACCAACCAGACATTTCAGGGTGAGCCGTCTTGTTTAGCAGATCTTAGCCTAGGGTTAAAGTTTTTAAAGAATCAATCTGTTTCAAAAACCATCAATGAGTTGCATTAAATTGTTACTGTAACTTCTTTATAACCATTTTGAAAGAGAAAGTATCCTGAGCTATTTTTTTTAAATGTTCATTAATATTTGTTATATAGATAATCATGTTATGCTCATTGTTGAAGGCTATACGGTGACCTGTGGTTGCTTATTTCTATGTCTTTGCTCTCTGGTGGAGAGTTAATTGTCTCATTGACAATTAAAACACATCCTCTTATTTTTATACATAGACTTACCATTAATTAAGTTTGGGATTCAACATTATTCTTTTTCACTGACAGCATCAGTCTAAAGCACGACAACGGGTTTTGCGTATTATCATTTAAAAAAAAACGTATGACAAATCTCACATATATAAGTTTGAAGGGAGAGGTACATATGCTGCCCTCAACTTTAGAAGTTGTGTTATGCTTAAATTCTTAATACACTTAGTTCACAAGTAAACACAATGAGATACCACATTTTTTTCAACAAATTTTATAGTTTTGAAAAAAAAAATCGAAAAAGGGGGGTTGCATTATACCCAGAGTGATGATTTTTCATTTTGTACAAGTATATCTTCATTTATGATATATTCTCGTTTAAAATTACCTAATTTTATGTCAGACATGCACGTATAAATGGAAAGTTTTAGCTTTTTAAGTTCAAAATGTTTCAGTATTCATTTCAACAAATCTTTTCACTGATTATGTCACATATCAGATATCTACCTAATACAGTCCCAGGAGATGAAAACTGGTTTGTTTTCTCTCTCTAAGTTTAATCATGAGGAGACTTGGGTCTGAGTAGTAAATTTAAGTACAGACTGTATATATTGTATGCTCCCATATTGTCCAAAATTGGATTTTATTGGAAGCTGGAGTTATATGATAACCGATGATAATACCATGACTTTGAAGTATGTGGGCTTCATCCTTTAAAACTCTAGCTGCAGCAGTCGCCTGTATATTTTATGCGTCAGTTTAAACCTGATCAAATAATTTTCACTCTACCGAGTGCTTTATCACTATATCAGGTTCACATTTAAACCTATTTAGCAATACACACTTATTGCTATATAACAAAACAGTACCAAAATTGCACTCAGTAACCCAATTGCGCCTATTCAACAAAAAAGCTGCAGAAATCTTACAAGTTTTCTTTCACCATTTGAAGTTATCTAATTATCATCTTTTTGAAATGAGAAATTTAAATTTGTTACCAGCATCCCTTTTACAAAAAATAATATCATGGAATAATGTCAAATTGTTCGAAATATTTGAAGAAATAAAACAAAACATCTGTTTATATTCTAGTCTTAAGGATTTGAAATTATTCATGTAATGATGAATGGAATTTGGGTACAGAATCAAACTCATTTTTCTATGACTCTACATGAATTAGAATGTTTGTAACTATATTGTAAACAAGGATAAAACAAGTCTCCAAGACTAGTTTGCAATTCCGCTGAGTGAAAAAGTTGTCACCTTAATTTTTGGAGTTAAGTCAAAATGAAGTTGATAACTTGGTTGGTATTGGTTCCCTGATATTTGTCCTATTTTGTTGGAAAAGTTATGCCCCTTATTTCAACAATTTTCTCAGAGGAAAAGTAGTTTTCCTCAAGGGAAATCAAATTTCCCTAAAGGAAAAAGATTTTTCCTCAAGGGAAATTGTTTTTTCCTCAAGGGAATAAGATTTCCCTTAGGGAATTTGCTGCATAAATATTTCCTATGAGGAAATTCTATTTCCTTAGAGGAAATTCTTTTACCTTTGAGAAAATTATTTTTCTTTGAGGAAATTCTTTTTTCTTTAATTAGTCTTACCTAAAAAATAAGCACAGCATGGACTTTTGTCTGGTTCATGAAAAAAGTTTGTGAAAAAACTGACAATATAGGTAGCAACTTCACAACTTCAAATTTATTTTCATGACGAAAATTTAATAAAAATACAAACCTAAAGACAATAAAAAGCTTTGCCACGCACAGCCTGATACTACTACAGATGTATATTTAGCATATATCAACACCAAATTTTTTATGACTGTTGAAATCAAACATATTTTAATTATCGACCTTTCAACTTCAATATGGACTAATTCGAAAACAGGTATTAGGTGAACCCAAACATTTCTATTAAGTAGCAGTCTCTAACTACATATCTACTTAAATTTATATGAAAGTCCTACAAAATGTTGAAAATGTGTACATTTAATTTGTTTTCTAGCTTCTCTCATGTGAAAGCGATACCTCTTTGATTACTATTTATGTATTGCGTCTAAATAAGAATTGTAACACTTTATAGTGACTGAACAGTTTAAACAAATACTTCCAAAGAAACAGAAAACTTGGAACAGCACCAGCCATGCCAGTAGATGTATGAATAAAAACTCAGATCAGAATAGCATTGAATATGTCCTTGTGAATATATAGTATAATTAACAATAATTCTGCAGATAATGTAATTTTATCAAGTGTTTTGTACGCAACGTTAGAATGTAACACACACAAAAACGAACTATAATATAACAATGGCCATATTCCTGACTTGGTACAGGACATGTTTAAAGGAAAAAATGGTGGGTTGAACCTGGTTTTGTGGCATGCCAAACCTCCCTCTTTTATTACCATGTGAAATATAACATTAAAATGACAACTCAACACCACAGGACTACAATATAAATAAATTGGAGAACACAATTGACAAAGCAACACACAAACAATAACCAACAACAGGCAACAAGTTTAAAATTTTAATACGCCAGAAATGCATTTTGTCCACTAAAGATCTACTAGTGATGCCCAGATACAAAAGTTTGAAAGCCGAAACAAGCACAAAGTCGAACAGCATCGACATGATCGAGGACCAAAAGATCAAAAAAGTTGTGCCAAAAACGGCCAGGGTTTTCTGTTAGTTACCAGAACATCCCTATTATTTAGAATAATTTATGCTTTTGCAAACAGTAAATTTATGAAAATACTATACAAAAGATGTACATGATAAACTGAAGTATTAACTTATTACAGGAAACAACTGAAATACCTTACATAACCAGACATTTGCAACACAAAATGTAGACACATCCGAATAAGTTTAAACCTCAACGCCAAGTGACGTCATATTTGAAATTGTAAATCGTATTTTCACCTAAAAAAACTACTGTGTACAGACTTACCTGTGCGTTTCTGGCAGTTTTAAATGTTTTTAGATATATGAAAGACTTAAAAGTTAAATTTATGCAGATGTAAACTATGCTACAAAGAATGGAAAGACCCCTAATTACTTGGCTAGTGTATGTGACAATTTGGAAGCAGTTAAATGGCTTCTACATCACGAAGCCGACTCAAATAGATGTCATGAAAATCGATGGACTCCATTACATATTGCTTCTGCAAACGGTAAAGCAGATATAGTAAATATATTGTCAAGAAATGGTGTTTTCATTGACCATTGCAATACAATTGGTTTTACCCCGCTTCTTTTTGCCTGTTCTTATGGGAATAAAAATATAGCAGAAATCAAAGTTGGAGCAGAAGTTAATAAAATTGACGGGATTGGAAACCCCGCATTACATTTAGCTTGTAATCTCAGACACAATGAAATAGCTCTAGCATTAGTTGAGAATGGCGCAGAGATAAACGGTCATGATTAAAATGGTCGAACTTCATTACACTTTTCTGCGTAAGATGGAAACACAGAACTTATTTTAATTTTGTTGGAACATGAAGCCGATGTAAACTTCCAAATAAATAATGGAATGGCATTTTTTTTTATATAGCTTGTCAGAAAAATTATTTAGCAGTAGTGAAGATGCTGCTTTCTTATAAAGCTGAGATAAACAAATGTGGGGAAATGGATGGATTCCATTACTTGTATCATCTCATTTCAACCATAATGAAATAGTTGAATATCTATGTGATCACAGTGCTGCTTTGATGAACATCTCTAATAAAGATGGCAAAACACCATTACACATTGCTTGTGGAAATGATAATGCAGATTTAGTAAATATATTATTAAAACATGGTGCTTCCATTAATAATGCGGATGAAAATGGGTTCACTTCGTTCCATAACGTTTGTTCCGAATGTAACAGCAACATAGTAGAACTGTAGAGAATGCAGCAGTTAACCTACCTAATAGGAGTAGTAGAACCCCATTGTATATAGCATGTCAAAGCAGATGTCAAGATGTAGTAGCAATATTACTGAAACATGGAGGAGAGGTGAACAAAGCAGCTATAGTTTATTCCGAAGAAGGATGGACACCTCTACATGTTTCCTTGGCCTCTTGTAGTACGGATATTACTGAGTTATTATTGAAATAATGCAGCCGTTGATGGAGAAGATTCGAACGGACATACTCCTTCATATTACGCTACACAAAATAATAATGTTGATTCAGTTAAGCTTCCTGTTCGTCATGGAACTGTTATAAACAACCATGATAATAAAATTGCCTTTACCAGCCGATGATCAAGGAGACGAAAATATTGTGCATTTCAATTAGAAAATTTGACATTAAAAACAAATTGCATGGAATGTAGGTTCATTTTCATCTTTCACAGATGCAATACGTGTCAACTCGGTACTATTTTGCTAATAAATGATATACAGTTGAATGATTAAGTTTTTCTGCAAAAGTTCAAATCAATGTAATAAACATTACAGTACTGTAGTTTAACATTAGACAAACAGTTTTAAAAATAATTTGTGTAACTCCCGTCTTATATTCACCATGTATTTCATAATTGCAGCTGATACAATGTTAAAAAATGTAAATGTTTTTTTTTTTCTCAAAACTTCAGCATGTTAAAAGAAAGTTTAATAGATACGAGTATTAATCGATTCAAAAGATGTTGGTATTGCTTTGTTTCATAAAGAAATGGCCAACGTAGATACACGTATCTTATCTGAGGAGGGATAAAGCCTACTTTGTAAAGAATCACTCTGATTCAAACAAAAAAATTCTCTGAAACTTACTTTTTCAAGATGCTTAACTCCGTAATAAACGTCATATTTCTTTCATTTGGAGGACGTGTTTCGTAACAGACTATCGGCATTCCAATGGGAACCAATTGTGCCCCTCTTCTTCCCGAATTGTTCCTTTATTTATTATGAGGCTGACTTTATACATGAACTTCTTCGGAAAAAAAATAAGAATTTAGCACTATCTTTTAACTTTACTTTCCGCTATATAAATGATATTCTCTCTCTAATTAATATAAAACAAATGGTGACTATGTTGAACGCGTCGATCCCATCGAACTAGACATTAAGGATACAACAGATACAGCTAAGTCTGTCTCATATATTGGCTTACATCTGGATATTGACAAAACGGGTCGATTGAAAACAAAACTTTACGACATAACAGATGACATCAGCTTCCAAATTATGAACTTTCCATTTCTATGTAGCAACAATTCAGCAGCGCCTGCATACGTACATGTAGTATATATCTACCAGTTGATACGATATTCTGGGGCTTGTATTTCCAACATGATTAGCTTGATGTTGCTGCTTATTAGGAAGTTGTTAAACCATGTGTTCGAAACGGTAAAGGCCTTCATAAAATTTACGGACGTCATTACGAGTTGGTTGACCATAATGGAATAACCGTTTCACAGATGATATCGAATATGTTCCTTGTGTCGTAACTACACAATACGCTTCCCATTTCACGAATATGACCTTCAAAATTAGACTAATTACCAGGTATGTAATAACATGAGCAACACGATTGGTGCCAGGGTATGCCCTTCCGGAGCACCTGAGATCAACCTCAGTTATTTTTGTGGGGTTAGTGTTGCTTACTTTTTTTAGTTTTCTTTGTATTGTATTGTGTACTATTATTTCTTTGTTTATCTTTTTCTTTGGCGTTGTCAGTTTATTTTCTATCAAATTGAATGAGTTTGACAGTCCCTCTGGTATCTTTTGCCCCTCTTTCATACACATCAAAAGAATATAAGACAACTGTTTTGACTTGCTTCAGGTATGTAGATGAATTGTGAATTAAGGATGTTTGCTCCTCCATTTATTGATTTTTTGCCTAATTTTCGGAGTCCTCTGGTTTTTCCATGTATTGTTATTAAAAAGTTTTGCCCACTTACCCCTACTTTTCTTTTCATAATTTTATTATATAAAGTTTAAAAAGCCATATGTTAAATATATGAAAAGTCTAGAGAGAATTATTTCCAGCCAAATTTTCAATGGCTTTTATCTTGAAAACGAGCACACGGACCCTCCCTTTTTTCTACTTTAGTTTCTTTATTAATATACTATCAACTCATGATAGTCTTTTCAAAAGCTTGTTATTTTTTAACAGAGTAGCGAACATCCTTAAACCTGGTTTTATAGCTATTTCCTTTTGACCCTTTTAAAGACAATTAAAGTTTACGATTTTCAAACGTGGATAAAAACAAAGATTGTATTTTTGGAGTCGAGTATAGGACTCAATTCATATTTTCATAAAATAAACACAATTTGGTGTGTGCAAACAATCCGTTTCCACAATATTCCAATTCAAATAAAAAGTTAAAGTAACTAGTGGCTCTAAAGAGCTCACCTTGATCTATGTGCATATTCACTCAGGACACTCTCCTACATTGTAGACTCATAATTCATGACCAAAAAAAATGTTTTTTTTATCCTGTATTGTTGATAATTTAGTCTGTGTAGTTTCTGGTCAAAACAAAAAAGAGGGTAAAACAATCTTAATCTAAGGACAATAACTGCTTTAAAAAATGACAGTATACTAGTAATATCGGCAAAATTGTATTTGTTAATAGATCTTGTACATGTCTTGCTGATCTTTTTTGTAATTTAAAGTTTCTCTCTATCTATAAATTTCAACTTTCAAGATAATATGCAAACAGAAAAAAATGGTTAGATGTCGTTTAAAGGAACTGATTTCCATAAAAAGTCGTCTGACAGTTTTGACGTATATGTGCATCAATATTCTGAGCATATTTGGCTTTTATATCCAAAATATGATTACTCTTTTTTTGTATTTCTTGTTATGGTTTTACGAACCTGGAAAGCAGCTGCAAGTATTGACTGAACAGACAAATTTATAACCTGCAGTTCAAACAATTCTTTCAAGTAACAGTGCAAATAATTTCACCCCGCAATGATTTTCCTGACTTTAAATAAAAATGAATATATGCGGACACTCAGAAAACAAGTCCTAAAACTTTTCATGGGGGTGATATTTGAGTATCAACATTTAAAAAATGCTTTGATTGATTTTGTAGTATGAATTGTACATCTTCTGCAGAAACAATCAATTTAGTACTAAAAATTTAAAATTGAAATAGTAAAGATGACATGATTACTTTTTAGGCCGCTACTACAAGTTGTTTGACATTAAAGGGAAACTTCGCAAAAAAATCAAAAATTGATATTATGTTTATTCTGTATAAAAATGCTCAAATTCATAGATATTACAGTTTTATTCTGCTAGATAAGAGATCACCATCGATTTTAAATTTAGAGTATCAATTCTCTGCGGTCGGCCATTTTGTCACCTTCTCCGATTTGCAGTCAAGATATGGCTAAGGACCAAAACTACAGTAACCCGATGTAGTCGTAATTGCGTGTCGATATCTCGTCAATCGTACGGTTGTTTTATCCGACTAGTTAACTAACTTGATACGGAAAATTTTATTCTTTTTTTTTTTAAATAACCAGGATCTGTTATTTATAGACTGATAATATAGGAATTAGTGAAAAAGTCAAAATTTCAAATCATAAATAAGTCTTCCGTGAAACTTGAATTGTTTTCGGAAATCTAATTAGTTCATAATTCTTTTATGTAATAAACTTTATTCAAATAAATTAGGATCTTCGCTCCACTGATCACTCGCATGGCTAAAGGTATTACTCCCAAAGGTATTGGAGGGGGTGTGAGGTGACACGTCCAGGTATTCAAGCGATTTCCTGTCGAGTTTGCAAATTCATGCATCGTTTCACTTCTTAGTGTATTGATAAGTGTACAAGGCCGATAACTTATAACTTTCCATTTTGAACTATTAGGTGTATAATATACATCTCTATCTTGCGTGTCCGAAAGTGATATTACTAAACTCATACGCTTGTTTATGAATAACATTTCTGGTGAAAAGAAATTTATTTATAAAATATAAATAATACCAAAAAAAAAAAAAAAACAGATTTGATGAAATAAAAATCTATATACGTATTTTTTCCAAGTGTAAATTTGGTAAAATGTAATATATACTCGTTGTCAATGGTGAAGGCCAGAAATATTGATTTAAAAAAATGTACGCACTTGTCGACCATTCGTATATACGCCTGGATTATAAGTTACGGAACTATAGCGCAAATTAAAATATATACATGTATACATAGAACATAAGAAAGAAACATACATTTTGCGTAAATTGGGGTAAAAGTTTGGTAAAATGACAAGTTCACGTATGCCAACAGTATGTAATCATCAAATGTCGATAGACTATTGTATACCAAAAGAAGAAGAAGAAGAGATTTAAATACTGGTCGATATATAACTTTATTTGGCTCATCGAAGTTATGGACATTTATATATCAATTAGATTGTTCTCGAAAAAAAGGAAGAAATTCGCCATCATCACAATTGTTCCGACATGCATGTAATATATATACGCAACTGGAAGTACACTAATACCGAAGGATGTGAATATTTTCCAGGAAAACTATAGAGTATCAAAGTTTCAAATCAATTTCGGGATTTATCTTCTCTCTTGATATTCAATGACAGCAATTTGCAGAATAAACTGCTCGTCCGCTTTACTGGTATTCTTGCCAGTTGAAACAGACTTATAATTACATTAAAAAATAGGGAAAGATGACATTTAATTCGTTCATTTTTTTTTATACATCGTTGGTCAAATAGCTAAAGTATTATATATAGTTACGGTGTAAGACGAAGAGTATTTTAAGAAGGACATTCCCGATTATGTATAAATTTTGTTGATGTTTTTCACACTTGAAAAGCATATCTGTTCGTAATTTGTTGATTCCATTCCAATTAGATCCTTTAATTTCCTGTCAATTTTTTAAAACATCTTTTTTTCAAATATCTGAAGTATTCATGTGTTGTGAGATTTAAAATATTTTGATGAGCACATTAATTCCTAAATAGATAATTAAAGATCACTTTGGATTGACTAAAATATATAATTGCAATTGTTAATGATCTGTTTGAAATATTTAAGGCTGCCGATCCTAATTTGAAATAGTACAATTTTTAGTTCATAAACTCGTGTTTAGAAGGCTATTTTTATTTATAAATACTTCAATTAAAATAATTCAGTATTTTATCGTTACTAAAGTATTCAAAAGTCATAATTCATTAAAAGTGATCTTATGCAAAATATAAAAATATACAACAGCTATCCAGTTATTGTGCGATCTTATCATTCCCGTTAATTAATTTTAATTATTTTTTTTTACATTCATGTGTCTGAAACTTTGTCTGACTCCCGTTTACAATTGATACGAAATGTTCTTCACACCTGAAATGCCAGTGAACCGTGACGCCTAGATTTCACTGAATCAGGATCAAAAGATTAGAATTACATAATGCTAATCTTTTAATTACCTTGAGTTAAACTACGCATTCCACATTCTTTAGGTGTCACAAAACAATACACATTTTATTGTTTCCACCGTACAAGCAAGTGAAAATAATTGCTGGAATGAAGCAAAAAGGTCAGAATACAAACATGTATTTTTAATACACTATCGATCATGTCAGTTTCATATGTTTGTTTAAAGTATTTTTAGAAAAAAAAATCATAAAAATGTTCTATTGTATGATTTACTTTTATTATTAAAATTCGTTTTTAAAAATCCACACGATCTAATTTTAAAAGTTGCATGGCTATCACTTATTTTTCGTTGGTTAATAGCTACCCCAAAAGTCGTCGATGCGTTATTAGATGGTTAACGAACAAGACTTAAATGAGATATTTTCACTCCCGGCATGCATCAAAGACTTAAACTACGTCACATAAGTCAGGAAGTTTCAAAAAATAAAATTAATAATTCCCAATTTTCTTCTTTATTAGATTTCATATCAAAATAAAACTTGGTGAATATGTTTTTTATGGTATTATGAACATAATAAGATGAAAAGTGAAAAATCGCGAATTATCCCTTTAATGACTGTATTAACATATCTTGTCCTAGAGAAATTTCAAATGTCAAAACCACAATCCTGTTTTCATTCAATGGATTAATATACAACCAAATTAACTGGTTACCCGATTTATTCTTGTATGAGCAAACACGACGTTGCCACTTTTAAAAGCAGGAACTTGTTACCCATTCGGATCACATGAAATCACCGAAAATAAATTATTTGGATTCGAAATTCTCAATCATTTGTTTTCTATTTAATGTGTTGTTTCGTTTTTTAGTTCTTAAAAGTATCATTGTCACCTTTTGTTCGACTCAAGTATGCGTTTGTTTGGATATACCCTGATACCTGTCTATTTTGAATATAGTTTTTGTCGATACTAATATTGATTTGTTTTTTAATTTCAACAAAATTAAGCATGCTTTGCTATACAGTTATGTATACTTGTTGTCTTTCATCCTATATCTTTAATGTAATTGTATTTAAGCATATACAAAGATCATGTTTTCTCAGAATGTTATTAACGTATTTATACTAAAACCATCAGATGTATTCAGGTGATTTTTTTATTGCGGGAGAACATAAATTATGTTTGGCTGTGAAATAGCTTTGTCATGTTTATGTTACTGCAAATTTTAAAAGTTAAAATTATTCTTTGAAGTAAAGACAATCATGTGATAATAGATACATCTCGACAAAATGGTAGAACAATGTCTTTGACGCATATATCTGAAATCGAATATTGAGTACAGTAAATTCCATTTTGTTCATGTTATCACATAGAAAATGCCATCGGAATGATAGGTTAAGTAACTGTATTTTTCGTTAATGTTGTTAGTTCGGATTCAAGACATATTTTCCACTCAATGTTAAACAACCAACAATTGCGCAATCAATTGATAGGAAATGTTAATGTATCGCAACAAAAGGTGAACATTATGTGAGATAAATCAAATAATGCAAAACTTAAAATTACATTTTTAAACATCCAAACTTTTAAATAACTACTTTTGCCAGACACTAGGACAAACATGTTTTCTGAATAATCCATTTAGAATTGTTAAAAATGTAACAAAACAAGAAAACAACATAATACACTCTTTTATAAAGTTGTGTAATGGAATTTAATGCGACGTCATACAGGTTAAAGGTTTAACTAGCTTTAAAAGCAGGTTTAATCATCCATTTTCTATATAATAAAATCACTTGTATTACATTCGCATTTAATTGCATTTTATTTACAATGTGTGAACAAATCAAACAGACATAATAGGTACAAACGTCAAAAATAATATAACTGCACCTGCATGTTATATATAGATGATTAAAATTATCTAACATCTTGATTCGAGCGTCACTGGTTAGACGAAATGCTCAACCTGCATACCAAGTTATAAGCTCAGTATATTTGCTGGGTGTTTCCAAGAGGAATTAAACTATTGATAGATACTTATATAAATTAATGGTCTTCAGTCGTTCAGAAGGGTACCAAAGGGATAAGTCAAAAACAATTATCGTAAGATGACGATAATCAAAATAACAGTACAAACAACAGGTAAAAAACTTAATACCAAGCAACACTCATCCTGCCATTCAGGCTCGTGAATAATTAATAAAGCTGTCCCTAATCAGTATTTCAGTGGTTGTCGATGATTAATTCCTGTAGGAACCATTTTCGTAAATTGAATTGTTTTGAATAAGCTGCAAAAGTCTTCTTAGTTTAATGTGGATCCCGTCGAGTTTTTCATGGAAGTACAAACCCAGTAATAAATATAATTTGGTAGGTCACATTTGAATAAAAGATTACAACATTGGTACGACATTAGGAACATATCCATCGTTATATTCAAGTTGATAAATTTTCAGTACAAACTAACATTGAGTCAGCTCCAATTATACAATACATTGTGAATAGATTATGTGAGTGAAAAAATAATTTTACAATCTTAACTTGTTGATAATTCAAAAATTAAGGTAGTTATATGCATATGATATCCGTATTGTAGACAAAATAAAGCGATGAAAAAACATATATATAAAAAAAAATGTTTAAAGAAAACCGAATGAGTTTGGAGCTCATTGTCGTATTTTTACTGCTTCTAAACTTGTTCATCACTGTTGCTTAACATAGTTCCTTAGGTAACAAGAAACTCAATAATGTCTTTGCAATTGTTTTGAATAACGTAATATAAAGGAGTATGTTTATTCCGAACTGTGACATTGATTGTTGCATTATTTTTCAATAACAATTCAGTAATACCCCTATCACCAGATGCCGCCGAAACATGAAGTGGTGTCCAGCAATCTTCAAATTCATACTGCCTCGGCTTATTAAACTCTACTCCATGTTTCACTGATAATTCGACTACATCAGTGTGTCTGTTTTAACAAGCCTTATCACAATGATTAATGAAAGCACCGTGTTTTAATAATAATTGTACTACATCTTCGTTACCTTCTTGACATGCAAGATACAATGGCGTTGAACCATATACATTGGAAATGTCAACCAATGCATCACTGTGATGACATAAAAATGCTACTTCTTCCTTATGATTGAAATAAGAAGCAACATGTAAAGGACTCCATCCAATTTCATCAGATATGTTTATGTCAGCTTTATAACTTAACAATTTATAATCTGCTTCGAAATGGTTTTCCCTACAAGCTATATAATTCGGTGACATGCGATTTTTCATTTGAAAGTTAATGTCTGCAGCATGTTCCATCAACATTTTAATTATATCAATACTTCCGTTTCCCGCGGCACTGTTTAGTGCAGTTCTACCATCTTCATCAGCATTGTTTACTTCTGCGTCGTTTTCGAGCAATAACTTAGCTACGTCTTTATGGTTGGCATACACAGAAA
Organism: Mytilus edulis; assembly: GCF_963676685.1. Lineage (NCBI taxonomy): Eukaryota > Metazoa > Mollusca > Bivalvia > Mytilida > Mytilidae > Mytilus > Mytilus edulis. The sequence continues at coordinate 19,758,814 of NC_092356.1, read as the reverse complement.
CATGTAATGGACTCCATTCATTTTTCTCACATTTGTTTGTGTCAGCTTTATATCTTAACAGCATTTTGACTGCTTCTAAATGGTCATGCTCAGAAGCGATATAAATAGGTGTCATTCCATTATTCAGTTGTACGTTTGCATCTGCATCATGTTCCATCAAAATTAAAATAAGCTCCGTGTTTCCATCTTTAGCAGCAAAGTATAGTGCAGTCCGTCCATGTTTATCAAGACTATGCACGTCTGCACCCTTTTCGAGTAATAACTTAGCTATTTCATTATGACCATGGTAACACGCTAAAAGTAATGACGACTTTCTAGTCTCGTTAACACCATTAACTGCTGCGCCCTCTTTGATTAATATTTCTACTATAGCTTTATTTCCATATGAACAAGCTAAATGAAACGGGGTGTATCCCTTTGCATTGCAATAATCAATAGAAGCACTCTTTTTTATTAGTAGTTTTACTATATCCTCATTCATATTTTTACAAGCAATACGTAATGGCGATTCGCCTGTTTTATTACAACGGTTTACCTCTGCATTACCGTGATGACAAATATATCGCACTATTTCCTTGTGGTTGCCATAAGTAGCCACGTGTAATGGACCCCATCCAGTTTCATCACATTTGGTTATGTCAGCTTGATAAGTACACAAAAGTGTTACTGCTTCTAAATGGTTTTCCCTACAAGCTATATAAATTGGCGTCATTCCATTATTCATTGGAAAATCTAAGTTTGCACCATGGTTCATCAGAATATTAATCAGATTGTTATTTCCATCTTCAGCGGCAGTGTGGAGTAAAGTCCGACCATTTTCATCACTTGCGTTTACTTCGGCACCATTTTCGAGTAATGGTAAAGCTATTTCATTATGCATGTTGTTACAAGCTAAAAGTAAGGGCGTGTTTCCAGTTTCGTTCACTTTTTTAACTATTGCGCCTGCTTTAATTACCAATTCTACAATATTTTTAATACCATTAGAACAAGCTAAATGAAACGGGGTTAATCCATTTTCATTGCAATGATTAATGAAAGCACCATGTTTTATTAACAATGTTACTTTGTCTTCATTGGCTTTTTGACAAGCAAGGTGCAAAGGCGATTCGCCTACTTTATTTGACAGGTTTACTTCTACAGCACTGTGATCACATAAATATGCCACTAATTCTTTATGGTTGTCATGAGAAGCAATATGTTATGGGCTCCATCCACTTTTCTCACATTTGGTTATGTCCCCTTTATTACGTAACAGCAGTTTAACGGATTCTATATGATTATTCTCACTAGCTATGTACATTGGTGTCATTCCATTTTTCATTTGACAGTTTACGTCTGCATCATATTCCATCAAAAGTTTAATGAGATCTGTATTTCCGTTTTCGGCGGTTTTTGAATGAAGTTCGACCAGGTTCATTTGCACGATTAACTTCTGCACCATTTTCGAGTAATAACTTAGCTCTTTCATTATCAATATCGGTACAAGCTAAAAGTAGTGGTGAATATCCAGTATCGTCAACCATATTAACATTGTTTTGATATTCCTGATCACAAAATAATTGTAGGGGAGTGAATATACTTTTAATGCAATGATTTGGTGAATCATCCTCGATGTCGAATAATACTTCAACTATGTCTACATTACCCTCCTGAGAAGCCAAATGTAATGACATTATTTCATTCGCATCTCCTCTATAAATCGCTGAGCCATGCTTGAGTAATAATTTTACTATATTCATATGATTTCGCCTATAAGCGTTATACAGTGGTATTTTTCCAACATTGTTATTTTTATTCACATTTGCACCATGAGAAATTAATTCTTCAGCTATATCAATAAACCCTTCCAGGCAAGCTTTATTTAAGGGAGACCATCCTTCATTTTCACATTTGTTAACATCGGCGTTCCTCTCGAGTAATAATTTTACTGCCATTCAATGACCAACGTGACAGGCTAAGTACAATGATGTCATTCCGTTTTGCATTTGCTTGTTTACATCTGCCTTGTGATGAATTAAAAGTTGATTATGTCGGTATCACCATCATACGCTGCCATATGTAGTTGATACCAACCGTCTTTGCCACTTATGTTTACATTTGCATGTTTTTTTAACAGAACTTGAGTGGTTTTCAGATATCCCTTGTAACAACTTGCAAGTAAAGGGGTGTATCCAAAAATGTCAATTTGATCAATTTCAGCACCACTGTTAAGAAACAAGTCTGCAATTTCATGGTGTCCATTTAAATATGCCTTGTGTAAAGGAGACCTATTGTTAAGATCGAGGAAATGTATATGTTCTCTGTTTGAGTAGATATTTTGAAATATTATAATAACCTTTAGCCGCAGTGACGTGTAATGGAGTTGCGAAATCATTTATTGACGAAGAAAATTTTGGATTCATCTTCTCCAAGTATCGTATTAACAAACTTCTATAGCTTTTAAATTTTATTTTAATGCTAGCAAACACCTCCCAGTTATGACCATTTTCAATGTCTCCGAATATACGTTCGAAATACATTGTTTCTAATTCGTCTGATATCATAATGGTACAGTTGCCATGCTGTTCATTCAGGGAAGTTAATTGGCACCTACTACTAATAAACGCCGTGTCTCCGTGTCTTAAAATGCATCGGATAATAAATTGTGCTACAGTATCAGAAGTAATGTCAAAAATTTTATCGTGTTTGGTACAAAATATAGACTTTTTTTCTGATAGATACATATATTTTAGATTTTGAATATTGGACAAAATTGACGTTTTAGATGGATATTTCCTTGTATCAAGTTCATCGAATAAATCTTGTAACATGTTATCGTATTTTACATGGCCAATCTGAAGACCTTCTTTCTCGATTGAGTTATTTGATAAAACTAAAAGTGCAAAAACTATGAACGATACGTCTTTTTTACTTTTAAAGTTTTGAATTTCGTCCTTTAGAAACTCATTAGGATTTTGAAAAAAATCCCCATATTCAATTCATTAAACATAAAACATAGCAAAGGGAAAAAGTTGTACATCATTATGATTTCATCATTCAGTTGACTCACAACATTCTTAGTAAGATATAACTTGCTGATTTCTCTTCTTTCCACTAAAGATAAATGTATTTCATCCGATTGCAAGTTGAATTGCTCAAATGGTTGAGAAGATAAGCTATCTCTAACATTATCATAAAGATATGATCTGCATGTTACCATTACTTTAATGATTTTTTTTTTAATAACATCTTAATACGTCCTGTTTCAGACTCCCAGCAGTTAAGGTTGCATTCATTTAAAGAATATTTGCCGAATACATCATCCAAAACAAAGAGTTGTTTAGCATTATAATTCGTCAATTTCAATAATTCTGATGGTAACCAAATAGGTAGAACTGTGTAGCCTTCGGTTTCTTGCATGTGTATGGCTATATGATAAGCAAGTGCAGATTTGCCAGATCCAGGTATACCAGTAATAATAGTGCATTGATTGTCTTTGACCACTTTAATTAATCTAGTAGCAGCTTCAGTCACATAGAACTTTTCTAATTTCTTTTTCCATTCAATTTGAATACCTGCAATTATAATGTAAGAAATGAAAAATGTAATTATATAAATAATTTAACAATTCAGTTTGTTGTACAATCCTTAAATATGTTCAATAAGATATGCATGTCAAGGAAACGAAAGGTGAAACATAAGTCAAATTTGCTATTGAGGTTACACAGGTAAATTATCGAATAACATGAAAGAGTAAGTACTCTCCTAAGGAACCCTCAAACCCAAAGCGACCTAAAGTCAACGATGTATTAATACTGGAATGGTGGTGAGCGTAATGGAGAAAGGGACACTCAAAGTATGACTAAATCCATATAAATTTAACTCTCCTTGGATTTGGGGTCTTAGTCTTGTAACGATTTATTAACCCAGAGTTCCAGGAAAAGAATATGTTATAATTAATGAAATTAACTATATATTCCATACATAACGAGAAAATTATGTTTCGATTAAAATAAGAAAAGACATGTAATTGATGCGCATGTCTCGTATTACTACCTCAGCAATATCAAAAACTGTCGCTTATTTACGTATAATGTTTATAATTCTGTGTATATAACGATACCTCTGGATAAAACGAACATTTTGATAGTAACACATACCTCATAGTGCCTTTAATTCATTTGAATAATCATCTTTAAAAACTTACATTGTATATTTTGTCTTTCTAAATTCAGCGTTTCAACTTGAGTAGTAAGTTTTTCAATTTGCTTTTCTTTTATAGCAAATTCTACATACATTTCATGGAATGAATAATCTAGGTGAGCGTGTTGCAATTTTTTGCATTCAGATTTCATGGTCGGACAGATCATTTCTATAGCCTGAAAGAAATAAACGGTTTTATAGGAGAATTATAGCTAACGTGTATGAATGCTCCGAAAGGGTAAGCAGGCTCCATACGTAGCGCCTGTCGTGTTGTCATTGTAAGTACATATTCGGTGATAAGTCTCATTTTAGTTATGTAATAGTTTGCGGAAAAGAAAACGACTTTATGATTACGACAATTGGATCATATCTGTTGTCATTTGTGAAGCAGATAGCTCTTAATGGTCAATCAAATAGTGATGTCGTCCATTGAGTTTTAAAAAAGATGAAATCAATTTAAAAACTTGAGTTGAGAAATATATTTTATTTTGTTTGAAATTGGTTTTTTTCCCGTTTGGTATTTGTAGTAATTATATATAGATGGGAACTAGTGTAACTAGTTCTGCAACTAGTTCTGCAAGAGTATGTACTATTTATAAAGTTTGATGTTACGTGCACATACACGAGAGAAGTTTGGACGGTTTGTACGGGTGGGGGTTTTATGGTACTATATAAAGTTTGGCATTTTAATGTATTAGTATCGAAGGTGCTCGCAATTACGTCAAATCGCACGAAGTTAGTCACATTAATGGCTGCTATGTTTATTACATGTATTTATATCATGCTGTTTGTATCGAAGAAACCTGTATTATAAAGTTAAATACAATTTGTATCGCAAGAGAAGATAATATTGTTACTGCGAGCAACTAACCCTATTTCTGTGTTTGTTTTGTTTAAAGCCTATTGAATTTAGAGTAGAAAATTTTTACATTCGAACGAGCAGAGCGAGGGAGAATTTAAACTGTAATTATCTCTTAAAGTAAAGTACCGACCCTAATTGTCAATTTCATGTTGTAAATCAAACTTTGAAGCCAACATATATACCAGTGATATCCTTTATTTCATATCTCAACATAGTAAACAAACAACACATTATTTACTGAAAGGACAGAATCTAAGAACCGAGCAGGAATAAGTTAGGGATAATACTAGGTGCATTTTTCAATAGACTCTCCAATATGACGTCTTCCTCATCTGAATAAAATTCTGTAAACAAAGTATGGATACACATGTTGTAAACAATGAAAATAGTTATACAATATTTGTTTTATACTTTCTACTGGATATATTTCTCTCCTGGTGGATCTGTCAGTTTCTAAGGGTAACATCGGTACTCTGTCGATGTTGCCGTTTTACTGTAAATGTTTTGATTATAAAATACGTCTCTATCAAAACTTAGTTCAGTGGGAACTATAACCGATTACTTTTTGGTTTATAGTTTTACTCTTTCGGTTTTGATACTAGTATATGTGTCTCTCCAAACTATACGTATGTGAAGGACAACATGTAACAGTCGTACTTTTTCTCGTATGCTTTGTCACGAGTATTTTGTACATTGCAAAAGCATTCGAATTACACAAAATACATTAATCATTGTTAACATGTGATATTTTAAACATAGTGTCAAGTATAACCATGAAGGTTCGTCTTACTAAAAAAATGCTTTAAAAAAACTTTAAAAAAGTAAAATAATAAAAACATCGAACTCCAAGGAAAATTCAAAACGGAAAGTACCTTATCAAATGGCAAAATCAAAATCTCAAAAACATCGACCAAATGGAAAAACAACTGACATATCCCTGAATTGGTACAGGCATTTACTTGGTGGATTAAACCTGGTTTAATAGCTAGCTAAACGTGTTTCTTGTATGACATTCGCAATGAATTCCAGTTTAATAATAAAGTTGAGATTATGTATGGTAAGTTATGTTGATCGTTCTGATGATTCATGATTAAATAACATTAAAATCGTATTCGATGAAAGTAGCAAGGACGTTACGGATAACTTGACTGATTTTAAGATGATCTATATATTGTTCAAGTTATTATAATATATTATATGAAGATTTTTAATCAACGATACTCGAGAATCATTTGTTTTTCTTTCATTCATTTTTCTTTTCTTTTGTGGTATGGTATTGATTCCTGAAGAACTTAATTCTAGATACCGCCGCTCCTTCACTAGTGTCGAATGGTTGCGGTAGCTGGTCCTGGATAACTAAGTTCGTCAGGTTTCGGAGAAGACAGACCATTAATGTCAAGTCGAAGTCATTCGAATTAGGATCGGAACCTGAAAATGAACTTTAATAAATATCATTGGTAGCTTACATATATTGTGAGTTTTGTTTTCACTTACTTCAGATATTTTAAGTTAATATTTCTCTTATAAAAACTTATTCATTACGGCATTTGTATCCTATTTATACTTGGCTTACAATTGTATAAATAACCATGAGGGATTCGATGGAGCTAATTGAGGACTCGAAGGACATGATGGGCTTATAGAGGATGCTTACCTTTCCGATTCAACTGAGTTTGAATACTTGCATATTTTGTTGTTGATTTTTGGGGCTGAGGTTTGAATATTTTGTCATTAAGTTGTAGTAATACGACTCAGTGTTTTATTTCCTTTTTTATATTGACTCCCTGATTGTTTTATTGTTCTCTCTTCCACTGTTCGAAAAATTTTCAAACAAAATTTATGACTGTATTTTTTTTTTTAAAGTGTTCAATTAAATACATCAATAAAATCAATTTAATTTCGAATGCTAGAATTACAAAAAACGTCTTATAACAGAATAATTTTCAACTGCCTATTTTTTCTTTTAAGAAACGGTTACATATATCAAGAATAACCAAGATATAACGCAGTTCACTTATTAGTTGATGTGAAATGATATATGTTATAGAAACTATTTTAAGAAGTCGGATTTTTTTCAAACTCTTATTGTTTTTTGTTCATTCATTTGGTCATTTAAAATATGGACAATATGGAAGGGGGTCAGATTCCTCGTTTTCTCAATTAGATGTTAAAATGTCATACAGGTGATTTTTTCCTAAATTAAGGTAACGATCGTCAAAACAGAGTTTTAAAAGCAACTTTATTTTCAATTTATATCAGCTTAAGAAATGTTACACTTATACATGTTATATATAGAGAATAATACACGGCATGTGATACGGATTTTGCCATGTTTTATACGCTTTATCATATATTTCAACAGGAGAGTTATATTATATGAACTGTTCACTGGGTTACCTTCAGTTCTACTTTTGTCTTGTTTTAAAAGCCTTAAAAGAACTGCTCAATTACTTATACAAAGCACCTGGGTTAACTTTACCATTTAGTGTGTCAAAAAATATGAAAACTTGACGTTCGTGACGTCACATGTACATGCCAAACAATGACGTCACGCCCAAATGATCGTACCTATTTTGAGGAAAAATATTTTTTTAGCTTACATAAATAAAAACTGACATTATGTAAAAAAAAAAAAGTAGGGGTACGGTGTGATAAAGGATAAAGGCGTGATAAAGGGTATGGGATAAAGGGTTTGGGTGTGATAAAGGGTATGCGATAAAGGGTGCGCATCAAAGTTGCGCGATATGGATTAAACAGCAGGCTATTTATCAAAACTACTGTATTTATTACTAAACATATGATAAATTTAGAGGACATATTCAATACGTTTATTGGTCGGATATTTGGAGATGAAATTAAAGACACAATTGGATTGAGAAAGTACCACCTTCGTCCCAAATTTATACATACTTAAGTTGGGAGTCTTAACTATTAGATACCAAACAATAACTTTTTCAAACTGAATTTTGTTCTTAAAGAGTGTATGGACCATAATGTACCTAGTGATAGGATTATTCAAACTTGTGTAAAGGAGTAGGTCCAGTCAGACCCCTTTTTGGCCCCAAAATAAAGCAGTTTTACAAAATTGTAAAATGTAAACTTTTAGCTGTTTATTGGAAAGTAAAATACTTCTTTTACATAGATATGTGTTGTTTTGACAATACTTCGCAGATGTATCGGGTTCCAAGATAATTAAGTCTAAATTATTGAAATCTTCACAATTTTAGCATTTGAGTAAATATTTAGACGGTTTCCGTTTTAAATGGAAATGGCCGCATTTGTGTACATTTTTAATATTTAAATGTAAGTTTAAATTTCATGATAATACATATATACAGGTTGGGGATGAAAACGGATGCGGCCACTTTCATTGACAAACACCATCATATAATTGCATATTCGATAGATTTTTTTTAAGCTTGAGCTAGTTTGCTAGGTTTCTAAATCGAATTGAGGACTATGTTTTATTCTTCCTATTGCCTTTCATTCAATATTTAATTCGGTATAAAAATAAGGAGATGGGATAGTATTGTCAATGAGACAACTATCCACAAAAGTGAAAATGAAGTGGGTGAAAGCAATTACAGGCAATCGTGCACCCTTTGTCAATGTTAAACAACACATACTGTATAGTCGGCTACAAGTATATACATCAGGCCCAAACATGAAAAGTATGAAACAATTTAATTAAAATGAAAATCAGCTGAAAAGAGCTAAACTCATTCGATCGAAACAAAGTAGATAAACATCTAACAAGAATACGTGATATGGTAATTTAAATCCCACACAACAAGAAAGATTCAAAGAAGAAAAGAGCAGTATACTAACAGCTATGTCAAAGACATTAACAACTAATGATAATACCATGTATCTAAGACTGTTATATCAATCAGTACATATACGACATCCACCAGATTTTGTATAAAGAGGTCATTAACTGTCAGAGAAAAACAGGCCAATGTATAATTCCAGATATAGGTGTCGACATATTGTGTATAACTGTAAAGGTGTATGTGTGTATAACAATAATATTAAGTATGGTTTTAATTTTTCTAATGAAAAAGGGATTTATAAGTTTACCCGGATCGTATCTAAATTTCCGGGCTAAGTAAAACAAACACCTTACTAACAATAAGGATGTGCTTGGTTTTAAATAATTCTGCAACAGGTACAATGCAAGTCCGATTTCCAACCCAAATCTTTGTATCTAGAGAAGATGTATGTAAGTAACTTCTGGTAACAAAATCCCTGACTTAACAATATTTAAGTAAGACATAGAATTCGCTGTTTGAAATAAAAAAAAAAAAACACGTCACAACAGACATGGCTTAGCGAATGAGTACAGATTTATAAACAACGGATGATGGTACAGAAGGAACGACAAAAACCAAATGAGAAAAACATAACTACAGGGTAGGAAAAATCGTTCCTTTTGTCTTGTATAACAGAAATATCGAAATTGAGGAAAAAAACAGTTATTGCTATTCATATTTTTTTTTTTTTTATAGTAAGTACATATTGGTATATTTCGGCAATTTATTCAGAGTTCTCAATTATTTATCCTCGGCTGTCAAATATTCGGTTTTGAGCGTTCATGATGAAGATTAATCCAGAAAAGCTCTTCGGACACATCAACTTTATAACGTCTTGTTTTTATTTTTTAACGAAAAGAATAGTATAAACATAACGTAAAGCGTTGTCAAAGGTATCAATTAAAAAAAAATAGTGCCCATAAGATTTCACAAAACCTGTCGATTAACTTTATTGCCAAAACGTGCATACATGTTGTGAAGGTACATTTTTTTCCATTGTATTTCACAATTTGTCAAATAATTTTTCTCTCATTAAACATGTAGAAATATTCAAAACAATAATAAAAAAACCTTGTGATTACACAAATAGGAAAGCAATTGTTTCTTCCGGAATATTTGGTTTATACCAAATGTGTAATTTTAATATAACGGATACACAATGAAAGTAACCATAATCACCTGGAGGAAACAATAATCTCCATTGCCTCTGTGTTATGACATATTAATTTTTCAGTCTATCTAGTTTCGTCCAGTTTTTTGAGAAAACTGATTTCAATATAGTAGGATTAAATTCTCTATTGAAAAGATTTCTGACAGCCTCAGGTGAAAGTCTTTAACTAAGTTGGCGACTCTAAGAAAATTTGTTTCCTCTATTAATAATGTTGGTACTGCTGATGCCATTCTAAAAAATAATGATTTTTAGTTGGTTACATGAATTAATAAAAAACGTACACAAATTGTTGTTTTTAATTTATTATTTTACTTTTACGTTTCAATTTTTGATAAGAAAACAAACCACAGAATATAAAATTTCCTTTGCATTATTTTTAGTTTTTGAGTTTCATAAATAGAAAAAAAACCGGTTTTGTCTAGTTTTGATTAGGAGAACAGTACATTCGGAAAGTTTGAACCTTTAATTCTTTGCACGTAGATGTTTGACATGCTAGTAAGCAGCATGTACCTTTAACTTAGTTTCGTCAAATTGCTAAATTACCTGATTCTGGCAATTCCACCTCGAGTATATTATAGGGTAGCAACGAAATGTAGATATACTAGTATTCATTCTTTGTTGGTTCGGGTGCAATTTTTTCGTTCTAAAATAATGTATTTGATTGGTCAAAAATAAGACATAAAATGATAAATATACTTACTCTATATGATCAGTTCACCATGTGACAAGTCCTTGTTTATAGTTATAAAAAAACGTTGATCCTAAGTATACAAACATATACTTATTTGTTTAACAATATGAAAATCGTTTAATATAGCAATTGACCAAGTTTATATGTTTACACTGTGAAAAAGAGAAGTATATCCGATTTCCATGATACTGCAGTCACCTCTACTTTTGAAAGGGTTAATATAAGTAAAGTATGAAAACAATGAATTTCACGAGTCAATACCTCGTTGTAATATTAAAAAAAAACATTGTTAAAAAAAATAGTAATTACTAAAGGGAATCTTTACATTAATAAAGAAAATCACAAAACAATACAAAATTGTCTTTTCAATCAATTAAATCTATATTCATTAGACACATGCATGTTTACTGAACAATGCTATCTTGAAGTTGTTAAACTAGGGTGAAAATAAATCAGATTTGAATTTTGGCTGTTTTAATATTATCATTATTTTATTAATAGTAAAATGATTTGTTTTAACTAAATATAATTCAATTTATAGTATAGACAAACCGTTTGATTGCATATATGTATACGGATTATTGTGAAGAGTAGACGGTTTATAATAAAGTAAATCTTATCGACATGAATTAAATCTATCAAGTTTTCATTAACCTAAATCAATGGGGAAAAAACTCGTTATTAACTGATACTTATAGATTGATTGATAAATTGTTTTTAACTATTTTCAAAGAATCTGTACTAGTAAGTGAGTTCTGATGTTTCTAGATTAGGCGTAACGAATCATAATGTGTCAGTGGTTGTATCCCATCGTAATCCTAAGATTTTAATTTGTTGATCTTTGTCCATAACGTTTTCAGTTCTTCTTAATACTTGTAATAGTTGACTGTTCCACTGTCTGATTGTTTACTCAACCAGAAAAACCTACTCACATCTCGGTTCTCAATGTCCAGTAGCAGATTTGGAAACTTTTTTCGATGTCTGCAGCTGCAGATACTGTAGACTTATACATGTACGAATCTGAGTAGTTATGGTGGTGACTTATTTAATGTTGGCGATACTTTCATTTAGCAAGCATTCGAAATAGCACTATCTGGTGTTTGTTTGCAACTACAATCTTCTCCGATCCTGAGAGGCGTCATGACTGAATTATTCTCCACTGGATGACGTGGTATGTAATGCAAAGACAAAATGCGCATTGCTTTGTGTTTATCTTTTTATTTCTTGTTGAATACTGTTTGTGTACGTAATTTTGCAATGGTCAAGAATGTAGCGGATGCGAATTTACTTTCTACTTTTTGAGGTACTTTTCAGGCTTCCATGCTAACTAACTCGTATAAAATTGCTTTGTGTAATCTATTTAGGGTCCAGTTTGTTGACCTATGTTCCCTAGCTAAGTTTTGGCGTATTTCTGCGGGCAACTTGTTCAGAATAACTGGTACGACTATCGCACTATAAGTGTCACCAGTTAGTGACTCTATATTACGCAAGTTTCAGTTTTGTCATAATAATTGCGGAGGTTTAATAAAGAATATATCAGCGGCTAAATATCAAGTAGAGCTTGCCGGTATGTTTGTATAATAGTATGTATCTGTCCATACCTCTCTTGTTATAACGAAATAGCTTTGCCGTAACAAGTGTTTGTAATAGAAAAACATGATATGGTGTGCAATACTTCTTTTTGTAGGAGGGACTTTAAGTAGTTAAACTTTTGTACATCGCTGATTGTTGGATTTGTGTGAATAGATGTCTCATATCAATCCCAAAATGATTTCCAATTTAAAATACTCTCGCCAAAAGTAGGATAATTTCAACTATGGTAATTTATGGTGCTGAGTTTTTGCGGTAGAAGATGAATGTCAACTTGGAATGTACTTAACCGGGTTCGTTGTAGGGACAATCTCTGATATAGCGGGGTTACTAGTATAAAACGATGATGTATTTGATTGTACATCAGATGTCGTCGTGAAACAATTGGGTGCAATTGAGGGCAGTCGTTTGCAGGTACACTATTGCATATATGTGAATTCATGGTATGTATTGGTATATTAACGGGAGAACATAACTAGCTTGAAAACGGTAATATTAATGGGTAAATTATGACTTTTTGACTGTGAGGATTGCATGAGTTTTCTTATTTGACGGAGTGTTCAATCTTTATCGAACATATACTCATCTATTTGCTGCATTTTATCAACCGCGTCTTCATCCGAGCTCACTTCCATAATTTTATCATTTAAATCTTATAGAATGTCTTCTTTCTGTAACATGGAATCGAAAATTGCTGTGACTTCCTCAACTTTTATTTCGGAACTGTCTCTAAAGTATCTATTTTCTTGTTTGTTAGATTTTGTCTTTCATTTGAGCCGATCGTGTACAGGTAAATTATATTTTTATGCACCATTTATTATGTCCTATTTATGTGCATTATGTTTTCTGGTCTGTGCGTCCGTTCGTCCATCTGTCCCGCTTTAGGTTAAAGTTTGTGGTTAAAGTTTTTTGTCAAGGAATATTTTGATAAAGTTGAAGGCCTACCTACCTAAAACTTAATACATGATATGGTCCTTCTAATTATAATGCCAAATTAGAGTTTTGACTACAATTTTACGGTCCACTGAACATAGAAAGGAATAATGCGATTGGGGCATCCGTGTACTATGGACACTTTATTGTTTTATATATCATATCATATTTTTTAGCCAGTTGTACATATGTTATGAATTATTTTAAAGCACCCCAAAAAGATCACTAAAAACGTAAAACAATGGATTATTATCTGTCCTTGCCGAGTATTTATATGCCACACATCTGTTGTATTTGCGAACAACGAAGTCTATCTTTTTCTTTTTCGTGTCATAACGAAGTTATCGAACAATATGACCAAAACTATTTTAAAACATAAGAAAACATAAGGGAACACTGTTTCTATCCATATATGACCAGTATATACTCTAGGTTTACTGCATGTACATGTATTTTTTTTAAATCACCCAAAATCTCATACGCCTGTGTTACTTTACACTGGTATATTTTAATGTCTTCGCTTATAATTTGAACTTATGTGATTTCCTAAATTGCGTATTCAGAAGATTAGGCCGACAAACAATAATTTCTAGAGGTTTCGATATATTGTTAACGTATGCATGTTTAAAAGATTAACTTATTTCTTGATTGTTTTCTATAAATAATGTCCGATCGTGCAATAAAATTATAATTTATTTGCACTGCTTATTCAAAAAAATAAAAAAAATAATACTAAAAATAAAATTATGACAAACATGTGACAAAGTTCATTGTCGTTTGTCAATTGTTTCATTTCAAATTGTCTTAAGAAGAAATAATAGATATTTCGCATGATCTCACTGAAGCTTACAGCTAATTTCCTAATACATATAGAGAAACACTTTGATTAACTTCTTTGCTTTGTTTGTATAATTTTTAAAATTAAATTGGGATAACGTCCAATTGAATTCTAATATCATATAAACAGGTGTACATACCTATATATTAAGATGTCAATCTTAATAACAAAGTCTGAATAAACATTTATACAAACAAAGCAAGGAAGCCAACCAAAACTTTCTCTACAAGCATCCGGTTAGTATCTGTAAGGCAAAACATATTAATAAAATTAATACTCAGCAAAGTGAATTAAAATTTAAAAAATCGGATTTTAAAACTAAATTGTTGTAAATTTAACTTATTACAAAAACAATTGCTCAAAGAATAATATCCAACATACAATTTTAACTTTTACATGTATTAACAATGATTAAGCTACAATGACCGGAAAGATTGAAAACAAATCTCGATTTCAATGCCGACAACAACCTTTTATTTGTTTCAATTTCCAAAATGATCAATTTAGATTCATTGTATTTGATCCTGCTTGGTGAAATCCTACTTTGCAATTTCAACGGAAAACACGTTAGGTAGTAATAACAGGGATTGTATTTCATGATAGGCTAAATGGCTGTATAGCATTTTAGAATCAAACACTTTCAATTCAAATATTTTACCTATAATTTTAATTTTTTATATCTTAAATATTCAGAAATAATGAATTCACAATCTAAATGGAATAATTTCTATTGCGGTTCGTCTTAGCCGGGGAAAACAATGGTATAAAGAAGTCCATCCAGGCGTAAACGGTTATTTCAAACAATTTTTTTTCATTCCGACGGATTGTGTTTCTGAAGGTTAATATTGTGCGGCAACAACGATATCTGATACTGATACATTCATTTAATTTCTTGTATTACTGGATAATAAAGTAGGTGAATATAGTTGTTATTCTTGGAAATTTAAAAGTGGGATTCAAACATCAAATTTGTGACTTTTTTTCAAATAGTGTGCCAGCATGGAAAGCTTGTACTATGACGTTAGATTCAATGTTCCGAAAAAAGACAACTCTTTTCTTCAAACGAACGGAAAAAAACATGAAAATTATTGACATTTTTTTTTAAAGGTTGGTGACCTACACTGTTTTTCCTTTATTTTGAAGAGTTCACTTTCCCTCTTGAAATTATTATAAAGAAATCATTTATAGATAATTTTTAATACTGGAAACGTTTTTTTCATTTTTACATTTAATTTTGACGGGAATGAAATAAATCATATTTTTAAAGCTCAAAACAATGAAAGTCTTAAACTCTTGAACATGTATTTGATAGATACAAATCTACTGTTTAACGTGGAACAAGAATTATGCTATGTTTGATAGAAAGGATTTGTTTTAAAGATTAATAGATGACAAGCAAATATCATGTTAATATTCGGGAAAACACGAAACTGAGGTTGCTATAGTGACAAAACTAAGTCGATGACACCCAATTTTTTCATCATATTTCGTTCCTCAAAACATGAAATACCTTCACCCACAGTTTAAAGGAAAAATCACTGGTAGAACTGAAAAGGCTGTTTGGTATTTAATTGTTTGTATTTAGGAGCCACTGATAAGTATGTTGTTGACGAAACACGCAAAGGGCTTTAAAAATTATCAGCCTGGTATCTTATATATTTTTTTTTGTATAAAAATGGACCCAAAGCAGACATGTTTAACCCCGCCACATTATTTATGTATGTGCCTGTCCCGAGTCAGGAGCCTGTAATTCAGTGGTTGTCGTTTGTTTATGTGTTAAATATTTGTTTTTCGTTACTTTTTTTTTTATATAAATTAAGGCCGTTAGTTTTCTCGTTTGAATTGTTTTACATTGTCATATCGGGGACTTTTATAGCTGACTATGCGGTATGGACTTTGCTCATTGTTAAAGGCCGTATGGTGACCTATAATTGTTAATGTCTGTGTCAATTTGGTCTCTTGTGGACAGTTGTCTCATTGGCAATCATACCACATCTTCTTTTTTAAATTAAGCCATTTCTTGACAATTGGAAAACGCCTTTTAATCTTAAGACAGTCAAACTCCCATAACAATAGAAAGAGTGTGTTAAATTTAAATATTCCACCAATTGTGCATAGTCCCCAGAAAATTAATTTAGGCAAACACAAGACATGGCATACCTTTTGAAAAATGGACTGAAATTTCTAAAAGTATCGTAGTTATAAAACCACAATGATTTTTTCTTTAAAAGTTGCCTAATTTTATCACTTTTGGGAATAATGAAGATAGTGCGCGATGTGTAACAAATACATATCTAAAATATAATCGTAACAGTATCGTAAGTCCGAAACAAAGAAACAAAACATTTTCAATCTCTAAAAAGGGGCTTTCTTTCGTCAATTCTAATGCTGTGCTTTAATAACATGATAACTCGTTAAGCGGTTATGGGCGGACGAATTATGGTATATCAGTCATTTCAAAACGTTTCCTTCACTAAGGGATGAACATTTGAGTTTGTGTGTACAATAAAAGTTCACATTTTTCTGTGTCCGACCGTATCCTTACAAATAATATGTTCCAAACTTCATGGTCAGAGGAATACGTAATCGTGTTGAAAATCATTATGATTCTCAATGCCAAATCTTAAAGAGATGAAGAATGTTACGACACCCCAAGGTATTGTATCATGTAACCACTATAAGAAATGTATTGTAGACTATGTCAACGGACAACAACTTGACTACAAAATAAACTGTTGGACTATTATCAGAGAAACCGCTAAGGTAAAAAAAATATCCACTCCACATAGCTTTTATATGAAAAACAATACTTTATAACACCGTTTTAAAGTATATTCGTAGCAAGCTATAACCAATTTTGACGCTCTTTAAGAACTGAATTGTACTTACTATGAATGTTTGTCGATGCATAATACCAATGAATTTATTACCCAATTGTTGATTGTCATCTTGAAAGGCAAATTAAACTATTGATATACAACTATACAAAAATAAAAATAAAAATGAATCAACTGCAATTATGTTATATGCAAATTTTATAAATAAACAATAAGAGCCACACTAGTTATGTTAGGGTCTCAAATTATTGCTAAATTATAACTTCAGTTCATTTCGTTTATTCGACTTCATATTTAGGACAGTTGAACACAGCTTAGATTTTAACAATAATGACTTAACAATATAACCAAGTTAAAAGTATTAATATTCAAATTTCTTGCAATTCTTTTATGCACAAGTGCTCATTGAACTGAACATCGGTTTCGTCTGTTTGATTCTGTGTTTTGTACATCACTGTCGCTAAAAATGGCTCCATGGCTAACAAGAAGCTCAGTGATGTCATCCGATTTATTTTGGGTAGCGTAATATAAAGGTGTATGTCCGTTTCGATCATTAAGATTTACAGTTGCATTATTTTTCAATAACAATTCAGTAATACGCAAATCTCCGGAGGACGCTGAAACATGCAGAGGTGTCCATCCTTCTTTAGATTCAACTTGGGCTTCCTTATTAACTTCTACTTCACGTGTCAGCAACAATTCGACTACATCATTACATTTTCTTTGACAGGCTATATATAAAGGCGTTCTCCCATTTCTGTCAGGGAGATTTACTGCTGCATCCTCTTTGAATAACAGTTTTACTATATTGCAATTACCTTCGGAACACGCTTCATGAAACGGAGTGAAGCCCTCCTTGTCACAATAAATAATGGAAGCACTGTGTTTTAATAGTAATTTTACTATGTCTTCATTACCTTCTTGACAAGAAAGATGCAATGGTGTTTTACCATATTTATTGGAATGGTTTACTTCTGCAGAACTGTTTTCACAAAGATATGCAACTATTTCTTGATGGTTGGCATGCGAAGCAACATGTAATGGAGTCCATCCAGTTTCCTCACATTTGTTTATGTCAGCCTTATATTTGAACAACATTTTGACTGCTTCTAAATGATTAGTTTCACAAGCTACATAAATCGGTGTCATTCCATTTTTCATTTGAAAGTTTACATCTGCATCATGGTCCACCAGAATTTTAATGATATTTGTATTTCCATCTTCAGCGGCAGCGTGAAGTGAAGTTCGGCCATTTTCATCACTGTAATTTACATCTGCATCATTTTCAAGTAATACTAAAGCTATTTCATTATGTCGATCGTTACAAGCTAAAAGTAATGGAGAGTTTCCAGTTCCGTTAACTTTATTAACTACTGCACCCGCTTTAATTAGTAGTTCTACAATATTTGTGTTACCTTCTCCACAAGCCAAATGTAATGGTGATTTGCCTTCTTTGTCAATAAGGTTTATTACTGCAGAACTGTTTTCACAAAGATACGCAACTATTTCCGTATGGTTGGCATGAGAGGCAACATGTAATGGACTCCATCCAGTTTTCTCACATTTGTTGATGTCAGCTTTATAACGTAATAGCATTTTCACTGCTTCTAAATGATTATTCTCACAAGCTATATAAATCGGTGTCATTCCATTATTCATTTGAAAGTTAACATCTGCATCATGTTCCATCAAAATTTTAATAAGATCTATATTTCCGTCTTCAGCAGCAATGAATAGTGAAGTTGGAGCATCTTCATCATGATTGTTTAATGTTACTATGTCTTCATTACCTTTTTTACACGCTAGATGTAATGGCGTTGCGCCTTTTTCATTGAAAAAGTCTATTCCCGCAGAATTTTGATCTAATAGATACGCACCTGCTTCCTTATAGTTGTAACGAAAGGCAATAGTTATTGGACTCCATCCATTTTTCTCAAATATGTTTATGTCAGCTTCATAACTATACAACATTTTAATGGCTTCTAAATGGTTTTCCATACAAGCTAGAAAAATTGGCGTCATTCCATTATACATTTGCTCGTTCACTTTTGCTTTATGCTGAACTAGTAGTGTGATAAGGTCGGTATTTCCATCACACGCTGCCATGTGTAGTGGATACCAACCATATTTATCACATTTATTTACATTTGCTTTCCATTTTAACAATATTTCAACTACCTGTACATATTCATTATCACAACTGGCGAGCAGAGGAGTTTGTTCGTCATTGTCACTGTGATCAATTTTAGCACCGTTACTAAGCAATAGTTGTGCAATTTCATGATGACCGTTCAAGGAGGCACTGTGTAAAGGAGTCCTATTTTGATCATCCAGTGAACGTATCTGTTTATTATCTTTTTCCAGTAAATATCTAGAGATATGGTAATAACCTTTGGCCGCAGTGACATGCAATGGAGTTGTGTAATCAATTCTTGATGAACGCAATTTGTTATGAGACTTTCCTAAGTATTGAATTAACAAATTTCTATATTTTTCAAATTTCATTTGAATGCTTGCAAAAACCTCCCAGTTATGCCCATTTTCAATGTCTTTCAATATACGTTCGAAATACATTGTTTCTAATTCATTTGCAATCATTATGGTACAGTCGCCATGTTGTTCATTGAGAGAAATTAACTGACACCTACTACTTATGAATGCAGGTTCTCCATGTCTTAAAATACAACGAATTATAAAATTTCCTATGCTATGAGAAACAATGTCAAAAATTTTATCATGTTTTGTACAGAATGTACATTCTGTTTCTTCAAGATACATATTTTTCAAATGTTGAATGTTTAAAAAAATTGAAGTTTTCGACGGATGTGTTTTGATATCTAATTCATCAAATACATCTTGTAATATTCTATCGTATTTATCATTTCCAATCTGAAGACCGTCCTTCTCGATCGAGTTATTAGATAAAACCAAGAGTGCTAGACTTATGAACGATACGTCCCTTTTACTTTTAAAGTTGTCAATTTCGTTTTCTATAAACTGATTAGGATTTTGAAAGAAATCAGCATTGTCCATATTTTTTTCTTTAAACATAACACACAACAAAGGAAAGAAGTTGTACATCATAACAGTTTCGTCATTCAGGTGACATACAACATCATCAGTGAGATACAACTTACTAATTTCTTTTCTTTCAGATAAGGACAAATTCATTTCATCTGACTGCAAATTAAATTGTTCAAATGATTGAGAAGATAATCTGTCTTTAACATTGTCAAATAAATAGGATCTGCATGTCACTATTACTTTAAGGATTTTGTTGTTTAATAACATATTTATACGTCTTGTCTCAGATTCCCAGCAGTTAAGGTTGAATTCGTTCAAAGAATATTTACCGAAAACATCATCCAAAACAAAAAGTTGTTTAGCATTTGAATTTGCCAATTTTATCAGTTCTGATGGTAACCATATAGGTACAACTGTGTAGCCTTCTGTTTCTTGCATGTATATGGCTACATGATAAGCAATTGTAGATTTGCCTGATCCAGGTACACCTGTTATAATAGTGCATTGCTTGTCTTTGACCACTTTAATTAATCTGTTAGCAGCTGCAGTCACATAGAACTTCTCCAGTTTCTTTTTCCAATCTGAGATGTTTTCGGTTTGAATTGCTGAAATGTTCATGTAAATGTTGATAAATAATACAAGTACTAGTGACAACGATGCAACTACTGACCTCATGAAAATATAATGTTTATATTTCTAAAAATGTTAAAAACGGTGTGATTATATAAAATGTTCTATATTGAAACCTTTAAAAGTTAAGTAATGATTTGACACCTTTTTTCAGTGTTCCAATGATCATCTAGACAGTGAAACGGCGATTTGCAAAACTCATATATGTTATTTGCAAAGAAACCTTTGTGAAAATGGTTTTCAAATTTATGTTTACACCGTTTCAGTTTTTAGGTTTATAATGGGTTCTTGGAAATGATTTGGGTTTTGGCTATTGTTTTTAGGTATCTGGTGAAAATATATAGCTTTTCACTTTTTTCTTACACAGACATTCTAGGTGATTACAAGTTTTGCTACTAGTGTCCCTGATGAAAAGCGCTACGTTCGCTTCATATCAATATGTATAATTTTTATCTTGTACTTGTTGAAAGCATTGAAAACCAAAAGGGAGGAA
The DNA here is from genome assembly GCF_963676685.1 of Mytilus edulis. Lineage (NCBI taxonomy): Eukaryota > Metazoa > Mollusca > Bivalvia > Mytilida > Mytilidae > Mytilus > Mytilus edulis. Next base: position 19,737,751 of record NC_092356.1, on the reverse strand, counting down.
TGTTGCTCATGTTTCGAAGCCAACAATTGCTCTAATCTATACCTATTTGGTTTTGGGACAAAGCTGTCAAATTGTCAATCACACTACATGATCTTGTTGCTATGCCCGCTATCATGTATATGTATATTCTGAAAAGGTTCTTTTCAGATGCCTCGTGCCAGCAATGTATTGCTTTTTTGTGAATTTCCAGGACAAACTAATATGTATAAAAACTCTTGTTTTTTTGTTTTGTTTCACACAAATCAACATATAAATAACAGCCAAAATACAGCAGAGGTAATTCAATTAAACACACACATGAAGAAACGTAGACATAATATTTTGATATTTTTTCTCAACCATATGAATTTATCCATCCAATTTATTCTCTCTAAAAACAAAATTAAATAGTAGTTGTTGTCTTTTTTCAGATCTTGATATACAAAGTTTCCATGGTAATCTTTAAATTAAAGATTAAATCACCCGCAACATATAACGGTGATTTCATCTATAATGTGATATCTAATTCAGGAGCTTAATATTGTTATCCAAACATCACGGTTGTCTTTTTTTGTCCAATAACAGTAATTTATAGTTTAAAATCAAGACTATTATGTTTTATCTTATTCTAAAATGTATTCAATAAATATATTTTTCTCATTACATGTATTATGTACCCTTGACAAAGTTTTAAAATTTAAAAAGATTTTTTATTTAAATTTGTTTCCTGTTGGAAACTATTTAAATACAAGACTCAAAAGGTCGTTAGAAACATTATGTAAAAACGGGTATATATTTGAAAGCACTTTTATCGACCCAGTGAGCATACATTCTTACTCAGGTGCCAATTAATCGCAACAGTTATTTACCCTCACTATATCGGGTATACTCTTAAGTTAAGTAAAAATTGAAGTTCATGTATGTACATGCCCAATTCCTTTAGAAGACACTAAATGTAAAAAAAAGTACTTATATGATTTTGCATTGTAATGTTATTGTTTTTTTTGGCCATTGCATTATTTCGTGAAGCATCCGAAAGTGATGTAGATCAACCAATTCAAAAAGTTATTACGATAAAGGACAATTCAATTTAGGTTTTAAATGTCATATATTTCGGGGTCTTAGATTTGTTATTTCAATAAAGTATATTCAAACGACAATAAGAAAGAGTTTCCCACCCCAAGTTTTTAGTGGGGTTCGTATTGCTTAATCTTAAGTTTTCTATGTTGTGTTTTGATGTACTATTGTTTGTTTATTTGTCTTTTTAGACAAATCGTTTTCTGTTTAACTTTTACACATGAGTTTTAATGTCTCTCTGGTATCTTTTATCCCTCTTTTCTACATATATCCTTTTTCAAATCTTCGAAACTTACATTCTATATTCTGCCTTTCAAAATTCAAAATTTCAACTTGAGCAACAAGTTCTTCCTGTTGCTGTTTCATTTCTTCCAATTTCTTTTCATTCTTAACAAACTCTAAGTAGATATCATGGACTGAATGATCTATGTGGGCTAGTTTTAATGTCTCGCAATCTGTTTTCATAGGAGGACAGATTATTTCTATTGCCTGGAGAAAAAAGAAGATAGTTTAGTTCTACTTGTATTTGTACATATTAGGGAAAACAATAGTGTTATAGGTTAATGTGGCAATAGTATCCACTAAAGACAACTATTATCAATTTTAAGGTTTTCCGAATAATTTTTTGAAAAGACCCCAGAGTGATTGAAATTTGACAACTCCGGTATAATTCATTATTAAATAAATTGATATATTTGATCTGAAATAACTGGTTTAACAGCTAGAAAAAAACCTTCTCACTTTAATGACAGTCGCATACAATTCCATTATAATGAAAAAAATGTGTAAGCAATAAAGGCAATAGTAGTATACCGCTGTTCGAAATTCATAAATCGATAGAGAAAGAACAAATCCGGGTTACAAACTAAAACTTAGGGAAACGCATCAAATATAAGAGAACTACGACACAAAACAGACATTAAAGACACGTCACCTTAGTGGATACTATGATTTTATGTAACTGCTCGTTCATGCAGTCAATGTGCATGACAAGTTTAATTTTCGTTTGAATTTGTATTAAGAAATACTGTTCCGTTTCAAGTTGATACGCCTGCTGCACTTGAAAAATGGAAACCTTTTTAATGGTCAGCTATTATGTGTATCAATGCGTCCACTCAATGTAAATATAACATTGAGAATGGAAATGGGGAATGTGTCAAAGCGACAACAACCCGACCATAATAAACTAGAGTCACCACACATTTTCATTCAACTACCTCTTGCTTTATATAAAATGTAATTCATATAAAGGTCTTTTTTTAAATTCTATGGCTATAGACAGCTATAAATGAATAAATATTTAAGTTTAATCTTGCCAGAATCTTGATAAGCTCCCACAGAAGGATGAAATTTCATTGAATAAAAAAGAATGAGAATTTTTCTTTGAATTTTCCACTTATTGCATAAAATTTTAAACACAATTACTTCTCGTCGTGAGCAAGGATTGGCATCACTAATATACCATTTTCATTAATCTGTTATCACATCGTCAAAAATGTAATCGACCCTTTCAGGTCTTGGTCTAAATTTGTATCCTTTCAGGTTAAATGTACATACAATTGAATTGGAAAACATTTCTATTTTATTAAATACACTCAAAGGAACATTAGCGGTCATTCATGTGCATCGATTTGACTCAAATTCTCATATTTAATTCATAACATACTAAACGAATACTATATTATATAGTATTTAAATTATATAAAAAGTCTTAAATAAACAATTGACAATGCATGGGTCCGATAATTTGTTTCAACATTTTTGTGTATTTGATTCAAGATGCCATTTAATTATACATCGAGGTGACATCCAAAGATTACGAACGTTTATATAACAAGATTTCTCTAATTTTCGTCAATTTATCCCTTTCTGCACCCATTGTATAAAAAAAATTAATCAACGTGTGCTTCGTTTGATCTCAGTACTTCATTGGTTAAAACCCGATTATGACGTCGAATTTTCTTGTTTTCCTCTAAATTTCCTCTTGTGACGGTATGAAAAAAGGCGACCATGCCTGATGACGTCACATAGAAAAAAACACATCTTTTTGCAGATCAGTCGCAAAGAAGGAATACGTTTGCCTGCGTATTGTTTGAAAATCATTAGAGAAACAGATTCCAACACCAAATCTCGTGTAATACAATATTTATTCACTCTCGACAGTTAAATTTTGAATATTCAAAACGGTCGGCGAGCCTCGCGTTTTATATTTGAAAATTTAACTGTCTCGAGTGGGTAAATATCGTATCACACTCGATGCAGTGGTCGAATCTATTTATAAACATAAATAAAGATGTAGATAGATAGTGAACTCGCGCAATTAGATTTTTCTAGGTATTTTCTATTTCATATTAGAGGTTAAAAGTATATGTTAGTTATTATTTATACCTATACCTATACTGTTTTTGAAGGAAGCCGATTTGCGAACTAAAGTTGTTTTAAATAAAATTGAGAATTGAAATGGTGAATGTGTAAAAAATACAACAACCCGAAGGTTACCTTGAATGATAAGAACGAAGTCATGGATCGAAAATAAACTGACAACGCCATGAATAAAAAAGAAAAAAGACAGAAAAAACAAATAATAGTACACAATACACGACATAGAAAACTAAAGACTAAGCAACACGAAATGTAAATGTACGTAAAATGTTGATGTCCTCTTACCATAGACACTTCATCAAAGGTTTTACTGAATTCTGAGTCTGACATCGCACCTGAGTCAGAATGGGCAAATTGATTCCGGTAAAACTTTATTCTAGATACAGCAGCTCCTTCACTCAAGTCAGATGGTTGTGGTAGCTGGTCCTGAATTGCTATATTTGTCAGGTTTCGAAGAAGACACACCATCAATGTTAGATCAAAATTACTGGAGTCTGGAAGGGAACCTAATAAATACAAAAATGACTTTAACAGACATAAAATTTATATCACATACATATGTATATCATGATGTGAGTTTTTTTTTCAATTTGATCTACATCTTTAATGGTCTCGTAGTAGCGGGATCGTCTTGAGTGCAGCAGGTCGTGTTTGTAGTGACGTTATATAAGTGTATGTGTAACAGTGAATTTGTATAATCAGGGATTATGTAGAATCCCTGATTTTTCAGGGAATATGTAGAATCACTAAAATCATTAGTAATTATATATAATCCTTGAAAATGACCAGTGATTTTACATAATCACTGAACATTTTAATAATTATTCTACAAATTCCCTAATATGATTTTAGGGATTACGAATAATTTAATGATCCTTTGTTTGATAAAAAAAATATAGACACATTATATTTGTTTCTTTCATTAATTCCTTGCCAGATGAAATAATTATGCTTTTAAAGACAGAGGATGATCTAAAAGATATAACCAACACAGGGTTTCGAGATAAAGTTGAAGACTTCAAAATTAATAATACCAACATTCCCTTTATAGCAATAGCTTAACATGTATTGTTTGTTTATTAAAAGCCAGCGTCAAATGAATATTCAGGTAAAAAAAGATGTGGTGTTATTGCCAATGAGACAACTGTCAACAAGAGACCAAAATGACACAGAAATTAACATCTATAGGTCACCGTACGGCCGTCAACAATGAGCAAAGCCCATACCGCATAGTCAGCTGTAAAAGGCCCCGAAATGACAATGTAAAACAATTCAAACGAGAAAACTAACGGCCTTATTTATGCTATATTTTTAAATCCACAAAGCATGTTATTTATATCTGCTGTTTTTTTTATTTGGTCGGGTTGTTGTCTCTTTGACACATTCCCCATTTCCATTCTCAATTTTATTTGTGATACATGTAAAGCAAATGGTGAAGAAGATTATGGAACATCTGTTTTGTGTGTTTTGTTTTTGTTTAAATGAACAAGACATTCAAACTGTGAAAACTTAGGCATCTAAATGTAGGAAAAACAGGCAGAACTTAGGATTGACACATAGAAACAAATTTTAGAGAAAGCTTGCATTTGGTGTAATATTCCCATAGCAATTCCACATGGTAAAAAAGGAAAGGGAAACCCGAAAAATATAATGACAATTGTTTTAAAAAAGTCTGAAAAAGGATATTTTCTGACTACAAAACATGGTATCTTTCTTGCACGAACCGGTTCAAGGTTGCAAATTCCCATCTTTTGTTGGGGGGTACCTTCAGATGTTTTACTGAACACTTTATTTCACTTAGGCGTGTCGTTAAAATCTTATCCGATATGTGCAGGAAAAGGTTTTCTAAAATGTGGATATTGTGGTAAAAACAGATGTGAAGCATATTATTTTGATATATTGTGTTTCACATTTTCATGTAGTGCGCCTAACATTTTAGAAAAATTGGGTTATCATTTTGATATATTGTGCTTAACATTTTACAATTTATGTTACTTTATACATGTTATAATGATGTTTTTATGTGATTTTAAAGAATAAATAGTTTCAATTTTATTCATTTTCTTTATAAATAAAACTATTTCTTCATTTCAGTTATTATGTAGAATCCCTGATGTTTTTTCTAGTTATTATACATAATCCCTGAAAATTTTAGTGATTATATATAATCCATTAAATAGCCAGTGATTCTACATTAAATTTTAGGGATTCTACATAATCACTGATTATACAAATTCACTGTAACATATGTACGTTATGTATATTTGTTAATTTTTAGAACCTTAAATTCGACGTTTTGGGGATTTTACTTTTCGTCTGCATTATTGTATAGCTACAATGTATGGTTTTGAAGTTTGGGTGCACCTGCAGTCAATATGGTACTAACAGGACAGCTAGTTTATTCTAATTATTACGGTAATGTTGATTTAAGAGTCGGTAAATTAAGAAACTATCCATGTAAACTTAAAGATCTTTTCGATAAAATGATTTTAAAAGGCTATGGTTTAAACCTTGTGATGAGATCTTGGAATAGTTTAATATTAGCTGTTATTGGCTTTATATTAGTTTTCTTGACAGAGATAGAGGCTAAAAGGGTTCCAAGTAGTGAAGTTGAAATCGGACCTTCGTAAATTGAAATGACGCCATCATGAGTTGACCGTTATGGATTTGTCCCAATATCGTAACTACAATTTTGTCCCCTATTCGTTGAATGTGATCTACCAAATTAGACTTATCAACAGGTTTGTACTTTCATTAGCACCACGATGGGCACAACATGTGAAGCAAAATCTGCTTACCATTCAGGAGCACCTAAGATCATCCCCAGTATGTTGATTGGATTAGTGTTGCTCAGCCTTTGGTTCTCTATGTTGTGTTGTGTGTACTGTTATTTCTCTGTTTGTCTATTTCTTTTTTAGCCCTGGTGTTATCAGTTTATTTTCGACTAATGAGTTTGAAAGTGCCTTTGGTTTCATACGCATTGCTTTCAGAAACAGAATATACATGGACCGAAAATTACAAATTGTTACAATATTTTCTTATTTTTTGAAAGTTCTTTTCATGGTTTCTTCAAACGATAGTTTCCTGTACTGTTAGATGGAAGATAATGGTTTATAGAATGTTCAAAATTAAGTGGAAATCAGACTTTTGACAATTACATATGTTTCACGTGACGACAGGTTCAATCTGTGAAAGGCGCAAAAACACAATAGTTTCTTTGCTTGTTTACGTTTAATAAGCAACGTGAAGGTTTCTACATAGAATTGCGGACTATTTTTTTTTTTATCATTTTCTTTCAACCTTTTGTGTTTATAATTCTTGTTTTGACCCCAAATATATGACTGGTTTGCTTCTTTTTGGTAAATTTGAAAAAGACCAGATGTGAAATGTGAATATAAACGAGTACATCATACATGTAAGTATATTCACCTGAAGGAAACAACAAGCTCCACTGCGTCTGTGTAATGACATGTTTCTTTTTCAACTTATCTAGTTTAATCCTATTCTTTGACAGCACTGCTGTCAAACCACTTGGATTAAACTCTTTATTGAATAAGATCCTTACAGCTTTTGGAGAATGTCTAATCAACAAATTGGCGACTCTTAGGAAATTAATTTCCTCTCTTGACAATACTTGTAACGCTGACGCCATTCTAAAAGATACAGAAAATAATTGGTAAACTTGAATACAACGTTTCTACGGCATGATAGCAGATATTTTTTTACTTCTAGGTTTCTATTCTGTTAAGAATTAAAATGAGTAGCAGAACTGACTTGCTATGTATTATAACTAAATCTTATTTTCATTTTATAGATGAAAACACCTTAATATAATTACTGGCAGTAGATAGTGTTAGCCTTTAATCCAATAAACGAGGGTGTTTAAAATACAATATATAATATATAAGATATGCCTGGAATTTCCCGCAACATATGACCAATATCATCGACAGCACGAGAACCGAAGTGGACTTAAGGAAATCACCTTCAGTCACCCGTAAATGAAGAGAAAAAACAATGACATATATGTTCTCCTCTCCAATTTGTTCTATATGATTGTGTCCAATAAAATGAAAGAAAATGTTTCAACATGTCAAATGCTTACCTACCTGATGACCCACATTAGATAATTATAAAGCAACTTTGCTATAAAGGTACTATAACTTAGGTCGTTTTATTTAATCATGTTTTGTCTAGACTTGCTGCTTTTATAGGTCAGTATATCGTTAAGTTCTAATGTAACCCCGTAATTATGTTTTTTGATTGTGCTGTTTTATTGAAGTAAACGAATACGCTATGGATGCTTTTTATCAGTGTAAGAGCAATAATATGGTTTGAAAACACTCTTTTTATATCAAACTTTAACGTTCGAATAACTCTTTGTAAATTTTAATAATTGACTTCAACGATGGTTTATGAATTTGATGAGGACTAAAGGTAAGAAAAATTCTATAATGTAAAATGATTATCAACGGCTAAGACTTACTTTAATCAATGTCGTTAAACGGCGGGTTTTGTTTTTGTTTTGATCAAACAATTACATTGTTGTAGAGATAATCGAAATTATCATTAAGTATCAGCAACAATGTAGGTACACTGAAATGCAGTCAACTTTAGCGTTTGATAGTTCATTGATAACATTTTGGCGTATAACAAACAAACAACTTGTAACGTCTCATTTCATTGGTCGAAAGATTTGAATACAACAACATTTGTATTTTGCACTTGAATTGACACAGGTGACTGACTATGGAATGTACTATGTTACTACGAACGTTAAAAAACAAGGATTTGACAATGTATAGTTTACAAACCTTTGGTCAAAAGAATTAGATAAATGTTTTGTGATCAAATTGTTGTGTCGAAATATTATACTGCAGCAACATAACTATCGTGTACATAATATACCGCATTATGAAACATAAAAGGATAAAATAAAATACCTGTGTCGCTTTTATACATGATTAACAGATTAAGTAACCACTTTTAATTTCTTTCAATGTCGTAGTGACTTATAATAAGGATCTCATAACATGCATAATGCTGATCCATTACAATAATTACAAAAAGTTATAATGTGTTTCATATTCCTCTTTTTTATAGTATTTTCATGCTATAAAACGAAGATACAGAAAGTTACACAGTAGCTAAGCGTTGGCATGGTCATTAAGAATTTACGTATCATAAACGGAGCAAATTATCCCCGAAATATAGAAACAAAAACAAAAATAATAATTGTAATATTTGTGCACGTGAAGAAGACGTAGTATGCAATGTACTATCATGATCACCACGAAATTCAAATGAATTCAGTGAAGGCATTTTGGTGTAAAAAGGATTGAAATGTTACATCGGCGAAGATTTTTTCTTTTGTATGTGTGGAACGAAAAAAAAAATATTATCGTAGTTTATTTTATTTAGTAATATAAATGTACTGTTTTCGATTTGAATTGGCTAAAAACCTCTCCTTTAATTTAATACCGTAAGAAAGTGATATGCATAACATTGTTAAACTATCCGCCAAAGTGACGTGAAGTATGCATGCGTATTCAAAATGAAATACAAAATCATATATGTAAGATAAACTGATAAACGAAATATTAAGAAATTATAAATAAGTATGACTGAATGCATGTACTAGAAGGGGTCCACATTTTTATCAATACATTTAATGAATAAACACGCTTTTAAAAACTGATTGTTTTCTCTATCAATATTTAGATATTTACAAATATATAATCTACGTTCGAATTTCAACCGATAATAGCAAACCAGTAAACTTATAAAATTAATTAAGTATATCGCTGGAGTTTATAAAGTACATATTTTCCACTGTGCCATGGTTTGCCATCTCTATTTTTCTCTAAACAAAGTATGGTTGGTTACATGTTCTGAATTTACTTAGAATTTCGGGATTTTATCTCAAAATTAACTGAAGTAAACTGAATCACAAAATAAATCACAATATTCTTAGTCGAATACCTTAAACTTGCGAAAGATAAAAAAAAAAGGCAGGATGAGCAACTTGGCAAAAAGGCCGAATAACGATTTATGTAAAAAAAAAACAGGACAAACTAATAAAAACAAAACCAGCAGGACCAAATAGACTAAAAATAAAAAGACAGGACAGAGAATACAAAAAGAACTAGCTGTTTCATCAAAGTCCACCCTCCCATCAAAATAAAATGGTAGGTCTCTTAATCCAGAAACAACTCACGGAGAGGAGAAAGTTGAATTAAATATTTCGATGTGAAACCTTAAGATTTTTAAGTTTAAAATTTTACTAGTGCACAAAATTATAAATTCAATGATTTTTACATGCACATACATGTATCATTGAAAAGCTAGAATTGCTATGGGATTACCAAGAACACAATCATGTACGTGAATACGACGATGGAGGTTATAACAACCTTGACCGGCTACGTGAATACTGATCAGTCCATTCAACTTATAGTACGCGTGTTCTATTTTCGCAGGCGTGAGGGCGAAGGTTTGAATTGGCCAATGAAAACGATCGTTCCTTTACGAGTTAATCTAATAAAGTAGCATATAAGTGTAAACGATAACATGGCAATAGCTCATTGGTCAAATGGTCCATTTATTGTCTAAAATCTCAAATGAACAATGTTACTGTATCAAGTTTCAAATGTTATCTTTTAATAGGAATATGATACACAAATATAAAAAACTACAGATAATTAGTATACAAAAATAATCTTAACGTTTACCTACAATATTTGAGCTCTAAGCTCTATTTCAACTGCAAATAAAAGTACAAATAAAAAATAAACGTGCTGTTTTGAAAAAATAAACATCTGACCATTATTCTATTCTAAGTTTTTGCTTTCTAAAATTTTATTAGTCATTTATCAAATAAAAATTTGAACAAAATCTTTATTTGTTCATGAAGGCATTTTTGTATATTTTCCTTGGACTCGTAGACTATCTTGTTCTCATTCAATATTTTTTTTAATACCGTATGGCATCGTACCGTATCGGATTTTCAAAGTTTGTATTTATATGAGCCGAAACAATCTTAAATATTGCTCATGCTACCATTTGTTTTGTGTCAGATCATGACAAGCAGCATGTTGCAATGTGGAAGAATTGTTTGGCAGAAAACGGGTTTTTACTATGACAGTTATAACATATTATAATTCGAAAATAATTGATAAAAGTGTTATCAGTTTTAAAACGACATACATTGCCATTTTCCAATATATCAACGGTAAAAGCAAACGTCGTCTATATTGAGCTTGACTCCTATTTCGTTATTATATTATAAAAATACAAAATTCAAAAAAAAAAAACAGTCAATAAACTGTTAACACAGAGATATGTCTGGTCGGTTTGTTAATTTGATAATGCAACTGTTGAAATTAAAATAGCAATACTTTTCCATGTAAGTTATGCAACTATTCCAAGTCAATGAACCATGGCTGGAGGTACAGGGTTAAACAATCTCCATGTACATAAGATGTGCCAATGCTAATACAATTGCATACTTAACACCACTGAAATCTCGTAAGTCGTTTCCTTTAAACAAACACTAACATTAACTTGTAAACTATGTAAAAGTTTCAAAGTCAATGAACCATAATGATGATGTGGGGTTGTGCAATCTCATTTGAAATGAAACTTGCAAATGCCAACAATCATTGGCTTAATATTAGTGGTTCATCTTAATCACAAACTGCATGATAAATGTAAACTAAGCAAAAGATTCAAAGTCAAAAGACCATGACTGAGGGAGCGGGGCAAAATAATCTCCATGAAAATGAGTTATGTAAATACTTATTCAACTTGACGTACCAAATATCATTGACTTACCACTAGTGGTTCCCAGTAAAGTGACCTAATCACAAACTTATACATGTAAACAAAGCAAAAGTTCCACAGTCAATGGATCATGACTGAGGGGGCTGGGCCAGATAATCTCCATGGAAATGAGATATGCCAATACTTAAACAACTACATACTAAATATATTTGGCCTACCACTATATAGCTAGTGGTTCCCCATAAACTAGACCGAATCACAAACTTATACATTGTTGACGACGCTGCCGCCGCCGAAACCGGAAACAGCATACTTATGTCTAGCTTTTTAACTCCGTCAAGGCAAAACAATAACGGTTCATATTTGATTGTATTGAAACTCTTAAAAGCCGCCTGCCTTGTCCTGTTAAACCAGTTAAAAGTATTACAAACAACGTAGTTATATTGCCTTACAAAATGTAGTAGTAAGGTTTATTTAGCGCCATTTCAATATAATGGCTTGCTACTTTTTCTTGAAACTATGTATGCCAAAATAAATTTGATAAGGACATAATAAAATGTTCAATAACTTGTTCAATTCGAAATAAAACCAGTTTTCCAAATCTTTTCAAAATGGCGACCAGGAAATAAATCCCTTGGCATTGCTGGATAACTGTTTTTAAATACTGTTCAATTGATCAATTGATTCAAGGTCTATTTCGTGTGATAACATTTTGTGAGGGAATTTGATGTTTGCTATACCACGTTATATCTCAACCAATTTTTTGACAATACCACTATACCATGTAGAATTGATTTTTTTGCAGTATTTTAAAAAACGAAATTACTTTTTATACAATTATTATTTGTAAGGAGAAAATTTCTGCATAAAGCCGATAACTATGTAAACGTTTGAATCCCAAACTTTGTATTGCCTTAAATATGCAAAATGTAAATTCACTCCGAGGAAAACTCAAAACGGAAAGTCACTCATCAAAATCAAAAGCTTAAATTAACACACCATGGAATGGTTAACAACTGTAATTTTCCTGACTAGGTACAGGCATTTTCTTCTGTAAAAAAAATATCAACGGTTTCGCGGAACCCAGTATTTCGCCTACTTTAGCTGTTAGTCTCAGACAAAAATGGGGGAAAAATGTTAAAAATTTTCCTCTTTTTACTATCTTTTCAATTTAAGAAGCTCTGTCCTAGTTTTGTAAAAATCCAGGATGCTTTATGAATCTAATAAATGTTTTAAAAAATTTAACTGCAGACTATGTTATGTCAAGTGGAAGAATAAACTAAGGCCGTGTTTACATTGACCTAAACTCGGTTTTGTGTTAGTGTAACTCACATATAAACTAAACATAATTACGTTCCCATTGATAAAACTCAATGTTTACATGTAGTTTAAATCATGTTTTGTCTACATGCAGTCGATAGTCGATGTAGGCTTTGTGTAGGTTAGGTGTACACAAAACTAGACATTCAGAACTTTAATTTTTCCATGTATATTTAAAAAAGAAACAAGTTTTATATAAAATTGATACTTATAACACTTAAAAATAAAGTTCTTTACAGAAATATTTGTCTAAACTTGATATATTTATTTGTTATAAAAACACTTTACGTAGCCTTATTAACCCCTAATCAAGACTCACCAATCATCATTGCCGAACACATAATTCATTCGAAAAGGTCTTCCCGAATCGATTGGACGTACACACTGACAGAAATATTTGCCACCGGTCTTTATACTCAAAAAACGATTCACTCATAAATGCATTACTGAGAAAAGGGTGAGGTTAATTGTTTGTTAGTGTAGTATCTGAGACCCGTTAAAATACAATTAGAAATAAAAAAAAAAAAAACATTTACCCCCCCCCCCTTTTTCCAAATAATCCTTGGAGAAAAAATAACATTCGAAACAAACAGAAAAGAATGAAATGTAATGATCCTTAACATCGCAATTATTTTTCTTCGTCTGCAAGAACGCTGATGGCGAGCCTACGGTTTTAATGCGTAATCGAGACATCTTTAAACTACTGCAAATAATTCAAAATGACTTTCTTAAAGGAGCAACCACTTTTCTTTAAAAAAAAAAAGGAGAGGGGTTCTGAGTCAAAGGTACCAAATCAATATTTAATACTATAATGTATGAGGAAACTTTGGATTCAGAATATTTGTTCATTCTATAATCATCTGAATGACACGATTTTTTTTATAATCAAATTGTGGAAAAATCCATACCCCTTCTTTTTTTTTAAGTCAAACGGTCGTTTCCTAACTGCTAGAAAATTTTTCGAAAATTTGAATTCGGTTCTACGTGATGAACATTTAAATGACATATAGTTTACATGTGTGAACAAATATTATGTACAGGTAGCCAAACAAGGTGTATAGATGTGAACACATTTAATGTGAAACTAGTGTGCATAACAATAAACCAAATGTAAACATGTTTACTGTATACGGCGTTTGTTGTGAACACAGCCTAAGTCTACGTATAAGTAGACGTAGAATACAGAAAAACATGAAAACAAATTTCACAAAATTTCCTTCTAGCTTTTGATAATAAACAAGCTTTTGTCCGAGTTTGGTACATATCCAGGATTAATTCTTTAAGAAAGTTAATAAAATTTTAAAAACTTAAACCACAGAGTGAATGTTATGTTAACTTGCAGAGAATCGAAGTCTATTTATTAGTAAAATACGGAAAAAGCAGGATTTTTTTGTACAAAATTTCCTTCTGGATACTATCTTCTGATCATAAATAAGCTACTGTCCAAGTTTGGTAGAAATCTAGGATAGTTTGAGAAAGTTATTAAAATTTCAAAAAAATTAACCACATAGTGAATATTTGTGAACGCCGCCGCCGCCGCCGACGACGATGGAATGTAGGATCTCTATGTGTCGCTTTTGCGACAAAAGTCGCAGGCTAAAAAAAAAATGATGGTAAAAACCTGGTTTTATAGCAAGCTAAACCTTTCACTTGTATGACAATCTCATAAAATTGCTTTAAGCTGACAACGATGTGTGAACAAAACAAACAGATATAATACATGTAATAGATACAGATGTAAAAAATATAGGTACAGCAGTCAGCATTGTTTAATAATCCTAATCACTATAAAAACAAACAAATATGTAACAAAGGCGCACATAAAAGCATATAGACAAATCACATTAGCAAAAATGAATGACAAGAATACAAAATAATTACCATAACACAATAACATAATGACGGAATGTATAAGTACAGAGCCACGACCTATGTAACAACGAAACATAAAAAGGAATATAGACAAAGCACATTAGCAAAAATGAAAGACAAGAATAGAAACATTTTACCATAAAACAATAACACAATGACGGGATGTATAAGCACAGAGATACGTCTCAATGAATATCATCAAAAACATACTAAACAGTAAAAGTAAAATTCACAAGTTTAAGCTTTCTAAAAAAAACTATGGACTGCTTCGCTCTTTCCTAATTTAATGTAAAATGTGTGCATTTGGTTGTCGATTGAGTATTGGAAATGTGGTAACTTTTTTTGGAATTTGATTGATATAAAATGGACGAGTTAGACTTGGAATATCAATATTTGTATCAGTTTTAAAACGACATTGCAATTTTTTCAATATATCAACGGTAATAGCAAACGTCGTCCATATTGATCTTGACTTCTATTTTGTTACTATTATAGTTATTTCTTCTAATTTGATTTTGATACCATTTATACGGAGTAAACCATAAAAAGTTATGGTGACGTCAAGGTCACATGACAAAATGATGTATATGAACTGATAGACAAAAACCTATCAGCCAATCATAAGACGTGCTACATCTAAAGTAAGATAATACGTTATAAACGGATTTAATCATTTTAACCTTTTAATTGATTATAACTTTGCAAAGTATACATTTGCGATAATCATGTGCTGGTCAATTGTATATCAAAATCAAATGTTTGTTTAACTGGTTGTTATAACAAGTACATATTAAATGTTTACAAACGATAATATACGTACAAACACTTTGCTACAATCTAATCTTTGATAATTAGATATACATATGATAGACTAGGAAACTTTGTACTACCGTATACATGATGTATATCATGAGTTAATCATATGATTGTAAAATCCCACATTTGTAAAGCAAAAATAATATAGTTTTTAAACTTTTGAATTCATTTGAGTTTGCTTCAAGTATAGAAAGTGAGAATGGAAACAGGGAATATATCAAAGAGACAACCATACAAAAGAACGGAAAAGAGCCCATAGCCACCACAGAATTTTCAATAGACTTAACTTCGAAACATATAAATGAAGAAAGAAAAAAAAAACCAACAAACACACACACAAGACTACAAAGACTAGAGGTTTTTCCTAGGAGAGGACCATAAATCTGGGCTTGTTAAACATGACATAATTCTAAAACAAGACTAGTTTTGAGTAATATACGTGACCTAAAAATTTGAAGAGATACAAAATGAAGCGAAATAAGTCTGAACAATTAAATATCTGTTGAAAATACCACACACAGAAATTTCAAATAATATGAATGTGCATGTCGATCTAAATCTTATTTGAGATATAAATTTAAACAAAAATAATGAAAAATGACGTCTAATAATGTCCGAACCATACCGTGTTTTTTCTACTTTAAATATTTTGCAGACAAAGAGCTATTTCCAGGAAAATATGCGGTAAGTGGTATTGCTATACATGTCCGTTTTGATTGATTTCGACGGCGACGGAGCACTTGAATGCTGGTAATTGTCACATTAGCATTCATACTACATCTCCTTAGTTTGTATATAATTTCGATTTTAAGAAAAGATTATATTATTATTACCTGAAAATACGTTCGAATAATATTCCGTTTTGAAATATGGTTTATTCTTTACAGCTAAATGAAAATGATGAACATTTCACAATAAGTCATGATGACGGTTTAAACTAATCTGATGTAATATATGTGTATGTCAAATGATAACCTTTACAATATGCAGGTATCAGTTAAGTAAACAGTAAATATAATTAGTGCGATTTATCAGTAAGTTGTTATTGGATCTGAATTTCAGTAAACGGAGGTACTCATATATCGGCTCTTCTTGTCTATTGTTTTCATGTTAGATCGTTTTGTGCATCGTACCGATCTTGCCTATTGTAACATGGCAACTGATTTTCCCATTTTGTTCTTACATGCATTGTTTGCTCTAACACCACGTGCGTTGTCCTGGGATACATGAAGGGATTGTTTTGATGAAAGCTCAAACACATGTTTGTTCATGTCTGTCAGATTCGTTTTTCGTAAATTGTTTGTTATAGATAAGGCAATTGCTGTCCCCGTTTAATTTGTGTCACAGTTGTCATGTCGAGATTGTTTGGTCGACTACACGGTATGAGTTTTTCTCCTTGTTGATGGTAGTATGGTGAACCTACTGAATATAGAGATTGATTAAAACTACAAAAATAGCTTGATATTCTTGAATCAATGGGGTTGTTATTGTGACGTCATTAAAGAGTCGTCAAAGTGGTAATGAATCTTATATTGGCATAAATATACTAATGTCGTGAATTTTCGGCAAAGTTATCATAGAAAACAAGTGTTGACCAAATAAATGATTTTCGGCAGTTATATCAAGACAGAATGCACTTCCTGTCTTAACAATGAATGACCAGTATGTTAAACTAAAATATCTATCTAACTTGATATATCCCTGCCTATTTTGCCCTATATATAATATGTATTTGTCCTAAAAAAAAGAAGATTGAAGTGTCCTTTTTTTCCTAGTGTTATACACATATGATACTGATACACAGCAGCATAACAAGAGTTTCTGCAATACATGCGCTCGAATCGTAAATTTGACAAAACAAAATCACATTTCTCTATGCGAGTTACAGATTAAGTTCTGTTTTAACAGAGGAGAAATCTAGAAACCAACAATCCAACAACAGAACAAAGGAATAACTAAATAAATATGAAGCTTTTACAATTCATCACCATCACAAATTAGTTTTGAAAAAATCTGTGTGCTTGAGTATCAGCTCATTAGCGACACTTATTCGAGGTCCTAAATCTTAAGATATTAGAAACATATATATGTCGTGTACATGTCTTATTTTGTAAGAGTTTTTACTTGTACAAATACAATTGTAAAAGTATTTTATAGAACATAATGACTAGTACAATCATTATTCTACCTTGGCTATTTGATGTACATTGACCTGGAAGACCTGTCAGTGATAATAACAAATATATATATATATATATATATATATATAAAGCTGTGGTATGAGTGAGACAAATATTAATCCAAGTCAAAATTTGTGACAGTAACCCATTATAGGTCAGCCTACATAATCCAAACCGTTTGACAATTGTGATAATGGTGGCACTGTAGAATTTCTTGGCACATAAGGATAATGATATCCCTTTTTTATTTGTTTCCGCTTACTAACACTGCCCAAAATTCGAAAAACACAGTTATGTGAAGTACTTTCATTATCGTATTGAGAAATTGATTCGAATGTGTATGATGACTGTTTACTTTTTAGCTCTTTTAATGAACCTACGTCCAGACTAATTATAATAGGATTAAACACATTTTTTCTAGAGCTTATTGATGTGTAAACCCGGGCGATTAACTCACTAACTCAATAAAAGTCCCAAGGACCGAGTTAGAGACCCGGTTTACACATCAATAACCTCTAGAAAAAATGTGTTCAATCCTTATAATTCTTCAGCCAAACATACGCGATTATTAATTTCCATTATTACTTTGATGGCTACTATATGTACCATCAGAAGCACAATGGCATGTGAGTACGCCGCCATCTTGACTTTCTAAAAAACTTAAATGTCCGATAAATGCAACATAATCTAAAATGAAACAGTACCTACCTCAAAAACTTCATTTTATTTAGATACTATCCGATTTTGAAGCGTACAAGTAATGAAATAATCTTCCGTCTGAAAGTTTTCAATCGTATGACGTCGTGTTTTGCCATGACGTAAATTCGCCAAATCATTCGTGAAATTTCCCATAATTTTATTTAAATTTTATTTTTATACATTTTCGGAGCTTTAGTGCATTTATTTATTTTTGTATTTTGTTTGTTTATATATGCATTAGAATAGAAACAACTGTTATGCAATTGTTTTATAATCTCAACTTGCTGAAAATCCCAGTCTCCCTGCAAGAATGTGTATCGCGCATGGATAGATTACGTTTTGGAAACATGGTTTATCGAAGTGTAAACCAAAGTGAAAAATTCTAATTGACCAATCCAATTCAAGTATTTATAGATATGCAAATGATATAAGAATTATACTTAATTGTTCGTTAAAAATTGTTTAAAATATAAATTTATTTTATGTTTTTACCTTAATCAGAGTGAGACCATCAACAAAAATTTTAAAAATCCTCTCCACACTGCACGTTGAATACAACCGCTACAACCTGTGTAAGGCAATATATTGCGATATGGGGTTCATTGGTTCTTATTCTCTGAATATCGTTTGTCGAGATATAGATATCAATTTAAGAGGAAAGATTTCCATTAAAAAAAGGCAACAATAGTTTATTGCTGTTCGAAACTCATCAATCGAGAGAGAAAAAAACAAATCCGGGTTACACACTAAAAACTGAGGGAAACGCATTAAATATAAGAGGAGAACAACGACACAACAGAAACACAACATTAAAATGTAACACACACAGAAACGAAAAAAAGATATTAACCATTTGTGCTTTTTGGATTAACATTAAACTGTAAAATTAAGATATACAATCCTTCGAGTTATCAAATATTTTTTACAAACTATTTTACCATTGAATCAAACTGTAAAAAATAACACTTCGTGAAGCGGTATCACATGGGGGCCTTTCGGGTTTCTAATATATGAAAAGTTTAACCTTAATTTATTAGGGTTGGCCCTTTGGTATAAAATAGTAACAAATGTACTTTACATTTCATGTATAGACAGGGGAAATCCGGCTTATTGCCTCTGTTCTTAACAACAATCAGATAATTGTTCTAGTTTACGTCATTTGCAATTGTTCTATCGGAAAACTAATTCGGATAGTTCTATCATAAAACATAATATGACAGTTCTTCCTTAGAACATGTTTTGAAAGTTCTTCCCTGTACTATTATTGATTTCAAAAGTTTGCATTTGACCAGTTTGGGACAGTTCTACCAACTGTTGAATTTAGCCAATTACCCTAGTAATAATCTATGACATATAATCTTTCCAGTTTAATGCCAGAACTCATCGATCTGTATGCTTATATTACAGTACAAGTATACTCTTTAATTCGAAATAATAGTATCAGCACACAACAAAGGTGATGGTAGGGGAAGGCGGTCACTCTGAAGACCAAAATTTAGCTAAATTCAATTTGTGAGTCTTCTCTCTTGTTTTATAGTTTGTCATGCAATTGCCTGTTATGTTATATAGTATGATTTAGTTGACTTAATACAGAGGTAGAGTGTCCTGGCATTTACAAAACATTGTCTTTTAATCATACTGGATTGGGAATGAAAGCCGGAAAATAATTTTCAACCTGTTTGTAACGTTCTATGAATATTTATGAATTTGACTGCAACATGACTATTAAACTTAAAGAAAGTAAAAGACGCTTAATATAATCAATATATCGAGACTTTTGTTCCTTATATTATGGGTCTAAAAAACAATCAAATGTTTAATTTAGTATCAGGTTAATCGTTTACCTTTTTATCTTTTTTTGCCGTTAATTTACCTGATGATTTAGCTAGGGAAAGATGTTGTAAGTATACAATTTATATACTAAGTGTCGATGTTCTAATTTTTTTTGCAGTAAAGAGGTTCACTAAACATGGTAAAAATTGTTGCTATTTTATTATTTTATTTTCGGATCAATCGGATGTTACACTAGACATTGCAACAACAGACTTTTACTAAATGTTAGTGAATGAATAAATTTTCAACTGTCAATTTCCTGACTTGATTTAGGACATTTTAAGAAAAAATTGTAGGTTGAACCTGGTTTTATGGTTAAAATACTGCTAAAATTGTAATAACGTTAGGCAACATCACTATACAAATATATCATGCTTACAAGGAGTATTTGCCAAAAATACCGGTGAGGATGTACAATATCCGTATAATTTTACTTTACAAACCCTTGGTATAATATATCTCTTTATTTATAACGTTGACAATGCGTTTCGATTGAGTTTGATCGCAATTTTTACGTCATTCGCTTCAAATTCAATTAATAGATTTTTTTATCCTTAATATTTCATTTGGAACAGTTGTAAGGGTTGCATTATATAAAGAATAACCATTAATTTGTCCTTGAAATAATTCATTGGATTATTTTTAGACATGGTATTTCCCTTCGGCACATGAAATTCCCTAATGACAAATTGACTGGCAGATTTAAAATACATGGAAATTGGTGAAAAATACAATGTCTCTCATCCAATCAAAATACAGCATTTTTACATAAGGTGGAATAAGTGACAGAAATACGTTACAATTAAATACAAGAACACTCAGGACAGAAAAATACATAAGGAAATAATATGAAAGTACAATGTATATCATGTATATAAACCATACTACCCTTCTCATCAAAATATAATTGTTGTATCACACGAATCGCGTAGTTAACTTTAAAAACGGATAAATCAATTAAAACTTGAGGTCATACAAAGTACGCCCTACTTAGCAACCTGGGACAGGGATTCGACGGGAATTTCGACCAGTGCTCAACTCTGTTCAGATTATTAGTTACATAGTGTGTTAGTGACCTAATATGATATATACAGGGTCAGTAAATTCCATATGGGTGAGAGCGAAGCTCGAACCCCATATGGAATTTACTTACCCTGTATATATCATATTAGGTCACTAGCACACTATATATGTTACAAATTTATCTTAACGACTCTCTTTATTTGTTGAATTTAGACTAAAGCTGTCTTATTTGCTATCATAACACATCTCCTTATTTCTGTATTAAAGTGTTCAAGTGTTCAATTTTAAGAACCTTCTTTAATTGATCTGCACTAACAAAAACTAATGTAAACGATAAATATCTATAATAAACAACCTTGATATAACAATATTAAACAGAACTTTCAATATTTTAAGTAATCAAACAGTGCCTAAGTCGCAAATTCACTACTAATCGTGTATTGAAATAAGCCCCGCCTCCCTACTAACCTAATATTGAATATACACGGTCTTCACGAGGTCGCTTTTAACCAATCATATTCCTAGAAATGTATAGGAGGTAAGATAATATATAATCTCAATTTCTTTAACATAAAAAGTTAAATAAGTTCAGAAAAAGGCCTGCACTCAGTAGAACCCGACCAGTGCAGACGTGTTTTGCTGAGCTCTTGAGCTCTAGCTAATTAACACATATTATGTATAAGTGTATTCAAACAGGATAGAAGCTATACAATGATTAATTAATTCTATTATTTACAAAATTGGAATTTTAACATAAAAGACAAAATGACAACATCAAATATTGATAATGAACTAAATGATACCAGTAGTTTCGATTCGTTTTCTTTTTCGGACTCTGAAGTGTTATCAAATGTGTCAAACCAAAGGAAACAGTTACGTAAAAGTAAGAAAATACCTCAAAATGAGGAAGTTACAACAGATTTTCAATTTGACCGTTTTGGTGATGAAGGAAATGCTATTTGTGTACCATGTGACGTCAAGTTTGGAACAAGTGTCAGAAGAAGATCCTTGTGGATTGAATCTTTTAAGGAAATCATGTCCGAAAATTTTATAGTGACAGAAAAATTATTCAAAAGTGGCGTTCAACTTCAATGTTTATATAAAGGAAATACAGGTACAAAATTTGTAAGTACTACATTCTATACAAATGGAACTATACTTGTTCAAGGAAAGCACACTTGCACGGAATGGAAAGACACATACTTCTCCAAATGATCAAATACTACAAGTTCAAATTTCAAGATTATCCAGTGAACTCAAACTTGCGAATCAAACAATAAAAGGTCTACACGATGAGATCGAAATTTTGTCTAATAAATCTACCACTGACATCGTCCATGAAAAATCCATTCTAAGAGTGCAAACTCCAAAGCGAAAAATAAAATCTTCAAACCACACAAGCTTTAACCGTGGAGTTTTGTCATCGTCGACACCTATTATTGAGCAAAAGTCCATCACAGTTGATCATGTTGATAAAGAGCATATAAGCGAATCCAAGACATCACTTAGACAAAAACTAAAGCTCAAATTACGCAGCAATCAAAAAAGCATACCATTTGATAACATTCTTATTTTGGGAAGTTCCATACCTAAAGGCATTAAAACAACACATTTAAAAGAAAATGTATGCGTCAACACAAATCGGGGTGCTTCCGTTTCTGATTTCGAGATAAAGTTTGCGGAGATTGATTTGTCACCTTTTTCAACAATTATACTACAGTTTGGTGGAAATGATGCAAAATTGAGAGAAAATGTATTCAAAAACAAATACATAAATGTTATCCAAAGTGCGCGAATGAATGGTATCAGTAATATCATTATTAGAACCCTACTGCTATAATTGTGGTGAAAAAAACCACACACTTTCAAACTGCAATTTTGATAAAAGGATCAAATGTTTCTGGTGTAATGGTCTAGGACATAAAGAACATAACTGCTGGAATACAACTTTTATGTGAAATGGTGGCAAAGAAGATCAAGCCAATGATATTAATGTACACAATAACTTCGATATACTCTATCCTATTTTATGTGATTTCTGTCAAAATGATAATTTAGATTTTATTTGTAATTTGAGGCCTTCTACAAAAAATAGTAAATCTTGTACAAATAGTAATAAATATCAAAGTGAAGTATCCATTATCAAGAATGATCAAAATGATTCAGATCAAGAGAATATACTTGCATGTAATTATAATGTATAAAGTCATTCAGAAAAGGGGATAAAATTAACATGTTATAATATACAACATATTTTACCTAAGATTGATGAAATCAGATCAAATTTTGAAAGTCTTGGAAAAACCCAAAAACCAGATATCATTGGCATTTGTGAAACGTTTTTAAATACGAAAAAATGTAAGCGGGATTCTAATGAGATAAATATCCCAGTGTATAGAAATGAAAGAAAAGATAGGGAAAATAAAAAAGGTGGGGGATGGATAGTTTACTTTGATAATGATATTAAATATGAAAGAATGACATAATTAGAGAATGAAAACATAGAAACTGTATGGTTTAAGATTTTTCCAAAACACAAAGAATCATTTTTATTATGTTTTGTATACAGACCACCTAATAGCCAAACCTCTTGGTATACTTATTTTGAAAATGAGGTTGTAAATGGCTTATCTATAAATGATAATATATTGCTAATGGGCGATTTTAATATTGATTTTTTTAAGCCTTTTCCATCTAAATGGTCAACTTTTATTACAACATATGGTCTTCATCAAATGGTGATTGACCCTACTAGAGTTACTTCTTCTAGTGTCACTTTAATTGATCATATTAACAGTACAAATCCGACAAGTCTTATCAATGTAATAGTACCATCATACGCCCCAGGTGAGCATTATCCTGTTAGCTGTACTGTAAACAAATTTGCAAAGCTTATTAAAGACAAATCAGATTCACATTTTGAGATCAAATACAGAAACTTCAAAACATTTAATGATGAAATGTTTTTACAAGATTTGTCAAATCAACCATTCGATATAATACATGAAATCAATGATCCAAACGAAGCAATGGACATGTGGTATTACTTACTTGTCAATGTATTAGATAAACATGCACCTGTTATTACTAGACGTGTAAAAAATAAATATCAACCTGAATGGTATACTAATGAAATTGGTAAATCAAAATTCCAAAGAGATTATTTTCACAAAAAGAAAGACACTGAAAATTATAAAAAATATAGGAATAAAACTAGTAGATTAATCCGTTCTGCAAAAGCAAAATATTTTATGGATGCAATAAATAACGATAAAAACTGTAAAATTCTTTGGAGGCATTTAAAGGATATGAATTCAACAACTAAACAGGAAATTGACATTTTAATACACGAAGGAAAAGTACTTATAAACAAAAATGATATTGCTAACTGTTTAAATGATCATTTTAGCACAGTAGGTGAGAAGCTTATTTCAAATCCTCACCAAAGTTTTAAATCTGAGAAAATTAATAACTATGTCAATTAAAAAATAAGTGATGATACTAAATTCTCATTATATACTGTCACACATGACGAGGTTCTACAAGGTCTCAAAAATCTAGACACAACTAAATCAACTGGAACTGATGGAGTTGGACCAAGAATTTTAAAACTATCAAGGTCGATTGTAGCAAGCCCTCTTACTCACATAATAAACCTTAGTTTATGTACAGGATTATTTCCTAACATATTAAAATCTGCTAAAGTTGCTCCCATATTTAAAGGAGGGGATAAAACAGACCCAAACAATTATCGACCCATTTCGATTTTACCCACTGTGTCCAAGTTATTTGAAAAGACTGTCTTTAAACAACTATATCTATTCTTAACCACACACAAATTATTAATACAACAGCAGTCTGGATTTAGAGAAAAACATTCTTGCCATACAGCACTCATTAAAATAATTGATAAATGGTTAGAAGAATTGGACAATGGAAATTTTACCGCCATTCTCTTTTTAGATTTTAAGAAAGCTTTTGATACGGTAAATCACAATATACTTTTATCAAAACTCAAATTATACAAATGTGATGACCACTCTGTAAAATGGTTTTCATCGTACCTTTCTCAGAGAATGCAAAAAGTTAAGTTAGGAACATCTGAATCAGAATATCAAACTGTGACTTTTGGAGTTCCTCAAGGTTCTATACTTGGACCTTTATTGTTCCTCATTTATATAAATGACTTACCATTAACCCTAGAATATACAGAATCTGATCAATATGCTGATGATACAACTTTACATTTCTCTTTTAAATCTATTGTAAATTTAAATATGTGTTTGAATAAAGACTTAGACAATGTTATTAATGGTGTAAAGAATATGATATGACGATAAATAGCAAGAAATCAAAATGTATGCTTGTTGGATCAGACAGAAAACTGGTAAACTGTAATGAATGTTTATGTGTTTTATCACAAGATAATATCGCTTTAGATAATGTTGAAGTTGAAAAACTTCTCGGAATTCATATTGATAAAAACCTATCATGGTCAATTCAAATTGATAAAATATGCGAAACTATTTCAACCAGAATATATTTGTTAAAAAGGTTGAAACGTTATTTACCATTAAAGGGTCTTAATCTTTTTTACAATAGCTATATATTACCCATTATTGACTACTGTTGTACTGTTACTACACACATTAATCTGGAGAGGATACATAAGCTCCAAAAACGTGCTGCAAGATTAGTTTTATCTGTTTCTTTTGATTTTCCATCAACAGTAATGTTTAAAAAAACTTGCATGGATGACTATATTTACGAGGATACACTATTTTCAAGCTGTGTTAATGTTTAAGTGTATGAATGGTCTAGCAACTGACTATCTATCTATTAAATTTACTGCTTGTGCTGATCTTTTATAACTATTGTCTGCCTTCATGTACCAAGACCTAATTCTGATTTTTTAAAAAGAACATTTAAATATTCTAGTCTTATTACCTGGAATAATTTACCAAATAATATTAAAGAAATAGATAATTTAGATACATTTAAGACCAACTGTTCAAACTATTTTCTAACTGAACAGAATAAAGATGCACGATACTAATGCATATCTTTTCTTCTACTGAATTCATATATGTGCTTATTCAATATTTAAGCTGCTATATTTAACTGTATTATGTATTTAATTTTGTATGTATTTTTGTCCGTTTTCTATTTGTATAAATAGTTTTTGAAGGCCTCATGGAAGATTAACATGTAATTGTTAAATGTGTTACCTTCGTTAAATAAAGAATTTTATTTATTTATTTATAAGAGACGACGTAAACCTTGTTATGAAACTAGTAAAATATATTAATGCTACATAAACAACACTGTTAAGCATGCTCGCAGATAGTGGACTCAAGCTCCATCAATAAGCATAGTTTTTGCTTGTAACTAAAATGACGTCAGCCTCGCCATGGAATAAATCATTTTCAAAAGGATCTTAGTCAAATTAAAGTTCATTTCCTGGAAGCAAATAAGCGAAAGATACCAACATGACCAAAGGGACATTCAAACTTATAAGTCGAAAATACACTGACAACGCCATAACTTAAAAAATAATAAGGAAAACAGACAAACAGTTGTACACAAAAAAACAACAGATGAAAATACCGACTAAGCAACACGAATCCCACCAAATACTGGGGTGATCTCAGGTGCTCCAGAATGGAATGCGTATCCTGCTCCCAATGTGGCACATGCGTTGTTGCTCATGTAAGTACCAACCCGGTAAGAGTTCTTATCCGGTATGTCACATTCGTGACAAGGAGATAGAGTTGCAGGTACTTCATAAAGAACATATCCGCTATCATCTGTTAAACAGATATTTTATATTTAAAACCAGGACGTTTTAATAATCGTAGCAAATGTATAACCAACCGAGGATATGTTGAAGAACGTATACATTAACTTTTGATTGTTTTTTGTTTTTTTTAGATAACATTCGTTCCTTATTTACAAATTGATTCAGCTATAAATTAAAGATGCTGTTCTCTCACTAAATAATTAAAATTTTGTGACTATGTTTAACGCATCTATCACATGGAATTTGGGATAAAAGATATAACAGATACAACTAAGTATGCCTCATATCTTGACTTACATCTAAACATTGACAATTAGGGTCGGTTGAAAACAAACTTTACGACAAAAGAGATGATTTCAGCTTCCTAACTGTGAACTTTCCATTTATCAGTCTTGTAAATCTTATCATTATTTCCTTACTGCTCACAAGGAAGCTATTAAACCAAGAGTTTAGAATGATGAAGTTGAAATCATCCCTTCTGAAATTTCAAAGGTCGATTGAAAAAAAGCAGCGCCTACATATGGAGTATATTTTCCAAGTTGATACGATACTCAAAGGCTTGTATTTCCTACAATTGGTTCCTTGGGTTGCTTCTTGAAGGAGGCTATTAAATCAAGAGTTCCAAGTAGTGAAAATGAAGTAATTTCGGCTTTTTGATTAGTAATCGCAAAACATTGAAATGTTTTTTTAATGACCTTTGACCTTGATTTAACAAAAAATGCACCGTACGATTTGTTTACGACCGGGCAAAACAGAAAGTACAGATTATTAGCTTTCGAATGATATATAATACAGCCGTGTGTTAGGTGGGTGCATTAAAGTCGTTAACTAAGCGTCTTTCTGAAATAAGTCACTCGCCTAGTAATTTTGTGAATGCTTAAATATTTGACATAATTTGTAAGTTGAAAAATAAATATACTAAAAACCTTTTTCGGATGTTAACATTTACGGTTGACTGGCATATATTATGTAGAATTTGCAACCTGTTTTATCTATAAAAAAAAAGGATGATTCTAAGAAATAACGAAAATTAAGCATATAAAATTGAGAATGGAAATGGGGAATGTACCAAAGAAACAACAACCCGACCATAAAAAAAAACAACAGCAGAAGGTCACCAACAGGTCTTCAATGTAGCGAGAAATTCCCGCACCCGGAGGCGTCCTTCAACTGGCCCCTAAACAAATATATACTAGTTCAGTGATAATGAACGCCATACTTATTTCCAAATTGTACACAAGAAACTAAAATTAAAATAATACAAGACTAACAAAGGCCAGAGGCTCCTGATTTGGGACAGGCGCAAAAATGCGGCGGGGTTAAACATGTTTGTGAGATCTCAACCCTCCCCCCTATACCTCTAGCCAATGTAGAAAAGTAAACGCATAACAATACGCACATTAAAATTCAGTTCAAGAGAAGTCCGAGTCTGAT
Source organism: Mytilus edulis (assembly GCF_963676685.1). Lineage (NCBI taxonomy): Eukaryota > Metazoa > Mollusca > Bivalvia > Mytilida > Mytilidae > Mytilus > Mytilus edulis. The sequence goes on along the minus strand of NC_092356.1, from coordinate 19,709,554 downwards.
GTCAGAAGATGCAACCTAAGAAAATAAACAAAATGACAATAATACATAAATAACAACAGACTACTAGCAGTTAACTGACATGCCAGCTCATGACTTCAATTAAACTGACTGAAAGATTATGATTTCATCATATGAACATCAGGCACAATCCTTCCCGTTAGGGGTTTAGTATCATACCATCATAACATATATGAGAAGAACATAACCCGTGTCATGCCAACAACTGTTTTTTTTAATAAATGTGTTTAGTTCCGATGTAAAGACCCTATAAGTGAATCAATATTAACGCCAAAATATGCAATCTTTAATGACCTGACAACAGTATCGTAACTATATCCCTTCTTAATAAGTATATTCAAAGGTTTTGTTAGTTTTTGAGGTGAATACTGACACCTTTGTGCTTTATAAAGAATATTACCATAAAAAATTGGATGTGAAATACCTGAACGTATAAGAAGTCTGCATGTTGAGCTATATTTACGAATGATGTCCTTATATATACCGATGATAAAATTTAGTAAATGTTTTGACTAGTTTGTGATATCGAAAACCCTGGTGTAATAATTTTTCAGTAATACATAAATTTCTCTCGTTCAAATCTAAAACATTGTTACATACACGAGCGAATCGTACAAGTTGAGATATATATACACCGTAAGATGGTGACAACGGAAAGTCACCATCTAAAAATAGATAATTAACGATAGGAAATGAAAAATCATCTCTTTTATCATAAATTTTAGTATTCAGCTCTCCGTTAGTGATATAGATATCAAGATCGAGGAAAGGGCAGTGGTCATTGTTAGTATTAGCTTTATTTAAAGTAAGTTCCACAGGATAAATTTCTTTAATATACATACTGAAGTCGTCATTTTTGAGAGCCAAAATATCATCCAAATATCTAAAAGAATTATTAAATTTGTTTATCAGATGTTGTTTCGATGGGTCTTTGCTTATTTTTGTCATAAATTGTAACTCATAGCAATAAAAAAAACAGGTCCGCAATAAGTGGTGCACATTTAGTCCCCATTTGAAGTCCGATAATCTGACGATATAGGGAATCCCCAAAGCGAACAAAAATGTTCTTTTAACTGTTCTTGGAGAGGGCTCAAAAAAAAAAAAAAAAAAAAAAAAAAACGAGTTCAGATGATCAAGTTCTTTGAACAAAGAGAAAGGGGAAACCAATGGCACTGCTATATCATCTAAGAAATTGTATAAAAAATATAGCTTGTGTCAATAAATATATGAAATAGAAGAAATACAAGTGTGCATCTAAATTACCATCAGTATTACAAGTATATGAAGGATGCATTCACATCTCTTCTGTTATTGATACGTTTGACAAATTCTGTATATAAAAAACAAGTTCCCATTGTGCCATAATTTTATTCATTTAGATTATTTCTCCTACATATCTTTATATATTCCGGGTGCAGGAATTTCTCGCTGCATCGAAGACCTGTTTTTGACCTTCTGCTATTGTTTGCTCTTTGGTCGGTTGTTGTCTCTTTGACACATTCCCCATTTCCATTCTCAATTTTATTTGTTAGTTCAAATTAGAATCTCAGATTAGCATCTGGTACTTTAAAACCTCTCCGCTCTGTTCCATACCTCTGGTCGGCATTTGTACTTCAGAATAATTCCTGACTGTCAGATGTATAGCAGAACTTCCAAATAACTTCTTTATAAAACTGCTGTCTATCACCCTTTTCGACACTGCAAAAACAAATAATCGAACAGGCAATTAAAGAGGGGTTTACAACCACATGTTCCCCGTACAAACGGACCGGAACTCAGAAATCTTCCCAGATATGCCACTGGATTTATACATCAGATGCATCACATTTAATATATATGTTACGAAATATACTAGAATATGAAATAAAGAAAGATATAAATCGAAAATGTCGAATTATCATTTATGTCAACGAAACCACAAGATCCTACTTAATTGGCCATGTTTTCAATTCATATCAAATGTTTTCATTGGTCTTCACTCGATAGAAAATGTACTGAATTCATTGTTAGCTAAATTATCAATGTTCGGTTATTGCATATTTTTCAGAGCTGTATCTTAAACTAATGAATTGAAAAGGAGGGGATGGATATATGTACTAAACATTTGTCTATATTTTCAACATATCTAACAAACATGTGAGAAAAATTAGCTTTAGAATACGAAATATCTGTCTCATTCTGTAAACAGATTATGTTAAGGTATTTTTGTGTTTTTACCCTTCCCCTTTTTGTAATATACACCCCAAACTATTTTTAGTTAGGATAAAGAACTAATAATCGGTAGTCCTATAATGTAAGACTTCAGAGGTTCATATCATTTACATTCAACATTTTTATAGGATTTGTGTTACTATCAATGTTGAACCATTAATTTTTATCTGATTTTTTTTAACTACAAATTTTGAACCGTTCAACCGTTCAACATTTGATAGTAAACAAACATCCGTAAAAAATGTTGAATGTAAATTATATGAGACTCCGAAGTCTAATTTTTTAGCACTACGGCAAATAGAACAATTGAAATTCAGTTAATTGTGTTAGGGAGGCTATTTCAATGATCTTTAGTCCATTTTATGAGTCTGTATTATATAATGTTACAATGTAACAAACCTATCAAACACACCGTAAAAAATAACATTATCTCCCCTGAAAATGCTTAACAACAAGACACAAAAAGCTGCTACTTTTTTTTGCCCTATATCACATAATTATGAAAACACATTACATAGATAGGGGATACTGTGCTTGTGTACATTTTTGAATGTGTAGGTTGCACACTCAGAACGATCGTCTCTAGATTTAAACAAAATCTTCCATCGGTTTCCGGGTTCAGGCAGCAACACGTTTCTTTCCCTTTCAGCTATTCCTGATTAGGAATTAATCCAAAACATGCACTTATCCTAAAGCGACAACTATCAAACAACTCACCTATACCAATATTGATCGTCAAATTCAAACCTAGTTCCTGTAATCGTACCTTTCTTGACGACACCCATCGTTGTCGCGTCTGCCATTGGAGGTAGCGAAATTACCTGATTTGACAGAAGAGCGAAATAAACAAGGGAGCAATGTTATCGAACTGCATTCCGGACTGATCTGATTTGATTTTTAATATTTATTTCCTGTTTTTTTATTGATATATAAACGTCGTTACCAGATTTTCTTTACTTGCATTGTGCAGAATAATATTTATGTCCATATATTGAGCAAAATACATTTACAGACCGACCATTTATCTTCAAAAAGGGGTTATGTTCTTTTCTGAGTAATATTTAGTTTCATCAACGCTATCACACATTTGTTTCGAAATTAAAACTAACATATAGGGTATTTTAAAATTTTGGAATCAGAATAATATTTTGTCATCTGCTTGACAACTACATTTATATATTTTTTCTCATAAAATTTGGGATCAAAATATTTTTAAAGAAAAAACCATAACCCTTCTTTTGAAGTTAAATGTCCAATCCTTTAGTGTACTGATATGAATAGTAATTTTCTGGAATTGTTTGGAAAAATATATTTATTGATGCTTAAGTAAATACTTTACTAAAAAAAGACAAGAAATATGTCGGTGAAACAAAAAATTCAAATCAAATTGAAATTTTAAGTGCCCATGATCTCACTTATCATGCACGGGTGATGATATTCATAAAAAGAGTCCAGTAACAACTGAAAGTTGTTCATGTATCATCTTAAAAGAGTCCGTGTACCGCCTGTTAAAGTACTCTTTTTACCTTAACTCTGCTGGGGGCAATATCGTACAAATAAGGTCAAAGTACAAAAAAAAAAAAAAACATTGAATCAGCTACAATTCTATTCTACATAAAATACATATATTGTATTAGTAAAAAGAGAATTGGAGCCACAACAAAATTTAAAGATTTTACAGTCTAAATAAAGGCAACAGTAGTATACCGCTGTTCAAAACTCATAAATCCATGGACAAAAAACAAAATCGGGGTAACAAACTAAAACCGAGGGAAACGCATTAAATATAAGAGGAGAACAACGACATTACACTAAAATGTAACACACATAGACAAAATCCCACGAGAATAACAAATATAACATATATATATAACATCAAAACCAAATACATGAATTTGGGATAGACAAGTATCGTCACACGTCTTATCGCAATGTGAATTTACACTCAAAAATAAAAGAAAACAAACGACACAACTTTATAATGTAATACACACAGAAACGAACTATAATATAACAATCGCCATATTCCTGACTTGGTACAGGGCATTTTTAAAGGAAAAAATGGTGGGTTGAACCTGGTTTCGTGGCATGCCAAACCTCGCACTTTTATGGCCATGTGAAATATAACATCAAAATGACAACACAGGACTACAATATAAATAAATTAGAGAACACAATTGACAAAGAATCACACGAACAACAGCCAACAAAAGGCAACAAGTTCAAAATTTTAATACGCCAGAAGTGTATTTTGTCCACACAAGACCTACGTGTGACGCCCAGATACAAAAGTTTAAAAGCCGAAACGAGTACAAAGTTGAACAGCATCAAGGACCAAAAGATCAAAAAGGTTGTGCCAAAAACGGCAAGAGTTTTCTGTTAGTTAACATATAATTTAGAATAATTTTTACTTTTGCAAACAATAAATTTTATAAAATGAATATTCAAAAGATGTACATGATAAAACTGAAGTATTAACTCATTACAGGAAACAACTGAAATTCATTTACATAACCAGACATTTGAAACACAAAAAGAGACAAAATTGTTGCTCAATTTTTCACTCCAGTGTGTCCCGTAGTCCCGCTTCCTTATTTAGAATATGTGAACAACAAATAGTAATACATAAGTACTTATATGAAAGCTTTTACATGTAAAGGTATACATATACCTAAGTACCTTTTAGTCTCTATCAAACCATAATGTTCATTGAATTACACAACGTTTTCGTCTTTTTAGTTTCGTGTTTTCAGTGGCTCCATGGCTAACAAGAAGCTCAATAATGTCATAATCACTATTTTGAGTAGCATAATATAAAGGTGTATGTCCATTCCGATCATAACGGTTTACAGTTGCATTTTTTTGCAATAGCAATTCAGTAATATCCGTATCCCAGGATGACGCTGAAACATGCAGTGGTGTCCAGCCTTCCTCAGTAGCAATTTGCGCGGGTCTATCTACTTCTGCACCATGTGTCAGTAACAATTCGACTACTTTTGTGTGTCTGTTTGTTTTGACAGGCTATATATAGTGGCGTTCTATCTCTCCTATCAGGGAGATTTACTGCTGCATCCTTTTTGATAAACCGTTCTACTATATTGATATGACCTTTAGAACACGCTACGTGAAACGGAGTGAAACCTTCTTCGTCACAATGATTATTGGAAGCACCATGTTTTAATAATGATTTTACTATGTCTTCATTACCATCTAAACAAGCAAAATGTAATGGCGTTGAACCATATTTATTTGAAACGTTTACAACTGCAGCCCTACGTTCACATAGATATGCAACTACCTTCTTATAATTCAAACAAGTTGAAACATGTAGTGGACTCCATCCAGTTGATTCACATTTGTTTATATTAGCGTGATAACTACACAACATTTTAACTGCTTCTAAACGGTTACCCATATAAGCTAGATAAATTGGTGTCATTCCATTATTCATTTGAATATTTATATCTGCATCATGTTCAATAAGGATTTTAATGAGTCTTTCATTTCCATCTTCAGCGGCAGAGCGAAGTGACGTCCGACCATTTTTATCATTGTCATTAACGTCTGCATCGTTTTCAAGTAATACTAAAGCTATTGCATTATGTCTATCGTTACCATGATTACACGCTAAAAGTAGTAACGAGTGTTCAGTTCCGTTAACGTGATTAACTACTGCACCCGCTTTAATTAATAGTTCTACAATATTTGTATTACCTTCTCGACAAGCCAAATGTAATGGTGAATCGCCTTCTTTATCAGGAAGGTTTACTATTGCAGAACTGTTTTCACAAAGATAAGCAACTACTTCTTTTTGGTTGCCATGAGAAGCAACATGTAATGGACTCAATCCAGTTTTCTCACATTTATTTATGTCAGCATTATAACGTAACAGTAGTTTGACTGCTTCTATATGATTATTCTTACACGCTACATAAATAGATGTCATTCCAGTATTCGTTTGGAAGTTTACGTCTGCATCATGTTCTATCAACATTTTAATGAGATCTGGATTTCCATTTTCAGTGGCATTGTAAAGTGAAGTTCTACCATATTTATCAGGACTATTTACGTCTGCACCATTTTCGAGTACTAACTTTGCTATTTCATTATGTTTATGGTAACAAGCTAAAAGTAATGGTGATACTCCAGTTTCGTTAACCTCATTAACTGCTGCGCCCTCATTGATGAATATTTCTACTATGTCTTTATTACCTTCTCGACATGCCAAATGTAACGGTGATTCACCTTCATTATTAGTAAGTTTTACTACTTCAGAACTGTTTTCACAAAGATACGCAACTACTTCCTTATGGTTGTAATGAGAAGCAACATGTAAAAGAGGGACGAAAGATACCAAAGGGACAGTCAAACTCATAAATCTAAAACAAACTGACAACGCCATGGCTAAAAATAAAAAAGACAAACAGAAAAACAATAGTACACACGACACAACATAGAAAACTAAAGAATAAACAACACGAACCCCACCAAAAACTAGGGGTGATCTCAGGTGCTCCGGAAGGGTAAGCAGATCCTGCTCCACATGTGGCACCCGTCGAGTTGCTTAAGTGATTACAAATCCGGTAAATAGTCTAATTCGGTACGTCATATTCATGAAAGGGAAGGGGATTGTAGTTACGACGTAAGGAACATATCCGATATCATTTGTGAAACGGTTATTCCATAACGGTCAACCAACTCGTGATGGCGTCCGTAAAATTTACGAAGGGATGATTTCAACTTCACCATTTGGAACTCTTGGTTTAATAGCTTCCTTGTGAGCAGCAAACCTCTATCAAGAAAATCATGATAGGAAATGCAAGCACGGGAATATCGTATCAATTGGGAGATATATACCCCGTATGCAGGTGCTGCTGGAATGTTGCTACTTAGAAATGGAAAGTTCACAATTGGAAAGCTGAAATCATCTCTTTTGTCGTAAAGTTTTGTTTTCAACCGACCCTCATTGTCAATTTCTAGATGTAAGTCAAGATATGAAGCCGACTTAACTGTATCTGTAGTATCCTTTATCTCTAGTTCGATTGGATAGATGCGTTCCACATAGTCACCAAATTTTGAATTGTTTAGTGAAAGAACATCATCTATATAGCGGAAAGTAGAGTTAAAGGATATTGCTAACTTCTTATCTTTCTTCCTAAGAAGTTCCTGCATGAAGTCAGCCTCATAATAGTAAAGAAACAAGTCGGCGAGTAGAGGGGCACAGTTTGTTCCCATTGGAATGCCGACAGTCTGTTGAAAAACACGTCCTCCGAACGTAACAAATATGTTGTCAATCAAGAAATCAAGCATCTTGATAATATCAGTTTCAGAGAATTTTTTGTTTGAATCAGAGTGATTCTTTACAAAGTAGGATTTATCCCTCCCTAAGACAAGATACTTGTATCTACGTTGGCCATTCTTTTTTATGAAGCAAAGTAATATCAACTCTTTCAATTTGTCTTTTAGTTTGGAATGTGGAATACTTGTGTACAGGGTAGAAAAGTCAAATGTTTTAATACTGTTACAAGATGAAAGAGAGTTAGATTGTATGTACTCTAAAATGGACTCTGTAATGGACTCCATCCAGTTTTCTCACATATGTTAATGTCAGCTTTATAACTTAACAGCAGTTTAACTGTTTCTTTATGATTATTCTCACAAGCTATATATATTGGTGTCATCCCATTATTCCTTTGCAAATTTACATCTGCGTTGTATTCCATTAAAATTTTAATCAAATCTATATTTTCGTCTTCAGCGGCACTATTTAATGAAATTCGGCCATATTTATAGTTTTCGTTTACTTCTGCACCATTTTCAGGTAATACTAACGCTTCTTCAGTATGCCTATCGTTACAAGCTAAAAATAAAGGGAAGTTTTCACTTTCGTTAACTTTACTTACTGTTGCACCCGCTTTAATTAATAAGTCTACAATATTTTTGTAACCTTTAAAACAAGCTAAATGCAACCGTTTGAATACATGTTCACTGCAATGATTAATAGAAACACCAAGTTTTGATAAAAATGTTACTATGTCTTTATGACCTACACTACACGCAATATGTAATGGCGATTCGCCTTTTTCATTTGAAAGGTTTACTTCTGTATCACTGTTTTCACAAAGATATGCTACTACTTCCTTATGTTTGAAATGAGAAGCAACATGTAATGGACTCCAGCCATTGTTTTCACATTTGTTTACGTCAGCTTTATGAAATAACAGCAGCTTAACTGCTTCTAAATGGTTATACCTACAAGCTATATAAATAGGTGTCATTCCATTATTTGTTTGCAAGTTGACATCTGCATTATGGTCCATCAAAATTTCAATAAGATTTAAATTTTCGTTTTCAGCGAATACTGCAGTTCGACCATGTTCATTTTGACCAATAACTGCTGCACCATTTTCGATTAATAACTTAGCTATTTCATTATGCTTATCGTTACAAGCTAAAAAAAATTGCGAGATTCCAGTCTCGTTAACTCTTTTTACTACTGCGCCTGCTTTAATTAATACTTCTGTAATATGTATATTACCATCTGAACAAGCTAAATGAAACGAAGTATTTCCATTTTTATTGCTTTGATCAATAGAAACACCATGATTTAATAATAATATTACGTTGTCTTCATGATCTTCCTCACAAGCCAAATGTAAAGGCGATTCCCCTTTCTTATTTGACAGGTTTACTACTGCATCACTGTTTTCACATAGATATGCTACTACTTCCTTATGGTTGAAATGAGAAGCAACATGTAATGGACTCCATCCAGTTTTCGCACATTTGTTAATGTCGGCTTTATTACTTAACATCAGTTTAACTGCTTCTAAAAGAGGGACGAAAGATACCAAAGGGACAGTCAAACTCATAAATCTAAAACAAACTGACAACGCCATGGCTAAAAATAAAAAAGACAAACAGAAAAACAATAGTACACACGGCACAACATAGAAAACTAAAGAATAAACAACACGAACCCCACCAAAAACTAGGGGTGATCTCAGGTGCTCCGGAAGGGTAAGCAGACCCTGCTCCACATGTGGCACCCGTCGTGTTGCTTAAGTGATTACAAATCCGGTAAATAGTCTAATTCGGTAGGTCATATTCATGAAAGGGAAGGGGATTGTAGTTACGACGTAAGGAACATATCCGATATCATTTGTGAAACGGTTATTCCATAACGGTCAACCAACTCGTGATGGCGTCCGCAAAATTTACGAAGGGATGATTTCAACTTCACCATTTGGAACTCTTGGTTTAATAGCTTCCTTGTGAGCAGCAAACCTCTATCAAGAAAATCATGATAGGAAATGCAAGCACGGGAATATCGTATCAATTCGGAGATATATACCCCGTATGCAGGTGCTGCTGGAATGTTGCTACTTAGAAATGGAAAGTTCACAATTGGAAAGCTGAAATCATCTCTTTTGTCGTAAAGTTTTGTTTTCAACCGACCCTCATTGTCAATTTCTAGATGTAAGTCAAGATATGAAGCCGACTTAACTGTATCTGTAGTATCCTTTATCTCTAGTTCGATTGGATAGATGCGTTCCACATAGTCACCAAATTTTGAATTGTTTAGTGAAAGAACATCATCTATATAGCGGAAAGTAGAGTTAAAGGATATTGCTAACTTCTTATCTTTCTTCCTAAGAAGTTCCTGCATGAAGTCAGCCTCATAATAATAAAGAAACAAGTCGGCGAGTAGAGGGGCACAGTTTGTTCCCATTGGAATGCCGACAGTCTGTTGAAAAACACGTCCTCCGAACGTAACAAATATGTTGTCAATCAAGAAATCAAGCATCTTGATAATATCAGTTTCAGAGAATTTTTTGTTCTAAATGATTATTCTTACAAGCTTTATACATCGGTGATATTCCAGTATTCGTTTGGAAGTTTACGTCTGCATCATGTCCAATCAATATTTCAATAAGATCAGTATTTCCGTTTTCAGCGGCACTATATAGTGAAGTTTGACCATGCTTATCAGGACTATTAACCTCTGCACCATTTTCAAGTAATAACTTAGCTATTTCATTATGGTTGACATAAGAAGCAATATGTAATGGACTCCATCCAGTTTCGTCAGGTTTGTTTATGTTAGCTTTATTACTTAAAAGTATTTTTACTGCTTCTAAATTATCATGATCAGAAGCTATATAAATAGGTGTCATTCCATTATTCAGTTGGACGTTTACATCTGCACCATGTTCCATCAAAAGTAAAATAAGCTCTGTGTTTCCACCAGACGCTGCTAAGTGTAGTGGAGACCAACCATATTTATCACATTTATTTACATGTGCTTGCCTATTTAACAATATTTCAACTACTTTTACATATCCGTTAATACAACTTTCGAGCAGAGGAGTACATTTTTCATTGTCACTCTGATTAATTTTAGCACCATTACTGAGAAGAAGGTGAACAATTTCATGATGACCATTCAAGGAAGCATTGTGTAAGGGAGACCTATTTTTATTATCCAATGAACTTATTTGATTTCTATTTTTTTCGATTAAATACTTTGAAATATCGTAATAACCTTTGGCTGCAGTTACATGTAACGGAGTTGTGCAATCAGTATTTGATGAGTGCAATTTCTTACGGGATTTCTCTAAGTACTGAATTAACAAACTTCTATATTTTTCAAATTTCATTTGAATGCTAGCAAAAACTTCCCAGTTTTGACCGTTATTAGTATCTTCCAATACACGTTGAAAATACATGGTTTCGAACTCATCTGTAATCATTATGGTACAGACATCATGTTGTTCATTGAGAGAGCTTAATTGACACCTACTACTAATGAATGACGATTCTCCATGCCTTAAAATACAGCCAATTATAAAGTGTCCTACAGTGTGAGAAATAATGTCAAAAATTTTATCGTGTTTTGTACAGAATGTAGAGTCTGTTTCTGTAAGATACATGTTTTTAAGATTTCGAAGATTCGACAATATGGAAGTTTTAGACGGAGAATTCTTGTTATCAATTTCATCATATAAATCTTTTAACATGATATCGTATTTATCTTTTCCAATCTGGAGACATTCGTTTTCGATCGAGTTATTAGATAACACCAAGAGAGCGAGCGCCATGAACGTTGCGTCCTTTTTCCTTTTAAAGTTTCCAATTTCGATCTTTAAAAACTGATTAATGTTTTGAAAGAAATCAATATCCCCCATCTTCTTTCCTTTAAACATGACACACAATAAAGGAAAGAAGTTGTACATCATGATAGTTTCATCATTCAGATGACTCACAATGTCATCAGTAAGATACAGCTTGCTTATTTCTTTTCTTTCGACTAAAGATAACTTTATTTCGTCTGATAGCAAGTTATAATGTGCAAATGATAAAGAAGATAAGCTTTCGCTAACATTGTTATATACATAGGATCTGCATGTCACCATAACTTTCAGGACTTCATTTTTCAATAGCATCTTTATGCGTCTTGTTTCAGATTCCCAGCAGTTAAGGTTGGATTCATTCAAAGAATATATTAGATTTCGTCAATTTTATCATTTCTGATGGTGACCAAACAGGTAGAACTGTGTAGCCTTCTGTTTCTTGCATGTGTATGGCTACATAGTAAGCAAGTGCAGATTTCCCAGATCCAGGAATACCCGTAATAATAGTGCATTGATTGTCTTTGACCACTTTAATTAATCTGGTCGCTGCTTCAGTCACATGAAACTTCTCAAATTTCTGTTTCCATTCAGAAATTTCTTCGGTTTGAAATGCTGTAATATTCATTTCAGAGTTACATAATGGTATAAGATATTTAATTTAACAATTAATGGCCGATCTCAATAATTAATTGAATATTCATATGCAAAATATTAGTTGAACACACAAAAAGCTATAATTGTTGACGTGTTTTTCTATGATTCTCAATTCTGATTGGGATTTATGAATCTCCAAATCCTTATTATCTACAATTGTTTTTATTGTCATCAAAGTACATTGAACAATCGTTAGATTACAAACATTGACTATATTCAGCAACGCGTCCACGTAAAAAAAACCTATTAGTACTATAATTTTATTACTGAGGGCCAAATCAAAATAGAAAATTAACGAAAAAAAGAGAAAACTATATAAATTAAGAACATGTCAAATGAATATAACTTTTTATTTATTTGATGAAAAATTCTTTTCTGAATCTGCTTCCACAGGGAACGGTAGAATGATAAAAACAAAATGAAACCCAAGGATGTATAGATACTTTAATACTTCGTGAAAGTAGTGATAAATAAAACAATAACGAAAACAACTAAAAGATTAAAATTAAAAGACATGTTCTATTCGAAAAAAAATATAACAGATTTAAAATGTATATCATAAGAAATATTCATACATTTATCTTGATTATGATATATAATTATAGATTTATCATGTTAGATCTAAAAAATCTTTTCTATCCTTCTTGAACAGAACCGGAGTCACATAAATATAGTGTTGCTTTTCCAATAATTTTTTTTTAATTTTTGCCTTAAAACTTACATTGCATATTCTGTCTTTCCAAATTCAGCGTTTCAACTTGAGTGGTAAGTTCTTCCAAGTGCTTTTCTTTTTTAATAAATTCAGCATAGGTTTCATGGGATGAATAATCTAGGTCAGCATTTTGCAATGTGTTGCATTCTGCCTTCATTGTTGGACACAGAATTTCTATAGCCTGAAAACAAATATATTTAATCACAGGTAATATCGTATCTAAGAAGTATCCCTATAAGACCTAACACGTATAATATACAAAGTATGATTTTGGTATAGAACTTATACAGATTTTTAAGTAAACTAAATCTTTCCCGAACCCACCTTCAAAAGTAAAATTTATGAATATCACACAAGTAGAATATATGTAATAACTAGCCAATATGACACATGCATAAAAAAACTAAGAAAACGAAATCAATAAGGAATGCAGAAAGAACAAAAGATACTGCAGGTCAGAAAATTAACATTTTTATGCCGTCGTTGTAGAAAACAATGAATTTTATTCTGAAACTGATATTTTCTTTTTGAATCTTGAAATTTACCAAATGACCCCATTTTGTCCTATGTAAAATGATAATGCACTTACAAAAGATATTTATATCAACCTTGAAAGTAATATTCATTTTTTAGTTCCTGTTTTTGTATGTAGGAAATTATGATAAAGAAAACCTCTATCGAACAAAAAAATAATTCATGAGTCGTAACACTTCATTAACGTATCAATTAAACACGAGAGACAAATTGCTTGAAGATATTAAGGAAATTAAAAAAACTCATAAGTCAATAAAAAATTTAAAAGCGCCATGGTAAACACCTCAAAAGACGGAACAAAATAGTCTGATCAACACATCCCCAACAAATTCGGGGATGATCTCAAGACACCAGGAAGGATAAACATATGCTGCTCCAATTGTGGCACCCGTAATGATGCTCGAATGATGTCAAATTCGGTAATAAACATCATTTGGTAATGTAACATTTTAGACATTTTAGGAAAAGGAAACGGATATTGTTTACGAAATTCGAATATATGTGTGGTCATCTATAAAACAGGTAATCCATAACGGTTAGCAATATTGTGATGGCCTTCATTAAATTTTCGATGACATGATTTCAACGTTTACGCTACCGATTTTGATACTTAGTGTTGTTAAAGCTTCATTGTAATCAGCAACTATCTACAAATATATATTCAAGAAATTATCATGTGTGACGCAAACTCTATGCTATCGTATAAATTTGATATGTACTCTTAATGGTGGTGCAGCTGATCAAGGATCGCGAGTCTATGACCTTTCATCTAATAATTTTTAAATAAAATTGAGAATGGAGATGTGAAATGAATCAAACAAACAATAAGCCGACAAAAGATCTAAAATAGTCAAAGGCCACAAAAGGGTCTTCAACAAAATTCCGCAATCGGAGGAGGGCTTTAGCAGGCCCTTTAGGTAGCACATCACAGTTAGGTGTGTAGTTTTGTATTTTTTCTCTTGCTGATTATTCAAATGTGAACACTAGTGTGCAAAAATAAATCATATTCAGATACTTTGGATTCATTTATATTCTTTGGGTACCAATTTTCGTGGATTTGCCGAAATTTGTATACAAGCCAATAGAAAACTTCTTTTCGTTAAATATTTAATTTCGTGGTTCAACTGTAGCCACAAAATCCACTAAAATTCGTATACAACATTTATAAGAATAATAATGAATCCACCGTAGCTGAAGATCATTTTTAACTTTTTGTAGCACGAACTTTGTGATTAAATTTTACAAAACTATAAGACAGAAGACACCCATTCTTTATTTGATCATTTGGTAATTTCAACAGTTGCAGAAAAGGTATCACTCAAAGGCATTGGAATTCTCGTTCGAAACACATTTTTGAGGAATACGTGGCATTTTCATCCCCCTCTCTGCAATATTGTATGTTAAATAAATGCTTAATGTATCCATGGATACACAATAAAAAGAATTATATATTTCACCAATTTAACTTTTGAAAATCAGAATGATACTGATAACATGCATATGCAAATGTATGACAGAAAAAGGCTTAATATATTGCAAAGTCATGAATAGAAGATGATTAAACATTTTGTTGTCAATTTTAATGTCTACTAGTTCAGCAAAAATGAACGTCACACTAAATTCAGAAACATAAATTAACCAAAACCCCCTCCCTCCAACAGAATATACAAGACTAACAAAGTCCATAGGCTTCTGACTTGGGCTAAGCGCGAAAAAGCGGCGGGGTTAAGATGTTTTGATAGATCTCAACCCTCCCCTATACATCTAGCAAATGCAAGACTACTAGCAGTTACTGACATGCAAGCTCCAGACCTCAACTGAACTGATTGAAATATTACATGTATTATGTCTTTATCATATGAAAATCTAACACATCCCCTCCCGTAAGGGGTTTAGTATTATTCCATCGTTAAACATACGAGAAGAACATAACCCGTATCATGTCAACAACTAGTTTTAGAATAAATGTGTTTGTTTCTGACGCAAGGACCCTATGTATGAATCAAAATAAATTACATAAAAAAATCTACATTTTACGACCTGGCACAGTATCGTACCTGTATTCCTTCTGAAAAAGTATGTTTAAAGGTTTACTTAGCTTTTGTGGTGAATAATGACATTTTTGTGTTTTGTATAGAATATTACCATTAAAGATTTTTTTTGAAAAAACTTTAACGTATAAGATGTCTGCACGGTGATTTATATTTACGAACGGTGTCCTTGTACTGATGATAAAATTTAATAAATATTTTCACAAGTTGGTAATGTCGAAAACCCTGGTGTAATAATATTTCAGTAATACAGAGATTTCCTTCGTTCAAATAAAATACGCTGTTACATTTTTACTCTTTTTTCCGGGCACTCCGGAATCCTCCACTAATACAAACTGGCCGCCACGAAATATCCCAAAATTGGTGCTTAAGAGTGGTGTTAAAACACAAAAAATCAAATCAAATCCATTTCGTGCAGTAAGTACGGAGTGAGTTGTGGATGATGCATCTTCGCTAGCCAATGGTTACTATCCACTTCCCTCCTTTCCACCCTTGGCGGATGGAGATAGAATTTCAAAGAGACAAGGTAATGATTTTCATGCATCCAATCAAAAAGCGCCTATAACATGATCACTTGTAAATGTAGAAAGTGTATATAAACAATTGCCACGTGCTTATTGTACAACAAGTCTTTACATCCCTAAGCAAACGACTATATTTAGTTACAATTTGAATGTTTTTAATCAACTAATAGAAGTTCCTGTGTATGTTTCTTGCACAAATGCATGGATGTCAACGTACATTTTCGTTTCCTGCTTTACCAAGTTTGTAGAATCTAGACGCTACCGTGCTTTACCTCCAAATTGAAAAGTTCAAGTGCTACAATTGGTCAAGAATAATGTATTCGGAATGGGCATGACTTAAATATTCCCATAGATTGTTAGCACAATATGGAATTGTGTTGCTATCGTCTAAGATTTGATAAAATTTATTAACAGATAAAAAAGAGAGCTTGGTTAACAGATAATGTTTGCCGTCGTTTTTATTTTTGAAATATTAATTAAATCGGAATTATGTGTACTGTTGGAACGAAATTGCTTGAGATTTATTATACGCCCAAGAGAACAGATTTTTAAAACAGTTTTAGTAAGTTCACCCAAAATGTAAACATGATTGGTTTTTCATATATTGCCATTTTCCACAATATCACCTTTTAGACCGACAGGAAAGGCTGTCTGTAATTTTTAATCCAATTTAATTCAATTATTTTCCATGATCGTACATATTTGGAATAAGATTTTCAATGCTTCTTATTTACTTCTTCTAAAAGTTGAACTGTTGAATATTTAATACGACGATTGTGCGTTTTCGGGTGTTGATAAATGATACTTTAAATTTAGGGAGTCTTCTAAAACGATAAAGTTGTTATTGCTTGCGTTTATATAAATAACGTCATGTTCATCTACTTACTGATTGCATCCCGGTTCGTTTCAAGTCAGTCGAAAAATAATGCTAATAGTTTTTCAATTTAGATCAGTTTCAAAACTTAGGAAAAATGTGCAATCATCAAACATGGAGCTTATCGTATTGTTTGTGGACAGACGGGGACATATCAGTCATGTTTTGGCATGACACTTATAGATAGAAGGGTGACCAAGGTTTTTAATCATTAAAAAATGATTTTTTTATGATCACAATATGTTCTACATAGTTTTAGATTTACTCCTATACGCATACGTAGGACCTACTTTGTTTTAAATAAAACTTACTTTCCAATATGTTCTTTTTTTTTACCGGGCCCGATTCGGTTGTGTTACACAAAGTCTATCCAAATTTTTAACGCAAAAAAATTCCGCTCCAGCCAGTGCTAGGAACCCTCTTAAACTTGCATTGATGTGAGAGTTTTTTTTAGTGCTGTGTTGAAAGCTGCACTATGATTTTCAGATGGAGAACAATACAAGGGATTTTTTGCTGTGCATGTACTAATTTTTGGTAATAACCGATACCATATCTCCTTTGTTTTCCTAGTATACAGTGTTTGCATGTAGTTTTCGTACATGTCGAAAGTATAACCGTTATGGTACGTCTGAACGAATAATGCGTCTGACGTACACAATTTATTTACTCGGAAATGATTTTGAAATACTTGACTTATCATGGGATACCCAACACTATACCCCCCCCCCCCAAAAAAAAATGTCGTTTAATGTTTCTTGTTTTTCTCTTATTGATAAACTAGGCCTAGCTAAACAACTTATAACAATTTCAAAAGATTTGAACTTTAGGTTTGAAAGATTTGGTAAATCGAATATCGCATCTTGAACATGCTAATATTTGCCAAATTTGTCAGATATATAGGTAGAGAGGTATATATTGTCATATTTTATATAATTAATCCTACATTGACAATATCATAGTTTATAGTGATACATATGTAACAACTGGCATCCGAGTCAGCCCCTAAAAGTTGATGTGATTGGTTTACTATTTTGAGAAGAAACTTTGCTTTGAAAAACAAATGTGTCGTTTATTTTTTTTTTTTTAAACTGATCATTTGTAGTGCTTAATCAGTTTATTGTTCTTGCCAAAAAATACAATAATTTAACCACCAGATTTTCTTTATAAAGTTAAAAAACGCCTCTTCCCTAAAATTTGCTAGGAAAAATAAAAGCAAAACCCATTCTGATAATACACAGTGGTCATTACTATTTTTTCTTTTGACCTAGGTCTAAGATATTTGGCATGTGGATGTATTATCATAAGGTTAAGTGTCTTGTATCAAGATGATCTTCATGTTACCTTTAAAATTTATGGAATTTTTTCAAAGGAAACACAATCAGGCCATAACTTCTTTGTATTTTGACCTAGTCAGATATAAAAGTTCACCTAGACCTTACATCTTTTGCATGTGGATGTATCATCAGAAGGCGGTATGTCCCCTTTCAATTTCTAACTTAATGTGACCTTAAATTGATCTTCAGGACTCTAACTGTATTTTTGGCATGAAAAATATGAGCAAGCATTGACTTGTTGTCTTTTGACCAAGGTCCGATATTTTTGGCATGTTAATTCAATTTAATTAAATTCAAAGCTTAATTTCGAGTCAATATTAAGTTAAAAAAAACATATTAAGCCATCTCTAATCAACCAAACCCAATATAAACACACATTATGACATATCAACAAATTCTTTGCACACGAAAAACACAAAGGACATGTAGTAAGTTACATAAAAAAAGTCTAGTTTATATTGAGGCAAAGTGTACACACTTAACTACTCCACAGAAGTTTATTTTAATTTCACATACGGATTTCGCTTGTAAACGTACACGAGATAATAGATATTTCCAATAAAATGACTTTACTCGACATAACCTACCTAACTCAACGTATTTCGTCCTATTGCATTGAAGCATGACGGAGGGGAGCATACACTGTATGCATGTTTTGCTCTTTGAACACGCATTTTTTCTTGAATATACTTTAAGTAAAAATCAACCCCAACTTATTTTTTTAATCTTTAAATATTTTGTCATTAAACTTTAAAGGATTTTATTGACCCAAATCTGATAATGGAATAAGTAAGTTTGCAACTTGTAATCAAATACACCCATCATTTCTTGTCATTTCACTAGACCCATATTTTAGTTCTTCTCAAATTACGAATTATAAAAACTACCAAGTCAAAATTTAGCATGAAAATATAAAAATAACGAATTCCGAAGCGAAAAGGATGCCATTTTATTGTTTTTACATGTTTTAACGTTTAACGTAGATTCCAACACACCCGAATGTTAAAGGTGTACTCGACTATTATTCAAAAAAAAAATATCTATAATTTAATTGAAGATAATTTAATGTGTGCAGAAATTCATATCATTGATATATTCATCAAAAAGTACTTTTTGTCTTTACCTAAACTAATGTATGCATACCTAAACGTGTATTCGAGGATACTGGGTTAGAGGGCGTACTTCCCCCTTTCGATCGCTAAATATTTTTGAAGATCTCATGTTGTCCTAAATATTTTTTTTACAAATGTTTAGCGTATAATCGTCTAAATTATTGTTCGCATTGATCCGCTCGTCAGTATAAATTCAAATATAGGAAACTACACCCTCTTTGAAATATCCGGTCATAATGACAAATTGTATTACACGAAAAAAAAACTTAAATGATTGTCGTTTGACTTTGATAAATGCTTTTTAAAAACAAAAATGTCTGAACATTAGGCATCTCGCATGAGATTAAAAAGATTAAAAGTATATACTGATTTTTTCCCGTAATTTAGTAGCTCACTGAACACAGAAATGTGAAACTATCGAGTCATAATGGACACATATAAACTACATATAATCTGCTATAAAGTTATGACCACTAATGGTCCTACAGATACTCTGTGCTTTTGACATGACAAAAGGTCTCAATTAATTTTCTAGACTGTCTATGAATTTTTTTATACTTAATTTGTGATATGTACAAAAAAACAAGGTGTAGTACGATTTCCAATGAGACAACTCTTCACAAGAGACCAAATGACACAGAAATTTTAACAACTATAGCCCACCTTATGGCGTTCAACTATGAGCAAAGCCCATACAGCATAGTCAGCTATAAGAGGCCACAAAATGACAAATGTAAAACAACTAAAACGAGAAAACTAACAGCCAAATTAATGTGCGAAAAAAGAAACGAAAACACAACAACAAACGATAAGCACTGAATTACAGGATCTTTTCCTCAATATTGACGTAAATGGACGACTTCACACGAAAATCTATGACAAACGGGACGATTTCAATTTCCAATTACCAATTTCCCATTTCTCAGCAGTAACATACCATCTGTCCCTTCGTATGGTGTTTACATATCACAATTGATACGTTATTCACGTGCTTGTTCACACTATACGGACTTCATATACAGGAGTGTGCTACTTACGCAGAAACTTCTCCAACAAAGTTATGAGGAGGACAGATTAAAATTCACACTCCGTAAATTTTATGGACACCATCACGAATTGGTGGATCCATACGATGTGTGTTTAACCAAACTAGCTAAGAACATTTTTACCACATGGTAGATTGTGGTTTGTCATTATGTCGACTAATCTTTTAATTACCAAACGTGACTTATTCCCGATTGTGACTGTTTTGCTGAGTGTGAATTCGCATTACTATAATAAAATCAACGGTACCAATTTTGTTGCACCAGATGCGCATTTCGACAAAATATGTCTCTTCAGTGATGCTCGTGGCCAAAATATTTGAAATCCAAAGCTTATATAAAAGATGAAGAGCTATAATCCAAAAGGTCCAAAAAGTATAGTTAAATTCGTGAAAGGAATCAGAGCTTTGCATGAGGGAGATACATTCCTTAATTTATAATAATTTCTAATATTTTGTAACAGCAAATTTAAATAACACAAAAAATCCGTATTTTCATGGACGTGTTACGGTACTTGTCTATCCAAAACTCATGTATTTACTTTAAATGTTTAATGTTATATTTGTAATTCTCATCGGATTTTGTCAAATGTGTTGACGTCTTTTCTATTATATTTATGTGTTATGGAAACAAAAATTAATCACCGCCGTCATTTATTAGATTTAATTTTGGTCAACATAATCTGTACGATAATTTAAGTTTGAAGTTGGATTCATAACAAACTGCACATATACATATTATAGTTAATTGCTATTAATAAGTATTGCAATATGCATTGTGTTTAAATGCAATATCAGTATTTAGTTCTATTTTAATCTTTAATCAATCCTAATTCTATCTTACTTTTGAGATATAGTTTTTCATATGTGACTTAATTTTTCTGCTGTTTCAGAAATTTCATATGTTCAAATTTTTAATGCCTTTTCACCATCGTATGTGACGTAATTTTTAATGCCTTTTCACCGTCGTATGTGACGTCATTTTTATAATTTACTGCGTTGAGGCCTGGACTGAGTCGGGTGTGTTTCTATTCTGTGTTGGTCATTCATTATGTATTCGTGTTTGTTTTATGTAATGAGTTAATACTTCAGTTTCATTATGTATATCTGTTATATTCATTTGATAAAATTTACTGTTTGCAATAGCATTAATTGTTCTAAAAAATTAGGATGTTCTTATCCCAAGCATACAAACTTAGCCGTATTTGACACAACCTTTTTCAACTTTTGATCTTCAGTGCTGTACTACTTTGTACTTTTTTTCGCTTTCGATCTTTTATATCTGGGCGTCACTGGTGAGTCTTGTGTGGACGAGGCGCGTTTTTGGCGTATTAAATTTTAAACCTGATGCTTTTTGTTATTCATTAATCATGTGTTTCTTTGTCTAATACATTTTCCTATTTATTTGTATTGTAGTCCTGTAATATTATGTTGTCATTTCTATGTTATATTTAACATTGCCATTAAAGTGCGAGGTTTGGCATGCCACAAAACCAGGTTCAACCCACCATTTTTTTCCTTTAAAAATGTCCTGTACCAAGTCAGGAACATGGCCATTGTTATATTATAGTTCGTTTCTGTGTGTGTTACAATTTAACGTTGCGTCGTTTGTTTTCTCTTATTTTTTAGTGTAAATTGATATTGCGATAAGACGTGTCACGGTACTTGTCTATCCCAAATTCATGTATTTGGTTTTGATGTTATATTTGTTATTCTCGTGGGATTTTGTCTGATGCTTGGTCCGTTTCTGTGTGTGTTAGTTACATTGTAGTGTTGTGTCGTTGTTCTCCTCTTATATTTATGCGTTTCCGTCAGTTTTAGTTTGTTACCCCTTTTTTGTTTTTTGTCCATGGATTTATGAGTTTGAACAGCGGTATACTACTGTTGCCTTTATTTATTCATGACCTGGGACAGGCATATCCATACTAGGACAATGGTGTAACAGTACAACATAATTGATCAATATTATAAACTGGATAATTATGTTTTATTTATTAGTTGCAGTTGTTTTTAGAATAATGTTCAGCAGCTGTAGATACTATCAGATCGGTACATGAAGTTTATATGATTGCTGTTTTTGTTCTTCGTTTCAGTCTCTCGAGTCAATCCCTTTCTTACTGTTTTAATTGTTACATGATCAATTGATAAACATACTTATATGATCTATATTGGCTTTAATTTGGATATTTATAAAAACTATGTACCATAGAGATGCATGCGTAAAATAAGTTCTCGACCTAAATTTGTTAAAATATCTGATAAGAATTAAGCCGCAAGTTATTATACTTACGACAAACAAGCCTTAAGGAATGTTGAAATGATAATGATAAATGCATATACCTTTTTGTACATACCAAACACTAAGAGTCACATTTTCACATGCTATGTAACAAGAGAGCGTAACCACCATAAAGATACACTTGTATCTCTATGAGTAAACCAATACCTGCTCCTTCTCGTGAATGCACCATGCTTGGTTGAAAAGCCGAAAAATACAGTCTTAAAGTCATTCGATCAGGAGGTCCAACAAAATAATTGAACCCGTATTCGAAGGTAGCCTGCTACCAGTCAATCCAATATACAAGTACATAAATTATGAATATAAAATGTTTTTTCAGTGTTACACCTTCACTTGTGATCCTGTTCATGGATCTGTTGCATAGTTGTCATTTTTATATATATAAAGCGAGACAAAAAAAAAAAATTGAAACAAAAATTTTTGCTTACTCAATCAATATATTTGATAGCTTTTAGAATCTACTTCGAATTATACACTTGAGAGTAAAAGAAAATTCCCGTAAATACTGAAGTGATATTATAGTTGTCTCAAAAATGTAACAATTATGTAAATTGACACATTTATCCACTTTTAATCAGAGATACTTGGGGACAGGATATTTTAGTCTATTACTATGTACTATAAATTGATAGTTTAATGACAGTGGTCAATGTTTATATGCAGATTATTAGTCATCAGTTGCTTATCAAGTACACCTTCCGAATTACAATCTGTTTAACGAATTGGTGTACACATGTATTTACATACATTATAATCAATTTAAATATTCTTTTTTTTTAATGTTCGTTGACTTTCATTTGAAAGAAAAAAATATGTCAACTATTAAAATTTAAAGAAGTACAAGACCTGTATTATTCTTTTTTTTAAATATACACTTCCCGTTGACGTACGTTTTCCCAGTTGAAAAAAACAGTGATTGTAAATTAAGGAGATTAATTGCAGAAGAAGAGAATGTTTGAAACTATGCTTAATAAAGTATGACGCAATCCCACGGAAATTAAATATTATAAAACATTAAAAAACGAAAATAAGGGACATTTATTTGATAACGACAAACAAAAGCATAAATATAAATATCAAATAATAAATAATAAAAGGTTCATTAAATTTTTCAAAGTCTATCGGAAAAACAAAGTTATGGTCAAAACTATGAAAGACAACTCAAATGAATCGTATGATAGGTAAAGATACGTATATATACGTGGTCTTATGACAGTGAAGTTTAGGCGGGAATCTCAATAGTCACGTGATATATAAAAATCATGCTTTCTTTTGTTTTTCAACATCTTAGAAATATTTGATATTGATAAAATTTATCATGAATGGGTTTTATAGTTTAGGAATACTTAGTTAAAACTTAAGTAATGCATTTAACAAAATTAATTGGTTAGTAATGACCGGTCCCGTTACGTGCGTACGTTAAGTTAGGTACGTATGTCATTTTATTGGAAATCTCTAATAAAACAAAAAGTGAGTAACCGTTTTCATTTTTGAGATACTTAAGAACAGAAGCATAATGTTCCTTGGTTTATTTCTTATTTTTTTTTTTTTTTTTTATTTGTTTATTATTTTTTGTTAGGACTTTTACTTTTGATCCTTTATACGTTATTATATAATATGTAAGGCCTAAAAAGGAAATCAGTTATGTTCCTTTTTGTTTCCCTTCATTTGCCACTTTAAAAACTCTTACCTCCTGGGTTTTTTTTGTAAATTTATTTTCTTTAAAATTTTCCTTTTTTTGTCTCTTTAAGGATTCATTTACGGAAAATATGTAACTAGAAATGGATTAAAAGATTAAATGGATCACAAAAGGTGTACATCTACTCTTAGCAACAATGTGAACATTCTGATCAAAATATCTTAAGTTCTTGCATATTTCATTAGATTTTTAAACACTGCAATAAAACAGACTTTGAGTAAGAGTTATCTTTTCTTAGATGATATGTATCCCCTAAAACAGTATCCTGATAAAACAAAGTTCAGGCATAAAGGATCAACTGACCGATTATTTTGGAAGATCTTAATTGGTCAGGCTATAATAATATATCATATCAACTTTTGTAATAAAATTGATCGACACTCATGGATTTTTGTCTTTTAATTGGGTGTGTGTTATCTTACCTTAGAAACAGCAGCAAATGTTGTCATAAAGTCTGCCTCAGACATTGCACCCGAATCAGAATGGGCAATTTGATTCCTGTAAAACTTGATTCTAGATACTGCCGCTCCTTCACTCATATCAGATGGTTGTGGAAGTTGATCTTGGATAGTTACCTTTGTCAGGTGTCGGAGAAGACACACAATCAATGTTAGGTCGAAGTCATTTGATTGAGGATCGGAACCTAAAGATGAAATTCATAAGGTATTGACTTTAACTCACATATGTTATGAGCTACGTTTCCACAAAAGCTCACTATTCATAACTTTATAACTAATAGTTTGTATACATGTTTTTATATTTACTGATTAGTCTCGTGTATATGAAACGCGTTATAGGTGTACAAAACTATACTCCTAATATTTCTGATCAGTTGACTTTATCTACTATTAAATACTTATTAAATAATTGTTCTTGAAGATCATGAACTATAGACATTATTGATGTGACGAAATTGTTAAAAATGAAGCATTTGTATCGTACATTTTCCTGCGTATGACCTGTTCCCCCTTCTGAGTTGCCTACATTTCATTATTATTTTGTTTATATTTTAGTGACTATTGGTGACTTGTTTTTGTGAGGTTTTAGGTTTTCGACTCTTTGCTTTTTGTTTGTTCTTCGAAGATAATTTATGTCAGAATCTAAGCAAATACAATCTAATTTAAAATAAAACTACAGGAAAAATCGCTTTTAACAGAATGCTTGTCAGTTGTATTAGTTAAATTGGTATTGTCTTTTTTTATTTAATGAAACACGATAGTAGCATTTTTCTAACACATATCGAAATTTACATACATATTTCTTTTTTTTTAATGTTATTTGTTCTTGGTATCTGCACTATCTATTTGTTGTCTCATTTATCACTGGTATCCATAAATAAAATGTATTACAATTTTTTTTTTACTTGAGGCAAATTTGTAAAAACGTGTAATGTGAATATAAACGATTGCACCATAAACAGTTAATATATTCACCTGAAGGAAACAATAAGCTCCACTGCATCTGTGTAATGACATGTTTCTTTTTCAGCTTATCCAGTCTCGTCCAGTTCTTGATACGACTGATTTCAATACACCAGGATTTAACTCTCTATCGAACAGGACTCTAACAGCCTTAGGAGAAAGTCTTATAAGTAAGTTAGCGACTCTAAGAAAATTGGTTTCCTCTTTGGAAAGCACTGGTACTGCTGATGCCATTCTGAAATATTGATCAGTACTTACTTGGTACACATAGTGTTTGCTGGTAGAACTGTATTAAAAAAACTTATAGTAGTTTCGAGAAAAATGCACTCTGATATTTTAAACATTCCATGGTTTGCTCGTACATGTTTGCTTACGAAATATTGAGAATTGGCATCTCACCTGTTTCACCAACCTGCTCAATCGTTGGCTATACATTACAAACACGAATGTTTATTACGGTCATCTCGAGAAAAGGACTTAGAATAGAAAAGATACCATCATATTGTCTCATAATCAGAATGAAATGATTAAATTCTCCCTTTTTAAGCAATAATAGCCTTATCTAATCATTATCATCATGCTAGTCCTAAATCATATGATTTGTCAATTTTCTGTAATAATACACTCAAAGAAAATTGTACAAGAGGGACGAAAGATACCAAAGGGACAGTCAATCTAATAAATATAAAACAAACTGATAACGCCATGGCTAAAAAATATCGTTGTAAAAAGTATTCTTACAAAACAACTGAATTCAGAGGAAAATATTTACCTACAAAATTCAGATGTTACAATTCGATATCATGGGTTGCTCCTTTACACAGTATATCATTTGTCGCTGGTTTTAGTATATTCTTTATACAAAAAAATAGGATTTTTAACAGTTTGAGTTAGTACCTTATTAAGTATTAAAATGCTATATCCAAAATCGAAATAAATCCTATTTCTCATACCTTCGCAAAATGGCGACCAGAAAATATGTTCCTTGGAGTTTTAAATAACTGTAGATGACGATTAAATACTATTTAATTTATATTAAGGTCTTTGTCTGCAACAAATGAAATACGTTAAGTTGTTATGAATCGCGGTCAATGTGCACACAGTTTAAATGACAGTCTTTGTATTTAAACAAAATTAGGTTATCAAAACCATCAACCCATAACGAAAAGATAAAAAAAAAATAACTGGTAAGGTTAGATATACATTTATAAATTTGTCTGACAATGACTTCATTTGCCAATGCATATGAGTGTCTACAATGGTGATATTTCTACCGTAAAATTATATATAATATTTGGTACAATTGAATCAATTTATTGAAAACAGATTGGCATATTCTCACACCGATAGCTTCTTTAACAGTTACTACTTAGCAAATCCAATATACAACAGTATAACAGTGCTTATCTAGTTCTTAATTAAGCGTTTTGTTTGTACTACTATCATGACAGTAATATTAGTCCTGTAAGATATTTTTCATTCTATTTCAGACGTTACTAGCTAGACATGCTAGATGGCTTCGTTCAAATATTTATTCATGTTTTTTTTTTGCAGCCATTCAGATTCAGGTTTTACGAAATGCATTTATGATAATTGCATAATAAATCTAAAAAAAGTCAAGTGGGTTACTACGACATATAGTTTGTACATGTTTTTCTTACAATTTATCAAAACATATATAAAAAAACTAGCTGATATAAATAATAGGAAATATGATATGATTGCCTATGAGACAACTACATGTACAATGATGTAGCCACCAGAGTTCAATTGAAATGGATATACACATGACAAATATGAACAATTTAAACCAGAACTACGCCCTTGTTTATAACTCAAGAAATATGCCTGACATTAACAAAAGAAAACCACTGAAATACAGACTCCTAACTTTGTACAGGCATTTTAAGAACGTGGCGGGGTTAATTTAGTTTGTAATTGCTTATCCTTTCCCTTACCTGGGACATTGATGTAACAGCCCGACATAATAAAAGCTGTTTAATACATTTGTAAAACTACAAAAGTTGGTACAGGGCGCAAAAAAAAATCACAAAAACAATAACCATATCACTGAATGTACTCGTCATTGTAAGCTAGTGCAAACCCAAACAGATTTGATACATTGTTCAAGTTCTTTGAGACTACAGAATCAATCAGTACACACCCAACAGATTAAGGGTAAAGATGTCTTACATAATTTGACTTTTGAAGTCTATTATATTGAAAATAGAAATAGAAGCACATTTTTTGTTTCAATCTTTGTTATTCCTCGTATAAGACATGCATTAGTCTCTGTACCATACACATCTTGCAAACAGTTTTTTGTTCGGTTACCATCAGAATTGGTGAAAATGACAAAATCCAATGCTAAACAACGTTTTTGTTTTAGATGTTGTTTTCGGAAAATATTCTTTGAATGCTTTCATCCTTAACTCCTGGGAATGGGAGACAGGGCGAATTAAGAAGTTGTTAAGAAAACAAAACCCTCAATTAGTGGTGACATGTAGATCATAGTTATATCATTTGGCCAGAGATTGTTTGTCTTCGATATCATTTAAGCATTTTAACTTGCAGTCAGGAGAAAAAATATGTCTCTCATAGAAAGAAAAAAATTCAGCAAGTTGTATATTTCTAATGACGTTGTTTATCATCTAAAAGATGAAACAATGATGACGTTCAACTTCTTTCCTTTACTCGGTGTTATGTTTAAAGAAAGTAAGATTGGGAATGTTGATTTCATAAAAAAAATAAAAAATCAGTTTATTCAAAACAAAATTGAAAATTTTAGAAGTAAAACTTACTTATAGTTCATGGCACTAGCCCTCTTAGTTTTATGTTATAATTCGATTGTGATTGGAAAAGATAAATACGATATCATGTTTCAAAATATAGCTGATGAAACGCGTATCAGGAAATATCCATCCAAAACTTCGATTTTGTCAAAACTTCAAAATCTAAAAAAACATGTATCTAACAAAAACAGATTTTACATTCTGTATAAAACATGACAAAATATTTGACATAATTTCACATACCTTAGCAAACTTTATTATCCAATGTATCTTAAGACACGGTGACACGGCGTTCATCAGTAGTAGGTGCCAATTGGAATCACTCGATGAACAACATGGCGACTGTACCATAATGATTACAAATGAATTACAAACGATGCATTTCAATCGTATATTGAAAGACATTGAAAACGGACACAACTTGGAGGTTTTTGCTAGCATCCGAATGAAATTTGAAAAAATACAGGTTTTTGTTGTTGGCATATTCAGAAAAATCTAATGCAAAATTTTCTTCTTCAAGAATTGATTATACAACTGCACTGCATGTCATCGCAGCAAAAGGCTATTTTCATATCTCAAAATATCTACTGGAAAAAATAGAAAACAGATATATTCACCTGATAGTAAAAATGTGTCTCATTTGCATATCGCCTCCTTGAACGGTCATTGTGAACTTACACATTTGTTTCTTAAATATGGTGCTGTGATTAATCAGAAGAACAGGGAAGGATATACCCATTTGCTCTTAAGTTGTAATTACGGACATGTAAACGTTATTGAAATATTGTTAAATATGTAAATGTAAATAAATGTGATAAATATGGTTGGTCTCCCGTACATATTGAAGCGTCAGATGGCAAAACTTCTAATTAAGTACAAAGCAAAAGTGAACAAACAGATGAATAACGGAATGACACCATTGTACCTAGTTGTAACTTTAGTCATTTATTGGCAGTAGAACTATTACTAGAGAGCAAAGCAGATGTTAAAAATGTGAAACTGAAGGATGGTTTCCGATAAATATAGCTTGCCTAAAAGAGTTTTATGACATAGTTGAAGTACTAATTTGTTATGGCGCAGACGTAAATAAAGATACCAATGCTTGACAAACACCACTGTTTATCGTTTGTAGAGAAAATCATGAGTATATTGAAATTATCCTGAAGCATGGTTCAGCGATTAATAAAGGGGATGAGAATGAAATAACGCCTTTACATATGGCGTGTAAAAAAGGTAAATCAGACATAGTCAAGTTATTAAGCGAATTCGGCGTCTCAACAAATAAATGTAGTAACAGTGGCGAAACTCCACTGCATTGTTTGTGTTATCATGATGATAACCCAATCGAACAATCAATCATCAATGGGTTATCAATTAATGAATTTGATAAAAGTGGAGATATGCAATCAGTTTCAGCAAAGGATAGCACTGAAGATGTCAATTAAACATTAAACATCTACGCAAACACGATGCAGATATAAACTATAATACAAAGAATGGAAGGAATCCTATTTACTTGGCTTGTTCGTGTAAATTTGGAAGCAGTAAAATGGATGCTTCATCACGAAGCGGACGCAAAAAGATATGAAGACAATCGATGGACCCCATTACATATTGCTTCTGCAAATGGAAATTCAGATATAGTAAATATATTGTTAAAAAATAGTGCTTCCATAGACCATTGCAATACAAATGGTTTTACCCCGTTTCTTTTAGCCTGTTCCTATGGGAATACAAATATAGCGGACATCTTAATCAAAGAGGGAGCTGTAGTAAATAAAGATGACGGGACTGGAAACCCCGCATTATATTTAGCCTGTAATCTCAGACATAATGAAATAGCTTTAGCATTAGTTGAGAATGGTGCAGAGGTTAACAGTCATGATAAAAAAGGTCGAACTTCATTATATTACACAGTGCTGCTGAGGATGGAAAACCGAACTTATTTTAATTTTGATGGAACATGAGGTAGATGTAAACTTCCAAATGAATAATGGAATCACATCTATTTATGTTGCTTGTCAGAAAAATCATTTAGCAGTAGTTAAGATGCTGCTCACTTATAAAGCAGGCTTAAATAGATGTGAGAAAAATGGATGGAGTCCATTACTTGCAGCATCTAATTTCAACCATAAGGCATTATTTGAATATCTGTGTGATCACAGTGATGCTTTTGCAAATATCTCTAATAAAGAGGGTGAAACGCCATTATACATTGCTTGTGAAAATGATAATGTAGATTTAGTGAAGTTATTATTAAAACATGGTGCTGCCATTAGTGATAGGGATGAAAATGGTTTCACTTCGTTCCATAAAGCGTGTTCCAAAGGTAATAGCAATATAGTAGAACTGTTAATCAAGGAGAATCAATATTTCTTTGTCGTTAATTCTTGCATAACCATCACATATTCAGTCTTTTGTGTCGAAACGTCATTTTTGAGTATTAATATATATAAAAAATCAGACCATTTGCAGTTATCCAATTCGACCAAGTCAATATCAAGCAATAAGCCAATAGCAACCTTCATAAAAACCAGCACAACGAAATAGAGGGTAACATAACAAAATTACCGGACTCTAATGAAAATTCATCACGCATTCGCTTACAAAAAATGGCAAAAACAAAAGTTCGTAGTATTAAAATATTCGATTTTTCTACACTGTACACAAGTATTTCCTATTCCAAACTGAAAGACAAAATTGAAAGAGCTGGTATTGCTTTGAAACATTAAAAAGAATGGCCAACGTAGATACAAGTGTCTTGTCTTAGGCAGGGATTTATCTCACTTTGTAATGAATCACTCTGATTCAAACAAACAATTCTCTGAAGCTGACATTATCAAGATGCTTAATTTCTTGACTGACAGCATACGTTTGGAGGACGTGTTTTTCAACAGATTGTCGGCATTCCAATCGGAACCAATTGTGCCCCTCTTCTTGCCGACTTGTTCCTATATTATTTTGAGGCTGGCTTCATGAAGGAACGTCTTTAACTTTTCTTTCCGCTATATAGATGATGTTCTCTCACTAATTAATCAAACTTTGGTGACTATGTTGTCCCATCGTTCATGTACTAGAGATAAAGGATACACCAGATAGAGCTAAGTCTGCCTCATATCTTGATTTACATCTAGCAATTGACAGTGAGAGTCGGTTGAAAACAAAATTGTACAACAAAAGAGATGATATCAGCTTCCCAATTGTGAACTTTCAATTTCTATGTAGCAACACTCCAGCAGCGCCTCCATACGGAATATATATATAATTTTTCATTTTTATCCTTATAGAATATACAGCTTAGATCAAATTTGAGTACATATTGTTATTGCAATACATGTGTTTACCCTGCTATTAGTTTAAACCTTATTAAATGTGAAAATATAATGTATATACATGTACCTCATGGTGACGAAATGGGAACAGCTAAACATTCTAAGGTATTTTCGTATGCTTCGACAAATGAATTTCGTATTGGTACTATTAGAGTCGAAATAATTCCTTCGTCAACATAGATTTGCATTATATTTGACGATATTTAACTCATCTCTAACGATCAGTGTGAAATAACAACAAATATAATGCCTATAAATGTTAAAAAGAGCATAAATCATAACATATAGATTAATAATTTCTTTATTGATTTGTTCTATGGTGTATTGTCCGAACAACCCTAAAATTGTATATGTAAATAACATTTACTAACTTTCGTGCAGTCGACATGCTTTTCTTGATTTATCTGTCAGGAATGCACAAACATAATCTTTCTAGTCTAGGGATTCATTTATATGTATGTGGTAACGTTAGGAGTTATATGAACATAAACCTAAAGGATCAGCTAACCTTCATCGTGATTCTCTACCCGAATCTTAGAAAGATGAATAATTTCATGATAAATTGAAAAACATCATATAGATGATTATATAGATCTTATAAAAACGCACAAGCAAAGTACGTGAAATAAAGGCAACAGTAGTATACCGCTGTTCAAAACTCATAAATCCAGGGACAAAAAACAAAATTGGGGTAACAAACTAAAACCGAGGGAAACGCATTAAATATAAGAGGAGAACAACGACATAACACCGAAACGTAACACACACAGAAACGGACCAAGCATCAGACAAAACACCACGAGAATAACAAATATAACATGAAAACCAAATACATGAATTAGGAATAGACAAGTACCGTGCCACGTCTGATCTCAATATCTCAAAAATAAGAGAAAACACAAACGACTCAACGTTAAAATGCAACACACA
Organism: Mytilus edulis; assembly: GCF_963676685.1. Taxonomy (NCBI): domain Eukaryota; kingdom Metazoa; phylum Mollusca; class Bivalvia; order Mytilida; family Mytilidae; genus Mytilus; species Mytilus edulis. The sequence continues at coordinate 19,676,881 of NC_092356.1, read as the reverse complement.
CAGAAACGAACAATAATATAACAATGGCCATCTTCCTGACTTGGTACAGGACACTTTTAAAGGGAAATAACAGTGGTGGGTTGAACCTGGTTTTGTTGCATGCCAAACCTCGCACTTTAATGGCAAAGTTAAATATAACATTGAAATGACAACATAATATTACAGGACTACAATACAAATAAATAGGAGAACATATTAGACAAAGAAAAACATGATTAATAGATAACAAAAAGCATCAGGTTTAAAATTCAATACGCCAAAAACGCGCCTTGTCCACACAGGACTTACAAGTGACGCCCAGATATAAAAGATCGAAAGAGAAAAAAGTACAAAGTTGTACAGCACTAGAGATAAAAAGTTGAAAAGGTTTCGCCAAATACGGCATTGTTTTTATGCCCGGGATAAGAACATTCTTATTATATAGAACAATTCATGCTATTGCAAACAGTAAATTTTATCAAATGAATATGAAAGAGATATACATAAAGAAACTGAAGTATTAACTAATTACAGAAAACTAAACCCGAATACATAACGCCCAGATATAAAAGATCGAAAGTGAAAAAGGTACAAAGTTGTACAGCACTGAAGATCAAAAGTTGAAAAGGTTTTGCAAATACGGCATTGTATGTATGCCCGGGATAAGAACATCCTTATTATGTAGAACAATTCATGCTATTGCAAACAGTAAATTTTAACAAATGAATATGAAAGAGATACAATGTATACATAATGAAACTGAAGTATTAACTAATTACAGAAAACTAAACCCGAATACATAATGCTATTAAAGTTTAACACAGAATAGACACACCCGAATCAGTCCAGGCGTCAACGTAATTACAAAAATGTGACGTCACATACGATGGCGAAAAGGTACAAACGTTATGTCACATTTGAATTTATGAAATTTAGAAACAGCATGACGTCACATATGAAAAACTATCAAAGTGAGATAGATTTAGGATTGATTTAAGATTATATCAGAACTAAATACTGATAATTAATTTAAACAAAATGCATATTGCAATACTTATTAAAAGCAATTAACTGTAATATATATATGTCCAGTTTGTTATGAATCCAACTTCAAACGTAAATAATCGTACAAAATTTAATATAATTAATAAAGGCGGTGATTAATTTTTCTATTCGTAACAATAGCTGTAAGCATCAACTGTACTACCGGTTAGCCGGTTAGTCGTATGAAAGATTAGCAAGTTAACTAGTATGGGTAAACTGTTATTTTGACAACATTTAAACAAATAACATTTAAAACAAATACTATTGCCAGACACAAGGATAAACAGTTCTTCTGAATAATCCGTATAGAAATGTAACAAAACAAGAGAAACACATATCTCGTAAAATAACGAAAATTAAAATAACAGTACACACAACAGACATAAAACTTAGTACTGAGCAACACCCATCCTGCCATTCAGGCTCGTGAATAATTTTATATACCTGTCCCAAGCCAGTATTTCAGTGGTTGTCGTTGGTACCATTTTCGTAAATTGATTTCTTTGAATTAAATTGTAAAAGTCTTCTTAATTTAATTCGGAACCCGTCGAGCTTCTCATGGAAGTAGAAACCCAGTAATAAATATAATTCAGTAGGTCACATTTGAATAAAATATTACAAAATTGGTACGACATGAGGAACATACTCATCGTCATATTTAAGTTGACAAGTTTACAGTACAAACTAACATTGAGTCAGCTCCAAATATAAAATACATTGTATGTATTTATCAAAGTTGTACAAAAGTCGAATATGTAAGAGTTTTGTATTTGTTTATAGTTAACACGTGTTTAGTTATTTATAGTAAGGTCGGTTTGAATGGGGTTTAAAAGTTTCATGCACGAATGAATTCAGGCAGTTTAAAATCATTCGAGCCATTTCAGTTTAAGTGACCAGTAGCACTTTTTCAAAATAAATAATATAATAAATTTATATTATTTATTTTCAGATTTGATGACCATTAGTATGCGGTAACCAGTACCAGCTGAGAATGTTTGGTGTATTGATTTCATTAAACATATACGAATAATACACTGTGCACTTGTCTCTTCAAGTGGGGTCTCCCATGTGAGAGTTTGTAGTTATTTGATAAATATTTTATATTCGTTTGAGTTATATTCGAATTCGAATTTAAGAATAGATTATGTGAGTGAAAAAATATTTTTACAATCGTAACTTGTTGATAATTCAAAAATTAATCTAACCTTATGATATCCATGATATCCGTATTGTAGACAAAATAGAGCAATGAATACAAATATATCAAAAACGTAAAATGTTTAAAGAAAACCGAAAGAGTTTGGAGCTCATTGTCGCTCAGGCATGAAAATACGTTTTTTTTTTGTGTTATTAAAATTTGCTGTTACAAAATGATAGAAATTATTATAAATTAAGGAATGTATCTCCCTCATGCAAAGCTCTGATTCCTTTCACGGATTTGGTTATACTTTTTGGACCTTTTGGATTATAGCTCTTCATCTTTTATATAAGCTTTGGATTTCAAATATTTTGGCCACGAGCATCACTGAAGAGACATGTATTGTCGAAATGCGCATCTGGTGCAAGAACATTTATACCGTTAATTTTATTACTATCACTGTGTCGATGCCTCTGCTGGTGGACTATTAGTCCCCGAGGGTATCACCAGCCCAGTAGCGAGTACTTCGGTACTGGTATGAAAATACGGATTTTTTTGTGTTATTAAAATTTGCTGTTACAAAATGATAGAAATTATTATAAATTAAGGAATGTATCTCCCTCATGCAAAGCTCTGATTCCTTTCACGGATTTGGCTATACTTTTTGGACCTTTTGGATTATAGCTCTTCATCTTTCATATAAGCTTTGGATTTCAAATATTTTGGCCACGAGCATCACTGAAGAGACATGTATTGTCGAAATGCGCATCTGGTGCAAGAAAATTGATACCGTTAATTTTATTACTATCACTGGGTCGATGCCTCTGCTGGTGGACTATTAGTCCCTGAGGGTATCACCAGCCCAGTAGCCAGTACTTCGGTACTGGTATGAAAATACGGATTTTTTTGTGTTATTAAAATTTGCTGTTACAAAATGATAGAAATTATTATAAATTAAGGAATGTATCTCCCTCATGCAAAGCTCTGATTCCTTTCACGGATTTGGCTATACTTTTTGGACCTTTTGGATTATAGCTCTCCATCTTTTATATAAGCTTTGGATTTCAAATATTTTGGCCACGAGCATCACTGAAGAGACATGTATTGTCGAAATGCGCATCTGGTGCAAGAAAATTGATACCGTTAATTTTATTACTATCACTGGGTCGATGCCTCTGCTGGTGGACTATTAGTCCCTGAGGGTATCACCAGCCCAGTAGCCAGTACTTCGGTACTGGTATGAAAATACGGATTTTTTTGTGTTATTAAAATTTGCTGTTACAAAATGATAGAAATTATTATAAATTAAGGAATGTATCTCCCTCATGCAAAGCTCTGATTCCTTTCACGGATTTGGCTATACTTTTTGGACCTTTTGGATTATAGCTCTCCATCTTTTATATAAGCTTTGGATTTCAAATATTTTGGCCACGAGCATCACTGAAGAGACATGTATTGTCAAAATGCGCATCTGGTGCAAGAAAATTGATACCGTTAATTTTATTACTGCTTCTAAATTTGTTCATCACTGTAGCTTAACACAGCTCCATGGGTAACAAGTAGCTCAATAATGTCAGTGCAATTGTTTTGAATAGCGTAGTATAAAGGAGTATGCCGATTTCGATCTGTGACATTGATGGTTGCATTATTTTTCAACAACAATTCAGTTATACCCCTATCACCAGATGCCGCCGAAACATGAAGTGGTGTCCATCCATCTTCCGATTCATACTGCCTCGTCTTATTAAACTCTACTCCACGTTTCACTAATAATTCGACTACATCAGTGTGTCTGTTTTGCCAAGCTTTATCATAATGATTTATGGCAGCACCGTGTTTTAATAATAATTGTACTACATCTTCGTTACCTTCTTGACATGCAAGATACAATGGCTTTGAACCATATACATTGGAAATGTTAACCAATGCATCACTGTGATGACATAAATATGCTACTACTTCCTTATGATTGAAATAAGTAGCAACATGTAATGGACTCCATCCAATTTCATCAGATTTGTTTATGTCAGCTTTATAACTTAACAATTTATATACTGCTTCGGAATGGTTTTCCCTACAAGCCATATAAATCGGTGTCATGCCATTTTTCATTTGAAAGTTAATGTCTGCAGCATGTTCCATCAACATTTCAATGATATCAATATTTCCGTTTGCAGCGGCACTGTTTAGTGCAGTTCTGCCATATTCATCAGCACTGTTTACTGCTGCGTTGTTTTCGAGCAATAACTTAGCTACTTCTTTATGGTTTGCATAAACAGCAATGTATAATGGACTCCATCCATTTTCCTCACATTTGTTTATGTCAGCTTTATATCTTAACAGCATTTTGACTGCTTCTAAATGGTCATGCTCAGAAGCTATATAAATAGGTGTCATTCCATTATTCAGTTGTACGTTTACATCTGCATCATGTTCCATCAAAATTAAAATAAGCATCGTGTTTCCATCTTTAGCAGCAAAGTAAAGTGCAGTCCGACCATGTTTATCAAGACTATGCACGTCTGCACCTTTTTCGAGTAATAGCTTAGCTATTTCATTATGACCATGGTAACTCGCTAAAAGTAATGACGACTTTCTAGTCTCGTTAACACCATTAACTCCTGCGCCCTCTTTGATTAATATTTCTACTATAGTTTTATTTCCATATGAACAAGCTAAATGAAACGGGGTATATCCCTTTGCATTGCAATAATCAATAGAAGCACCCTTTTTTATTAGTAGTTTTACTATATCCTCATTCATATTTTTACAAGCAATACGTAATGGCGATTCGCCTGTTTTATTACAACGGTTTACCTCTGCATTACCGTGATGACAAAGATATCGCACTATTTCCTTGTGGATGCCATAAGTAGCCACGTGTAATGGACCCCATCCAGTTTCATCACATTTGGTTATGTCAGCTTGATAAGTAAACAAAAGTGTTACTGCTTCTAAATGGTTTTCCCTACAAGCTATATAAATTGGCGTCATTCCATTATTCATTGGAAAATCTAAGTTTGCACCATGGTTCATCAGAATATTAATTAGATCGTTATTTCCATCTTCAGCGGCAGTGTGGAGTGAAGTCCGACCATTTTCATCACTTGCGTTTACTTCGGCACCATTTTCGAGTAATGCTAAAGCTATTTCATTATGCATGTTGTTACAAGCTAAAAGTAATGGCGTGTTTCCAGTTTCGTTCACTTTTTTAACTATTGCGCCTGCTTTAATTACCAATTCTACAATATTTTTAACACCATTAGAACAAGCTAAATGAAACGGGGTTAATCCATTTTCATTGCAATGATTAATGGAAGCACCATGTTTTAATAACAATGTTACTATGTCTTCATTGCCTTTGTGACAAGCAAGGTGCAATGGCAATTCGCCTACTTTATTTGACAGGTTTACTTCTACAGCACTGTGATCACATAAATATGCCACTAATTCTTTATGGTTGTCATGAGAAGCAATATGTAATGGGCTCCATCCACTTTTCTCAAATTTGTTTATGTCCCCTCTATTACGTAACAGCAGTTTAACAGATTCTAAATGATTATTCTCACTAGCTATGTACATTGGTGTCATTCCATTTTTCATTTGACAGTTTACGTCTGCATCATATTCCATCAAAAGTTTAATGAGATCTGTATTTCCGTTTTCGGCGGCAGTGTGTAATGAAGGTCGACCATGTTCATTTGCACGATTAACTTCTGCACCATTTTCGAGTAATAACTTAGCTCTTTCATTATCCATATCGGTACAAGCTAAAAGTAGTGGTGAATATCCAGTATCGTCAACCATATTAACATTGTTTTGATATTCCTGATCACAAAATAATTGTAGGGGAGTGAATATACTTTTAATGCAATGATTTGGGGAATCATCCTCGATGTCGAATAATACTTCAACTATGTCTACATTACCCTCCTGAGAAGCCAAATGTAATGACATTATTTCATTCGCATCTCCTCTATAAATCGCTGAGCCATGCTTGAGTAATAATTTTACTATATTCATATGATTTCGCCTATAAGCGTTATACAGTGGTATTTTTCCAGCATTGTTATTTTTATTCACATTTGCACCATGGGAAATTAATTCTTCATCTATATCAATAAACCCTTCCAGGCAAGCTTTATTTAAGGGAGACCATCCTTCATTTTCACATTTGTTAACATCGGCGTTCCTCTCGAGTAATAATTTTACTGCCATTAAATGACCAACGTGACAGGCTAAGTACAATGATGTCATTCCGTTTTGCATTTGCTTGTTTACATCTGCCTTGTGATGAATTAAAAGTTTGATTATGTCGGTATCACCATCATACGCTGCCATATGTAGTGGATACCAACCGTCTTTGCCACATATGTTTACATTTGCATGTTTTTTTAACAGAGCTTGAGTGGTTTTCAGATATCCCTTGTAACAACTTGCAAGTAAAGGGGTGTATCCAAAAATGTCAATTTGATCAATTTCAGCACCACTGTTAAGAAACAAGTCTGCAATTTCATGGTGTCCATTTAAATATGCCTTGTGTAAAGGAGACCTATTGTTAAGATCGAGGAAATGTATATGTTCTCTGTTTTTGTCGAGTAGATATTTTGAAATATTATAATAACCTTTAGCCGCAGTGACGTGTAATGGAGTTGCGAAATCATTTATTGACGAAGAAAATTTTGGATTCATCTTCTCCAAGTATCGTATTAACAAACTTCTATAGCTTTTAAATTTCATTTGAATGCTAGCAAACACCTCCCAGTTATGGCCATTTTCAATGTCTCCGAATATACGTTCGAAATACATTGTTTCTAATTCGTCTGATATCATTATGGTACAGTCGCCATGCTGTTCATTCAGGGAAATTAATTGGCACCTACTACTAATAAACGCCGTGTCTCCGTGTCTTAAAATGCATCGAATAATAAATTGTGCTACAGTATCAGAAATAATGTCAAAAATTTTATCGTGTTTGGTACAAAATACAGAATTTTTTTCTGATAGATACATATATTTTAGATTTTGAATATTGGACAAAATTGACGTTTTAGATGGATATTTCCTTGTATCAAGTTCATCGAATAAATCTTGTAACATGTTATCGTATTTTACATGGCCAATCTGAAGACCTTCTTTCTCGATTGAGTTATTTGATAAAACTAAAAGTGCAAAAACTATGAACGATACGTCTTTTTTACTTTTAAAGTTTTCAATTTCGTCCTTTAGAAACTCATTAGGATTTTGAAAAAAATCAACATTCCCCATATTCTGTTCATTAAACATAAAACATAGCAAAGGGAAAAAGTTGTACATCATTATGATTTCATCATTTAGTTGACTCACAACATTCTTAGTAAGATATAACTTGCTGATTTCTCTTCTTTCCACTAAAGATAAATGTATTTCATCCGATTGCAAGTTGAATTGCTCAAATGGTTGAGAAGATAAGCTATCTCTAACATTATCATAAAGATATGATCTGCATGTTACCATTACTTTAATGATTTTATTTTTTAATAACATCTTAATACGTCCTGTTTCAGACTCCCAGCAGTTAAGGTTGCATTCATTTAAAGAATATTTGCCGAATACATCATCCAAAACAAAGAGTTGTTTAGCATTATAATTCGTCAATTTCAATAATTCTGATGGTAACCAAATAGGTAGAACTGTGTAGCCTTCGGTTTCTTGCATGTGTATGGCTATATGATAAGCAAGTGCAGATTTGCCAGATCCAGGTATACCAGTAATAATAGTGCATTGATTGTCTTTGACCACTTTAATTAATCTAGTAGCAGCTTCAGTCACATGAAACTTCTCTAATTTCTTTTTCCATTCAGCGATTTCCTCATTTTGAATACCTGCAATAATAATGTAAGTAATGCAAAATGTAATTATATAAATAATTTAACAATTCAGTTTGTTGTACAATCCTTAAATATGTTCAATAAGATATGCATGTCAAGGAAACGAAAGGTGAAACATAAGTCAAATTTGCTATTGAGGTCACACAGGTAAATTATCGAATAAAATGAAAGAGTAAGTACTCTCCTAAGGAACCCTCAAACCCAAAGCGACCTAAAGTCAACGATGTATTAATACTGGAATGGTGGTAAGCGTTATGGAGAAAGGGACACTCAAAGTATGACTAAATCCATATAAATTTAACTTTCCTTGGATTTGGGGGTCTTAGTCTTGTAACGATTTATTAACCCAGAGTTTCAGAAAAAGAATATGTTAGAATTAATGAAATTAACTATATATTCCATACATAACGAGAAAATTTTGTTTCGATTAAAATAAGAAAAGACATGTAATTGATGCGCATGTCTCGTATTACTACCTCAGCAATATCAAAAACTGTAATAAATTTCAAATGAATATCGCTTATTTACGTATAATGTTTATTATTCTGTGTATATAACGATAACTCTGGATAAAACGAACATTTTGATAGTAACACATACCTCATAGTGCCTTTAATTCATTTGAATAATTGTCTTTAAAAACTTACATTGTATATTTTGTCTTTCCAAATTCAACGTTTCAATTTGAGTAGTAAGTTCTTCAATTTGCTTTTCTTTTTTTAGCAAATTCTACATACATTTCATGGAATGAATAATCTAGGTCAGCGTGTTGCAATTTTTTGCATTCAGATTTCATGGTCGGACAGATAATTTCTATAGCCTGAAAGAAATAAACAGTTTTATAGGAGAATTATAGCTAAAGTGTATGAATGCTCCGAAAGGGCAAGCAGGCTCCATATGTAGCGCCTGTCGTGTTGTCATTGTAAGTACATTTTCGGTGATAAGTCTCATTTTAGTTATGTAATAGTTTGCGGAAAAGCAAACGACATTATGATTACGACAATTGGATCATATCTGTCGTCATTTGTGAAGCAGATAGCTCTTAATGGTCAATCAAATAGTGATGTCGTCCATTGAGTTTTAAAAAAGATGAAATCAATTTAAAAACTTGAAACTATTAGTTTTACAGCTCTCCTATAAACAGCAACCCTCAATCAAGGAAACCATTATATGAAACGCAAGATCTGATATACAGTATCAACTGGATGATTTATCTAATCCAGTTGCAGGCGCTGGAAATTACAAAGTTGAGAAATATATTTTATTTTGTTTGAAATTTTTTTCCCCGTTTGGTATTTGTAGTAATCATATATAGATGGGAACTAGTGTAACTAATTCTGGAACTAGTTCTGCAAGAGTATGTACTATTTATAAAGTTTGATGTTACGTGCACATACACGAGCAAAGTTATGGCGGTTTCTACGGGTGGGGTTTTATGGTACTATATAAAGTTTGGCATTTAAATGTATTAGTATCGAAGATGCTCGCAATTACGTCGAATCGCACGAAGTTAGTCACATTAATGGCTGCTATGTTTATTACATGTACTTATATCATGTTGTTTTTATCGAAGAAACCTGTATTATAAAGTTGAATACAATTTGTATCGCAAGAGAAGATAATATTGTTACTGCGAGCAACTAACCCTATTTCTGTGTTTGTTTGTTTAAAGCCTATTGAATTTAGAGTAGAAATGTGTTACATTCGAACGAGCAGAGCGAGGGAGAATTTAAACTGTAATTATCTCTTAAAGTAAAGAACCGACCCTAATTGTCAATTTCATGTTGTAAATCAAACTTTGAAGCCAACAAATATGCTAATGATATCCTTTATTTTATATCTCAACATAGTAAACAAACAACAAATTCTTTATTGAAAGGACAGAATCTAAAAACCGAACAGGAATTAGTTAGGGATAATACTAGGTTCTTTTCATTTTTCAATAAACTCTCCAATATGACGTCTTCCTCATCTGAATAAAATTCTGTAAACAAAGTATGGATACACATGTTATAAATAATGAAAATAGTTATATAATATTTGTTTTATATTTTCTACTGGATAATTTTCTCTCCTGGTGGATCTATCAGTTTCTAAGGGAAACATCGGTACTCTGTCGATGTTGCCGTTTTACTGTAAATGTTTTGATTATAAAATACGTCTCTATCAAAACTTAGTTCAGTGGCCACTAAAACAGATTACTTTTTGGTTTGTAGTTTTACTCTTTCGGTTTTGATACTAATGTATGTGTCTCTCCAAACTATACGTATGTGAAAGACAACATGTAACAGTCGTATTTTTTCTCGTATGCTTTGTCACGAGTATTTTGTACATTGAAAAAGCATTCGAAATACACAAAATATATTAATCATTGTTAACATGTGATATTTTAAACATAGTCTCAAGTATAACCATGAAGGTTCGTCTTACTAAGAAAATGCTTTAAAAAAACTTAAAATAAATAAAATAATAAAAACACAGTACTCCAAGGAAAATTCAAAACGGAAAGTACCTTATCAAATGGCAAAATCAAAATCTCAAAAACATCAACCAAATGGAAAAACAACTGCCATATCCCTGAATTGGTACAGGCATTTACTTGGTGAATTAAACCTGGTTTAATAGCTAGCTAAACGTGTTTCTTGTATGACATTCGCCATAAATTCCAGTTTAATAATAAAGTTGAGATTATGTATGGTAAGTTATGTTGATCGTTATGATGATTCATGATTAAATAACATTAAAATCGTATTCGATGAAAGAGGGACGAAAGATACCAAAGGAACAGTCAAACTCATAAATCTAAAACAAACTGACAACGCCATGAAAGTAGCAAGGACGTTACGGATAACTTGATTGATTTTAAGATGATCTATATATTGTTCAAGTTATTATAATATATTATATGAAGATTTTTAATCAACGATACTCGAGAATCCTTTGTTTTTCTTTGATTCAATTTTCTTTTCTTTTGTGGTATGGTAACTCACCTCGGAAACATCAGCAAATGTTGTAATGAATTCTGTGTCCAGCATGATACCTGAGTCGGAATGAGCAATTTGATTTCTGAAGAACTTAATTCTAGATACCGCCGCTCCTTCACTAGTGTCGAATGGTTGCGGTAGCTGGTCCTGGATAATTAAGTTCGTCAGGTTTCGGAGAAGACAGACCATTAATGTCAAGTCGAAGTCATTCGAATTAGGATCGGAACCTGAAAATGAACTTTAATAAATATTATTGGTAGCTTACATATATTGTGAGTTTTGTTTTCACTTACCTCAGATATTTTAGGTTAATATTTCATTTATAAAAACTTATTCATTACGGCTTTTGCATCCTATTTATATTTGGCTTACAATTGTTTAAATAACCATGAGGGATTCGATGGAGCTAATTGAGGACTCGATGGACATGATGGGCTAATAGAGGATGCTTACCTTTCCGATTCAACTGAGTTTGAATACTTGCATATTTTGATGTTGATTTTTGGGCTGAAGTTTGTCATTAGGTTGTAGTTATACGACTCAGTGTTTTATTTCCTTTTTTATATTGACTCCCTGATTGATTTATTGTTCTCTCTTCCACTGTTCGAAAAATTCCAAACAAAATGTATGACTGTATTTTTTTTTAAAGTGTTCAATTAAATACATCAATAAAATCAATTTAATTTCGAATGCTAGAATTACAAAAAAACGTCTTATAACAGAAAAATTTTCAACTGCCTATTTTTTCTTTTAAAAAACGGTTACATATATCAAGAATAACCAAGATATAACAAAGTTCACGTATTAGTTGATGTGAAATGATATATGTTATAGAAACTATTTTAAGAAGTCGGATTTTTTTCAAACTCTTATTGTTTTTAGTTCATTGGTTTGAGGAAGGACCACCTTCGTCCCAAATTTATACATTCTTAAGTTGGGAGTCTTAACTATTAAATACCAAACAATAACTTTTTCAAACTGAATTTTGTTCTAAAAGAGTTTATGGACCATAATGTACCTAGTGATAGGATTATTCAAACTTGTGTAAAGGAGTAGGTCCAGTCAGACCCCTTTTTGGCCCCAAAAAAAAAGCAGTTTTACAAAATTGTAAAATGTAAACTTTTATCTGTTTATTGAAAAGTAAAATATTTCTTTCATATAGATATGTGTTGTTTTGACAATACTTCGCAGATGTATCGGGTTCCATGATCATTAACTCTAAATTATTGAAATCTTCACAATTTTACCATTTGAGTAAAAATTAGACGGTTTCCGTTTTAAATGGAAATGGCCGCATTTGTGTACATTTTTACTATTTAAATGTAAGTTTGAATTTAATGATACTACTTTTAAACATATATACAGGTAGAGGATGAAAACGGATGCGGCCACTTTCATTGACAAACACCATGATATAATTGCATATTTGATAGATTTTTTTTAAGCTTGAACTAGCGTGTCTTTAATGACTAAATCAAACCAAATCTTTCACATAAACTAATTAAATCTTCTACAGTAGACATTTAAGTGTTTAAAAACTGTCCAAAATCTTTCATCAGATGAACCTGAAGTTTTAGGCCAAAATCGACCCTTACAGGACCTACTCCTTTTCTGTGCATGGTGTCCTAAAAGGACAGCTGCGTCTACAATGAATTTTACTGATCATTTTAATGTAATTTGTAATGCTCTTTTTGACTGTCACATTTGACCGATGGGTTAATTTTACAAAAGCACAATTCTGCATTGATTTCGTTAAAAAAAATTCTATCAACGGGAAGATTCTAATTTCTTATAACTTAATTAATTAATACGTATGAATTGTCTTAACCAACATGACTGATCGATCGATAAGTTCTGTTTTAGAATGTTTAGGTTGTATTTATTCTCAATTCTTAAGGTTTCTAAATCGATTCGAGGACTATGTTTTTATTTTCATCCTATTGCCTTCATTAAATCTTTAATTCGGTATAAGAATAAGAAGATGTGAGAGGATTGTCAATGAGACATCTATCCACCAAAGTTAGAATGAAATAGATGAAAGCAATTATAGGTAACCGTGCAGCCGTTGTCAATGTTGAAAAACAAATACTGTATAATCGGCTTCAAGTATATACATGAGGCCCCAACATGAAAATTATGAAACAATTTAAATAAAATGAAAATCAGCTGAAAAGGGCTAAACTCATTCGATCGAAACAAAGCAGAAAAACATCCAACAAAAATACGTGATAGGGTATTTTAAATCCCCCACAACAAGAAAGATTCAAAGAAGAAAAGAGCAGTATACTGACAGCTATTTCAAAGACATTCACAACTATTTAAAATATCAAATATCTAAGACTGTAATATCAATCAGTAAATAAACAACATCCTCTGGATTTTGTGTAAAGACGTCATTATAAGTCAGAGAAAAACATCACAATGTATAATTTCAGATATAGGTATCGACAGATTGTATATAACTGTGAAGGTGTATATGTGTATAACAATAATATTTAGTATGGTTTAAATTTTTCTAATGAAAAAGGGATTAATTAGTCTACCCGGATCGTATCTAAATTTCCGGGCTTAGTAAAACAACAACCTACTAAAAATAAGGATGGGCTACATTGTATTCGGTTTTAAATAAATTTGCAACAGGTACAATGTAAGTCAGATTTCAACCAAAATCGTTGTATCTAGTAAGGATGTAGGTAAGTAACTTGTGGTAACAAAATCCCTGACTTAACAACATTTTTGTAAGACATAGATTTCGCTTATTGAAATTAAAAAAACACGTCACAACAGACATGGGCTGAGCGAATGAGTCCGGATTTATAAACAACGGATGACGGTTCAGAAGGAACGCCACAAACCAAATTAGAAAAACATAACTATAGGGAAACAAAAATCATCTTTTTTGTGGTAAATTCTGTGGTAGAGTATCTCGTGCATAACAGAAATATCTAAATATAGGGAAAAACAGTGAGTGTTATTAATATTTGATTTTTTATAGTAAGTACATAATGGTATATGTATGCAATTTATTCAGAGTTCTTGATTATTTATCCTCGGCTGTCAAATATTCGGTTTTGAGCGTTCATGATGAAGATTAATCCAGAAAAGGTCTTTGGACGCACCAACTTTATAACGTGTTGTTTTTAATGTTTAACGAAACGAATATTATAAACATAACGTAAAGTGTTGTAAAATGTATCAATTAAAAATGATAAAGACGGATTTCCACTGAGCTTAACCATAACCTATGATTCATAAAAATACAGTAACAAGACTGTTATTAGAAGCGCAATTGGTGCCCATAAGAATACACAAAGTGTGTCGATTAACTTTATTGCCGAAACGTGCATACATGTTGTGAAGGTAAAGCTTTGAATGTAATTCTTTGATTGTTTCCATTGTATTTCATCGTTGTAAATATAACGGAATTTGATGAGACTGTTGTAAAAGTGAGAGGTTTAGCGCTATAAAACTAGGTTCAATCCACCATTTTCTACATTTGAAAATACCTGTACCAAGTCAGGAATATGACAGTTGATGTCCATTCGTTTGATGTGTTTTGTCATTTGATTTTGCCATGTGATTAGGGACTTTCCGATTGAATTTTCCTCGGAGTTCAGTATTTTTGTGATTTTACTTTTCACAATTTGTCAAATTAAATGTATATCCTCCTATTGTACATGCTGAAACATGTGAAATAAGAAAAAACAACTCAATAATTAAAAAAAAACTTGTGAGTACACCAATATGAAAGCAATTGTTTCTTCCGGAATATTTGGTTCATACCAAATGTGTAATGTTAATATAACGGATAAACAATGAAAGTAACCATAGTCACCTGGAGGAAACAATACTCCCCATTGCCGCTGTGTTATGACATATTTATTTTTCAGCCTATCCAATTTCGTCCAGTTTTTTGAGAAAACTGATTTCAATAAACCAGGATTAAACTCTCTATTGAAAAGATTTCTAACAGCCTTAGGTGAAAGTCTGATAACTAAGTTGGCGACTCTAAGAAAATTTGTTTCCTCTCTTGATAATGCTGGTACCACTGATGCCATTCTAAAAAATAATGATTACTATTGGCTTCCAAGAATTTAACAAAAACGTACACAAATTGTTGTTTTTAAATTGTTTTGCTTTTACGTGTCAATTTTTTTTATAAGAAAACAAACCACAAATATAAAATGTCCTCTGCAATATTTTTAGTTTTTGAGTTTCATATATAGATTCTGTCTAGTTTCGAATAGGAGAACAGTACATTCTGAAAGTTTTGAAACTTTAATTCTTTGCACGTGAATGTTTCAAAAGTAAGTAACCAGAATGTACCTTTAATTATGCTTCGTCAAATTGCCAAATTATCTGATTCTGACAGTTCCACCTCGAGTATATTCTAGGGTAGCAACGAAATTTAGATATAATAGTATTCATTCTTTGTTGGTTCCGGTGCAATTTGTCCGTTCTAAAATTGTGTATTTGTTTGGTCAAAAATAAGACATAACAGGATACACATACTCACTTTATATCAATTCACCATGAGACAAATCCTTGTTTATAGTTATAATAAAACTTAAGTATACAAACATATACTTATTTGTTTAACAATATGAAAATCGTTAAAGCAATTGACCAAGTTTATATGTTTACACTGTGAAAGAGATAGAAGTATATCCTATTCCCGTGATACTTCAGTCACCTCTAGTTTTGAAAGGGTTAAGTAAAGTATGAAAACAATTAATGTCACGAGTCCATATGTTTTTACAGATCAATGCCTCGTTGTTATATTAAAACAAACCAACATTGTTCAAAATAATAGTAATTACTAAAGGGAATCTTTACATTAATAAAGAAAATCACAAAGCGATACAAAGTTGTTTTTTTCAATCAATTAAATCTATATTCATTAGACACATATTCACTGTACAATGCTAGATTGAAGTTGTTTAACTAGGATGAAAATAAATCCGGTTTGAATTTTGGCTGTTTTAATATTATCATTATTTCATTAATAATTAAATGCTATTTTTTTTAACTATAAATGTATTAATTTAATTTATATTATAGACAAAACCTTTGAATGCATATATTTATACGGATTAATGGATAAAGAAGACGATTCATAATAAATTTGAACTTATCGACATGCATGAAATCTTTTAAGTTTTCATTAATCTAAATCATGGAAAATAGATAAAATACACTCGTTATAAACTGATACCTATAGATTGATTGATTACTTGTAGTTACCTATTTTCACAGAATCGGGACTAGCAAGAGAGTTCTGATGCAGATTAAGGGTAACAAATCCTAATGTGTCACAGGTTGTATCCCATCGTAATACTTGTAATAGTTTACTGTTCGAGACCCAGGAACGCAAGTTGTATCCTCCATCTGCAAATAAACTACTAACGAGTTTAAAGTATTTTGACAACTCTTCTTTTGATTGAAAGCTTGATACAATGCTATCTACATATAAATATTTGTTATGTTATTCTGTGAAATGAAATGAATGGTTTTAGCAGTGCTTTGATAATACGGCGTTCAGTTAATAATGGCGAGCATGTAGCACCAGTTTATATGGACTTGAATCTGTATGATGTTAAATTGCTGTTTGAGTCTGTTGGTTTACTCATTCAGTAAAACCTAGTCACGTCCCGGTCATCAATGTCCGGTCGAAGATTTAGAAAGGTCTTTTCGATGTCTATCTAGTGTTTGTTTGCAACTACAATCATAAACGATCCTGATAGGCGGCGTGACTGTATCCTTTTTCACTGTATGATGTGGTATGTGACAAAATGCGCGTTGCTTTGTGTTTATCTTTATATCCGAGTAAGACATTTCTTTCTTGTTGAATGCTGATTGTGTACGTAATTTTGGGTTGGTCAAGAATGTAGCGGAAGCGAATTTGGCTTTCTACTTTTTGAGATAATTTTAAGGCTGCCATGATAACTTACTCGTCTAAAATTGCTTTGCATAATTTATTAAGGGTCCAGTTTGTTGAATTATGTTCTCTAGCTAAGTTTTGGCGTATTTCTGCGAGCAACTTGTTCAGAATAACTGGTACGAGTAATCAACTATAAGTGTCATCAGTCTGTTTGAGTGACACTATGTTACGTACGTTTCACTTGTTGTCATAATAATTGCGGAGGCTTAACAAAGAATAAATCAGCGGCTAAATATCAAGTAGGGCTTGCAGGTATGTTTGTATTATAGTATGTATCTGTCCATACCTCTTTTGTAAAAACGAAATAGCTTTGCCGTAGTAAGTGTTTGTAATAAATATGGTGTGCAATACTTCTTCCTGTAGAAGGGACTTTAAGTAAATGAACTTGTATACGTCGCTGAATGTGGGATTTGTGTGAATATATGTCTCATATCAATTCCAAAAGGATTTCCAATTCATAATACTCTCGCCAAAAGTAGGTTAGTTCAACTATGAAAATTTATGGTACTGATTATTTGCGCTAGAAGTTGCAAAATTGAATGTAAACTTGGAATGTACTTAACCGGGTTCGTAGTCGGGACAATCTCTGATATAGCGGGGTTGATAGTATAAAACGATGTTGTATTTGATTGTACATCAGATGTCGTCGTGAAACAATTGGGTGCAATTGAGGGGAGTCGCTTGCGAGTACACTATTGCCTGTATGTGAATTCATGGTATGTATTGGTATATCAGTGGGAGAACATTACTAGCTTGAAAACGGTAGTATTGACGGGTAAATTATGACTTGTTGACTGTGAGGATTGCATGAGTTTTCTAATTTGACGGAGTTTTCAATCTATATGGAACATGTATTCATCTATTTGCTGAATTCATCCACCGCGTCTTCATCCGAGCTCACTTCCACAATTTTATCATTTAAATCTTATAGAATGTCTTCTTTCTGTACCATGGAATCAAAAATTGCTGTGACTTCTTAAACTTCTAATGTATCAATTTTCCTGTTTGTTCATGGCACAATAATATTAACAAATGAATAATAAAAATAAAAGACGTCTTCACTATTTGAAAGATGTATTAGAAAGCCATATTAACAGGTGACGTTACATAAAGCGCGGCACATAGTAAACGTCATATGGGTCAGGATCCCTATTAGACCTTGAGATGAGGAACTCAGATGACGTAATTAAAAAAAATATTAGTCCGCCATACAATTGTGGATGCTGTGATTTTAAAAATGGACATAAATGAACAATAAGAACTGTTTAATAGAGCTGATGTGATGAGAAAAGAAAGATGTAGATTTGACCTGAAATAAATTATTAGAAAAGACAATTTTTTTATTGAATTTTATGATCAGAATTTTGGGATTATTTCATGAGGAAAGTGACATTTTTCACCATCTTCCGGGGTCCATCAATTTGCGAAAAAAGTAATCTCACTTGCCACCCCGAAAATTTAACCAGACATGTATAAATGTATCAGCTTCGATATGAGCCATCATACATGTTCAAGTAAACGATATGGACTGAGCAACGGAGGAAAACGTTACCATTACCGCCTATGGAGAATTAATTGTAAATGTATACCCATATGTGCGGTATTTCCGACAGCCTCATATAGAGGAAAACTATTGATAGGATTCCGCGTAATCCTATGATTTCAAATGATGTGTTCAGTATAAGAGTGCAATAAAAAAAAACATTTATTCGATCAAATCGTGAAAAAAAATCAACATGGGTTCTTCAGATGTTATCTATTGATCAAAACAAACTATCTATGTTTCAGAGCTTTCAATGATTGTTTATGCAAGTCATTAAGGTCTGCACAAGTTTATTGCCAGCATTTATGTAAAAGTTTGGAGACAGAGAAAAAATAGTATTTTCAAAATTTTGCTTAAGATGTTTTCAGGGAATTCTATGAAGGTTAAGCAAGTTATACGTGTCTATGGTCTATAACTAGAGTCTTTGTCCGAAAGTTAACTGCAATACAACTTACATTCTTTAATCTGTAAACTCAGAAAACAATGAAAATAGTAGGGGCATTAAGGCCTGTTTTTGGCCCAAGAAAATGAAATGTTTGATAACTATTTAAAATTGGTACATAATGTTTAGAAATGCATAAGGTCAAGAAATATAAATAAAAAGCATAAAGATTGACGTCACATTGGCGTCGTAATATGTATTGTTTTCACAAAAAAGATGACAAATACAGAATTTGTGCATTTTTTATCTTAATTTCCGTTGTTGAAACATCGTGCGCAGCCAGGAAACAACAAAATAATTTAACAGAAGCTTTATTATAACAATTGACGTAATGTCACCAAATATAAAGTTTATTCTTTGTTCCGCACATACTTTTTCAATATAAAATATACTTAAGATTTTATAAAAAAAAAAAACAAGGAAAATCACGAAATTTTACTAAATATGCAAATTAAGTCATGATTTGTTGCCATGGTAACTTGTTCAATGTCAAATTTGTTTTGTTTTTCTAAATACCTTCTGCATTAGTCAACTTTTCGGTAATTCAAGAATATGTATGATAAATTTTAAATTTGACGTATTTTTGGGGCCAAATAAGGGCCTTATTGCCCCTACTATACAGTACATGCCTTTGATCATTAACAAGCCTCTGTCCAAGATTCACCTGGAATGTTTGACAAGTGTTTGATTTCTACAACACTGTTACATCAAACTGAACCTAAGTATTGCCGAATGAATATTTACTATGTCTGGCTTCCGTTATCGTCTTTTTAGACCCGACCTAAATGGCGAAAAAGCTCGATTAGCTTTGTTGCAATAACTGCATATGTACGGTAAATATTTGAAAGGTCGTAACAAATGAAATGGCATTATTTTTTAAGGTGCATTAGAGGAAACATAATAAACATAATACCAGTGACTAACAACTTCTTTGAATATCCATATATTATCCAAAGAAATAGCATTCAGCTCCATAATTGTTTCATGTATTGTGTTCTTTTTTTTATTTGTTCTCATTTATAGTTTAATTCCAATTGCTCCCAAAGACAGCTCGAATGATTAACCAAAGCAGCTTTTGGAATGAAAATATATAAACAATGAAATTGAAAATTTAACACCAAGTCACGGAAAGACAATGAAATTTTAAATTTGGTAAATGATGCCTTTTTCTTTAGTAGAACGATCATAATGGAAAAAAAACCAACTAAATAATATCTTTTTAAGGTATATATCTTAATATTTAAAATAAAAACAACAACAAAAAAACAATCAAGGTGAAATGTGTAGGTTGAATATGTTTTTGATTTTTGTTGATGTTTGCGTCAGGTTGACTATCGGTTGCTGTTACGACTTCCCAAACAATAATTTGTACTTTTATAAGTTGTTTTTATTAATTTTGTATTGATCATGAGTTCAGCAGATTTTTTTCAGTCAGTTCTTTTGTTTCAAAAACGTACCGGAAGGAAAGGGTTGGCACCTGTAGAAAAAATTAATTACTAAGATTTACGTTTTTATAACTGCATAATATAACAGGGAAAGTCCCAGCTTTAATCAATGATCAGACATTGCGTTATTTCTGATAATTATACATTAAAACTGATTCTGACAGTACTATCCTAGAAATAGATTCCAACATTTATTCCTCTTTTTTTCGGTCGCATGATGTTTAAGGTGACTGGGTATTTATACATCCATTTATCAGGTTTTTGACATTTTTACTTTAGGCATTCCTCGTGCAGGCGTGTAGTGAGGTGCGATTTGGACCCAAAAGATTTTACATAATTGTTTCTTTTTTATTTACCCATTTATTTATGTTTACTCAATGTTTCATTATCGAGAATATACGGTATGTTCTATCAAAGAGAAAAACTCTTTTCGTTACAGTCCAAAACTAGCAACAATTTTAACTTGAACAAGAAAAAAAAAGGTAGATAGAACAAAGGAAGAGAGGTCGATGGTTGCCTTCTGCTTTTTGTTATTTTGTCATCCGAGTGTCTGCACATGCTACAACGAGTGCCACATGTAGAACAGGATCTTTTTACCCTTCCAGATCACCTGAGATCACTCCGATTACACTCACTTTTTGATGGGGTTCGTGTTGCTAGGTTTTGAGTTTTGTATGTTGTGTTTTGTGTACTATTGTTTGTCTTATTTTTTGTTAGCCATAGTGTTATCAGTTTGTTTTCGATTTATGAGTTTGAATTTCCGTCTGGTATCTTTCGCCTCCCTTTTATGTAATACGATATGATTTCGGTTCCAGGGATAAAGCTATAGAGTACCCTGGTTATCACCATACATCATACTTTGATCATACTGGGTGGGGAATGATTGCAGTGAGATTTTTGTCTACCTGGTTGTTACGTTCTATGGATATCTATGAATTTGACTGCAACAGGATTATTAAAAATATACCTTCGTCATCTTACAATTGTTACTATGTTGCATGTTCCTATTTTAAAATTTGATATTTTGCTGTTTCACTGATTAACTTATAGCTCTTTTGAAATATATCTTATTTTTTTTGTTTATTTTTGCACTTACTTTAACTGATGCCTTTTTCCCTAGAGACAAATAAGCACAAACCGTAATTGCTTCTTGTCGATAATATATTTAACCTTGCAATCAAGAAGTTCACTAAATATGGTAAACATTGTTGCGCTTTTATTATCGTTTCGCTAGACATTACAAAAATAGACTGTTACTTAATGCTTATAAAGAAATAAAAGAAAAGAAATTAACAAATTAATTAATGAGTACCATGTGCTAATGTTTCAGTTATCAAAAAAACTGTCGTAGACCAAAATGTTATGTGATACGAATATCTGTCATGTCTATGTGTTGAATTTTCGTTTGTTTCTTGGTTACATTTTGGTGTTTCTGTTGTTTCCCTGTTATAGTTGATGTGATTCCCTTCGTTTTACTTTTGAACCCAGATATGTTTTCTCTCAATCGATTGATGACGACCTTTGCTTCAAAATCAAAATATATACAAAATGCTCGTTTCCCTTTGTGAATGCTTTCAAATTGACGTATAGGATTTGATTGAATAAGGATTTATAAGCGATTTTTGTTATGTATATCCATAGTTTTAGCAACGTTGCTATATCAACGAGTTACATTTGAATACCTTAGTGTCTGCCACTTCTGGTGCATCGATATCATCCTCTTGTTAATAATCTTAATACTTATACGTATGATAAACAGTATGACGTTTCCTTTCCAACCGCGAATCTAACCAATCGGTCCCAGTACTTTTTTTTGTTCAATCCTTTAAGGGTAAATTTAACATACATAGATAAAATACAAAAATAAGAACGCAATGAATGAGATTGTTAAATTTGATATACATTTTGTTTTCAAGGTATACTGCAGGCACTGGTGGTATCAGTAATAACTTCTATACTCATCGTAAATTGAAACACCGAACACAGTTTTCCAAGACACCATACAGATCATAATAATAACATAAGCAACACGACGGGTGTCACATGTGGAGCTGGATATGCTTACACTTCCGGAGCACCTGAGATCACCAAAGTGTTTGGTGGGGTTCGTGTTGCTTAGTCTTAAGTTTTCTATGTTGTGTCTTCTATACTATTATTTGTCTGTTTGTCTTTTTTATTTTTAGCCATGGCGTTGTCAATTAATTTTATATCTATGAGTTTGACTGTCCCTCTTTTGTCTTTCGTCGCTCTTTCAGATTCCATCAATTTACTTTGATCAAGAAAAAAACCATCTTCTACATCTGAAGTAATTACAATTGTAATCATTATGTAATTTGATTACAGTAATCGATCATTTACTACCTCGTATAAGAATAATAAATGGATATCCATATCTTACATACTTCATAGAGAAGAACTTAAAACAGTCAAATATTTCTAAGGTATTTTCGTATGCTTTTACTTAAAAACAATATACCTTATCGGTCATATTAAAGTCGAAATTTACAGATTTGTATTATATTTGACGATAACGGTCTAACGGTCGCTGTAAAATTTTAACAAATATATTAAACAATGGTATACTACTATTGCCTTTATGTATGATATGTAACCTATGTTACAATCATATAGCATAAAATGGAGAGATTATTTCTGCATTAGAAGATGCCTGTACCAAATAAAGAATATGACAGGTGTTATCCGTTCTTTTGAAGTATTTGAGCTTATGATTTTGCCATTTGACTCGGTAAAGGCATTTTATTATGTAGAAATTGGTGGATAACTAGATTTATAGCCGGCTTATCCTCAGACTTTTATTATAATCGACTTACATTTCAATATATATTAACAACGATGTGTAAACAAAACTAACAGGCATAACAGGTAAAAATGACAAATGTTTAAATAATATAACTGCACCTGGATGTTATATATCGATTATTTCAATCTAATTGAAAACCGATCTCTCATCGCTCCCGTTTTCTGATATATCGCGTGGGTGATCTAACGAATCCCGATTTGCGGTCACATGTGGGTGACCTCGTAGGTGTGTCTTTTTCAACCAATGAAAATGAGTCTTCGACGATCTTGAAAATTTATCGTGAGGTAAAGGGATGTAACTCATTTCATTAACGAAGAAATCGTCAGTCCAAATAATTCATAAACTTTTTTGATTGGCTTATTCATAGGTCGTCAACTCATTTGCATATCATTATAAATTCATAACTTCCAGTTCACTCAAATGTGACCTCGAAGCGGGTTTCGTTAGAGCTCCCACTCGACATATAACATGTATTAGAAAACGGGAGTGATGAGAGATCGGTTTTTAATTAGAATGCGATTATTGATAATCATCTTACATTTGGACTCAAATGTCACTAATGAGACATGTTTTGACGAAATGCGTAAGCAGCATACCAAAATATAAGCTTGGTTTAAATGCTGAGTGTTTCCAAGAAGAATACAACTATTGATTCACATTTATAAATTAATGGAGAAGGATACCAAAGAGAAAGTTAAAAACAAACTTACAATGCCATGGCAAAGATCATAAAATGACGAAAATTAAAATAACAGTACACACAACATATATAAAACTAAATGCTGAACAACACTAACCCTGCAATTGAGGCTCATGAATAATTAATATACATGTCCCAAGTCAGTACAGATATTTCAGTGGTTGTATTTTATTAGTGTCTGTAAGAACCATTTGCGTAAATTGATTTGTTTTGAATTAGGATTTGGGTCTTCTTAATTTAATGTGGAACCCGTGTTTCTCATGAAAGTACAAACCAAGTAATAAATATCATTCGGTAGTTCACATTTGAATAAAACATAACCAAATTGTCTCGACATTAGGAGCATATCCATCGTCATATTCAAGTTGATAGGTTTACAGTACAAAACTAACAAAGAGTCAGCTTTAATTATACAATACATTGTGAATAGAGTGAAAATTGTTATTTCGTGATATCCGTAATGTGGACAAAATAAAGCGATTAATTTACATACATCAAAAACTTTACATGTATAAATAAACCCGAATGAGTTTGCACTTTGTACCTTGTCCTAGCTTATTGTCGTATTTCGAATGTTGTGGTCAAAGAAGGAATTTGTCCATCACTGTTACTTAACATAGCTCCATAGGTAACAAGAAGCTCAATAATGTTATCGTAATTGTTTTGAATAGCGTAGTATAAAGGAGTATGTCCGTTCCGATCTTTGATATTGACCGTTGCATTATTTTTCAACAACAATTCAGTAATACCCCTATCATCAGATGCCACCGAAACATGAAGTGGTGTCCATCCATCTTCAGATTCATACTGTCTCGGCTTATTTATCTCTACTCCATATTCAACTAGTAATTCGACTAAATCTGTGTGTCTGTTTTGACAGGCTATATATAATGGCGTTCTGTCAGTCCGATCAGGGAAATTTACTGCGGCATTTTCTTTGATCAACAGTTTTACTATATTGCTATTACCTGCGGAACAAGCTTTATGGAACGCAGTGAATCCATTTTTATCACAGTAATTGATAGAAGCATCATGTTTTAATAATACCTTTACTATGTCTTCATTGCCTTCTTGACAAGCAAGATACAACGGTGTTGTGCCACATTTATTGGAAAGGTTTACTACTGCAGCACTGTGATCGCATAGATAACCGACCACTTTCTTATGGTTGAAATAAGAAGCCACATGTAATGGACTCCATCCAATTTTATCACATTTGTTTGTATCAGCTTTATAACTTAACAACATTTTAACGGCTTCTAAATGGTTTTCCTTACAAGCTATATACATAGGTGTACATCCGTTATTCGTTTGAAAGTTAACATCTGCATCATGCTCAATCAACATCTTAATGACATCTGTATTTCCGTCTTTGGCGGCGCTGTATAGTGAAGTTTGACCATGTTCATCAGGACATATTACGTCTGCACCATTTTCGAGTAATAACTTAGCTATTTCAGTATGCTTATGATGACAAGCTAAATGTAATGGCGATTTTGCAATCTTGTTCACCCAATTAACTGCTGCCACTTCTTTGATGAATATTTCTGCTATATTCTTATTAGCAAAGGCATTGCAGTTATTAATGGAAGCACCATGTTTTAATAACAGTGTAACTATGACTTCATTACCTTCTTGACAAGCAAGATGTAATGGCGATTCGCCTTCTTTATTTGAGAGGTTTACTTCTGCAGCACTGTGATCACATAGATATTCCACTATTTCCGTATGGTTTCCATGAGCAGCTACATGTAATGGACTCCATCCATTTTCATCACATTTGTTTATGTCAGCTTTATAACGTAACAGCATTTTTACTGCTTCTAAATGGTCATGCTCAGAAGCTATATAGATAGGTGTCATTCCATTATTAAGTTGGACGTTAACATCTGCCTCGTGTTCAATCAGAATCAACATAAGCTTCGTGTTACCATCCTTAGCAGCATAGTATAGTGCAGTCCGACCATGTTCATCCTGATTGTTTACCTCAGCACCACTGACAAGTAATACTAAAACGATTTCAATATACTTAAACACGTTAAAATTAAATCTTTCATTATTACATTTTCTTACATCGGCTTTACTCTCAGTTAATAATTGTGATGATAATAAATGACCACCATAACAAGCGAGGTACAATGGTGTCATTCCATTATTCATTGGCTTGTTCACTGTTGCCTCATGCTGGACTAGAAGTTTTGTAAGGGCGATATTTCCGTCAGACGCTGCCATGAGTAGTGGAGACCAACCATATTTATCACAGCTATTTACATTTGCTTTCCATTTTAATAATATTTCAACAACTTTTACATGTCCGTTATTACAACTGTGGAGAAGAGGAGTATATTCGTCATTGTCACTCTGATTGATTTTACCACCGTTACTAAGCAATAGTTGTGCAATGCTATGATGGCCATTCATGGAGGCATTGTGTAAAGGAGACCTATTTTTATCATCCAAAGAATTGATTTCTTCTCTGTTTTTTTCGAGTAAATAATTCGAAATGTCATAATAACCTTTGGCCGCAGTGACATGTAATGGAGTTGTGAAATCATTTCTTGACGAAGTGAACTTTGGACTCATTTTCTCTAAGTATTGCATTAACAAATGTCTGTAGTTTACAAATTTCATTTGAATGCTTGCAAACACTTCCCACATATGCCCATCATAAATGTCTTTCATTATACGCTCGATATATATTGTTTCAAAGTCATCTGTAATCATAATGGTACAGTTACCATGTTGTTCATTTAGAGAGGCTAACTGACACCTACTGCTGATGAAAGACGATTCTCCGTATATTAAAATACAACGAATTATTGAATATCCTACTGCATGAGAAATAATGTCAAAAATTTTATCATGTTTTGTACAGAATGTAGATTCTGTTTCGGTAAGATACATGTTTTTCAGATTTTTCAGATTTGACAAAATTGAAGTTTTAGATAGAGACTTCCTGGTATCGATTTCATCAACTAAATCTTGTAGCATGCTATCGTATTTATCTTTTCCAATTTGAAGACCTTCTTTTTCAATCGAATTATTAGATAAAACCAAGAGTGCAAGAGCTATAAACGATACGTCCTTTCTACTTTTAAAGTTTTCAATTTCGTTTTTTATAAACTGATTTGGGCTTTTAAAAAAGTCGACATTCTCGATCAAATTCTCTTTAAACATTAGACAAAGTAAAGGGAAGAAACAGTACATCATTATGACATCATCAGTTAGCTGGCCAATAACGTCATCAGTGAGATACAACTTACTGATCTCTTTTCGTTCAGCTAATGATGACTTGATTTCATCTGACTGCAAGTTAAATTGTTCAAACGATTGAGAAGATAAGCTATCTCTTACACTGTCATATAGATAGGTTCTACATGTCACGATTACCTTAAGGTTATGGTTTTTCAATAACATCTTTATACGTCTTGTCTCGGATTCCCAGCAGTTAAGGTTAAATTCATCCAAAGAATATTTACCGAATACATCATCAAAAACAAAAAGTTGTTTAATATTAGAGTTTGTCATTTTTATTATTTCTGACGGTAACCAAACAGGTAAAACTGTGTAGCCTTCGGTTTCTTGCATGTGTATGGCTACATGATAAGCAAGTGCAGATTTACCAGATCCAGGTATACCAGTAATCATAGTGCATTGATTGTCTTTAACCACCTTAATTAATCTAGTCGCAGCTTCCGTCACATAGAACTTCTCTAATTTCTTTTTCCATTCAAATATTTCCTCGGTTTGAAAAGCTGCAATATTTATAAGAATTACAGAATATTTTTTATATATCTAATCTAATAATATGACTGATCTCAATAACTAATTAATTGTAATTGTTGGCGTGTTTCACGATTTGTTCAGATTTTTTATTTACCAAAACGTGATGTTTTTAAAACAATGAATATTAATTATCATCATAGTACATTGACCAATGGTGTTTTTTTTTACAATCCTTGGATATATTCAATTACGCATACACGTAACGCAAACGGTGGGTGAAACATTAGTCAAACGGACTATTCTATAATTTTGATATTGAGCTTTCAACCAGAATTGATAAATAACGAATGAAATGATACAATACAATTTAAATTACAATGTAATTTTATAAAATGAAGATTTCTTTTGATTTGGTCAAAACCACAAGCAATTTAAAGCTAAGAATGTATTCATGATTGCATAATAAATGGCAACAAAAAGGATCTGAAAGAATAAGCAAATCTAAAACGGTCGTTTCGAAATAGTTTCAAAAGTTATCAAAGAAAAAGTTCGGACAAAAATGTAAAAAATAATGTTAGTACCGATATATCTTAAACGAATATGCATAGAAGAAATAGGTCGTCTTTTTACTTGGTTAGTTTATATATCTATGTATATATCACGATAAATCTAAAACAAAAATGAGTGGTATCCTTGTCGAACAGAAACATAGTAAAATATATATTTCATTTCTTTTTAATAATTTGTAAACGATCTCTTTTGAAAACTTACATTCAATATTCTGTCTTTCCAAGTTCAGGGTTTCAAATTGAGCAGTAAGTTCCTCTATTTGCTTTTCTTTTTTAACAAATTCTACATAGATGTCATGAAAGGAATAATCTAGGTCAGCATTTTGCAAGGTGGTGCAATCTGATTCCATGGTCGGACAGAGAATTGCAATGGCCTAAAAGAAACATTTGTCTTTTATTTTACTAGCACCTATTGTAAAAGTACCATATCTTTAAAAAAAAAAAAAAAAGATAATGGTTTCTGTCAAATAATACTTTAAATGATTTAAAAACTGGTTTTTATTTTTTTACAGTCCTAACATTCAAAAGAATACGATGAGAACTCATTAGTATTATATACCTGAAAAAGATACCTGTACATTGAAATTGAAGGATATTTTTCTCTTACAACCATATAAATGTAGATATTTTTTGCGGTTCACATGTTGTACTGAGCTATTTTCTTATTAAGGTCTTTCCTTTCACTATAAGGAAAGACCTTACTGTATTTCTTCTGATTATGATTATTATTCTTTCTGCCAAAGGAGTATGTTCGATATGGTCCTAAAATGGCCCCCTTTTTTAGCGTAAATTTCAAATTCGGATTTATTTACCAATATCACGATAAATTATAGCTAATACATTGACTAGATAGGATATAAGCCATTTTATTGAAAATTTCACGATTCTGCGTTTCATTATGACGTCACAAATTGTACTCATATTGATTTTTCACGAAAAAATCAATAAAATTGGGTAAATTTTCATAGATTATTGGACAGGAAACATAGAGCGCATACGTCGACAACAAAGATCTTTTAAAATAATGTTTGTGAAGACATTTCACATGTCTTTTTTGAATATTAAGCTTGTCGACGCCTGCGCTCTATGTTTCCTGGTCCTTTATTTGGTTGAAATCCAGCTGATTTTGTCAAATTTCACAAAAATCCCTTATCTTGACCTTTTTGGGATGTAAAAATCAACGTGTTAGAATTAAACTTTGACAAAAACAGTTCTGTTTAACTTTCTCGCATGTCTTTAAGGCAGCTTAAAGCATTTATTGTCTTGTTACTATGTACTTTATAATTGGGGCCAAATATGGCCCTTACCGAACTTACTCCTTTTAACGACATTTCCCCAAAAAGTATGCGACATATTAAAATGATATTAGGTATCTAGTATCAGTTTACCAAAAGCTATCTTGTGGTGAGGGCACGACCCCGTAAAATTTTCTTTATAACGGTTATCTCCCCTAACACAGAAAACCTTGTTTTCAATCTAACTCCATAACCATAATAGGTAGAAAAACACGAAGGGTGGAATTTGTGCAGCAGCAGACCCTGGTTCTTCGTTATATTTAGATCGAAAAGATTCAACGACTCATTGGTAGTGTTATGCCCCTTTGAAAATTAACAAGGTCGGTTGGCCACTAAAACTCATAAACCGTAAGTTGTAGCCACCTAGGATCTTCACCAATGATCATAAATTCACGTGACCATGAAAATTGACCTAGATTTTGACTTTGGCTTGTTTACTCAATAACCATAAAAGATGCCTGATAAAATGTAACGGAGAAAATGTGTGTCTTGGCAAGACCTACATTTGTTATGTTGGGTCCAAAATTTTGGACCATATATTATGGACCTAGGGCACCAAAACTGTTTTTCGGATCCGAAATTATGATTTTTTGCTTATAACTCAAAAAAGATTAGAGATAGATAGAAACTTTTAAATGCAAAAATGTTCATTATAATAACATCTATAAATTAGGTCAGAGGTCAGAGGTCAAGATCCCTAGCAAGGACATAAAACACCTTTTTGTTTAACTTAGAAGGCTTTGAATAATATAAATATGAATTTTTAATACTATAAATGACATTGTTATCCCTAGCAACGACATACAAGTCCTTAGCAATCACTTATTTATTTACATATGACATTTTCAATACTGGAAGTAGTATTTTTATTCTTAGGAATGATTTTTGTCCTTAGCAACCACTTGTTATGAACATAAAAGTCCTTAGTAACCAGATATTTTTGAACTAAGAAGGCTATCAAAAAAAAAGGGAAAGACCTTTCAATTGTTCATGAACAATTGACCGTTTAATTTAGGTTTGTATTTCTCTATCTTATGTGTTCTTGTTTTTTGTACTGTATTCCCGTTACGTAGTGTTGTCATTCGAAAAGAAATGTCGTATTAGTGGAAGGTTTTGCTAGACATAAAACCATATTTTTTTTTCTTAAAATATTCTTGTTCTCAAGGAGTTCGTTGTTATGTATGTAAGCGTTTGTTTTTGATGTAGTTCAGTGTTTCTGTTGTTCCGTTGTTTTCCTCTTATATTTGATGAGTTCTAGTTCGAAAACCGCATTTGTCTTCTTTTAATCGATTTATTAACCTTTGAACAGCAGCATGCTACTGTTGACTTTATTTATGTACTTTAGTCTGCAAGTGGTCTTCTCAGTTACTGAGACAAAGATTCACTTAATTCTGAGTCCCTGGAGTGGACATCAATCAATTGTTTCGATACAGCCTTTTTTCTATACATATTTTGAATATCATCTCAATAGTCGTTCACCTTACGTTGTTTGACCTTACGTTGTTTGACTACTCTTGTTTGGGTATTGTTGTACTGATCCATTACTTATCATACATCTATGACGTCAATACTGTTTTTCTGCGAACCAATAACATGGAATTCTCGTTTTCATTTTAGTATAAGTTTATACAAATATGAAATACATTAACTGTGTTCGTTTGAATTTAATAAGCTATAAATATCAAAACTTAGGCAGCGAAGGTTATATCCTGTAAGTTATTCCTATGGTTTTCATTAACTACAATTGTGCGAAAATAAGGATCATTCCGATAAAAACTTGTAGACATCAAAGATAACATGTTTATCCTATACTTAAGTCATATTTTTCGTGTTATAATACTTAATTAAATGTATAAAACATTCTGGAGAGTCCTCCTAATTTATGTATATGTTCGATTCGGGAGATTGGGTATCGTAACTAAACTTACCTTAGAAACTTCCTGAAAGGTTGTTCCAAATTCTACTTCAGACATCATACCACAGTCTGAATGGGCAATTTTGTTTCTGTAAAATTTTATTCTAGATACAGCCGCTCCTTCACTAAAATCAGATGGTTGTGGTAGCTGGTCCTTGATTGTAATTTTTCTTAGGTTTCGTAGTAAGCAAATCATCAATGTTAGGTCGAAGTCATTTGATTTAGGATCAGAACCTACAAATGAACTTTAATAGGTATAGCTTTACACTAAAATACATTTGGAGCTGTGTTTTCTCAAACAGTTACTTTTCACATCTTATTTTGCATGTTTTGTTAACAAAAAAATGTTTTTTTTTAATATTGTTATAGGATTTACATAAATGGTACAAGAACTTTGCAATTGGATTACAAAAACATGTCCAAAATTTTAGTCAGATTCTCCTTCCCCACCCCCTTTTTTCCTTTAATTAAAACTGCGCGCTTAAAAAGTAGCGTATTATCATTGTTTATCAGTGTTAAAAGCGTTACTCCTTTTACATGTTATACATAGAGAACGACCTATTCAATGTATTTTTCAGTCACATATTTCTATGTTGAAAATGGGGAATACAATTGGTACAAGTAAGACTGTTTTCTTCCTAAACTTCCTATAACGAAAGTTGTTGTCTTAGAAAAAAATAAAGGACCCTTTTAATGGTGGAAAATTATATACCCGGTGATACGACTCTAAAACCTTTATGACGGATCGACATTTAATTTTTTTGATTGAGTTAAGCCTGCTATTGATATTTTATCGTGTGTTTTTCTAGGTTGTGATGTTATGCTATTGTTTCAGAAAAAATGAGAAGGTTTGGATCCATTAAAACGTTTAATCCCGCTGTAATATAAATATAAGCAAGTTTACCATCAACTTTGGATATACTCACCGGCAGGAAACAATAAACTCCATTGCGTCTGAGTTATGACATGCTTCTTTTTCAGCTTATCCAGTTTCGTCCAATTTATAGAGAAAACTGATTTCAATCCACATGGATTAAACTCTCTATCGAAAAGAGTTCTAACAGCTTTAGGTGAAAGTTTTATTAATAAGTTTGCGACTCTAAGAAAATTACTTTCATCCCTTGGTAATACTGGTACTGCTGATGCCATTCTACAAAAATATCAATCACGTATTGTTACACCTACATTCAGGACACCACAACATTATCAGAATCATACATATGTAAATGTTGTTTTAATATAAGGTTGCCTTTGAAAATCCCTTTATATGTTTTGAATGATTTAAAAAAGTACTTTGAATTATGATTAACTGTTCATTTGTACAGAGAGTACACTCCTTTTCATGAACAGGAGAATAGTACTATTAGTTACATAGTGTGTTAGCAATCTATTACGATAGATACAGGGTCAATAAATTAATTCAATATATCGTATAACTTATAAGTTCACTCTCACACTATATAACGAATTTATCTTACCGACTATCTGTTTTTGTTGAATTTAGACTATAGTTGTCTCATATGCAATCATGCCACATCTTATTTTTTTATATTCATGTGTTCGAGTGGGGAGTGTTATTTCCTATATTTTTAGTGGTATGAGTGTGCCGCAAAACAGGGTCGTTTTTTCATGACCTGCTGGTTAGAACAGGGTCCCTTTTTCATGTCCTGCTGGTTAGAACAGGGTCGTTTTTTTAAACAAAGTATTTGTCTAGAACAGAATCGTTTATTTAACTGTTTAAGATACAGTCTAGAACAGTATCTATGTTATACGGTCTAGAACAGGGATACATCTTATGAGCGTGTCTAGAACAGGGTATGTTTTTAATGTTTTCTGGTTAGAACAGGGTATGATTTGGCAATCCCCCGGCCACTAACCTGGTATTGAAAAAAGCCCCGCCTTCCTAATTAATTAATATGGAATATACACGGTCTCTACGCTGACACTTTTAGCCAATCATATTCCTAGAAATGCATAGAAGGCAAGATAAACATTGATATCTTAAATCTTCAATTCTTTGATTCTAGATTAACATGAGTGGACAAGCTGAAATATCTCATCCGCTTTACATTTCATGATTGAACATAAATTGTCTCTGTATTACGAATTTTATACTACAGTGTAACATAAGCTTAATATTATCACTGATCAATGCAAATGAGGTCAAGGTCATATGAACTCTACCAGACAATCAAAATTATGTAACACCTAGCTATAGCTTGTATCATATTCATCGTATCGCTACTTCAGTGATGATTAGTGTGCAGGTGATATTATAGGAAACTACAGTCTCAAATGAAGTATGCAAAACATATTAAAATAATCCGATATAGATGAGTAAACCATAGTTGGAATATCTTTTCTACCTAAAACTTCTTATTTCTTTACCGAAAAATCACGACTGATATAATTTCGGAAAACAAAGATACAAAGATAGGAGCATAATCGTCAGAATTGTAAATTGTGAGGTTTATTTCTTTTTTTATGATATTTTGACTGTCTGGATGAGCTCGGCAGATAATGCATGTACCGGAGGAGTAGCTATTTCTGTCTAAGAAACCGGTTTTGAAGTTTTTTACTTTCTCCGTATATTCAAAATGTTTTACGAAATTTGAAAATTGGTAAACTACTGTTGACCCTGGTGTATTGAAAAAAATATATATACAAAGATATACATACTTATGTCATATTAAAAAGGAGAAAAACAACTAGTACAAATGTTATTTCTGACAATAATTAAAAATCCTATTGTATTATCTGATAACACAATATTTCGGATTTGAAAAGAGAATATTAAAAATCAATTTTCTTGAATTATACAAGAAAGCTAAGCTATCATCTTTCGGATAAGCATGTTTGATCACCAAATTTTATAGATATTTGTTAAAACCTGAACAAAACAAAAAAGTCTGACCATTGAGCCATGAAAATGCTGTTAAGGTAATCGCTTATAAACGTAGTAAATCTTACCAAATAATGAAATAAAAAATATCGATATCCAAGGTAAATCAAAGGGAAGGTTTATAATCAAATAGCAAAGTCAAAAGCTCAAACACATCAAACTAATTGAAAACTAATTGAACATAACTGTCAAATTCCTGACTTTGTTCAGGTATTTCATAATGGACTTAACCTGGTATCATTATTCATTATACCTCTCACTTGTATGACAGTTGGATATATTTCCATTATACTGTTAACTATGTGTGAGCAAACCAAGCAGACATAAAAGTAAAAACAAAAACAAACTTTGGTACCGCAGTCAACATTGTGTCAACTGATACATAATTCCAACTGTAACATGATCGAATGAGGATTACTTCTGATATTGTGAATTAAAAAAAGCTACTGAACAGCTAATGAAATGCATCATTTCCTTCGTCTTTTCGTTAGTTTATGTTTAATCCAATATATATTTTCGTTGGTGTATGTTACATAATTTCGAAAGGACATGTGAAATGCAAATCTTAATCGAATAATCTTATTTACTGAAACGCATGACAGGGTCGAGGAGGGCCACGATATATTGATTTCTTTGTTCCCCGTGTCAAGATACACTTACAAAAGTATCACAAATAACGTAGTTATATTATTACCCTGCAATATTAAGGTTCCACTAAAGTAAAAATATAGGACACTACAGAAATATCTTAACTTTGCCTGCATTTTTCAACATATATTAAATAAAGTCCTAAACCATGGGAACATATGTTCATTTAAACATACTTAACATATACACACTGTAAAAAAAGTAAATAAACTTGAAATTTTTATGTTTTGGTCAAACCGGTTTTGGGGCTGAACACTAAATTTCCAAAAAATCTGGAGGCCTATGAGATGACGTAATTTGTTTAAAATTGGTATAAACGAATACTGTTACATGTAATGCAGTACAAGCTAGTGTTTATTTGTCAAATAAATATGTTTCAATGTAATTTTTGTCCAATTTCTGTATTGTACCTTTGATAAGCGTTCACTTAGATATATGAATTTAACTGAAACTCGTAAATCAATACTTTTTCTTAAAAATCAACATTAGTTTTTGATGCGTTTTGTTGTTTGATTTTGCCATGTGATTATGGACTTTCCGAATTGATTTTCCTCTAAGTTCAGTATTTTTTGTGATTTTACTTTTTTTGTACTGCATTATATGTAGCAGTATTCATTTTTACCAATTTTAAACAAATTAAGTCATCTCGCAAGCCTCCAGATTTTTGGGAAAATTTAGTGTTCGTCCCAAAACCGGTTTGACACAACATAAAAACTGCAAGCTTATTTACAATTTTCACAGTGTGTATATGTTAAGTATGTTTAAATGAACATATGTTCCCATAGTTTAGGACTTTATTCATTATAGGTTGAAAAATACAGGCAAAGTTAATATGTTTATGAAGAGTCCTATATTTTGACTTTAGTGGAACCTTAACATGTGATATTTATAATGAGTAGATTTTTTTTAAAATCATATTGTTTGTTGTCATCATTGTTATGCCAAAGTAATTTTGAATAGTACCTTATAAAATGTTCAAATTCTTGTCCAGTTCGAAATAATATCAATTGTCCAACACTTCTAAAAATGGCGACCAAAATAATTTCCTTGAGGTTTTTTAAATGACTTTTGATGACGTTTAAATTGTATTTAATTTATAAATAGATTCTTTATTTCAGGTGAAACGGAAAAACATAAGGTAGATAGATACATGATTTGCCGTCAATGTGCACTCAGTTTAAATGATTAAATGACATTTCGTTTTATTGTAAAATAGGCTTATCAAAATCTTAATGACAGGGTCGTATCAGGACATGTTCATCCCTTACATAATTCAAGAGATCTAATAAAGTACACAATTGTTAAATGAACTTCAAACGAAATTTATCAAACCATACTGATATTATAGGAGAAAACCTTCGAATTTTAAACTAGTGCAACTACCTGCTATCTGTCAATTATGTATTAAAGGACCTTAACCATTAAGGGAAGTATTCCTGACCGAGAAGGGACGTAATTATATTTATTTATAAATTCCTAATATGTGTAATATTTTATCAAACTCTGCTGTACAGTTATATGGGTATACTTACTTATATAATTATTTGACTGATTGTTTAAATGTATTATATATATTTCACTGATGTATTTGAATATTTGAAATATTTATATTCTATATGTTGTATTGCTTACGAATAAAAGATTCTTATTACATTCTACATGTTCTACTTTTAAAACATTATTACTTTGAACCAAAATTAATTGTAGGATCAGTATCGGTGCCTGGGTTCTAAGTTTTTGAGGTTTTAGAGATGAGTCTGTAAATCCATTTAATCATCTATGTCCAATGAACATTTGGTACTTTTAGCGATAACTACTCAAATAGTCGACGTTCGTATCCGTTTTTGGATTTTGAATATAAAATAAGGAGATGTGGTTTAATTGCAAATGAGGCAGCTATATCCAACAAAGTTCAAATGTATTGGATTTAATCATTTATAAGCAATTGTACGGCCTTCAACTAAGAAAAATCTCATACCGTATAGTAGGTTATAAATGGTCCAGACATAAAATAAACAAGAATCTGTCCACAGTACACAGATGCCCTACTCGCACTATCATTTGCTATGATCAGTGGCCCGTGAAATGGGGTTAAAAACTCTAATTTGGTATTAAAATTAGAAGGATCATATTACAGAGAACATGTACAAAGTTTCAAGTTGATTGGACTTCAACTTCATCAAAAACTACCTTGACCAAAAACTTTAACCTGAAGCGTGACAGACGGACGGACGCACAGACCAAAAAAACATAATGCTCCTCTACTATCGTAGTTGGGGCATAAATATGAAACAATTCAAATGAGAAAACAAACAGCCTAATCTTATTAATTATGCAAAAAAAAATATGAAAAACAATTATGACAGACATGTAGCAAAGAAAACCACTGATTAACAGGCTCTTGACTTCTAACAGGCACATACATAATGTGTTGGGGTTAAACATGCTCGTGAGCTTTCAATCCTTCTAGAAGCTGTTGCAAACGTCCCATTAGTCTGCCAATTATTATACCAATATTGCATATATGTCAGAAGAATATGGTTGATTTGCTGCTAAAGACCAATTCCGTTTTCGATTATAAATGTGGCTGTCGGTTTATTCTTCTAATACAGATATTTGTCTCGATGCCTTGGGGTTGATACACATTGCTTATTGCCACTGTTCTGTCTATATCTTTTTCGTCTTACAGGTCCTTATATTTTGTTGGGTTTAATTTCCATTATTATTCTGTGCTGTTCTAGTCCCCAGGTTTTTTTTTGTCGTTTGATTTACCTTCTTTCCTATATATTTTGTCACCCCTTTTTAGGATCAAGGACGAGAGGTTTCACTGCTATTAACTACATATATGAATATATCAGAGCTGCATAACCCTACCTGTTTTCTTTGTCTTAAAACTTTCCACCCCAGAAGTCCAGATGGAAAAATCTACAAACTTTTAAGGCTTTATGTACTAGAAAAATAAAACCAGATTTGATAAACTGCATTGGAGATACTGGCACACTTTATGTAGAGCCCCACTTATTATATTATGGGTAAAATGGGCAACTGTTACTTTATATATCATTATCTTATATGAGACATGCCCTTAGCATAGTCCTGCTAATGTACACCAACTAAACATTCATTAATAGTATGTATTGATGTAATTCAATCAATCATTTGAATTGTTTTACATTTGGCATATCAGGGCAATTTATAGATGACTATTCAGTATGGCTTTTGCACATTGTTGAAGGCAATATGTTGACCTATAGTCTATAGTTTCTATGTCATTTAATCTCTGGGAGAGTTGCCTTATTTTGCAATTATACCACATCTTCTAATTTGTATATGTAAGTCCTGTCCCAATTGGTATATTGCTGAAGGCCATACATACGGGCCGATACAGTTGCCTGTAATACTTACATCTACTCATTAGCAATTATACCACATCTCTTTATTTCTAAAAAAATCAAATGTAAACCAGGTACCATATAAGTAAAATATTTTAATGAGAATGCATTATAAACAAATGAATATATAATGAAAATATCACAGTTTACCTTAAAACAAAAATCAAATAATAATGAAAAGAGACATATGCCGGTGACATTATTGCTCTTTTTCTGAGAGAACCTTGAAGGCAAATAAATCACCAGATTAAAAAACCAAACCTCTCAATCATTTACAGATTCAAGTCATAATTAACTATTCAGCATAATTCATCGAGAATCTTGTAATAAGTTAATAATAATAATCAGTAAAAATATACAGTTTTGTTTCTCATTTCTTTCTGATGATTGTCTATCAAAACAACATTTTTTTCCAAAAAAACATAACCTTTTTGTTTCAGTTGTTAAAATTTGAAACAGTATCAATGGAACACAAAAATAAAAATGATTTTTAATAAACTGTCAAATTTTTCATAACAACGACATCAGATCCTCTTGGATTTTTGCCTCTTGGCTGCCATGATGGCACATCATCCCCGTAACTTGGTGCAAAGTAAGTATGTCGGCTTATTTGATGACTAAGTTCACAAAGTTTAGTGGCTCCATCTACAACATAAGCCTGGACATCTGTGTTCTCCTTGCTCAGTCTTCCATTGTCTATCAAATTAGCAAAGGCCTAAAAAAAATAATAACACAATATTAAGACTTTATAAAAGGTCCTCATTTAAAAGGAAGGAACATAACATATAATTGTACACAAAATAAGAAAAAAGTACCTTTTTCACCCATGGTCCTTCCTCCAAAGTTGCAATAATAAATGCACTTGATAATTTCTAGTTCTAGTTTTAAAGCATTTTCAAAATGATTGCTATAGTAAGTTCTTATGTGATGTTTTTTGACCACTCTCATAATTATGTAAGCATAAGAATTGGTTTTCCAAAACATGATAATCCTACCACAAATTTTTATGCACTTATGAAAGCCGAAAACCAATATTACGTATTAGGCATCAAGGGTTGTTCTTTTTTGCTGTCTGCTTTTCATTTATTGCTTTAGTATTAATCTGGTCAGTCATATTATTATAAGAATTATTTCACACTTTGTTATTTCTCTTTAACCTTATAAAACAAATTATCACGTTTTGATTGGTTTAAAGCCATCACATGGTGACCCTCTATGAATCCGTAGGAGGTTAGTAAATTTCTTAATGGTGACATTATCTGTTAATATTGTTGTGTTTCATTGTTTATTTTTCATCAAAACGCAGCATGTTACTAATACGTCATACGGTTAATACTGTACCAAGTCAGGAATATTACAGTTGTTATTTATTCGTTTGATTTGTTAAAGCTTTTGATTTTGTCGTTTGATTATGGACATTCCATTTTGAATTTTCATTGGAGTTCAGTATTTCTGTGATTTAACTTTTTTCAGTACTTTGCTTCATTACAAAATATCCATTTGAAATATCTTTTATTTATTTCACTTGTAAGGTTCCTTTCTAGTGAATATCAAAAAAAATAAACAAGAATGTGTCCATAGCACACTGATGCCCCAAGTGCACTATCATTTTCTATGTTCAGTGGACCTTGAAATTAGAGTCAAAACTCTAATTTAGCATAAAAATAAAGAATGAGTTAAAAAGGGCATTACTATAAACTGTAAGTGACTCACTGTCCAAATTCAAATTCTGTCTACTAGTTTTTGGTTTCATCATTGGGTGAGAAAAACATCAAAATTATATAGTGATTGTTGCATGATCCCAGAAGATATTTTGGAGACAGTCTGAGTAAACTTAGCTAAATACCAAAGAGTGTAAAAACATCAAGTACGCTGAAGTACACTTTTTACCTTCTTGTACTTTACTTTTATTTCTTCTGAATAGTTATGGGGCCTTAGTGGCCAAGTGGTCAAAGTAGTTACTACTGTAATCACTAGACAGTCAACACTGAGGTTGTGGGTTTTGAACCCTGCTTGAGCGTGTGCACTTGATTCCAATCTTAATTGACTAGTAATGTCAGTTTTCCTATCCAAGGTTGGTGGTTTTTCGTGGTTTTTTCTCCAGGCACTTCAGATTCCTCCACCAACAAAAAATTGCCGCCACAAAATAGCCCAAACTTGGTGCTTAAAATGGCATAATAAACACTAAAATCAAAATCAAAATCCTGAATAGTTAAGTTCAGAGAACATCAGATACCATCGTTGAAATTTATGACCATCATTGCTTAAACTTACAATTGCTGCTGGTTCCTCTAGCTTGTTTCCCCAGATGTAGATATTAGTTAATGTCGTGTTGGTTTTCATTGCATCAGCCAGGGCACACAGTCCTTTACTGCCAATGTTGTTACTGGTTACAACTAAACTGTAAATATATTGACAAAAAAAGCTGACTTTTGTTTTATACATGGTGAGTCCAGGTTGGTAATTTTTCTTTTCTATGAACATGTACAGTCTTTTATAGCTGACTATATATGCAGTATGGGCTTTGCTCATTGTTGAAGACTGCTCAGTGACCTATAATAGTTGTTAGTTTCTGATTCATTTGGTCTCTTGTTGAGAGTTGTCTTATTGGCAATCATACCACATCTTCTTTCTTATATGTATAAGAAATGAAAGTGAAAAAGAAAATGAAGTTCAAAATGTTAAAACAAAATTGTAACTTAACATGTTTTGTTAAGGACCATCAACACAAATATTTAAAGACAACACTTTGGCCAAAACAAACCCCAACAACTACAATATCACAAACCCAATCTTTGACTGGAGATTAAATCAGGTGCTCAGAAAAGGGTAAGCAGTTCCTACTCCATAAGTGTCAGTTTTGTTATAGAAGTCATCAAGTATTTTCTCTCGACTGGTTTGATTTTTATCATACAGTGTTGGTACTTAAATCGTCTCCTCATAACTGTAATGTAACCCTTACTTTGGGTTCCTAAGTAGAGTAAGATATATCCGTAAGGTGTACCACTTATTGGGCATCAAAAGAAATAAGTATTGGAATTGTATTGATTATATTTTACATTTTTACTGTGAAACTATAGCTCTGATCAATGCTATTTGATTTTTGTGTTCATTTATTGTTGAGGATAACATGGAAAGATAGTCTTAAGATTCTACTTTTGGCAAACTTTTTTTTATCAGTTTATGACTTTTGTTTAATAAGTTAATTCGTCTTTCTTTTGAGTTCCTAACTAGTGTCCGATATATGAAAGGTTTGTCGCTGCAATTATTGGTCTTTGTTTATGTAAATCAATTGCTCTATGTAAATCAATTGGTATTGGAATTATACTTTCTGATTTTACTATGTAACTATTTCTGAGCTATTTGATTTCTGTTCTCACTTTTTTTTAGGATAATATGGAAAGATGATCTTAACATTCTACTATTGGTAAACTTTTTCCTCTTTTTTCTGACTCTAGATATTAATCTAATATTATAATGCCATCTTTATTTTGAGTTCCTAACTAGAGTGGGAAATCTTATAAGGTTTGTTGCTGCAATTTATCGACCTTTGTCTATGTAAAGAAACATGTTCAGCTGTAGGAATTATATGATCTGTTTTTAATGCTATTAATGAGAAAGATCTAAACTGTTTGATTTTTGTGCTCATCTAGAATTGAGGATATAATTGGAAGATGGTGTTTGGATTACTTTTTTTCTCTCTTTTTTTATTTTGTAAATTTGACTTACGTTTTGAGGTTTGTGTTCAGTGAAGCTAGAGCATTAGCTATATGTATGGCTCCATCATCTTCCAATCTGTTGTACCCCAGGTCTAACACTTCAATAGCAGTATTCTTCTCCAATACTTTTGACAATTCATTTATTCCATCTCTTGTTATTCTATTGCTGGAATAAAATCATTATTATAATATATAAGTTAAGTGGATGAGATGCAAGTTAGGGCAATTATTAATCAGTATAGATTATCATGTTTTCTACACATTGATATCGTAAAATATCAGCCATGAGCCACAATGTGAATCTTTTTGGTGAAAAAGCGATTGAGTTAAAAAGTTTCACATTGTGTCGAGCGGCTGATATTTTATGATTTCTATAC
Source organism: Mytilus edulis (assembly GCF_963676685.1). Taxonomy (NCBI): domain Eukaryota; kingdom Metazoa; phylum Mollusca; class Bivalvia; order Mytilida; family Mytilidae; genus Mytilus; species Mytilus edulis. The sequence continues at coordinate 19,634,431 of NC_092356.1, read as the reverse complement.
GAAGAAAACCTAATTATCTTTTTATCCTTCTATTACTGGTCTTCTCTCTCTCCCAAAGACAATTTTACGCTTAACGAAAGCAAGCTTGATAACGTCTCCTCTCACATTGTGACGTCGCTGAGAACTTCTCGTCTCACATTGTGATGCTGCTGATAATGCCTGGTCTCGTTTTGAAGTCTTGATATGAGAATTACGGAGTGACAGAGCAGGTTGAAATAGGCTAGGCGTAGGTAAGGACAATAATATAATTTCTCAAAATATTTGTACATTTTTTTCAAATATGAAAAAGTAAAAGTATCAGCATGAATTCATGATTATTTTTTTAAATATGAGGAATACAATGTTAATTCAAAAAAAAAATAAAGAAATAGCTCAGTTTCATATTTGTCTAAGAAAAGTGTTGATTGTCAAAGTTCTTTTACCACAAAGTAAAATAATATAATATAATGTTCTTTTATCCTCTTTTATTAAATATAAATTGACCTAAACAAGTCGTCCATTTTCTGACTTTGTTAGTCAAGTCCATAATTGTAAACATATGTTTATCGTATCATACATAATTTAAATTATGCAAGTCAAAAAAAAAAAAAATTATTCACAACAAGAAAAAAAATCAAAATCAAAAAGAAAAAAAATGTTTTTGTCTGAATCTGTCTGTTATCATAGTTAAATCACATTTAATCTTTAATTCTAATATGACGTGCTTCTTACGCTTTGTAAACAACACTATGTTAAAATTCTAGATAAATCTATACTTAGTGCAGACTCTGAGATGTACATAAAAAAATACCTCCGACGCTATAGTGGCCGTCAGCTGAAATTCGTAGCGGTTATCAGTAAAAATAATCTAAACTATCAATCGCGTTCACTCGAGATATAGTTTTTCACATTCCATTCATAAATCGCAAAAAGAAAAACCACTACTGACCTACCTTTTAAGTGATCGCACTGTAATAATACTGACCTTCACTTTTTCATAGACGATTTTGAATGGTGGAATCAGCCATTGTTTTGACCGGAAGTGTTTCCGTGGAGTTCAATTTCATAAAATTTGCATAAAGCGCGGGAAACCTTATCACATCAATGAAAGGAACATTTCAGGAAACTGCGTACAGTGACGAATGTCATATGTAAACAAATGATCCTCATAGAAACGAAGATGGCGGAATTACAATGGAAAATATTCTGGAAAATGTGAAGGTCAGGATTATTACAGTGTGATCACTTAAAAGGTAGGTCAGTAGTGGTTTTTCTTTTTGCGATTTATGAATTGAATGTGAAAAACTATATCTTGAGTGAACGTGATTGATAGTTTAGATTATTTTTACCGATAACCGCTACGAATTTCAGCTGACGGCGACTATAGAGCTCTGGGTAAAATTTGAATATCACGACTAAGGCCATGTGTAAATTTGCAACATGTATATGGACCATAATTTGCTATTGGGCTCCGTTTCCTATAACTATAGAAAAGTGATAAAATGTGAATTACTGTAAGAAAAGTTGTTACTACATCTAAAGATGCCATTATTTTTATCAACATACAAGTGTATGCTACTCTTCCCTAGAAAAAAAATTGAAATATACGAATTTCAAAGATTCTACAACCGTATTTTTGTGTCGTTTCTCGCGTTACTTTTTGCTTCCGAAGAGCATAACGCTGACTGATTTATAGATAATCGTCACTGGCAAATTCGTAACTTTTGCTTTCAAATAACAAAGAACATCGACCAATAAGAATAGTGAGAAGAAAATGCCGAGAACTATAAGTATTTATGTAGCAGATGTAAGAACAGTGGCGTGATTTTTGTGTCCGATTTCGTAACGCAAATTTTAGATGATGTAATCTGCTTTGTTGTAATAGAATTCTTAAAAACAATATGCAAATATGATCTCTCGCGAGATGTTCGAACAGGTAAATCAGAGATGATTTACATTCTTGTTTTGATCTTCGTAATAATTAAGTAAGAAAATGACGTTATCGTTATGCGTTACATTTCACACGAAACAGAAGTCCAGTTATTTATTAAAATTGTTTTTGTCCTTAAGTTCTGATCATTTCCGGTCATAAGTGAAACATGTGATTAACATAGATATGTGATCACGCCCTTACAGCCGGACATACGATATACTGATTCTAAACATTGTTTTTGTTTCCAACGGGATGTTAGCAAACATAATCTGTAGACTTATTTCGACTTGTTTAAAAAAGGAAAATACAATTTTCAAAGAGATTGCGCCGGGGGTCTATTATTTTTCCTATGTGCATAATGTTACATACGATCTTGGTTGAAAATAAATGCCCAATGACTTGACAAAATCGATTTCAGATTTGACCGACGTTTAAACACACTACGTTTCCCAATAACGATGTAAAGGGTCCTTGGAAAATTCAATCGAAATTACGTCTCTTATCATGGTGCCGATGTTCGTTGGATTGATTTTGCTTCAGCAGTAAATATTACTGGATATTTTAGGTGAATAAAGATAATTAAATGAAAAATTCATGTTACTATACCGTTACACTTGGAATGCACAAAGTTGGTAACTTTGTCACAATTTTTAATTATTTTTTTTTTATTCATGTTCTGCAAACACTTTTCAGAAATGCAATAAACTTGTCAAAGGAAAAGTAAACTTTTACCAGGCATGACTTGAAAGGAAGTACTTTATTGATTTTAGCCCACTAAAGTAGGTTAAAATGTGGAAACCATGTAGATGGTGTACAGGTCACAAATATCACATGGTGCCTATTTCAAAGATTTTAATTCCAAGTTAAAAGTTTTTTTCTTTACTGGATTTAAAGAATTTTACATTGCCAATGATTTGGAATAAATTTTATATAACTGGAATTTCAAAACCAAATAAAAATATATTTTTTTGGCCAAAACATCAAGATACAACGATTATGGTATCCTGTATCAATGAAGAAAATATGGAAAATTCTGAATAAATTGTACTAATTGTTTTCAAAACAAGCACATGTTTAGGAGTTTTATAATACTGTTACATTTAAGATGGATTTTAAGAAAAAGTATACTGTTCAGATTATTTTAAGCAGATTTTGCAATAAAATAAAACTAAAAAAATGCTTTCGGTTTCTTATGGTTTCCTGTCACGTTTAAAAAAAACTTTAATATAACATTGAAAATAGATTTTAAATATTAACATGAAGCAAGTAACACTAGTAATGGTGTTTATTTATGCCTTTTGAATTATATTGTGCAAAATAAAGAAAATAAAGATTGGTTTCCTGTTTGGTTTCCTGTCACGTAAACGGTGAATCAAAATGTATTAATTTTTTCTCGAAAAACTCAATTGTTCCATTCATACTATTCTAACACCAACACAACCCACAAAATAAAAGTTAAAATTTTAGAACTTATAAAAAAGGATACAAAAAGAAACCAAAGGCCGAATACCAAATTATGGTCTATATTTCTTAATTTTACAACAGGAATACTTTTTAAGCATGCATACCAACTAAGATCCAAATAAGTTAATGTATCATTATGCATTAAGTTCTCTGCAAGTCTTGTCATTCCAAAGTCCCTCATATCATACTTTTGGAAATGAACCTCTTTTAATGTTGTATTAACCTAAAAAAAAATTATATATATTATATTTCCCACAGAAAGTAACCAAAAGTTAGCGCGCAATAAATTCTTATATTGCACTAGTGCAATAAATCATCAAAATTCATGACGTCATCAACCACAAAATCTTAGTTTAAACCAATTTTGACTTTCAAATATTATATTGCTATACAAAAAAATGGTTATTGCATGAATATTTAAGAAATAATTCATGCAAGCTATACTTTATTGTAGTTTTAACATAGGTAGGCATTATATTCGTGATTATTTTTGCCTGAGCGATAGTGAGGGATACAATAACATGAATATAATGCCTACCCATATTAAAACTACAATGAAGTATCGCTTGCATCAATTATTTTGATTCTGATTAGGACAATTAAGGTAATTTCTATGTCCAATGTGTATAAGGGTAAAGCACTTGTGTAGGCTCTTCCATGAACCTCCCTTTTTTGTTTGTAAAGAAGCAAACAGCTGGCACTGTGATTTTTCAGAGGGAGGAGTTTTTGAACAGCCAGCATGAACGATTGTCGTATCTAGGTCAAATATGTCAATTTCGGAATGCAACACATTACAGTCATAATACATGAATTAGTAACAACATGTGCATCATTTAAGAGTTTGGAAGTGCTTTAAGTTAATGAAATATATTAAATGCATGCCAATTTGATAAAATTCATTATATTGCAGTAGTCAATATACGCATATGCAAAAAAAATTATTGTATTTAGAGCATGGGTTTATTCATAAAGCAAAAGAAGCACGTCATATTAGAATAGGGAATATTGTCCCTTGTAGAACATATATCTACTCTGGAAAATATTCCCCAATATTCATGCAATAACCCTAAAATATTGTACATTTTTGTTCCTAAAACCATAATACATCTTACTTACATCAACCAATCACCAAATTTGATTATTTTTTTTTAGTAATTTATTAATTTAGTCAGAAGGGAGAACTGAATAAAGACAAAGATTGGGTAAGGTATGTTGTAAACTGAGTATGGGTTATTTCCCTTGGCTGATATTTTGGAAGGGTAAATGGTTGATTTTCTTTTTTGATTTACCTTGTGGAACAAACAAGTCTATCTTTTAAGAGATCTTTACCAGATCGTAGTGTTGAGTTGAGCCATGCTCAGAAATTTAAATTGTGCAGAAAACACTTTTTCTGTCTTTTCAAGCTACAATCAGTTTAAAAGTTGAACTTGGTTGAATAATAAGGGTACCCCTAGACCTCCAATATGGTGACAAAATAACAAAAATCATTCTCAAAATGTCTATACATATGTACAAGTTTCAAAAATATTTTCTTGTTAAGCTTCAATTAACATGTTTAATTAAACAAACACTGATTTATATTACCAAAAGTGTTGCTTCTGAATAATTGTTTTCTTGTTTTGTTTAGCAGCAGTTCTATCGTTATTATCCAACTCTTATCGGGGCCTATTATAGCTGACTATGCGTTATGGGCTTCGCTCATTGTTGAAGGCCGTACGGTGACCTATAGTTGTTAATATCTGTGTCATTTTGGTCTTTTGTGGATAGTTGTCTCATTGGCAATCATACCACATCTTCTTTTTTTTTATATCAACCAAGATTTCAAAGACAGAGAATTCTCACACACATTTGAAAAATATCTTCGAAGAAAAAATGAATGTAAAAATCACTCCTTCGACAATTTACGTCAAATATTTTTAGTCCCTTCCTACCAAATACAACATAAAAATAGATGTTTGTCACACAACTTTTCAAATTAAAATATAACATTTCACCTTCAGCATTTCAGCAAAATGAACAGTAGTTTCTTCTTGATGTGAGAACAGAATAGGTCTGTTGATGTTCAATGCCTTCAGAGTTTTGTTGTTATACAGTACTGTGGATATTGCAATGATGCTCTCAATGGTCTGAAATAAAAATCATGTGTTCGGGCAGTTCCCAGATTTTATAGTTACTTGTTCATTACATTTCAGTGAAAATAAAGTAACCGCTCCATGAAGTTCTGCTACAATTGAATTGATTGTGGCATCAAAATTTTGTCAAGTGTGAAGAAATGAAAATCCACCATATTGTTCAAACTCAAAAGTGGAAAAGGTATATAAGTTGCAAAACTTGTTTCCCAATCCACTATAAATAAATATGTTTAAACTAACTCTAGAAAGAAGGAATTCAAATTTGAGAAAAGCTTTGTCTCTCCAATGTATATGTACTGGGTTTTTTTTCTCAAAGAAAATTTGTTTTTGTCTCTTATGTAAAATATTTCATCGATTGATGCTAGCTATAATTTAATGTCTAGTGGCAAATACTGTGAAAAATTTGTCATGTCTTTTGCAAGTTTTAGCAATACCCCATGTTTTTCAGTTTTATAAAATGTACTTTACAACATGTTGTAGCATTCACGAACATGTTTAAATCTATTACTATTTTGTTTATCCTTTTGTAATAAATAAGGCTGTTATATATATAAGTTTTCTTGTTGAAATTGTTTATCATTTTGTCATGTTTGGGCCTAGTATATAGCTCACTATATCAATTAGTCATTAGTGGTTTTGCTCACTTTTGAAAACCATGCAGTGGCCTATAACTTCTTACATGAACTTCATTTGGACTTAAGGGAATATTTGTCTCATTGGCAATCATACCAAGTCTTCTTATTTCACATCAACTCATAAGTGTCAGCCACACACATTTCCTCTAGTTTCATGATGAAAAAACATACTAAATCAGACATTAGATACAATATATATATCACATAAAGTATCTCTTTTAGTAAATATTTCAAGCAAAGCTTACTAAATCTGTGTCTGCAACATCCAGTGCCTCTAGTGTAGTATTGACTTGGAGAGCTTGAGCAAACCACATTCCTCCCTTATTTCCCATTTTATTTCCTGTCATTCTTAGTGTTTTCAAGGATTCATTTTTCTGAAATAAAAAGTTTAAATCAAATTTAATTATTTAGTTTCAGCCATAAATTATCAAATAACAAATTTTCAAAACGAATAATATATTGACATGAAAAAATTTAAATCAATCATTGAAAGGGTATAATGTATGACCATTTCTACAGTAGTCTGAGCTGAGCTTCAGTTTTAGGTGTTTACTCATATAGGATTCTCATTCATGAGGGTAGTTAATCACTATAATGCCCTTTAACGTCAGGCGTCTGATAGTCATTTTCGGCTCCCAATAGCTTCAAATTGGTTAAAATTTTACCGTGATTCGTCACAATATCATTATCATGATTTGTCAGAGGTCTCAAATAATTATAGTATAACTAATCGCCGTATTTGTATATCAAAAATAAGACAACGTGTGACCGAACGACGCATGGATTACACGAGTGCGCAGCACGAGTTTAATCCATAGCGGCGTTCCGTCACAAGTTGTCTTATTTTTGATATTCAAATACGGCGATTAGTTATTCTTTTTATTACATTGGCAAATGGCTTATTTTTTTATGAAATTAATGTAGAAAATGTAAGGAACTATATCTTTTTCCTACGCATTGACAATTTGTTTTGATCCGACGTTATCCACGTCTTGACAACGCCTATTGTTGTATGACGTCAGAGAGTGAAATAACCATGTTTATTTCACATGTGAAATTATCGGTTTTTATTTAACTGGGAAATCAATGTAATTCATTGCAACCAATGTAATAATTATCATTACCGTCATATTTGGAAAAAAGTTATTAGATTCGTCAAAATTAGTCAATGTTTTTATCATCATACACCAAAAATTACCATTAACATCATTTGGCAAGAATTTTTACAGTTATTAGTCATGTAGGTACCCCTTATGACCCTCATTCATTATTGTCATATTTTTTATTTTTTTCTATAATTACCAATAATGCCTTTGCTATATGTTCAGCTCCAACTGCTCCTATCTCATTACACATTAAATTTAGGTCTGTTAGCTTTGTTGTTTCCTGAAAATGGATAAAGATACTGACTTATTTCCCTGTAATTGTCTTTCATGAAAATATAATTATCTCCCCTTTATTGTTGAATTATGAATTCTTAATCATTCAAATGCAAAATTTTCTGAATTATTCATATGAAGATTTTGAAATGGCAAGATTTCAAGTAGTGTACTGTACCCATATTTCTTTACATAGTCACCATGTGTATCAAATTTCTAAATTTTCGTTTATGTCTTAAAAGAAGTATATATAATATTTACAAAAAGGAATCTCCATGTTTTTAAAAATCTATTCTTCTAATTGTATTACTCAATATTCATAAATAGTTCCAAAAAGATAGCATAAATGTGAGTCAGTCTATTAAATATACTAGAGTAAATCTCATAGACTCAGACATAATCATAGTGTAAACAGTTTTTCGGGGAATTTATTTAATAGAGTTTCAAAAATTGAAAAAATAGCATGCAAATAATTTTTTTTAGTCTTTTTCTTTTTTAGCCCTGGCAGTTTATTATTGACTTAAGAGTTTGCTAATCAAATGTTCCTTTGGTATTGTTCTCCTCTCTTTTGTCCTGATTGTCCTGTGAATTCATTTTTCTTTTAAGGCTAATGGCATTGTCAGTTTATTTTCGACTTATGATTTTGAATGTCCCATTGGTATCAATCTCTTCTCTTTTTTCCTGATATACTGTGGATTCATTAGGCCAAATAAAAATATATGTGTGGTTCCAGTAACCCTACCTTCCCTACTTTTTCACCTCAAAAATAGCCTACCCTAAAGACTTTATTGTCTTTTTTCATTTAGCACTGTCAGAATGTTGATCCCATAGACTCAATGTAAAAAATAACATAAAATAAAAAAAAAATCCCTACCTACCTACCCTAACTTTTTTTCACATGTAACTGGAACCACACATACTTTTTTATTTGGCCTAACATGTATAACTCGACCACATGATACCATTTTTTGTGGATTTTGTTGGTAAACCATGAATTAAAATTTTAAAATTTTCTATAGTCTAGCTATATATTTCGCTAGCTCAGGTATGCATGTAGACTTAAGCTATGGAAAAACATAAAAATCAAACATCCCTAAAATTATTTTCGTTCAGGAAAATTTAGGAACCAATGAAAATAAACTAATCCTATTTCGCTAGCTCAGGTTACGCATGTAGACTTAAGCTATGGAAAAACATGAAAATCAAATATCCCTTAAATTTTCTTGTTCAGGAAAATTTAGGAACCAATGAAAATAAACGAATTCTCAATTAGTCTCCTGGATGTCTTACCTCAATGAGTTTAGCAATAAACTTAGCTCCTTCATCAGTGATAAGATTGTATCGTAGATCTAGACTTGTCAAATGATGTCTTACCTCAATAAGTTTAGCAATAAACTTAGCTCCTTCATCAGTAATAAGATTGTATCGTAGATCTAGACTGGTCACATAGCTATTGTTCTGTAGAGTTTTGTACAATGTTTCACAGTCTGGGTCCTCTATACGTTTATCTGTCAACAAGTTATTGTTTCCCGCCAAATACAAGTGCATCTGGTCTTTGAAATCACTGAAATTATCATAGTAAATGAAGACGTTAATTGGTTATTCAATCAATGGAAGTGTATATACATTAAGATGTAATACAAGTATTAAAATAGTTTGAATAGATATAATATTATATATTGTATAATTATACTGAAATATCACTGGTTAAAATTATCTATTATCAACTATTTAATATATCAAAGGTAATAAAAATATTCAAATCATATCATACCCTAATATTTTAAATTCACAATTAGGAAATGTTCATATAGATATATAGATAGTTAAAAAAGATAAACTATCAAATACATGAAATTAGTAAAATTATCATTTTTGTTGATGAACTTTTAATTCAGATTACTTAAAGAGTATAACAAAGAACCAAAGAATTAAAACAATTCAGTTTTTTTTTTCAAACCTTTATTAATATACTTTGACTGTTAAAAAGCAAACATGCTATTTGTGAATTTTGCAATCTTTTTCAAATATATGGCATATATTTATTATAAGATTCTAAATTTCTGAGGCTGAAAATTAATTGTCTTACAGAAAAGCATTTGTTAATTATGGAATTATATATCATATCTTCTGTATAAGTTAACATAAAGCTTTCACCACACGACCTCAGGCTGCAAACCATTGTTAAAGAGTTAAATAACAATTACATGTTAAAAGGGAATTAAATCTTACCAAGGAAATATTAGAATGAAAATTATTTTATCTTGACTTTATATGTAACAGTTACCACTTAAACTGTACATGCACTGTTTTGACAATATTTACAAGACAATGAGTACAAAAAGTTAACAATTACTATATATAATATAATTGCATATCAAAATTATGGAAGATGTGGTATAATTGCCAATGAGACAAATATCCGCCAGGTTCCAATGGAAATGATTTAGATTATCAGCAACTAATACTGTCACCATTGTTTTTGTCTCTCACTCATATATATATAAGTTTTTAAAATATGATGTTTATTGATTATATAAATTAATTGTAAATCATTTTGAATATCATTCTTTTAATAACTATTTTTGATATCAAAATTAGTGCGACTTTTTAAGTTGCAAAAAATAGAGATAAAAACTTATTTCCATTTTTAAAATAGACTAGTGCAATGTACCTTTCAAGTGACAGGGTTTTGAAAATGTCAATCTGGAAATTCTTAAAAATCAAATTTTATGTGCTGTGAACAAATTGCATTATCATGGGAAGTACAAAACCATGTGACTGTCATGTGATCTCACCTGTCAGTACTAATACTTTTTCTACTTGAACCAACTCTACCACCACTAATAAAATATGTTATAATGTCAGTAAAAAAAATCAAAATTTATATAAAATACTTAATACATTAATCACAATAAACCACCAGTCAGTCTGACACATAGTATTTTTTAATTCCTCAGCACTCATAACAGAATGAGCCGTTTTCTTATATTTTATATATATACATGATATAAATTAATTATGTATATATGATTGTGTTCTGAGGAAAAATAATAAAGGGGACAAAGCCTTGAAAAAACTGTCAAACATTTATGTAAGGACAGTTATGGTAAATGCAACTTTATAAAAAAATATCCTTGATCTATATTACAAGTTGTTTCTGTCAGACGAACTTAAGAATAAACATTAACATTGGGAATTGCTTATTAATTGAAAGTTGCTTGGCCTTGATATGGGGACTACAAGGCCTTGAAATAACTGTCAAACAGATGTATACAGATAAAGTAATGAAACTTTGTAGGAAATAAATAATGGATTTATGATCATTTATCATAGTTTTTCCTATCAATCTAACTTAAGCACAAAATCTAACATTGAAAATTGCTTATTAATTGAAAGTTGCTTGGGGGTTGACCTGCATGGGTAGCATGATCGATGATCTCAAAATAGCTGTAAAACTTTAACATTTATGTACTGATAATAATGCAGTATTATACAAAATTTCATTGATCTTACTATCACAATTCAGAAGTGAGCCAGGAAGTAGCCCTAGGGAAGCATTACCTATGTGGAGCAGGACATACATGTACAAAAAATAGTCCCATGGGTCCCCCCTCCATATTTGTCTCACATGATAAAATCCTGTAGGCATGTTATGTTTCATTGAGGAAATAATAACATATCATTTATAGAACACCTAAATTCTACACTCAGAGTCACCAAATGAAGTTTGTTACACAATCCTTGATTAAAACAGTAACAAAGAGTTTAGTACATGTCATGTTATAAAGCTAAGATGATTTAATATAACTCATGCACATAACAAACTCAGATGAGTAGTAAAATTGCTGGTAAAATCATACATTTTCCAAAATTTAATTTACATATTCAGTCATAATTTTATGGCATAAAAATGTTACTACACTGCTTTTAAAAATATCATTGAAATGGATTCAATCTATTTAAAATCATTATAATGACCTTATTAGCTTAGATAAATATAAAAGTTTCCTAGTGCTATTTGTAATTGCTTGATGGATGATTTAAGGATGTCGTGTGTGTGCTCATCTGTTTCAAAATTATAAGCCTTTTAAATGACTGTTCTTGTTTTCAAGATATAAGCCATTGAAAATTTTGCAGGAAATTATGCTCCCTAAATTTTTCATACATTTAGAATTAACACCTTTTTCTTTCAAAAAAGCTATGAAAAAAAGAATATATATTATAAGATTAGAAAACATGTGATAAACCAGCATACTCATAACCTATATATGTCATTTATCTACATGCACATGCATTTTACTGTTGATTATGTACATGCTGCTATCTTTAAACTGCTTGTCAAATGACATAATTCAATACTAAGTAAGAAGAAGTCAGACAAATGGTTGTCCTTGTTAGGAGTAAAGATAATATAACAGAGTAACACTCAAACAATAGAAGGTTGGTTACAGTGTTAAAAACTGTGAAATGTGAGAATTGTTAATTCATAAACAGACTGATTGTATATTAGTGACTGGTGTTTCAAATTTCTCATGATATCACAATTATTGGGTCTTTGCAGTACTCTGCTGGTGGACTGTCATACCATAATGGTATCACCAGCCCAGTTTTAAAAGCTAGAACTTTGGAATTGGCATGAAACAAAAAAAAATTGAGTTATCAAAATTTTAGAAATTATTTTCAAATTAAGGAATACATTGTATATTTCCCTCGTGCAAAGCTTTGAAGTGTCCAGCCAAATGGCTATACTATTTGTCCTTTTTAGTATATTTTATAGCTCATATATTTTTAATTAGCATTGAATTTGCAAATATTGAGGCCTCAAGATTAACTGAAGAGACATTTATTATGGAAATGTGCATCACCATGATCAGCTGGTGCAGAAAATTGTTATGTTAATTATGTCATCAATGAATTACTTTTAAGATTAAATTTAACAAGAGCCTGAGGTAGGCAAGAAAGTTCATTTACTGCTAAACTGGTATTAAATGTTTACATTATTTGAAAAATTTGGTTCCAGGTTAATCTTTTTTTATCAATTTTCTAGTTAATGCAATATTACTTATGAATAAATCTAAATAGAAGTAAGATCAGGAATAAATCAGGAGATTTTCAAAACACCAGCAATCAGACCGTAGTTATAAATAGAAGTGAATGGTGTTTGTGGTAACCACACTTCTATACTTACCCAGTTTTCTTTCGTCTGTTGTGCGGTGAATATTGTGAATTTGTTAGTTAATGTCACAAAAAAATGTGGACACACAATAATGTATTAACACAAATAATAATATTTTCATCTATTGTTGAAGGTTTGTAAATAAAAGTACAAAATAAAATTGATATGTGCACTAGTTTTATTTTTTTATATCATTAATTTCTACAAACACTGTGAATATATGTATATTTATTATTGCTTTAACATGTTAAAACTGATGAAATACTATAAATTATTAAAAAAAAAAAGAAGGTAAAAGGGAAGCATGCTCATTTGTTAATCAAACATTTCTGCTGCATTATGCATAATAAACATTAGATTTGAATAAAGGTGAGATCTAGTCATGTACATTTTCTTAATATGCAGAAAATTTGGTTTGCGTTAACATAGATGTTTTAAAATAATAGGCTTCAGATAGATTTCCATACAAAGTTGTTCCATCCAGATGTGTGTTGTAAATTCAAACATTTCATAGTTTTTATATCTTCAAAAGAACTCTTCTTTTGGTAGTTTTATTTATAAACCTGAATACATTTTTTTTTAATATCATCACCACACAGGGTCTCTATCAAACGCTTATATGATGAAGAATAAAGGCACCATACCATTCTTCCTAAATATTCACGAACAATAAAATGTTTCCCCTTACATGTATAAAGCTTAAAAATCAATATACTCGTGGAGATTTTTCTGACCATCAATTGCTGAAAATTAATAGTATAAATAATAGTCTGTTTTGTTAAATTCTAAAGAATTTAGTTTTATCATGTTTTTTGTGTAATACTAAAAGCAAGAATACATAGTTTTTCTTCTAAAAGCAGTTTCATTCTTTTTATGATATAATAGCACTTGTCAATTCTCCATTTCAGAATCTACTGCATCCTGGGTAATATTTTCAAAAGTGTACACCAAAACGTTGTGATTGGTTAAAAATGTCAAAAACAATGGAAATTCAACCAATGATGTGAAGTTATTTTCATTTTGGGATACGAGTAATGAAATTACCCATGATTCTTTAGATTCTGAAAAGGTGAATTAGCTGCAACTTGATGAATTTTCAATTCAATAAATGTATGAGTTATTTCCCTTCTTAGGTGTAGAACATATTACAGGATTTAGTTTTTAAAAAAACACTTCATAAGGTATTTCATTATCATTTCTGAGGTAATTTTTTATTTAGTAGGAGAATGATATGGGTAAAACTTTAAAAGAAAATGTCACATTCAAATCAGAGCTTATTAAAGGTAGAATTAGAAATTGAAAGAAGCAGGATTTGTTAGTTTATCCTCCCCCATATATATGTTTATTGCAATTGTGCATCCTATATATAGCTACCGACTTTAAATAAAATAAATATACACCAAAACATTCCAATCAGAAGACAGACCAAAAAAACTGCTAATCCTTTGCTGTTTATGGGAGTATACCATGGCAAGTATCCTTAGGAAAGGGGAATAACTCATATTCTTACTAAATTTAATACATTTATGAAATGGGTAATCAAAACTGTTATACATCATGTTTATTTTTTGTTTAAAAGTGAATGTTATTGAAAGAGAGAAAATATATTATCAATACATACAATACAGTGTCTTCTTTTTCCCTTTCAAACATTTTCAAAATGTAAGGATGTGGTTGTCTGCCTAATTCTGTACACACCGCATCATATCTGTATGCTGTTGAATGGATGTCTGACATCTTTGATGTTACCCTGCAACAAGATGCAAAAGTAAGGGCTATTCCATTAAAATGTATGTGGGGGGTACAAAGGTTGTTTAATTATTGAATCTGGGTCATGGATGTTTTTTCAGTATGTGTATATCACCATTATGCAAATTTAAATTATCTTAAAAATGGGTCTTGGTTGTTGGGATTTTTTGAAAATCCTTTCCTACCAACCCACATACATTTTAATGGAATAGCCCTATCTAATATTAAAGAAAAAATATGGTAGACTGCAGACCAAGATGAAAGATCGATCGTACATATAATTATTGTGAAAGTTCCATATTGAATTTGATCAGTGTTAACTAATTTGAACAATTTATTTCTAATAATTGAAAAGTAAAATCAGACAGTATTTCAGATAATATACAATTTTAATCTCGAAAAAGATACTGCTGAATCCAAATTCTTTTTTTTCTTAATTTGATACTTGTGAGTTTTAATTATAAGATGTTTTTTAAAAATGTATTTATTCACATATTTATAATTTTATAAATAAAGTTTTGTGAACTTTAAAATGAAATATTGTTTTGTAATTAGTTGATTGAATGTTTAAATGTTTTATGGTATTCACAAAGCTATTTTGACATATATTGTTCGTGAGTCTCATTGGGGTCTAAGCATGGCGCAGGGTTGCTGATTTTTTGTAAGCCTAACACGTAAAAGTCAAATTATTGTGCCGTGAAAACGGGAAATGAAGTCTATTGGACACGGGGAATTACAAAAAAAATGAAAAGTGCTTACATACATTTGTAGTTGTACATAGTGTAAGCATGATACAGGAATTTGACAAAACAGTAAGCGGGATCTGGGATCAGAACCCCCAATGAAGACCCCCTTGTCAAATGTATGAAAATCTTTATTGTTGTTATTGACAGATTGATTGGGATGAAATAAACTAGTAATTAGTTGTGCTTTGTGGCCTGGTTTTTGTGTTATTTGTGTTTTTGTGGCAATTTTATTGCAAAGAGTTTGATAGCTAATTGGTATCTTCTCCATTTCTTTTACAAAAAATTTACATGTAAATTATGAACAAGGATCTTTCTGAGTCTAGAAAATCCACTTTTTTTTTAGCTTGTTAAGAATGAAAGTAGAATGAAATAAATGTTAAAAAAGTGAATTATCTAGACTCAGAAGTGTTGTTGATCATTGTAAGGCACATGTACGTTGTAAATATAGAAAAACCATTTAGCTACATGTATTACTAGTATTAGCATATATTGGTACAGATAGCTGAAAAATGTATACAATCAGTGAAAATGGAGCACAAACAAATTATATGCAAATCTCCTGAGGGACACTGCTTTCAGTTACTGTCTCTGTATTGCACAAAAAAAGCAAATAGCAAATTCAAACAAGAATGTGTCCAAAGCCCCACTTGCACTATAATTTTCTATGTTCAGTGGACTGTGAAATTGGGGTCAAAGTCTAATTTGGCATTTAAATTATATAGATGATATCAAAGGGGACATGTGTACTAAGTTTCAAAGTTTCAAGTTAATTGGACTTCAACTTCATCAAAAACTACCTTTACCAAAAACTTTAACCTGCAACAGGACAGATGGACAAATGGACCCACAGACCAGAAAACATAATGCCCCTCTACTATCATAGGTGGGGCATAAAAAAAATCAAATGGAAATTGGGAAATATATGCATTTATGATAAGGACAGAAGAATTCGGCCTACATGACAATACTCTTAATCATTAAGTCAAAATTTCAAATTTATAAAAGGAAACCGGTCTATGTCTTTGTAATGTAATTTTCTAAAACACTTCGGAGAATATGTCTATGGGTACCAAAAGTTAAATCCTGGTCGGTTCAGCCTGATTCATACTCGCCTACATGTAGTACCTGTTTGCCCCGTTCTTTATTTTTTTCAAATTGATGTCTATAGTTACAAATGTATATAATATTTTTTATTTGAACAGAATATGTTTAATTTTGTTGAAAAATTGACAGAATATTTGTATTGATGCAACAAATTTATAATTTATTATTTTCCCTTTGATTTGCATACATGTAGTAGAATATTTGAATACAATGTAATTATCTTTATAAATAGATAACAAAATATATTTATCGCACCGCAGGTAAATTATCACGTTGTGATTGGTTAAACGCTGTCACGTGGTGACCCCCTATGAATCTGTAGGGGTTAGTAAATTTCATAGGGGGGTTCATGACGTCACGTTGACTGTTAATGGTGACGTCATGTATTGATGTTATTGTATTTTATTGCATAAGTTTATTTTAAGATTTCCGTGTTTGTTCATTATGCTAAATTAATATAATTGATCTGCATTTGGGGGTAGGGGTAAAAGGGGTTCGGATCTCGAAATCCCGGGCTTAAAAACACGAAGTCCCAAAGGTCCTGAATTTAAATAAATTTAAATCCCAACATGGCAAAAAAGAATTCCCAGATTCCGAAATCCTGAACTCAATTGCATAATATTAATTTACGCACAAATCCATGTAAAAAAGGAAACTTGTATGTTATATTTTTTTATAGCAATCTAAAAGAAAAAATTGCTGTGAAAAGACAATTCCTAATACACATATCAGTGATCAACAGCGTGCACGTGGTTGAATAATATTGAATGCTAATAAAAGATATTAAAGAACGATTTTGTCCATTGCACGAGATTTTTATATGGCGGGAAATGTCGTAACAGTAAACACAGGTGACCTTACTGAACGACCGTGGGAAAATCCATTCATGATTAAATTTGATGTGGAATGATTGACAGTATTGTGCTTTAGTTTTGAGGCTCTTGATCGATTTACCAGAATAGAAATTTAATCGATTTACATACATGTATAATCAAAACAAGATTTAGTCTTCTTTAACTATTTTTTGTTTTATTTTTATCAGTCATTTCCCGGATTCCCATTTAAATAATCTATTTGGAGACCTCCTTTAAACTTCGGAAATAATACAACATCGATTTAAAAAATCATACTGACTGCACGAGCTTTAGAATGACTAGAAGTGCGACGAAAAAGTAAAGCCAGCTGATCACGACTAGTACGACTAGCCTTCAACCCCATTGGGGTATAAATGTGCATTTATTCAATAAACTATATAAGGTTAAACTTTGATTTTCGTGTATCGATTTAATACAATTTGTAAAATATATTTATAACACCGGCGATTTTCATAAAAAATTTCAGACATAAAAATAGAAAGGCAACAATTTAAAAAAAATAGGAATCGAAATATGATCTCGGCGTTATCAATATTGTATTAAAAGAAACCAATTGTTTGACTTTCAAAGAGATTAACGGGAAATATGTCAAAATAGAAAGCACGAGTGATCTGTCTGTCCAAAATGTTTCACTTGCGAGAAATGATTGACAGGTGTGAATAGATGTAGAGGCTCCGACGGGAAAGTTGTATCAAAAGGAAAATGACTTAATTCACAATGCCTATACATATTTTATAAATACGATATGTTGGCCTCAAGTATATTCAAAATTGAGTTTCTAATAATAACATATAAAGGAATAGGACGTTTAAAGGGGGAAATAATATAACCATCAACGAAAACTCGTATAATTTACGGGATTGAAGTCTCAACAATTTGATTTAAACTTCTATTGAAAACAGTCTTGGTTGTTATTAGGCTTATTATTTTGAATTAGATGAAATATTTACGGTTTACAAATACAAATACAAAATAGTTTATTGTCACAAAACTATTGAAATAATTGGCAACACAATATATTGTTAAAACTCGTCTTTATTTCATTTTCAAATTATAAAAAAAATAAAATTATACTTAATTTTAATTTTAATTCTTTCTCTTTGAATACAAAACAATATTTTACATTTATCTATCCTCCATAAATACTAATATCTGTACAGGTAAAATTTAATTATAATCAAGCTGGTACAGATTGATTTACGACCTTCCACTTGGATATTGCACAGCAGGTGTTTATTACACTGGGGCAACTGTCCACCAGTCTGACATCTAGACGGATTAAGACATCCATAAAAATAAGTCCTTACCGGTACTGTATATATGAATTGTAAATTTCATTACATTTTGCAGTGTACTTCTTATGAAAATTTTGGAGCACAATATTTGAATACTATTTTCTTGCACAGAATTAATAAACTGAAGAAATTATATTGTTAGATATACTGTTCCCAGATATACTAAAGTTTTGAAAACTATTTAAGTTATGATAGGTGATTGCAAGTGGCATTACCTAAGTTCACAACAATCAAACAATTGTTGAATAAACAAATCAATTATAGACTGATGATTTGATTAAACTTATTAAAAACTCTTATTTGCTTAAACAACATTATTTCTAACATGTATGAGACAATATTCTTTCCATGTGAAAAATTATAATCCATAATTTAACAGTTTATGTGTTGATGGGTTTTCTTCATTTTGATGTTCAGCTTAATCTAAAGTGTTATATAGGTAAAAAAAAACAAACAACAAAACGTTAAATGTGGCACAGTTTATACCAACAGAAAAAATAAAAAGATACCTTTTCAAAACTGTAATTTGCGCAAATTGATTCTGCCAATCTAGATTATTCATTATTTCATTATGGGGACGGATTGACTTTGGGCCGGATAGGTTTGGGACTTGAACTACGGATACCAGAATTATCAGTGATTATTAATATTATGTCATTCAACATATAATAATCTAAAACAAGCCATCAACTTTTCAATATTTCAATTTGTTTTCATGAATTTCAAGAATATATACCATTTAACTCTCTGAATGAGTTTATTCAACTTCAATGCCCCTGAATAGACCTTATCGCTATTTGTCCGCCATTACTGGATATCACACAGGTTCCCGTAAAGTTTTGACGTCATAAAACAAAATATCTGACGCCACAATGGAAATGTGATTGTTGTATGTGTCAAAAGTTCAAGCATCCGGGTCAGCCGGGATTAGCGATAAGGTGTATAGTAATGTTAAAATAGGGCGAACAGAAACTTATTAGGTCGTTTTTCATGTCCTAGCTCATCAACCATGTTTGTGTCAACATGTATACCCTCTGAACATTTTATAAATGTTATATCTGAAGTATAAATAATGTATGGAATAGATGTAATAAATGATGAGGTTATTGATGATCTAACACCAAACAAGAACATTTAGGAAAGGTATTGTGAAAATTTCGTAACCCTGTCCCTGGTCATACGAAGCAACCGCGGGTATTGATCAACAAATTTAGGAAACAACTGCAGAGTTCACATCATGTAATTTTGACGGATTAAGTAATAAACCCCAAAGCTATTTCTAGTGTGTTAGAAATTATCTTATTACTGTACAATCTTATTCAGCAACTCTAAAATTCGGGTTCCCCGCCAGCGTTTGTTGCTACAACAGTTTTTCTCGTGAATTCTCGGAGCAGGTGATTGCTAACAAGGGCGATAATCGAAGAATAATGTCTATCAAAATACCCAAAGTCCAACTAAAGAGTGTATAAACATGAACGGACTTAAACATATTTTTTCTATGAGAATTAATTTTTGACTCTTCACATTGAATAATTGAACAATAACAACGTCAACAGATGTTGGCGTATGGATATACAACGTCAGAGTGTGCGTGTCGCCATAAAAAATGACAACATTGAAAATAAAGTAATACTATTAACCAATCAGAAGACAGTAAATATACACCACATTTATTTATTTGCTATTGTCTTCTCAGATTGTCTTATAAAAAAACCCGGGATATTCATGTTGATGTGCATACTTATCATAAATGATGACGCATTCAATCGGAGGTCGATTATTCAAATGCAAATACATAAATCTTAATCAATTTTTGTTAGCTTATTTTGACAAAATTGAACCATACAGCTGGCTGCTAAAAGCGAATTTTTATTTCACTATATAAGTAAAAGAGGTATATGGGAGGATTGATATCTCACTAAACCCATATGTGTGTTGTGCCTGTCCCTAGACAGGAACCTCTGGCCTTTGCTGGTCTTGTATTTTTTTTTGTTCATTAATATGTATATATATTCAGATCTTAGTATGACGGCCATTTTCGTTGATCGGAACTGGTATATTCATTAATAGCTAGGGGCTGCTTTATTTTTCAAAAAGTAGGAAAAAACATTACAATAATTGCCCGCGCACCAATGCTTGGTATGAATATGAAAATACGGACTGTCATACAGAAAACAGCCCATATTACGTAACATTACATAATCTTGATGTTCCTATAAACGCACTATGAAGTCTATTTTAATCTTCAGCTATCCAAAAATGAATTGTATTGTACACTAGCTCACATATTTGAAAAATCTATCATGTTGCATCTTCAGTGACTTTAAAGAACCGAAACCTTTTTAATTATAACCAATATACTAGTATATTATTCCAAGATACATAAAGATTGAAAAGACTAAATGAGAGAGTTCACAATGATTTGAATATAAACCAGTTTGCATGAAAACTAACAGCTTAATTATGTGTAATTATTAGTTCAGTTGATAGAAAGATAAGAACATTTCTAAACTTGAAAGAAAAGCACAAAAGAATAAGGCTATCACCACTTGGCATCATTCGAAAATAGACTGTAAAGAAGCTACTACTTAATTTGACGAAAAGCTACAACTCTATCTAGCTACTGAGAAGAGCTAAAATGTTTATATATAAGCAGCACATAAACAGTAACAAGAAAGGTGGTTAACCTGTGAACTTTTAGACGGCAGCAATTTCAATATTTAAACTTATCAGATTGGTGAAGAAAACAGAAACTACATGAGACAAAACAGAAACTGCACTTCCATTAGACCAGTACATCCTACCCTTACTATGAAATCACATTCTCTCATCAATGCTATTCAACTATGAATGATATAAAAAGGTAAATATGGTACGGAAATAATTATGAATTTTACAAAACTTCGATCATTCAACCCAGAAGATTATAAATACAGTTTACTCAAACCAAGTACACAAGGACACAAATATTTTCACATGATCTGATATCAACTAGTATAATTGTAAATTGATTACAGACCGCAACGTCGAATTGCGGGTAAGATGAAACAAATATCTAGGGCAATCACTAATGTCCTACCTGATATTTATGCAAAAAAGTATCTGAATTTTTAGATCGAAAAATTCGTTTGTAAGAGAAAAAAACATACCATATAATAAAAAGACTCCGGCCAGCCGAATGTAAATCAATGTAAAGGAGATACAAATGGTCACTGACTATGCAGTAGGGTCTTTGTTCATTGTTGAAAGGCGTATGGTGACCTATAACTGTTAATTTCTGTGTCTCTTGTTGAGAGTTGTCTCATTGGCAATCATTCCACATCTCTTCTTTTCTATATCATATAAAACAATATTTAAGGTGGTACCTAACACTACAGGGAGATAACTCTTTAAAAATCAGCTAAACGTTTTAATTACTTTGTGTTGTTAAAGGAATATTAAGCTTCTCAATGATCAAAATTAGTGTTTGGCAAACTGCTATAAAACCAGTGTATTTTTACTGATAAAATGGTTGGTTCAAATTTTTTGAAATTTTTATATTTTTGTCAAATGGTCAAAGTAAATACTTTGTCAAAATTTTATGAAAATTAAACGAGCCAAATTAATTTTAGTGATGGTGTTGGGTACCACCTTAAATGCGATCTGTTTCATATAATTTACAACAACAACAAAATTAGAAACACACTGTTCAACATAACTCATTAACTGTCTTTGTCTGTTCCTTTTCAACGTTTTCTCTTGACCATACAATACTAAAAATCGTTATCCGTTGTGACATTAATCTCTCTTTTATGAGTAAAAACTGCCACATACGAAAACGCTTTCTTTAAATTCAACATGTTCTCTGCTTTAGTCATTAAATGGCGTATATACATGTATGAAGGAATACAATATATGGAAATGAAAAAGAATGTTCTTACTTTAAGAAATTATTCTCGTATAATGTTAACCTTTTTCCAATCTGCTTAGAATCATATAGTTTTGTATACATGTGTTACATTTTAATAATTGCATCTCCCACCTAATAGTATATAAATAACAAATAGCTGAGAGGGTGATAGAGCAGATTGGTACCCCGACCAAACATTATCAACTGCGGCGAACCCAAGGTTGACAATGCTTTTTCGAAGGTTACCAATCTGCTCTATCACCCTCTCAGCTATGTGTTATTTAATTTATTATACCGAATGTAATATTATTATTGTCTTTTAAGATGAATTTTATTTAAAAGTATTTTCTATAACAACGTTACGAGTATTAGAAGTGAAATAAGATTTTTAATTACTTTTATTTTGACAGTCAAATAATAGAATCTAAACCAAAAAACGTAGAACTTAAGTATTGTTTTTACTAACTTTTAAATGTAAATTCAATTCATTGTCCTTTAAATCGTTGATTGTTGACTGGTCTGGACGAGAGGGTGACATTAAAAAAATTGTCATTCGCTCAGCCATGTGATAGAGTCAATTAACACCCTCGTATTAGCCAATCAAGATATTTCATTTTAACGTGAAGTACAATAAAACTATTTAACGTCTATAGTATATGGGCGTTTTTCAATAAAAACGTACTTTCTTGTCCCAGCCACTTTAAAAAAAATGTGTTTGATCTTTGCAAGTAATTTTTTTGTGCAGTCAGTACATTGAATTAGATATAACATTTTTAAGCAAAGAAACAGTTTATTTTTTAGAGGGATTGATAAGATATTGATTCCTGAATGGTCCGAAACAACCAAAATGGCATGTCCCTAGACCGCCTGTTCAACATTCATACTCTCAAATATCGTAAAAAAATGTAGAAATAAATATTAATTTTACTTAATATAAGTTCTTTAATCATTCAAAAGTCTGTTTAGAGCCAACATATTTTAATAAACAGCTTTTAACATAGGATTTTTTATTTTAGAAGGTGTGTCCCTAACACAATGTCCACTACGAAACGAAGTCATTAAAACTTGCTTATAAACAGTTTTATAAAATCAATGTAATTTTTTGTTTGCAAGAGATATAAACATTAGGGTCTTACAAAAGAAGTGATGCTTTTATAACGGCAATTAAACTGTTGGTAAGAAAAATTGAGCACATCAAATGGACCAGAGTGATGCCGTATTTTTGTAAATGTCCACTACGAAACGGGTCAAATCTCCTTCAGTTACTGGTTTTAAAATTATGAAAAAAATATCAGTGTACAGCTTAATAACGCTTTGATGAATACAGTCAGTCTTGTTACTATTGCAATATTAAGGTTGTGAGAAAAAAATAAAACATGTGAATACGTCCCCTACGAAACGGTCCCCTACGAAACAAGTTTGGGAGAAAAACGTTTCGTAGTGGACACTACCACTACCATGCAGTCTTTTTTACTCTTTTTTCAATTATATTCGTGCAAAGCAAATAACAAAGGTTAGTTTCATGTAAGTTTTATTATGTTTTTATTAACATAGAATAGGGTTTGATGTCAATTACGAAACTTTTTGTCCACTACGAAACGGTTTTGTCAACTACGAAACGCATCAAAATGTCCACTACGTAACATGAGTTGTACCTTCATATGTGAAGTACTGTCTAATCTTTATCGATAAAAAATGGTTCTCCAATTCAGAAAAAAATGAGATTTTTCTAGTATATAAAGTAAACAAACTGGAATGTCTATAGGAAACATTTAAAATTGCAAAAATATGTGTGTTTAGAAGCAGTTTCGTTACGAAACAGTACACAAATTATGAAAATAATATCATTTTAAAGAGTATTTAAGATTGCACTTTTTGTTTACAAACAAGTCTATAATAGAGGTATTCAAAATAACTCTTGAAAATAAATTTTAGACTAGTTGATTTTCCATTTTTTTTTAGGTCTGAAAGGAACGCTTTTATTGAAAAACGCCCATATATAGTAAACAAGACGGAATATAAAAGAGGTAATTATAAATTTCCAAGTTTCGTATTACCGGGCATTTCTTCGGATTGTATAATCGGTTTGCTGATATTCTTCACTAATTGATCTTATTGCTGATAATGGTTTTGATTTTTGCTTTAATTTCAAATCAGTTGCATGACAAATAATCAAAGCTTTTTCTGTAATCAAGCTGTTAGTTTTCCCCTTTGAATTGTGTTACATTTGTTTTTTCGGGGTCTTTTATAGTTGACTACGTGGTATGGGTTTTACTCATTTTTGTGAGCGTACGGTTACCCGAAGTTGTTAATTGCTGTGTCATTTGGTCTCTCGTGGAATTGTTTTAATAACAATCATACAACAACTTTATTTTATATTAAACCCGTTAAAATCTAAGACAATAACAATCAAAACAAGGAGTAAACAAAGACTCATAAAACAAAAAGACATTTACATCAACAGTAACAAAACACAAATAAGAAACAACACGAACTCCACTAAAAACCGGGAGTGAAATCAGGTGCTCCTGAAGGGTAAGCATTTCCTGTACCGTATACGGCACCCGTCGTGTTATTTCTTTGTTAAGTTCGGTAATGATGGAAGGTTATTATGACTGAGGAAGAATATCAGATATGATTTCTGACACACTTTTGTCATAATTGCCTATCAGCTCATGATGGCGACAGTAAAATTTCTTGAGTGATGACCTTAATTTGATTGATTCATAGCCCTGTCTTACCAACTTTTGAGAAAGCAGTATTCCTCATTGTTATTCTCATCGGATTTTGTCTAATGCTTAGGGCGTTTCTATGGTGTTACATTTTAATGTTGTGTCGTGGTTCTCTTCTTATATTGAATGCGTTTCCCTCAGTTTTAGTTTGTTACTCCGATTTTGTTTTCCCCCCCATCGATTTACGACTTTTGAACAGCGCTATACTACTATTGCCTTTATTGATTCAACAAAATCAAATTACTTTGAGCTGGGAATTTGCTACACAGAAATGGAAAGTTGGAAAATTAAAATCATCGCGTGTGTCATAAATTTATGATCATAAATTTTTGTATTTGACCTACGATCAGTAGTCATTTCGAGAAAAAAATCTAAATATGAAGCAGATTTATCTGTGTCGGTAGTATCTTTAATTTCAAGTTTACTTGGATATATTAAACAGTGTTAAATGTAAGTGATCAATGATTCTATTATTATTAGACATGTTACGAAAAGGTATATTCTCGACGCTGAGGTTGACAAATTACACTTTAAAATTGGGGACGGTGTCAAAACATTGATTCTAGATTTAAACAGGTAACATTTGAATCCTGTGCGTCTTGGTTAATTCAAATCACATTTATCTAGAACATCATTATGTAACATCCTATATGACAATTGCTTTTGTGATATCATAAGACATAAAAGGTGTACGCGTGCCAGATTGGATGGGCTAGAAAAAGGGGGACTGAGAGTTATACAAGTTCATTCGATTCTAGTTAGATTGATAATTAATACATAGTAAGCACGTTAGACAAAGTTTTATTGTTGTATTACAGTTCTGAAAAAGTTCAATCTGTCGTTCCACTAATCCCGCACAAAGCTCTACAGTCTGGTTGGGTTTTTTTCTTCTCTCGGGTGTCTCCATAAGCTTCCAATGACTCTGAAAGTTGTTAAGCGTCTTATAGCGTGTTCGACATAAACCCGCCACTCTGATATACGCAAATTCATATTTTTAGATTTTCTTCTTTCTGCTCGTGGTTTAAGCTCTTAGTTGATGGAATCTGTAAGGGGTAACGAGGGGCGATCGACATGGATAAATTTTATCCGCTAAGATGAAAAAATTCTAGGGGAAATCTAACTCCAAACCTGGTCCAATTAAAGACAATAGATTATACTGTTGGGCATCATTTTGGTGTCCTAGGAAAAAACTTCGAATAAATCTTATATAATTTCTGTTGTCCTAAATAACCTGTGTATGAATGCAATGTATGCATAAGGTGTTGTTAAGGTGTAAATGCAAAGTTATTATGCAGTGCTTTTGAAACTCTGTAGGGATGTTCACCCGGTGAGTAGTGAGTCATATTTTACTCAAACCTCTTATCGTTTTGAAGATGCATGACATATTTGCTACTGTACGTTAAGCAATCAACAATCAATCAATCAAAAACTCCTTATAAGGAAACAACAAATTGAGTTGAAACTGTTTAATTTAAGATAAATTTGAAAGGAAATAAAGGACGCTATATGGCCGGGAGTAAATTTTCTAAAACTAAAATTGAATTAAAATCTTGTTTATGTGTTTTAAAAAAGACCCCGTTAGATGAAAATTTAAGCGGCAAACAACTGGATCAAAATACATACACTCCTTTGTTTGCTTTTCGTAACTATATAGAAATAACCGTTATATACATATATATTCACGAGTAGGTATAAAACAAATTATAATAATTAAGATTATTGGCAAGTAGATATAGGAAGATGTGGTATGAGTACAAATGAGACAACTCTCCATCCATGTAACAATTTATAAATTACACCATTATAGGTCAAGGTACGGCCTTCAACACGGAGCCTTGGCTCACACCGAAGAGCAAGCTATACAGGGCCCAAAAATTACTAGTGATTAGCTATTAAAAATTAAGATTATTGGCAATGTCTATTAAGGGCTCGCCGAAGAATTCACACACGTACTGACAGTACATGTATGTACCCCGTGTCTCCGTTGCCCCGCACATCTACTGCATTAACATGATCCCCTCCTCCTCCCATTATTTTTGCATTATAGTTTCTTAAAAATATTATGAAATTCGTTAATATCTATTTCTTATATTTTTCTTATAGTACAACTGTTATTGAATAGTCGTTCCATACGGAATTGCCTCAAAAAGGATCAATGCAGTTTTTAAATCATATTCAATGTAATCTTTTTGTGTTTTGACACAGTCCCCACATTTAAATTGTAATTTATCAACCTCAGCGTCGTGAATATACCTTTTCGTAACATGTCTATTAAGAGACAGTACATCATCAATATACCGAAAGGTGAAATTAACAGACTTGGCTAATTTCTTTTCTCTTTTTTGTACAAGCCCTTGGGTAAATATGCCTGTTCCAAGTCATGAGCTTGTAATTAAGTAGCACCGTTTTACGGTAAAAAGTTAAATAATTAAAATAATGAACTCCGATGGCAATTGAAAACGGAAAGTCCATAATCAAATGTCAAAATCAAAAGCACAACCACATCAAACGAATATGTCGTTGTTTTTCTTTGTTGACATATGAGTTCTTTTATATGATTTTTACGATTTTAACACTAACCTGACTGCTGTACTCATATTTTCGACATTTTCACCTTCTAAGTTTGTTTGTTTTGCTCATACATTGTTGCCCTTTTTGTTTAGTTTGTTCTTGTGTTGTACGGTCATACTCTTTATAGTGTGTGCTTATATAACACTGTTAGATTTGTCTGCACCCAATATTTAAGGGGTTTAACGATGGGGTCAATAATAATTTTAATGCATTTAACTTTTCTTTTGAATGAATAGACGTGAACATATATCAAAGGGATTTTCAAAATCATCAGTCAAATACAAACTGAAAATGTCATGTGGCAAAACACGAAAATTTTATTTTCAAAAAGGTTGTTTCCTGGAATAAAGTAATGTGGATAAATCGAGTATTCCACACAATATACGAGTCTTTTGACACATTTCATAAAGCAAGGTATCAAATTTTTTTTCCACATTGATGTCGGCAATTCTTCAGATAGCCAAATAAGATAATCTTAATGAAGTATGAACAAAGTAAGTCCTTACATCCGGGTGACTCGCTTATAACATCTTTAAGAAGAATTTTCATTAGAACATAGCACAACAACTGCGTATGAGTAAATGAATATATCAGAAATTTTTCACTAACAGAGAAAGATATACGCCATTTTATTTCCTCATTTAGATTTTCTCCTGTGCCAATAGGTACAAACGGGACACCGTGATCAATATTGGTTTGTTTTACTTTACTAGTTGACCAAGAATAGTTAGATCTAGTAATCCATGTTAAAGATGTCGTTATCCATAATTTGGCATGTACACTCCTTGCCATGTCAATTTGTGCGAGTTTATCTGATACACACGGTCCATGAACAACTGAAAGAGCTTCATCAAAAAACTGTTTGGCTGATTCACTTGACAGAAATATTTTTTCCTCAACACCTTGATCATGGTGATTTTTTCATTTTCATTTATTGTGTTTTCTTTCGTTAGACATAAATACGCAAGGCCAGGTTTTACATCGTCCGTTTCTACAAATATGTAGTATTTAGCAGAATGATACTCATTTAGTTTCTTTTTTTCGGTAACCTCTCGATCCAATGGTACAACCATAATATCTAAGTCACTTCCTTCTAGTTCAAGTCCTTCACCCAAACTACCACTTGTGATAACCGGATTTGATTTGTTGCTAGAGAATCAGTCTCTTGGGAAAACGGTACTATTTATTCTGCCATAGGCGACAATGTTAACATTTTCTAAATTTACCACTTTTTAAGATAAAAACCTGGATAAAACAGTTATATGTTGTGTTAGTACTTTATTACTCTGTTTTAAAATTAAAGCCAAATAGTATCATGACCAACTTCCAACGGAGCTTGTTTATGTTATCCATGCCCACCGTCATTTTGCACCAAATTTATGAAATTTTGCAAGTCTTTTCGAATAATTCTCTAGAAAATTTTTCAATAGGTTTTAAAATTTATATTGTAAATATACACACTGCAGTTATTCATAGATAAATAAAAAATATATTGTACCCTTACATCCAATCACAGCGCTCCTAATTTGACTTCCTTCACCTGCCTTGGGTACACAAAAGGCCAACCTAATGCGGGGAAAATTAAATACTACCGTTTTCCCTCTTGATGCAGTCATCAATTTTATCAGTTTAACGTAATCTTCAGATCCGACAATATCCTGACATAGATAATCATACAGGTAACTGGACATATCTGTAAACTGATAAAAAGAGGAAGTCAAGTATAATATGTGTCAATCTATTAAGAAGGTTATCAATTGTTCTGACTAACTTTTGTTAATATTTTAACAATAATAGAAGAAATATTAAGTATATAATGATAGAAAAGGTTTTTTTACGTCATTTTTATGTTTATACCACTACAAAAGTCAAAAAGTCTAAAAAGACCAGTTTTTGTCTGAATATGCATGAATTTTTACTCGACATTCTTAATTTATCTGAATAATTTTTAAAAATTCTTGACATAGTATGAATTTGTCTAATAAGGTTTTTGATTTTCTTGACAAGTGTCTTGACAGTATGAATATTGTCTAAACATTTCTCGACATTTCCTGTATTATCTGATAAAGAGTCTGGATTAGTCTCGACTAATTCTTAACTGTCTTAAATTTGTCTTGATCAGTCTTGACATATTCTTGACATTCTTAATAATGTCTGAATATGTCTTGACATATTCTTGACATTCTAAATAATGTCTGAATATGTCTTGCCCCATTCTTGACAGTCTTAAAGCTGTCTGGATATATCTCGACACATTCTTGACAGTCTTAAATATGTCTAGACATTATCTCAACAGTATAAATTTTGCCTGAAATGTGAACAGTTTTATTCTACAGTGTTTATGACTTTCTGTTGCTGTTATATACTCCTTTTAATTATGGTTAAACTACACTTTGAAGAATCAAGAATTTGTATATTAGTAGGATACCCTTTAGGTGCAAATAAATTGAAATACCCTGAACAATCCCACCATGTTGTTTAATTTTGATTTATTTTTATCAAACCTTTAATTAATTGTTTTCAATTGGAATACATGTCAAAGTTACTGACAAACAGCATTTAGATTGTTTGATGTTCGCAAAACTGCCAGTGAAATTTGCTTTACTAAAATAGGTGTCTTGTAGGCAGTTAAAATATGTGACCATGTGTCTCTTTCGGACCCCCCAATTCATCTTTTGTGCTTGTGTGGCTAAAAAAGGAGAAGGTTTTCGTTAAGATGTTTAGATCTATATTATGCAATATCTGTTTGAGATCCATTTCATAATAGAAATCATTGATGGGACCCATTATAAATATTCCTGGAGTAGATAATAATTTTCGTTTAATCTTTGGGAATTATTCAATTGGTTTTTATGTTAAAATAATTAATTTCATAATTTTGATGAAGAAAATCCATTTTAATTCATTTTTTTTTCATTACAAAATGATGAATTTCATTTTCATCTATCAACATTTTTTTTTAAATTGTAGTGGCATGGTCGGTCAACTGATAAGTTGTATGGCTGTTTACAGGTAAAGCAGTAGTTTCTAATTGACAGTTTTGTGTACCCTGGGATGTGGAATACCTTAATGTTATGGGGAAAATCCTGTACATGTGTAATACTTAATATATATTCCAACAGATGACATTACACAAATTTTCTTCTGTTAAATAAATGATTTGTATAATAAGACTATACAAATCCTTGGAAGAATTTGGATGCTATCATACTTTGCTATTTATATGAACCAAATTTTGGTACAATAATTATTTACCATATTAACATTGAATATTATGACAGTAGACTGCAATGTGTCTACAGTATGATTGGTTTAAGTCATTTAGTAATTATTTATAAGATTAAGGAATCAAAATTTGTAATTGTTTTAAAACCCACATTTAAATTATTTTATATCAACATACATACACTTGAATTATTAATATATCAGATTTCATAGCCATATTTGCATTTGTAAAAATATTAATACACCCAAATGTTTAATTTACATGCCCAACTTTTATTTTTTGTTATAAGAAGTGTAACTTGAAACAACAAGGAAATGAAGATTAAAGTTCTATCATGAATATTGGTCTTGATTTGTAAAACTCAGAATTGTCAAGTAAATGTAAGACACAATTCGATATGTTCAGAATATGTCAAGCCATACTGAGAAAAAATAAGAATGTCGAGAATATGTCGAGAAATTTCAAGACAGTATTCAAATGTCAAGAATTTGTAAAGAAATTTTAAGACCATATTCAGAATGTCGAAAATCTGTCGAGTAAATTTCATACAAATTTGATATAAATGAGAATTTGTCAAGAAAAATTAAGACACAAGTCATACTTTTGGAGAATGTCGAGTAAAAGTTCAGGCAAATTAAGACAAAAACTGGTCTTTTCAGACTTTTATACTTCTGTAGTGTACGTGTGTATTGTATTTATATTGTGTCATAGATAAAAAAAAAAAAAAACTTATCCGTTTTTTTACTTGTTTTTGTTTAATTGTCTTTTTGATCGGATTAAGCCATTTCAATTGATATTTTATCGTGTGTATCTATTGTTGTAATATCATACTTCTGTCTCTTGTTAGGGTGATAGTTGGTGGCTGTTAAAATAAGGAAACCCGCTGCATTTTTATGCATCAGTCTCCGAAGTCAGGAACCTGTTATTCAATGGTTGTCGTTTGTTGTTGTGGTTCATAACTTTTTCTCGGTTTTCGTTTAGTATGTAGATCAGACCATTGGTTTTCGTATTAAAATAGTTTATCACTAGTTATTTTGATGCCCTTTATAGCTTGCTATTCGATTTTAGCCAATCCTACATATTGAAGGCGGACGTATTTTGTGAGTTGTCTCATTGGCTCTTATACCACGTCTTCTTATCAATATTTACAATTAACAAGTGAAATAATCATTATCGTTCAAGGAAAATATTCGATAGCAGGTTAAAACTTTATTTGTACTTTTAAGGGAAATACCCCATTGCTGATATCATAAAAAGGATTTAACATATTTTGATTTCATTGGTGAAGAATGGAAGAAGTGAAATTTTCATTTTCCTTTTTAGGACTGTTACTGTTTTATTTTTATTGTATGCCACATATATATTCAATGTCAAAATACTGTCAAAAATAAAAAGTGTTATGTAAACAAATTATTCAATTGGATATCGTTTAGAACAATGGAACTTGATATTTTATTAAGAAATCAAAGGTCCTTTCTCATTTTTATGCTATTTAAAAGTAGTGTTGTCAAATTGGACAGTTTTGCCCAACAGGTTACTCGGATAATCTGTCGACCGGATCAGCCGAATAACCAGTAGCAAAGTTGATTTTAAAGGGCCTTAACATGTGTTTATCATATACTTATAGAAAATAATGATTTAATTGTTCCCCATTATAAAATTAATTTGACAAAAATTTATTCATTAAATTTAAAAGAATTGCTTCAGTCGTGTATTATGACTTTTGTTATCAACTTCTTCCGGTTTTCTGTAACGTCATCGCTTTGAAATTTCGACGTCATTCGGCAAATTCCGGAAAATGCACCTCAATGGTACGTATTTTTTGTGTAAAACATAACAAAGTTGGATAAATAATATATAAGGAATCAGTAAAATATAGTATTAAAAAAATCAAATCAAATATTACAACAAATTCATTTTTTCAAAGTTTTAAAAATAGTTTTTGTCTGCATGTCTTCTACTTTCATAGTAGGGTATGATATTTTCGAGAAACTAAGGATTTTCTTATCCCAGACATAGATAACATTAGCCGTATTTGGTACAACTTTTTTGGATCCTCAATGCTCTTCAACTTTGTACTTGTTTGGCTTTATAAATATTTTCATATGAGCGTCACTGATGAGTCTTATGTAGACGAAACGCGCGTCTGG
Organism: Mytilus edulis; assembly: GCF_963676685.1. Taxonomy (NCBI): domain Eukaryota; kingdom Metazoa; phylum Mollusca; class Bivalvia; order Mytilida; family Mytilidae; genus Mytilus; species Mytilus edulis. The sequence continues at coordinate 19,601,393 of NC_092356.1, read as the reverse complement.
CGTACTAAATTATTATCCTGGTACCTTTGATAACTATATATATAGATTATAACATGTCAATTTTTTTATATTAGACCCCTTATCAGCCCATGGTCAAAATCATCTCTCGAGCCTGTCGGTTCTCAGGCTTATACCATGACCTAGGGCTGATAAGGAGTCTGATATGAAAAATGCCATGTAAAAATCTATATATATATTTATCATATACTTAGCATTGATATGTTAGCTTTTGCATATGTGTAAAGTCGGAAGTACACAAGCCATAGTTTCCCACACGGGCTTATAACCCATATCAGGGGGATCTCGTGCACAAAACCAATAATAGTGCCTCTCGTGCAAGTTACTTCCGGTATTGACGTCAGATATTTTTCATGTCGACGTCAAAATTTACGGGAACTTTTGTGGGGGTAGTTTAGTACTTGCTCACAAATGCGATTGACAATTATGAATCATTTTATAGTACAACAAACATGGAGTAATAATGATCATAAAACTCTTCCAAATGTTCAATGTTTCAAAATGCCTCTATAGCAAATAGTAACATAAAATAAAAATGGCAGTGATGTTATTGTTGGGCAATTATAGTGTATTTGTTGGATTCATAATTTAACTTTTTTATAAAGTTTTTGACTGTTTTAGTCATTTTATTTGTTTATTTGCCGTACATAAAACAATTGTCGGAAATTTTTGATAAAGAGATTAATACATGTTTTTTTCCATATCGGCCCGGGTATCATCCCTCGACCCATATCATCACCTCGACTACGTCTCGGGCTGATATAGGTGTCTCGGGATGATACCCGGGCCGATATGGAAAAGGCCATGTATTAATCTCTATTATTTGGCGTTATAACGCTCGGATATGAGTATTCTTGGTGAAGTTTTAATTTTAATAGATCATACTACTGTATCTTCACTACTATGACGTTTGTAATAACTTCATATTGAGAAGATGAGATGAAAATATTCTTGATTTCGTCGAATTGGCAGTGCCTGAAACCGTTGTGTGGTGCATTTTCATTAATGTGTCAGAATATAATTCAATTTGAGATGTTAAAGCATGATCTCATACCACACCGTACATATTAATTCCATTTTCGTTTAAATCATTAGAATGTCGGTAGGATATTCAAATGTAGGTTTATTTTAGATGAAAAATTAAATAATGAATAAACATTAAAATCAAAACTGTTCAAAATACATGTATGCTAATTATGTTTACTGAAGATCTTGCTCAGAGCTGATAGACATGTTTGTCTTCGTTTAGTTTTATTTCATGTTTTCAAGGTTTACAACAGAAAGCAATATACTTGACAATTGATCTGTCAAACTAATTACCACGACAATGATTTTAAAATTAAAAAAAATAAAATGATTGCAATACACATTTATATAAAATCAATTACAATTGAAAAACAAGTACGGTTAACCGGTTAACTTTTTTGATATTCGATATTCGGTCCTTCTTGGTTACCAGTGACAACACGATTTGAAACTCGAATCTCCAAAGATGTCATCAGCGTTTAACAATGTAACATCAACTATTTCCAAAAATTATTTTATAGTCGTTGTTTGTTTACTGGTTTATAGTAGAGTATTGTCCGATCGTGTACGGGATGGATATCATATTTACGACGGAATTTAACAAACAGTTTTGGTAGATATTAGTTTCTTACACAACACTTACCAGACATAGTAAAAACATTTGTTTTTAAAATTTAATGAGCTAGTTATGAAAACATCCCTAGTAGTACGGTGACCAGACCCAATATTTTTTAGATTTAATCGTCAAACATACTATATGGCTATATTATATATCATTGGATTCGGAAAAATGAGTACTATTGAAATATCGATGTCGTCAAAAAGAAATGTGGTAACAGTTTTGCATAAAATGCGGTCAAAGATCAAATTCTGTTTTTATTTTTTCTTCTTCTATACTTTCAAAATTTGAAGAAATATACAACAATTTAGGTTAAATTCTAGATACATACATTTTCTTATATCAATTTTCAATGACTCATCTCGAAAATGTAAAAAAAAAAATGAAAAAGAAATCGATTTATTCTGGAAATTGGCGTTTTTCAAATATTTGTTCTATTACACAAGATCAACACATATTCTGTTAAAATTACTGTAGTTACCTTGCCGGCTAACATCCAACCTCATCAGTAAATGATGAATATTATTTTTACCTGCATCCTTCTGTCATGAAGGCATATTTTGCATAAGACCATTCATGAAATTCATTAAAACTAAAAAGCACTCAATTATTCGAAAATAGTTACAATTCAACATTCCAATCAAAGAGATCCACACAACAGAATTATATCTTCTGGTTAATTGTCAAGGAACATGATTTGAAATTTCTACATAATTCTGACCCTTTACAGGACCAAAGCCCCGGACATGTAAGGTTTTGTAGTGAACAAACACATCACTCTTTCACATGCAGATTTTCCTTCAATGAAGACACAAGATCCTGCATGAACTCTGCTGAAATATGCCTTTTAAAATACACGGGGTGTAATGAATCATTTTACTCTCGCCAACCGTATTCTAAAGGTGACCGGATAGGGGTTTAGCAATGTGTAATGCGTTTCAAATTTTTAGTTTGAAACGAAGTACGTAAAACATACTGTTTCAGTGCCGTCTCGCAGGAAGGTAACCGGACTAAACTTACATCTTACTTGTGGTAAACTTGAATAATTATTATGATGGAGTGGTTTTAAAGAGATAGCTCTGATCATAAACCTTTGAAATTATCTTTCATGCCAAAACAAGGGCTTTATCATTGTCAATATTACCGAAACTCTAAACACAACTGAAATAGTCGTGCGTGTCCTTCGAAGTCTTGTAGACAGTTTGTATACCTACTCCAAACAGAGACGAAGTTGCGTCGCATCCGGTAAGTACATGTGCAGCAGGCAATAGTTTACAAATTGTTGGGGAAAGACAGACACATAGTTATTGAATGGGTGAAAATCTTCGCCCATCATTTACACGGCTAATGTTTCACATCTGCAACCACAACTCGCTAGTATGTGTCCTATTTTTATAGTAGCGAACACACAAAACAATAACAATTGTATAAGAGGTCTGTATGATTGTTCTTCCACTCTTTCACATTTCCCTTAACTCCGTGTCAAAGTTTAAGGCATTGGGTATAGGCCTTCTCTTAAATGCTGAACAAGTTACGACAGCCACGAACAGTGTTGGTATAAATAACTAAGTTTCAAACGTTCTGACTATGTAAAGCTCACATCAGGTGGAATCTTATCGGATTTGTCAAGGTTTTTCAGTCAGGAATACTTCTCCGCTCTATAATCTGATACACTTTGATGGAAGCTGTAGTCTCTGTGCGGCGTTCCCTTTCGGCAGACTTTATAGAGTTGTTCTTGCCGAAGCGATCAAAAACATGTGCTACTATGTGCGCCATAGAAATTCATTGAGACATATTTTTTTAATAGTAAGCTGCAAGGTCGCCCCATGTTTTACCTTTCTTAGCATTTATCAATTGAATCAATGCCATACCATCTCTTATGTAAGTTCTGAGCCATGATATAAAGGAAGGTAGGGAAAGTGCACAAGAGACTTAAGATTCGAATTGCTTCACAAAATCCGACTTGCATGATTTTCTCATGGTGCCGTCATTTTGAAAAGGGGATACACATGTTCTATGATAACATCATCTCTACATTTTGCCGAAATTAGTGCACGTCTAATTACAAGTTATGGATTTATGCGACCTGAAAGTATTTCCCCCGATTAATTTTTCAGGTTTGTGTTTGACTTTGATATTGGACTATAAAAACTCCTTGTGATCTTAAGAAAGAGCACTAATGATAAAATGTTTAGACATTTTCAAGCTTTCCTCGACAACTGTGAGCAAAGAACATCGAATATGTCTTGAGCATGCATTTTAAAAAGAGATATTGATAAGATATTGAGGGTGGGATTCCACACCAAAGGGATCAGTCATGGATCATTTAGATGGTTCACAATGGCAATAACATGTTCTTCATCTCTGTTCATTGCTGTTGGCTTTGTTTCTTACTGTGAATTTGCATAATTTTCAGCATTTCCATCCCTTTTCAGTATTACATGACTAATAGATTCTATGAAATGTCTAGTAAAGGCCCATCTAACAAGCGCAGACTTTTGAATTGTTATGCCTACAGTGCCACCTAATCCCCTTGAGGCTTTTAAAACGGGTTTTTCTATTGCCATGTCATAGTACTTTTAAAATGTCCAGGAATCTGTCTAAAAAGCAAAGTAGCCATCTATAAAAAGTGATCAAATGTTCACAGAAAATTGAAACATATCGAGTATGTAAAATGGAATCCACCTTCGTGGAGTACGGTTGGTTACAAAAATATAATTTTACATTTGAGATGACGATCTCAAGGAAGAGACCAATTTCCCTCTCGTTCTGCTCTAACATTTGACTGCTAAATGTCTACTGCTTCAGGGAACATATCCCAGTATGTAAATGTAAGTAATACATCACATCCCAATAGCGTATATGTATCTATAAGAGGCTGTATATGAGCTTCGAATAGCTCCGTCATATGAGCATTATGAATTTTGTCTGGCTTGAATTGCTAAAATAGTGCTTCTGAGACAAATGAATTTGATATTATTGATTAATAAAGGTACAAATGTATGGAATAACATATAAATGTTAATTATTTTACATTTTGCGTTAAAAAAAATCATGAAATTAAATTGGAACGTACTATATTAAATGCAAAGTATTCGTAGTGTTAAACTTTTACAAAAACTCTTTAATAACGAATTAATTTTGCTAAACTTTCTTTGAAATCGTTCAAATAATATGAATAAGGTGTAACAACAATGTATATAATAACAGAAATCATATCACGGATGTTATTTTACAATGTTGACCTCAAAACTTTTCTTAGTCGATTTTTCGTTCAAGTTAATTAACGTACTTCAAAGCCCATTTTACGAAAATTGCACCGTACGATTTTTTGACGACAAGTCAAAATATTAAGTTTAACCTTTGAACTACCAATACTGTGATTTATAGCCGTATAGTCCGAATGACAATTAAACTCCTTAAATAAGCGACTTTTCCTTACTCGGTCACCGTACTATAGTATCTTTTGGAAATCTGAAGAAAAAACACTCAATATAATAATTTTACAATTCTATATTGTTTCCCATTAGAATGTGAACTTCAGCGACGATAATACTTTTCCTTATCTACTGTGTAATGTGTTACATATTTTGAGTACCGACAAGATTTATTTGATTATGGAAAAAAGATTCGAACGACACATTGATAAAATATTTCATTTTAAAAGGTTATAAACTTATCAACATTAAATATCGCTTTGTATTTTCTTCGTCATTTTTGTATATAACGGTCAAATTAAACGACACCTTTAAAATGATTAGTTTATACACAATTTGAGGATTTTAAGTTCTTAGACCCTTATTGGTATGAAACTGACCACATTTATATTCATTTTGCTTCTCTGTCCTTTGATCTAGACACCAACCTATATAAACCTAGTAGATGAAATCCATTTCATAATTAGAGCGGAGTTATTTATCAATGATATGCACCATAAAAGTTGCAACTGAAAGTGCAAACAACAAAATCTACCGTAAGACATATTAAGTTTATAAAAATATGGTTATCTTATAATTGCAGTTCTGATATTTAAGTTATAATTGAATTATGGAATGCACAGAAAAGCAAGATCACTTGAACTTAATAAAGAACTTTAGTTTAGAATGATCAGCAAATGTGATATCAGGTGGTCCAAAAAAGGTAAGCAGAACCTGCTCCACATGTGCCACCCATCGTGTTCTTCATGTTAGTACACACCCGATCAGTCTTATTCGGTAAGAAACATTCGGGAAAAGGGAACTAACCTTTCGGAACACTTACTCAAATGCTTCCATACGCTCTATGATAGCAAATCCAAGCTGTGAATTATCATATGAACTGAATTATACATACTCTGAATATTAACATCGTTCATTGTAGGTCTAAAACAGCCCTGAATGTCAACTTCTATACAATTTTGATAAACGTTATCATTAAGTGTGCGGAGATGAAACCTTTAAAAAGGTACATATGGTACGGAAATCATACTGAATTAAACAAAACTTTGATCACGAAAACCAGTAGGATTATAAAAGACTGGGTTGTTTACGAACAACACATTTTATTTCAGCATTTTTTTTCTATTATTTCCTCTGTTATCAGTGCTATCAATGCTTGACATCAAAAAGTTCCTTACACATTTTACAATTCATCTGTCTTTTTGTCCTTTTGATTGTCAATCCTTAGTTTGGAAGTTGTTCTGAATTTAACATATCTTTGATCATGGACACCCGAAACTATATAAGACTGGGTTATATAAATAAACCACAATTCGTTATTAGTTTGTCTGTTGTCAGTGTTATCAATATTCTTTACCCAGCAATAGTTTCCTTACAACGTTCTGTATAGTGTATGTGTCCGTTCGATTGTCTATGCCTTATATATTTTTTAACAATCAATCACTTGTATGTGTTGCTAAATGAAATTCGATAGATTAATTGCAACTCTATTTGATTTTCAATTTAAAATATTAATTAAGTCGTTTTATATTTGTCAGTACACATTTCAATGTTTGTTTTTACTCATTTATGTTTCACTCATTTGACTGTAAACTCTTCTTGTCTTCATTTTTTTATATACTGTCGTTCCTGGTATCAGTATGCTGATTAAGATAAAGAATATTTACTGACACTCGTCGTGCTACTTCTGAATTACACGTAACACAACAGGCAAATTGTACAAAAAAATGTTTCAGAAACAGGTTTAAAAAAATAAAATTATTCAAACATAGACAAATTGGAGGTTTTTACACCTCACATGTTAACAATTCACGCTCTAATGAACATGTATATGTACACAAATAAACCAATTCAAGAGGGCAGATATTTAGTGTGATTACTTTAACTTTTAAATGAATGAAACACATATTTAGGATTTATAGAAAATACACATATTGTAACGAGGTACACGATAAATGTTTATGTTTTCGAATTTTTAAGGTCATGGGTTCGATTTCTATCGGAACAAGAGGCATATTTCAGGAGAACGAATAACAACATGTTTGCTCGATGTCAGAAAAAAACAGTATTCATATTCATACCATATATCCATATTCCGGCTTTGAATACATGTACTATTTCCGACATGTTCTCTCCCTTAGTCGTTACATACAGGAGGTATATGTGAAGAAATTTAATAAATGCAAATGAAAAAGTAGGTACTTTCTTTAAGAAATAGTTCTCGTAAAATGTTCACTATTTTCAATCTGCTTAGTAATATTCAGTTGTGAATGTACGTGTTACATTTGAATAATAGGATTTTAACCCAACTTATAGAATTATTTAACGTCTACGGTATATATAGTAAACAAGACTGAACATAAAGAGGGTATAATTTTAAATTTCCAATTTTAGTAAAACTGAAAAGTTCCCCAGCATGTATGTACTATCCTTTTTACTGATATTTACAAGAAATCTTTACTGAGTTATTTTAGTGATGATAGTGGCTTTAATTTGTGGTTCAATTTTTAATCACTTGCATGATAAGTTATCAAAGCTCTAATCAGGTATGATTATATTATAAATATAATCCAATTCTCGGAAGTTAAAGTCATATGAATCTAGTTTCAAACATATTTAATGTTTAAGAAGTTATATTACCAATGCATGCATGTAAACTTGCTATATTCACGTTTTTCACATTGATGACGAGTCTCAATGTATAAGTGACAAATAATATTTCATTCGGTGATTGTTGATCGCAAGCTCATTAACCTTTGAGTTTTACGGACAGTGGAATTTATTAAAAATCAACACAGAAGCAGATTGAGCAAGTAAGAAATAAGTGATTTGAAATAGCGAAGTATTTTTTCAAATTTATTTCTATGCGTCCCCTTCTGTTGAATACACATTTTAATAACTGTTTAAAATGTTTTTGTGTTTTTATTTATTTCTTAAAAAATTATTCATAACTATTAAACCACCAGTGTACGTTTATGTATATATAGGTTTTTGTCGCACTTGTACTATGTGGTGACAAAAATTATAACAAGAGGTCGTCTTGGAAAAATATAGACGATTTACTATTCGTGAAGAAAATTATTTAAAAGCATTACATTTTTTGACGATTGTAATACGATAAACGATTTTCTTCCGAAATAAAGTCCCAGGAAATCTTGCCGGTACATTAAACCTGATTTCAAACTTTTAAATGCAGCATTGATTGATGCTTGTTCGGTTACCATCAGATGACAATGCTGACAATTCCACTCTTAATTAATTAACACTTTCAATAAGCGGAACAAATTAAGGAATGGTTTTAATTAAAATTCGTATAATATTTGAATTATTTGAAGGCTATAAAATCTGACAAAAAACGGAAAAGGTTTAGGCGAAATGTATTTGCATAATCTTTGAGTGCTGAGGTCACTATGGATAACAATCAAAGTAACTTACTTTAAATTCATTAAATGTAAACACCAAATTACCATTAGTATATATTTGAGTTTGCAGAGGGAAATCTAATTTCTCCACCAAAACAAATATCTTTAATTTCCTTGTGATTATTTACCATCGTAGTAAAATATTTGACCGTTGTTTTTATCAGTAAATAATTAAATTTTTTTCCATACTTAAAAACATAACTGAATATAATTACTATGCAGCTACAAATGTTATGTTTACACGTCAGTCACAGTTTATGAGAAGGATGGGCGTCCGTAATCATGGTAAACTCCTCCGAATCCTGAATGCATCTGTCGTTAGTCAAGAGCCGGTAACTCTATGTATTGCGATGGTCCTTCTCAATGAAATGTTTTGTAGGCGATACATTGATCTATAATTATTTTGATGCACCTGCTTTTGTCTTTGGTAGATAGTGTTCTCATGCACATCTTATCATACATTCTCATATGTGTATATGGCAATTTGAACAATAAGAAAGGAATGAAATGATTTTTTTATTCAAATTTTTAAAAAAGATAATCCGACCTAACCGTTCATAAGACGTGTTCATGTGATGCCCTATACCCTATGATAGAAAATACAGTTTTAAAACATCTTATTTTCTCTGAATATTCAATTCATTTGCACATGTGTAGGTCTAAAACGACCCTAACTATCAAATTCTATACTTTTTCGATAAACGTTACATCTTAAATTATGCTTTTTTAAGATCCAAAAAATATATAGTGTAATCACTAACCTGATATTGATGAAAAGTATCTGACGAAATTATCAGATCATGCAGACCGACAAATTCGGTTGTAAGTGGAAAACCTATCCCAAAAGAGCAAAGAGACATCGGCATTCCGAATGCAAAACATATTAAAGGAGAACAACCGGTCTGAATTATGCACAAGAAAAAAAACCCGAAAACAAAGTATAATGTACAGCAACAAACGACAACCGTTGTAAGACAGATTTTGTTGTCTCGGTTGAATTGTTTTACATTTATGATTTCGGCCTTTTATAGTAGGCTAAGCGGTATGGGCTTTGTTCCTTGTTGAAAGCCTGATGGTGACCTATTACTGTTAATTCCTGTGTCTCTTATGGAGGTTTTCTCATTGGCAATCATACCAAATCTTTTCTTTTCTATATTATATAAAAGAATATGTACGTACTTCCTGTTTCATATAATTTACGAAAATGAAAAACTAAAAACAAACTATACAACTTAACTCATTTAATGTCTTGGTCAGTTCCTTTCTCTGGAAAATACAATAATAGAAATGATTATGCAAAGCGACATACATGTTATGGGTAACAAATGCCACATATTATAACGCTTTTTTTTTTAAATTCCAAATATTCTTTGCTTTAGTCATTACAGGGCGCATATTTGAAGGATTACAATAAATGGAAATGAAAAAAAATGTACTTACTTATTATTCTCGTATAATGTGCACTTTTTTCCAATCTCCTTAGTATCATGCAGTTTGAAATATGTGTGTTACAGTTTGATAATTAAATCTTCCACCTAATCATGCTAATAGAGCTATTTGACGTCTACGGTATATAAAGTAAACAAGACGGAAAATAAAAGAGGTATTACAAATTTTTAAGCTTCCTATTACAGGGTAGTTTCTCGGATTGTATAATCGGATTGCTGATATTCTTAGCTGAAATATCTTTGTGCTGGTAATGGTTTTGAATTTTTGTTTAATTTTCAATCAATTGCTTGATAAGTTACCAAAGCTGTAAGCAAGAATGATTGAAATATAAAAAAGTAAACCCAGTTCACGGAAGTTAAATGGAACGTACCTTAGGTGGCAGGTATCAGTTTTGGAATACCAGAACATGTGTCTCACACAAAAATGTTGTCATAGTTGAGCATTGAGGTATATAATTGCATCATATGGACTGAAAAAAATTAATAAATGTAAAGTCTAGGCTATTATACTACATAAGTAAATAGTTGCATACACATGTTGGGGATTTCCTCTACTTATGGGTCAAATCAAACGTCAAAATTGTGGTCTTCTCACTTAACGGCATCCAATCAAAACTTGAGAAAAATTCAGTTTTATGTAAAAAAAAAATATCTTGAGATTTTTATGGTAAATACAGGTGAAGACAAGGCTCTAATTGAATGAATATCATTTATTTCTTGAATTTTGCCTAAAACTCTTGTCGGCTTTTAGCAGGATTCTGCAGGTGAGGATTAGATAGGTATTAGAACATAACATTTTTTGCCGTATTTGCAATGCCTTTATAGATTTTTAGATCTCCATGCTGGACAGACACCCACATTTAAAGGTTTTCAATATATTCACATAGCTACACATACATCTTAGTTATTTGAAACCTTACATTTTATTTGTATATAAGCTTGAATGAATTTCAAGAAAATAAAATTATAAATCAATGAAATTCTAGAGATTTGATGTAAAATAACAGATTCTGCCACCTTAACATATGTTTACCTACCCTCACGTATGCTGCTAATTTGCTACAAAGTAATTTGTTTGACATATGTTCTAACGTCTGATTCTTATATATGACGTGTCGTATTAGAATTTTTTAGAAAGTACCCTTTATACTTATATGAAATTATGTTCTTTTTAAACGATCGGTATTGTCTTTGAATAATCTTCCTGGACAAAACAATGTTTCAATGATATGTGCTTAAAGGCTTAAATAATGACCGATGTACGGTCATTATTCTGCCTTATTTAAGTGCAAACATTAATAAAACATTTCATTCATTTCAATGTTTCATAGTCTGAGCACAATTTCCCAGCTGTGGTTTTTTTTTTTTGTTTCCATATTCCATCTTTTATAAACCGCTTCCAAAATTAAACAGATACAGATCGATATATTTTATAACAATTATGACATTTTCTTCTTTAAGAGATGTGTCGCATATACGATTGAAAAACACACACTCATCATTTTAATACTCTAGACCGTACTTTGACATATAATGGTTTACTAATACAAACTCTGACTTGAATGGAGAGTTGTCTCATTAGCACGTATACCACATCTTTGAATATCTATCTAAAAGATACGAGGTTATAATCAATAGTTTACGATAAGAAATTTCTCATATCTTTCCAGGTTTTAGTCGTTTTGAATTATTGATTAACGATTTGGCAATACAAATTCGTATACTTCCACTTTAACAAAGCTAAATAGATTAATCGATATGTTCTACGTATACTAGTTTTCTTGCAAATCATTTAGAGGCTGCAGGGTTTACACAAAAAATACGGAGAGTCTTTAGGCGGAATATGTTTGAATCATCTTTGATTGTTGATTGCACTATATATAGATATCTTAAATTGAATTACAACCTCGCATGAAAAATATAATTTCGTATGCTCTGATATCGAATACTATAATTTTAAATTTGTGACAAACAGTAATTTCACATATGATGACAGATAAAACAATTAGTGAAATATCAAATCAGACATTTCTGAAAAGAGTCAAAATTATCAATTTGAGGAATGCGGGAGGATTGGGATGTAAAAATGAGGAGATTTGATATGATTACCAATGAGACAACTTTCAATCGAAAATCAAATGACACATACATGTTAATCTTTTATAACTTACAACTGCCTAATATGACATAGCTATCATTAACATTTGCCTGCGTATAAAATTATAATCCTGATACTTTTGATAACTATTTACACCACTGGGTCGATGCCACTGCTGGTGGACGTTTCGTCCCCGAGGGTATCACCAGCCCAGTAGTCAGCACTTCGGTGTTGACATGAATATCAATTATATGGTCATTTTATAAATTTTCTGTTTACAAAACTTTGAATTTTTCGAAAAACTAAGGATTTTCTTACCCCAGGAGTAGATTACCTTAGCCATATTTGGCACAACTTTTAGGAATTTTTGATCCTGAATGCTCTTCAACTTTGTATGTATTTGGCTGTTTAACTATTTTGATCTGAGCGTCACTGATGAGTCTTATGTAGACGAAACGCGCGTCTGGCGTATACAATTATAATCCTGATACTTTTGATAACTATCATTAACATTTGTAAATCGTCTCTGTCTACGACCCTACACCACGTTTATTTAAAGAATATGATTAATTGAAAAGAAAAAGTATTAATTTAATATAAACAATAAATCTTTTGATTTTGTTTACCTTCTTCTTATCTCCTCAGTGACATGCAGTTGTTGATATTTGTATATTGTGTTTCATCTTGTGATCTCAACCCTTATATTGTTTAACGTCTACTGTATGAAAATTTAAGAAGACGGACAATAAAAGGGGTATTATCAAGAAGATTTTTTATAGTTCGTTCTTATATTGTACTGTTGCACCACTGTCAAACGTTAGGAAGAACATTGGGATCTTTTAACATGTTTAACTGCCACATTCGATATGTGTGTACTGTTCCAAGTCAGGAGCCTGTTATTTCAGTGCGTGCCATTTGTTTTTCGATCATTTTAAAAAAAATAATTAGGCTGTTTGTTGTCTCGTTTGAATTATGATACATTTGTGATTTCGGAACTTTTTATAGCTGACAATACAGTTTGAGCTTTGCTTATGGTTGAAGTTTACCTATAGCTGTTAATTTGTATGTCATTTGGTGTCTTGTCGAAAGTTGACCCATCTCATTGGCAATCATACCGCATCTTCTTTTCTAAATTAAATAATTGATAACTTTTGTCTTAAATCTTTTATTTTGTTTCGCGTGTTTTGGGGGATTTGTATCGATATGATGAGTTTAGCTTTTTCAACTTACTAAGTAGTTCTCAAGAGTGATGTTACACGCCAGTCACAGGTTAAGAAGAGGATTGAGCGCCCGCAAGGTTGTTTTTAATTCAGAGGCTGTTGTAATCCCTGTCATTTACTTTTTCGTTGAACGTTTGGTACCGAATCAGGCCGTTTTTGTTTCATTTGAAATATTTTTTTATTTTGTTCCTATCGTAAAGTTGTACACCTTCATTTACAGCCTATGTTGGTCTTGATGCTTGATACAGTACAGCGATATATGGTTGTTTCATCCGAGTCATGTTAAAGTTTCCAGACAATAAAAAAGGACGATGTAAGTTACAACAGATTATTTTTAGGTCTTATTTGTCAGAAGTCCTTTAGAATAGTAAAAAGGGATAATTCCTCAACTGCACTATTTTTTTGTATTTGTAGGAAATATGCACATGATGTTATTAGACATAATTGATACTCAACAAGATTCGCCAACCTATGTTCCATGTCTACACAAGATGTAGACTCTTCGTGACATCTAAATAAAAGCAACAGTAGTAAACCGCTGTTCGAAATTCATAAATCGATTGAGAGAAAAAACAAAACCACGTTTCAAACTAAAACTGAGGGAAACACATCAAATATATGAGGAGACCAACGACACAACAGAAACACTACTATGCACCACACACAGAAACGAACTATAAGATAACAATAGTAATTTTCCTGACTTGATACAGGGCATTTTAAGAAAACAATGTGGATTGAACCTGTTTTTTTGCGAGCCAAAACTCCCACTTTTATGGCAATGTCAAATATAACACTAAAATGACATGATAAGACTACGATACAAATAAATGGAAGAACATACAGGACAGAGAAACACACAAATAAGCAATACAATAGAACATTAAGACAAGCTAATAGTTATTAAAGGTACCAGGCTTATACTTTAGAACGCCAGTTTTTCGTTTACACAAGACTAATCAGTGACACTCAAAATAGTAAAGAAAGCCAAACAAAGATGAAGAGCATTCATGACTCAAAATCAAAAAGTTATGCCAAATACGGATACGGTTATATGGCTGGGATAAGAACATCCTTAGTATTTAGAATAATTCATATTTTTGCAAACAGCAAAATTATAAAAATGAAAAATTACAATTACAAAGGAACTTTCGATGTAATATATATCTATACTACTAAAATAGCCAGGTCCAACTCGTAGCCGACATGACGAAAACACGACGAATCAAAGAATTGAACTTTATAGATACCTTATATAAGACAATGGTGTTTAGTAAAATTACACCATTTCAGTTACTTTCGTTTTCCACAACATTGACATTACTAATAATTAGCAAGTAACGGGTCGAATCAGATACCAATACTTATAGTATATGTTACCTAATCTATACGCTCCACCACTGCCAGGCGCACTACCTAACGTTGTATTTGGAATCTTCTATAATCACTGGCCATTATTTCACACCTGACATTTTTCTTGAATTAAAAACATTCATTTTCACCTGAATTTCCCGGTTGTAGTAAGAAAATCAGGTTGGGTACACACAGAAAGTGTTGGAAAGTAGAGAAAACTGTTAACCTTTAAATCAGCATGGCTTTCTCCAATGACAAGACGGATGCTAACATTTCAGGCTTAAATAAGGCTTAGGTACGTTAATTCAGTCACGCACCCGTGCGGCTTTGTATACCTTACAAATACGTCTAATGCGTAAGTAAGGTAAGGAAATTACAATGGTTACGTTTTTTCCCCCGCTTAAACATAATTCCTGTATAATAATATAACAGGGATTTTTCTTAAAGACAGTTATCTCCCTGAATATGAAAACCAAGTGCAACACGTGACAAATGTTCAGCAAAATACACCTGTTCTGAATTTCCGTAATTATCGAATACTACAAATACTATTGCACGAAGAGAGGTGCAAAAATACCAAAGAGATAATAAATCTCATCTTTTGAAAAATAATTTCATGGTAAAAAACGAAAACGACCAAAGACTAACAACAATAATCAGAACAAGACATAATAAACTTAAGACCAAGCAACAAAAACACCAGCTCAAAGTGAGGGTTATGCCTGGCAGTTTTAACATCTCTGGCTACTCATGTGGCACTCATGGAGTTGTTGATGTAAATGTCGCTGACGCATGAATCTACAAAGCACAGTCTTCATTTTTTTTAACTTTCGTAGGATAACCTTTTAATCTTAATGTATTTGTTTGCACTCTTATTGACCTTAATTAGCAATACAAAATCTCATCATTTTAGAACATTAGAATAGAAATACATATTGTTAGCAAACTCTTTTCTCATTCGGAACAATTGTAAAATTACATTACACAATATACACATAATACTGATATTTTTTTATAATTTGGACTGGAACAAGACTGAAACAACATTAAATATCGGCAGTTCAAATCAATAAGACACACATTTTCATAAACAAACTCTATCATTAATTAGTAAATACTGTATATATAAATGCTAACTGTAGTTTAAGGTAGTTCAGGGGTATAGAAAACAAATGACAGAATTTTCTTATAATTTGTGAAATTTAACTTTGAAGTATTGTAAATGAAAAAATGCAAAAAAAATTGGGGGTCACCGGCCATCTAAGAGATATCTTGACCTCTGAAAATGAGTGCAAATAGGTTATATAGAAATATAGGGAAAATGGACAAAAAACACTTTGATTGAATTTTCAAAGCAAAACAAATGACAGAAGTTGCTCATTCTTTCATACGGTAAAGCTTGATGTCTCTATTTTATAAAATTGAAATAAAATTTGGAGGTCACCGGCCATCCAAGAGATTTTTTGACCTCTGAAAATGAGTGCAAATAGGCTAAATATAGGGAAAACATACATAAAATCTCTTTGATTGAATTTTCAGAGCAAAATAAATGACAGAAGTTGCTCATTATTTCATACTGTAAAGCTAAATGTCTCTATTTTATAAAATTGAAATAAAATTTGATGGTCACCGGCCATCCAAGAGATTTTTTGACCTGTGATAATGAGTGCAAATAGGCTAAATATAGGGAAAACAGACATAAAATCTCTTTGATTGAATTTTCAGAGCAAAATAAATGACAGAAGTTGCTCATTATTTCATACTGTAAAGCTAAATGTCTCTATTTTATAAAATTGAAATAAAATTTGGGGGTCACCGGCCATCCAAGAGATTTTTTGACCTGTGATAATGAGTGCAAATAGGCTAAATAAAGGGAAAACAGACATAAAATCTCTTTGATTGAATTTTTAGAGCAAAATAAATGACAGAAGTTGCTCATTATTTCATACTATAAAGCTTAATGTCTCTATTTTATAAAATTGAAATAAAATTTGGGGTCACCGGCCATCCAAGAGATTTTTTAACCTCTGAAAATTAGTGCAAATAGGCTAAATATAGGGAAAACAGACATAAAATCTCTTTGATTGAATTTTCAGAGCAAAATAAATGACAGCGGGGGCATCATCTGTGTCCCTTTGGACACATTCCCCATTTATGTTTTTAGAAGTTACTATTAATTAATAACAATTTTAATCATGACTGTATGACATTTTATATTTTAATATTCTAAGATGGATTTAAATGAGTAGTAATTGTTGCATTAGAAATTTGAATTGAGATCATTGTTGGAATAGGGGATAGGGGGAGGTGAATTTTTTTTTTTTTGGGGGGGGGGTCAATTTTTCTTATTTCATGTTTCAGAAATTAAATCTGAATTTCTTCAAATAAGTTTTTTTTGAGAGGATTAATATTCAACAGCCAAAGTGAATTGCTCAATTTTAAGCCAAGAAAAATATTTTAAGCTCATTAGACCACATTCATTCTGTGTCAGAAACATATGCTGTGTCAACTATTTAATCACAATCCAAATTAAGAGCTGTATCCAGCTTGAATGATGTGTCCATACTAGCCCAAACCGTTCAGGGTTTGAACTCTGCGGTTGTATAAAGCTGCGCCCTGTGGAGCATCTGGTTAATATTGTGCTTAAACCATGATTGTGACAACATATGAAAAGTGTGAGCTGACAGTCTGCTAAGTTTTTATCCATAAGTCTCATTCTGACTTTCTATCTGACAGGTTTTTATGTGTCAATATTTGTGTTTCAATATAAAAGGAAGATGTGGTATGATAATTGATTGTTAATGAGGCGACTCTCTGTAATAGACCAAATGACACAATAGTTAATAGCTACAGGTCAAAAGCCGTTATCGCATAGTTAGCTGTAAAAGGCCCTTCAATGACTAATGAAAAACAATTCAAATGAGAAAACTGAAGGCATTTTAATGTACAAAATGATGCCCACAAATAAAATGTGACACAACAACAAAAGACAACCACTGTCTGAATTACAGGTTCATGTAATTGGGATAGGCAAATACATAATGTGATGGGGTTAATGTTTGAAGGTGACAACCCTTCCCCTTAACCTGGGACAGTGGTGTAAATTGGTACAACATATGGGTTTTATCAATTTGTATTATTCATTTGTGAACTCTGAATCTAGCGAAAATTAGATTATCACAGATAAATTTGCAGAATGAGTTGTATGAATAGTCATGATAGTCAGGATTCTTGTCTTACAACCTTTATGAAGCAAGAAAAATGTGACGATGTTTGTATGTACATGAAAGTCTGTCATAAAATTGAAGATTTCAGTATATTCCCATTTTACAATATCTTTTGTAACTGATATTTCACATGTTATTTTTCTTTTCTACTGTAGGATAGTAAGTGGTTCAAATATACATGTATGCCTTTTGAGACTAAAATTACATGCAATAGAAATCAGCCCCAAAAAAGCAAATGTTAATAACTACAGCTGTAGTATGCATTTTTAAATGTAAATACAATGTATGTGCTAGGGCCTAAATTGACCCTGAATTATTTCAAGTGTTTTTTAATTATTACATGTAATATACTGTGCCATTTGTAATTTCCTTTCTATTTAAAGTACAAATGGGAGGATTCAGAGGCGGCCCTGGGAAAAATTTGGTTAATAATATAGGGAATCACTGGAGCATGACCTGAGCGGGTTCCCCCTTAGGCAGTCAGTGAGCCCCCACTTATGAAAAATTCTGGATCCACCACTGGGATTATTTATTCAACAAAAACATTCACGAGTTTTAAATTACTGGAAAAAAATCACATGTTCATACAAGCCCCCCCCCCCCCTTCCCTTTTTCATTCAAAAACCTCCTAAACATGCTAAAAGGCACATACTCATTCATTTTTATAATTTTGACTTTACAATGTATATAGGATCATAGTTAATTTATTATCCTTTGATTTTATCTTTATTTACAAAATATAGACTCTTGTGTGAACATTACACATCTTACAATTTTTTTTTCATACACCTTTAAAAAATATGCCTTAACATGCTTAAATAGAAGTATTTTAAGAGTTGAAATGATACTGTAACTTTTGATCATGAATTGACCAGCTGAAAAAGGTTAAAAAATGTCTGAAGCCATCAAGAGAATATGACACCCACTTAGTGCAGGTGTAATTTTTAAAAGTTTGCATTTAATGTCTTTAACATGTTAAAGAAATGCACTTCGAATTACTCTGTAGAGACCTAACAAGCTTTTAAATTTAGAAACATTTTATAACAAGACCCCTTTTCCTGTGTAGGTAGTAAAAGTTTTGTTTTTCTCACATGAAGTTTCTGTAGGATCAAATATATTATAGGAGGGTCAGGAAAAGTTTAAAGAATAGAGAATAATGCATGTAATGTTCACAATACATTTGTAAATAAAGAAAATAGACATACATGTAACAATGAAAAAAAAAACGGGTGTTGAATTATAAGAATTACAGAAAAATGAAAAAAAACAAAAAAATAAATAGAGATAAATGGTATAAAGAATTAGATAAGAATGAAATGAAGGACCCTCCATCGAGACCATCGGTAAGAAAGGTAGTTTTGTGAAATGATTCATTTTAAAAAAAAATTTATACAGACTTTTACAGTCTAGATCCCGCTAACATGTTTAACCCCGCCACATTATTTATGTATGTGCCTGTTTATGTGCTACATATTTGTCTTTCGTTCATTTTTTATTTAAATAAGGCCGTTAGTTTTCTCGTTTCAATTGTTTTACATTGTCATATCGGGGCCTTTTATAGCTGTCTATGCGGTATGGGCTTTGCTCAATGTTGAAGGCCATTCGGTGACCTATAGCTGTTAATGTCTGTGTCATTTTGGTCTCTTGTAGATACATTGAAGTTGTCTCATTGGCAATCATACCACATCTTTTTTTTATATAGATGGGATATGTTCTAAATTTTAATTGTGCATGCTTATTTAAACCAAGAATGTAACAACTGGAATCCGGGCAAAATCAACTGCATTCGCGTTCGAATAATCCAAGTTTACAACAAGAAAATTCTGTTTGCATATAACTCCTTGACGGGAAGATAGATAGATATATAGTAATTATATAAACCGCCTACTTTCATGAATCATGACCTTTTCTCCCAGAAAAGCAAATGGTCTGAACCCTATGCAGATGACAATTCTCAGGTCCACAAATTTTAAAATCTATTCCATGATAGACTATTACATGATAGAAGTACCATGAGCTATGCCTATGGTTAACTTATAACTTATATGCATAATTTTTTTTTCAGCCTGAAAGGGGGGGGGGGGGTCATTGTTTTGTTATTCGACACAGTCACACGGATATTTTTTTGAAATTATTTCCGCTATTTTTACGATTAAATATTATTTTTTAGTGGTCGTGAATCGCTCTTTGATCATGTATATTCAATTCATTAGTACTTACTTTTCAGTTTAAATTTCCCTCTTTTATGATTTGTTTACATCCATCTTTCGCCAGTTTCTGAGTTTGTCGGACCTTTTCTAGTGTAAGACAAGGGTGAAACTGCTTCAGAAGCTACCAAAATGAAGATCGTTATCTATAATTTCGATCTGCATTACAGTATTCATGAAAAGCAGTTCACGTGTTCGATTAATATGGGCTTTTCTCTCTTCATTCTTCTCCTACGTCAAAACATGCTCCATATTTATTTTTTTAGAACGGAAGTAATATGTCGACAATGACAATAGTAACAATAAACTTTATTAAGTTTTAAAATGGCATTTAAAAGTTCTTCAACTCTTTCGCAATGTATGTGAATAAAAAAGATTATTTAATGATCATATTTTATTGTTAAGGAAAATTACGACAATGTACATGACTTACGATATTATTGCGCAACTTTATGCACAGACGGCGCGAAAATTTAAACCTACCTTAAGTAAATATAGTAGCTAGTAAACAAAAAAAATCCTTCTCATTTCGTCATTTTTATTTGACATTTTTTCCTTATATTTTGGTCATTTTCATCTATTAGATCTGTCTGATTTGTTCACACGTTATTGTCAATATGGTGAAACTGTATGGGTCTGTAAGTAAGAAGTTATGCTATCTATAAAACCCATAGGAAAATGTCTTTACCAAGTCAGAAATATGACAGTTGTTATCAATTCGTTCAATGTGTTTGAGCTTTTGATTTTGCCACTGAATTAGAGACTTTCCATTTTGAATTTTGCTCGGAATTCGATATATTTGTTATATTACTTTTGAATACGGCTATATTTTAAATAGTCTGTTGTTCTCCGTAAATCCTATATAACATGTATACAGAATACAAACAACTTCACTATTTTCATTACATGACGTTGTATTAAAAACATATTAGCTTGTATATTTCAACTGATTAAATGAATTTTATTATGCATAGTTATTCTGAAATGTCATCAATGAATTCATAGCAATGGTGACTGATACAATACAATAAGTCTCACACTAAATCCATCATTGCCAGTCTTTGAAAAGAACAATTCTTCAATTGATCAGGATAAACATCTATTGATCTGACAAATGCCTCTCTAGCTGATTCTCTATCTCCTATTATTAAAAAAGCTACCCCAAGACAGTGGTAGGCTTTAGCTTTGTTTACATTACTCGAAATAAGATAATCCTCTTCTATTATTAGACGAAGGTCACTTAGTGATTCCTGATAATTTTTGACATTGTGCAGACGATAATGACACAAGAATGTAAGAAAATGGAGATACACTACTGTCGGTAGAATAAAATCCCTATTATGACATGTATGAGCATCCAGTTTAATTTCGTCCGGAATAAGTTTAGATTTTGGAACAAAATTTACAAAAGATATATATATAATTCTTAGTAAGAGAATTATTTTTAATTTCCTAAATGTGTTGAAACGAAATAGTTCTCTATGTAATTTAGATACATTTGCATCGTGATATAGAGTTTCTGCTGTACATTTTAGGAGTGAATATGACAGAACATAAATAGCTTTTTTGTATTGTTTCTTCTTGTAGAATAATGACGCCAACATCAACCAACCAGTTACAGCATCTTGGTGGGTACTTTGTAGTAGATAACACATACATTGTTTGTATTGATTATATTTGTATTTGTTGCTATGTAATATGGATATCTGCATGGTTTGTGCAGTATTATAACACAATTGAGTGTAATTGTGTAAAGAAATGGATCTTAATTTCTTTGTTCGACATGAAAATAGTAGTTGTGAATGTCGTACATAATCCTTTTGTTTTGCATTTTGCCTATTTATAAGTACCTTGGATTTAATCAATTTCGCAACATCACTGAACAATAAATCGACATTGAACTTTGTTCTACATGACAGCGACATAATAAGTATTTGTGGTGAAAAAAAGATACATCGCCATCCATAATCAATTAACATATATAATGTTTTTAATAATGCCGTCCTTCCATGTCCAGTAATCTTATTTTCAAAAAGGTTGTTTTCTGGAATAAAGTAATGTGGACACATCGAGTATTCTACACAATATAACAGTCTCTTGAAACATCTCATAAAGCAAGGTATCAAATTATCTGGTTTCCACTCCGATGTCGGTAATTCTTCAGATATCCAGAATATGATAGTCTTGACAAAATATGAACAAAGTAAACCATTACATCCACGAGACTTATCTATAACATCTTTGAGCAGAATTTTCATTAGAGCATAACACAAAAGCTGTGTATGAGTAAAAGAATATATCAGAAATTTTTCACCAACAGAAAAGGATATACGCCATAACAGGTCCTCATTTAGACTTCCATCTGTGCCAATAGGTACAAACAGGACACCGTGATCAATAACTTTCTTTTTAACCTCACTAGTTGGCCAACAGTTATTTGATCTAGTAGTCCATGTTGAAGCTGGAGTAATCCATGACTTGGAATGTAAACATAATGCAAAGTCAAATATTCCTGTTTCATCTGATAAGCACGGTCCATGAAGAACTGGAAGACTTGAAGAACGAAGAGGCTTCTTAAACAATACACTTGACAAAAAAAACTGGCCGTCAACACTTCGGCACTTCAACATTATTTTCGCATTTCCTTTCATCAGTCGTAAATATGCAAAGCCAGGTTTCACATTGGCAGTGTCTAATAAAAAGTATGCTTTATAAAAAAGACAAGTATATGGTTTTGATTGTTCTGTAATTTCTAAATAATGCTTTACAAGCATAATATCTATGTCACTACCTTTTAATTCTAGTCCTTCACCAAAACTACCACTGGTAATATACATAGTGTGTTTATTGCTAGATATGCGGTCTTTAAATGTGTTAATCAATCTGATGAATGTAATGTAATCTTCTGATCCGACAATATTCCGACATAGGTAATTATACAGACAGAAGGATGAAATTGATTTGGAATTACCTGATAAAAAGGAAGAAGAAAGGTATTGTATGTGTAAATCCGTAAAGAACGTGCTCAATTATTCAGATTAACTGTAATGTAAGCGCCTCGTTGTTTTATTTGAGGCCATAAATATGATACAATATTTAAACGTTATTACGGTTCTGACATCAAGGGATCCCTAGAAGATCTTTTATAAATTAAAGAGGAATTGATGTGCATGGAGGGACGCAGAGATCATCGACAGGAAAACTGGAAATCTTTGAAACTTATAGTTGAAGTCGATCACGCATCGCCTCATATGAGACTTTAATTTAGTACCTGAAAATTGACAACTTAAAACAAGCATGGATATCGGTAAGTTTTTTGTTTGTAAATTATCATTCGTTTCTGTGAAATCATAATGCTAGAACATCTATCATGAATATGTCAATATTCTGTCAGTAGGTAATCGTTTGGAATTTGAGTTCTGTATATGATATTTTTGTTGAAAAACCAATACTTTTTATTAATGTTTGTACAATTTTAAAACACTGAAATCTCACAAGCTGTCCTCAGCTTTTATATTTTTATAATTTCTGCTTCCGAAATACATCGGCAATGTAGGTTTTTTCACGAAAAAATTTATATTATTTGCGACAGATAATCAAAAATCATATTGTGAAGATTAAAATAACGTAGAGACTACTTACCGGCCATTATAAAACGTTTGTTTTGAAAAACGCAAATTTGATGATAATAGTAATGACTGCCACCTTTTGCAATTAGAAAAATACAGATCTGTGAATACACAAAAAAAGGATTAAATTTTCATAACAAGCTAAATATGTAACGTCATTTTTTATATGAGTTATTTGAATTGGATTGTAAAACGCATTATGAAACTATGATTAAATGTTTAAATTTGATAAAACATAAGGTTTGGAAAGCTCTCCAACGCGTGGATTCGGTTTAGATATTCAAACACTTTTACATTCGTATCTAAAATACGCACTTGTGGTACAGTACAGTTTGAAAGTTAACGCTGTTACTGCCAGTGGATAGATGCCTATATTAGTAGACCGATGGTTCAAAAGGGTAATCACCTGATCAGACGCCGTAATATGATTTACGGATATTGTTTGATTGAAATTTGCTGTTTTTCTACAAATCATTTAAGATAGAAGAATATATCTCTCTCATGCAAAAAGTTTTAATGTCTGAATGAGACCGTAATTTATGTTTTTCGTGATTGTATGAGCTCTACAACGTGTACATATAGTTTTCAATATTTAGATAATCATACCTTGAGCCCAATTAAACAGAGATTATTTTCGATAACGGTTTAGTTATATACTAGTATATATGTCATTAAGATGGATAGATTTTGATTTTACATCCGTTTCTTAATATTGATTGTTTGGAAGGTGTTACTATTGCACGAATAAAAGTCTAACACAGCTAATCAAACAGTGAACCTACTAGTATTATATTAACGTTGATGGTCTGATTATAAGTATTATGTTTTGTTAGTTTCAATAACTTCTGTCCACAATTTAGAAAAATTGAAGTATCG
The DNA here is from genome assembly GCF_963676685.1 of Mytilus edulis. Lineage (NCBI taxonomy): Eukaryota > Metazoa > Mollusca > Bivalvia > Mytilida > Mytilidae > Mytilus > Mytilus edulis. Next base: position 19,576,813 of record NC_092356.1, on the reverse strand, counting down.
GCAAGGATATGGTCAATTACTTTATAATTATATAATCGTTTAAACTACAATTACTTTACTAATTTACTGTAATCGATACATTACCATAACACTTACATTTTAATGTAATTGATTACATTAGATTACTTTTCTTTAAAGTGATCATGATTACTACTTTTCTTTAAAGTGATCATGATTACTACCTGTGCGAATTTCAAACGCGCAATTTTACACCAGTACTCAAAACCCTCCTTCCTTGATGGGTGCATTTTACATAGACAAATAAAATCGTATAGTATAATCAAAATGAGGATGTTAATTTGATGTATGCCTTTTTGTGCTTCTTCGTTACATTTGTTGTTTTTATAGTGATTAAGATGATAACACAATGTTGACTGATGTACCCCTATTTTTGACATTGTTACCTATTGTGTCTGTTTGTTTTGTTCACCCATCGGTGACAATATAATGGAATTTGATGCCACTGTCATACAGGTTAGAGGTTTAGCTAGCTATAAAACCAGGTTCAATCCACCATTTTCTACATTTGAAAATGCCTGTACCAAGTCAGGAATATGACAGTTCTTGTCCATTTGTTTTTGATGCATTTTGTTATTTGATTTTGCCATGTGATTATGGACTTTCCGAATTGATTTTTCTCTGAGTGATCTTACTTTTTTTTTTTAGATTACTTATGATTGCATTGTATGTTATACTATTAAAAAAATTCATATACACTTTTATCCTCACAAATGAACTTATTTTGGTGATTTGTTTTACATCTTTAATCTGTTCATCATATTAGAGTTCAATGGCTAGAACCAGTAAAGCATTTGTAAAATTTGATAACATAGACAAATGTCTTTCTCTGTGTAAAAGATTTTACATTATTTTTTCAAAAATATTTGCCAACTGCCGAATTAACATAAAACCGGAAAATAGAATGATAAATCCATTAAGTAGAGTCCAGCGGATATCAGAATAGTTGATCACTTTAGGGTAAAAGCATGAAACTTGGCATAGTGAAAGATTAAGGGGTATAGACAAAATTCAGATATGGAGCCACGGAAAAAAAATTCAATATGGCCGCCAAATTCAAGATGGCCGACATAAGTATAACATCATTCATTTGATGAAGACTTCCAATTTAATGAGTTCAGAAGATGTCACAAACTTAATAAAATACAAATAAGATATGTCAGTTAATTTTTTTGTAAACCTTATAATAAAGAAATCATCAAAATGGCGTCCAAATTCAAAACGGCGCGTCAAAATGTCTAAGTTTGACAGTATTCGTATGTGTACACCATCATTGTGTGATAGAAAGTTACCAAATCCGTGAAACTGATCATTTGATATAAATAAAGGCCTACAGTGTATCAACAATACATAGGTGCATAGATTATATTTCCATATTGGCGGCAATATTCAAAATGGCGTTGTTTAACATGTCAAAATTTTACGTTTCTTTTCAAATATGGTATAAAAATGATTAAAAAATAATGAATAATTTTTTTCAATACAAGCACGTATATATACAAACATATTATTATGTAATGTAACAAGTGACATTACCTATGAAATAAAAATGGTCGATTCAACTCAAAATGGCGTCTTTGACGAGTTTTTTTCCCCACAGTTACAGGTAATAACCTTATCCTGAAATGAAAAAAAATCAACATATGCAGTATTTAATTCTACAAAGAGAATTTATTTTTTTAGAAATGAGATAAGAAATAAAAAAAAACTTCCAAGTAGCTATTTGACATAAACATAGATTAAAATTATAATGACAATATGATCAAAATGCAGGAAAATCAAAATAAAGCACAGTGACTCAATCAGTTTCTCTTTCACAGTCCGTTGGGCAGTTCCATAATGCTGTGCATTTTAATGCTGCTTTCAAGCATTTACATGCTCCTCGACATCCTTTCTCAGCGGATGAGATCTTGGCATGACATTGAATCGTCAGCAAGCACAGAAAAGAATGGTACCCAAGTACCATCAAGTTTTTGCCAACCAAATAAATCTGGTGATGGCATACTTGGATTTGCACCTAAACAATTGCCCAAATAACGCTACCTTGGTAAGCTGTACGTTTCGTATGTTGAAGAAGTTCAGTGGACGTTTCGTCCCCGAGAGTATCACCAGCCCAGTAGTCATCACTTTGGTGTTGACATGAATATCAATTATATGGTCATTTTTATAAATTTTCTGTTTACAAAACTTTGAATTCTCCGAAAAACAAAGGATTTTCTTACCCCAGGAGTAGATTACCTTAGCTGTATTTGGCACAATTTTTTGAAATTTTGGGTCCTCAATACTCTTCAACTTTGTATTTGTTTGGCTTTTTAACTATTTGGATCTGAGCGTCACTGATGAGTCTTATGTAGACGAAACGCGCGTCTGGCGTATGGAATTATAATCCTGGTACCTTTGATAACTATCATCACGTGTTTGAGGGAAAATGTCGATTGTTCTTGTCTTCTGTGTGAATAACTATTTTCTTAACTCATTCATCGTATAATTTGTACTAGACCGATCATACAAAAGCACAACTTACCGTTCTATTACTTTTAACACTTTTAAAATTTCCACTGCACTTGGATTCTCAATAACCTGCAGAAATGCTTCTGAAAACTCCTCATATACGGACCATGTGTCCCAATCTGATTTCTTACCTTTCCCAGAAAAAGCTGAGACTGCGTCACAACCGGTAAAGGCATGTCACAGTGGAAAGACTTTCAATTCAATGGTTCTAGGGCAAGGAACAATCCATGAACTGATATATCGGAAGTTCAGCCTAGTGCAAAAACCTATCTATAGCTATTCAATCTGCAGTCAGTTTGGAAGGATAATATTTGTTCATGATGAGGTTTATTAGATTCGTTAGTGTATACAAAGCATTCAGTGACATTTTCAAATTCATTTACCAAACTAGCCATTTCTGGCCCAGCACCCATCCATCTATGAAGCGCTCCCGGATTTTCCGTCAATCTAACAGCACCACCATCTGCTTTAACATGCGCATTATTTTGTTCGTCGGCTTGATTAAAAGCCATACAGCAAAATTTCTTCTCGATCTTGGTGGCAAAAAGGGTTGCCGCTAAGGATTGCTCTGTGGGTTTCTGGATTCTTTTTTGGCAACTGAAGCATATCACGCAGACGAATTGGCAGCCATCGTGAATACAAGGCAAAGAACCAAAGAATGATTTTTGAGAGAGCTTCGATATATAATAAAAAGTTAGCCTCACGTATAGACCTTATACATATTAATAATGTCAATTCCAAACACCACTCTTCAAATTCTAAGATAACCTCATCATACCTCAAAACATCTTTGTACTTTCAGTACGCGTTTGACAATAGACGGTAAAGTAAAGTGTGCATGCTGTAACTTGGTGTGTTCTACGTGTTGTTGTAACAGGAGAAGCCTCTAGAGATGAATCAGCTGTACCTGGTGATGTAACCTGTGCATTTACTAAAACACTTGTCCATTCACTATCTTCAAGCCAACTACCAAATGCTTTGAACGCAGCCATTTCTATGTGTAGGCCGCCGAACATCATTACAAAGTGATCCTCGCCATACATTTGAGGCCAGTTCCATTATATTTGTTTTGCTATTGTGAAAAGGGGTTAATCAAAAGCAACAACTGGAGTTTGGCCTGGATTTAGCTTTCTTACAGCGTTACGAATAATGTTCAATGTGTGTCGTATCAATGCAACAGATTTTGCTTGCTCATGAAACAGAGGTAGAAGGGAAGACACTGCTGGTAATTTATTCGCATCTGGCAGTACTACAGCATGATAGGCGTACCATGAAATATATTTACCCACTTTAGCCTTAACACTTGAATTTTCTGCAACATGTTTCAGCCATTTGAGTTTCCCTTTTAATGCAGCTTGGAATGAGGACATATCAATTGAAAGTTCTCCTTCAACTAATGGGATATCTGGTTCGTTGAATCTTAGTACAGCTGGTGGAAGATTTGAATGACTCTCTGGTAATGGTAAAAGAGAAACTCTCTTTGACTGGCATTTCAACATAGGTTCAGATTGGAGAAATTGTTGAACAACGCCTTGAACATCTTCTGAAATATGTTGAAATAAAGATATACATGTACCATCGTATGAATCTTATGACGATATACTGCTTGGATTGTGATCATTGTTGTCTACAGCAGATGAAGTAAATACATTTTGTAGTAGATTGGTAGGGCAAACTATACTGTCTTTTACATAACGATCATAAGCCATGGAAGTAGAACTTTCTAACTCTCGGTGATAGGAGACAAATAGTCCAAATTTGAAGAAAGTATCTACTACATGTAGATCACGTTTTCTAGTTTTACAGAGGATTATGATTCCCAAATAAGCACAAACTGTAGGTTCATGATCTTTTATGTGACGGTTTGATAGTTTCTTTGTACATCTATACATCAGAAGCGCTGTGCTATCGTTAATGTCGACTGAGAATATAACCGATCACTGAATGTTGGGTCCAAACTTAATCATACTGACCAAAGAAAGCAATGACTGGGGTACAGAATTTTCCTGACATCACTTTTGGAAGGTTCCTTTAAATTCCTAATTTGATGCGAGAATATCTGTACGAAACAAACGTAGCTGCTTTTGATATGTTGAAAAATTGATTATCAAAGTCTTCTAAGGAGACTCTCGTCAATGCAGGACCAATGTCATATTTGAAAGCAAGAATGTTTATGGTTTCTGATAATAAGACTTTTGACGGCCATTTTGAATTTGTCAGCCATTATGGAATTATTTTTTATTGTTCCATATTCATAAAAGATTACTTAGCATCATAACAAGCAATCTGCAAAGTGTTGTGCTTTTATTTTCAAATGATCAATTATATCATTTTTTTTGGACTCTGCATCATGACTGTTGGCGGCCATTTTGAATTTGTTGGCCATTATGGAATTATTTTTGATTGTTCCATATCCATAAAAGATTAATAAGCAATATAACTAGCAATATGCAAAGTGTTGTGCTTTTATTTTCAAATGATAAATTAAACCATATTTTTGGACTCTGCCTCATGACTGTTGGCCACCATTTTGAAATTGGCGGCCATTATGGAATTATTTTTGATTGTTCCATATTCAGAAAAGATTAATTATCATCATAACTAGCAATATGCAAATGTTTGTGTCTTTATTTTCAAATGATAAATTATACTATATTTTTAGACTCTGCTTCATGACTGCTGGCGGCCGTTTTGAAATTGGCGGCCATTGTGGAATTTTGTTTGATGGCTTCATATCCAAAAATATTTATAAGCATCATAACTAACACTGTGCAAAGTTTCATGCTTTTACCACAAAGTGATCAATTGTCCCAAAATATTGGACTTAGCTGCTGGACTAGTATGGTTTTATTGTTTTTTGGGATATAAATGACACACCCATGTTTTACAGGTGTTAATAACTACTTCTATTTTTTTTTTAATAAACAATGGGTATTAATTTAATTTTCTTAATTGCAATATCAACAAAGTTATTGATAGTTTATTTTCATTATTTATATATATATATAGAAACCTATGAATAATGTCAGTAATTGATAAAGTGAGAAAGGACATACATGACATATCAAAATATTTATAGAAAACAAAAATTAGACAAATTGTAAAATAGTTCACAGTGGTTCTAAATTCCATTATTAAATTAAGTGGGGTCGTTTATGTTGCTCATCAATGTCAAGTTTAAACTAAAATATTTTTTTGTTTTACGCTATTGAATTCCATGTAGTCTTACCAAAAAATTGTGTAAGTTTTAATTGGAGTTAATACCAAAACTGTTTCATCAAGGAACAAAAAAATGCTTACAAAGCATATTCTTGATTCACATGAACCCAATCTCACAATAAAGCATTTGGAAAGGTTAATTGTTTTTGTCAATTGTTTATGAAATAAATCACATATTTTCACTCTACATGCTCAACTTGGTTATTCTTAACTTGTTATATAAATGATATAATAATCATAATGAACAATGGTCCATCATATTTTAATATATTTGTCATTCATGCTTCACATCTTATTCTTATATTGTTTATCAAAAACTATTTTCATATATAAAATTTGTAATCAGCAAGTAATCATATGAATATAATCCTAATCTAAAAATCTAAAGTAATCTAAAAGTAATCATTTTTCTCTCTGTAATCGATTACATTACGATTACTTGTAATCAGAAATTGCATGATTACTGATTACATGGGATTATATTGCAAAATCTTATCGATTACAGCTGATCACGATTACTGATTACGATTACCCAATGCCTGACTATCGATTTTGTCAACATCGCGATGTGTTCTGTATCATGTCATTATTGTTTTGATTGTATTGTGGGTTTACCCTGTGACATCGTTTACAAATGAGACAATAGTGAGTCAATATCGTGGTTATATATATTGTATACCCAGTCTACACTTTGTTTTTAAATCGTTCACATAGTAAACATTGCGATGTTGACAATAATGTGTTAACATTTATTATATTGTATACCGAGTCAATACTATGGCAAGCCGTTTTACTATTTATTCGAATTTCAAGATATCCCCTATATTAATAAGATATCTTATATAACAAATAAGATATCTCCTTTAATATATAAGATATCTTATATAATTTAATTTTTATAAGATATCTCATATATTATATAAGGTATCTTAAATGTTATATGAGATATTTTTAATGTTATATACGATATCTTTAATGTTATATAAGATATCTCATAAAGTTTATATGATATCGTATATACTTTATAAGATATCTTCTAAAGTTTATAAGATATCTTATAAAGTATATGAGATATCTTATAAACAATTTGTATATAAAATATCTAATATAATTTATAAGATATCTTATGTAGTTAATAAGATATCTTATATAGTTTATAAGATATCTTATATAGTTTATAGGAAATATCATATAGTTTATAAGATATATTATAAAGACAACTATATAAGATATCTGATAAATTATATAAGATATCTTATAAACTTTAGAAGATATCTTATAAAGTATATACTATATCATCAAAAACTATATAAGATATCTTAGTAACTATATAAAATATCTTATAAACTATATAAGATATCTTATAAACTATATGAGATATCTTATAAACTATATAAGATATCTTATAAAGTTTATTAGATATCTTGAAGTAAGAATAAATAGCAAAACAGCTTGCCATACAATACCATTGTGATTACATCGTTCATATCGTCAGCATTGCGATGTAAACGAAGTCATTACGATATTATACCTACATTGTATACATCGTGATGTAAAAAATGTCAACAAAGTTAACTGTATATTATAGTTCTTACAATGTAAAAGATGTTGACACGATGTCGTACTACCAGTGGTTACATCGTAAGATTATTTGTAGTTGGTCAATATCGTGTTTATATTAGGAACCAAGTATAGACCTTAGTGTTTACATCAATATAAACGATGTTAACACGAGATCGTTACTACATTGTTAACATAGTGATGTTAACACTTTCAACGATTTAAACAATATATAGGAGTTCTTACAATGTTTACATCGTACATGTAGATATTGCGATGTTGATCACAATAGCGAGTCAGCATCGTGTTTATATTGTACAACAATTCTCTACATTTGTGTTTATAGTTATCAAAAGTACCAGGATTATAATTTTATACGCCAGACGCGCATTTCGTCTACATAAGACTTATCAGTGACGCTCAGATCAAAATAGTTAAAAAGCCAAACAAATACAAAGTTGAAGAGCATTGACGACCCAAAATTCCCAAAAATTGTGCCAAATACGGCTAAGGTAATCTACTCCTGGGGTAAGAAAATCCTTAGTTTTTCGAAAAATTCAAAAGTTTTGTAAACAGTAAATTTATAAAAATGACCATATAATTGATATTCATGTCAACACCGAAGTGCTGACTACTGGGCTGGTGATACCCTCGGGGACGAAACGTTCACCAGCAGTGGCATCGACCCAGTGGTGTAAATAGTTATCAAAAGTACCAGGATTATAATTTTTTACGCCAGACGCGCGTTTCGTCTACATGAGACTCATCAGTGACGCTCAGATCAAAATAGTTAAAAAGCCAAACAAATACAAAGTTGAAGAGCATTGACGACCCAAAATTCCCAAAAGTTGTGCCAAATACGGCTAAGGTAATCTACTCCTGGGGTAAGGAAATCCTTAGTTTTTTCGAAAAATTCAAATGTTTTGTAAACAGAAAATTTATAAAAATGTCCATATAATTGATATCCATGTCAACACCGAAGTGCTGACTACTAGGCTGGTGATACCCTGGGGACGAAACGTCCACCAGCAGTGGCATCGACCCAGTGGTGTAAATAGTTATCAAAAGTACCAGGATTATAATTTTATACGCCAGACGCGAGTTTCGTCTACATAAGACTCATCAGTGACGCTCAGATCAAAATAGTTAAAAAGCCAAACAAATACAAAGTTGAAGAGCATTGACGACCCAAAATGTTTACATCGTTCACATAGAAGACATCGTGATGTTGACAATAACGTTTTAACAATGTTTATATTGTATACAAAGTCAATACCTTAGTGTTAACAATTTCAACGATTTAAACAATGTACAGGAGTTATTACAATGTTCACAATGTTAACACGATGTCATATCATTACATAGCAACACATGTTTAAGTCTAACATACATAAATATAGCTAAAGTTTTGTAAACTGTTCTTTGTCTGTTAGTCTTTGTCTGTTCAATAAATTGCTTGCAGTCACTAATCTAATAGTTGTTATTGATATAAACTTATTTGTAAAGTACTATTTTGTTAGCAAAAACTATAAACTGAACCTGATCGAATTCAAGCAAAATGCCCAAACATGGATGAAATCATAGTAAATAAAAAAAATTTGAAAAGTAACTTATACTTTTAACAGGACGAAATGCAGGAATTTCTCGCCGAGTTCAAGACCCCAGTAGTGGCTGTTTTCTGTTTTTGTGGTCGGGTTATTGTATTTTTGACATAGTCCCTGTTTCCATTCTCAGTTACAGTAACTGTTATGATAACATAATAGTAATGATCTATCAGAAGCTTATATTATAGAAACACCCAACCCTCCTCTAAAAAAAAAGAAGAAACAAAAAACAGAAAAAAAAACTTTAACTTATATTCATTTATGATTAAATTGTTGTCAATAGAATATATTATTATGTGCTCTTAAAATCCGTCAGTGTCATATTTTGTTGTTATTTTCTCTATATATGAACAAAAAAACATAGGTATATATTTCTATCAAAGACTGAAATCTTAAACTAAAAAATAAATACTTTTATTAACTCATATTATCATTACATAGCAACACATATTTAAGTCTAACACACATTAATATAGCTATAGGATGTACACTTATCACTGTCTAATTGTGAAGTGCATCTAATTGAATAACACATTTATTTTATAGTTAAGTATGAGATATCTGTCTTTCATAATGACATTAATAGTTGAAACGTTTCCATTTTTTTTTCTATCCATAAGCTTATTGTAGAAGATCTAGGTCGGTGAACGGTATACAAGTATTTACTCTTGATCTTCTTTACACTACTGATACATTTTGATTTAGACATACCTGTTAAAATGCTACATCACTTCTGTTTGATCTATTTTTAAAGTCATATATTAAAACCGGTTTGACAATTTTGTTTCAAACCAGGAAGTTATTTGATAGGAAAATAATGCACACGTTAACGGAGAAAATATGGAAAATTTCCGAAAACTATACTTAAAAATCATTTATTGCTAGATGATATATTTATAGTATTCTTTTCTATAAATATATACAGGTAATCAAATAAGTCTCGCTGATATTTACTTGTTTATTATTTCATTGCTGATCATTTTACAACGTAGCTGTTAGATTATAAGACTAATGTTGATTTAATATATTGATGCATACCTGAAAACAACCCTGGATTTCTGGTATTAACAAACAGGGACTCTTCACTTGTATGCTGGACTAATGAGGTATATTGTTAACAGCAGAAAGTGCAATTTGTTGTTGAATAAAAATTTAAAAAAAAGAAAGGTTGAAGATATTTTTTTTCAATAATGAAGTACACTTGTCCTACATAGTTTTGACTACTTGTGTGCACCCCGAAAAATAGAAAAACAACCTTTTTTGCTTTATTTGCTTAAACAATCGGTTTATAGTGTACTTTCCATTTCAAACATGTTTGTTATTAGATATTTCATTGTTAAATGTAAATCTATTTATTTAGCGTTTACTGAGAACTAAAGAGGCAAATAAAAATTATGCTTTTTTTAGTTTAAAGGATACCTGTAATCTTATATTTTTTTTACTAACACACAACATTTTTTACTGCTAAAAATCAAGATTTCTGACATAGTCAATGCCATTTTCAAACTCACAACGAATGGTAAAATATATTCAACAAGAAAATAAACAAATAAACCTAACTATTTTACAGCTTACAGAACAACGGTTCAATGTACAAATGAAGCTTATGATATATTTAAGTTCAATCACATGTGTTATCATTGTACTGATAGGGATGTTATTTGTGACACACAATCGCTATGTAATCAAACATTATATTTATCAATAGATATAACAATGTATAACTCCAACAAATTACAATTAATGAAAAGATACAAAAGTATGTAAAACCGTATGATATGATAGCCTTCAGGTTACATCTTTTACATGTTTTATTTGTTTTTGAATATATGATTTAAAGCTAATTATCGTCTTGTTTAAATCCTGCATAAATTAAAGATAAGTCCGTATGAACAAAATGCAAGCCGGAAAAAATGGACAACGCAATAACCAAGGTCCCTACTATGTATATAATGGTTACATAAACTGCAAAAAAAAAAACAACAGTAAACTATCTCATCTTGGCCTCTAGTCAGTTTTCTACAACTATATTTCAGTTCTTTTATCAAGTTCCTTAACTTCTAACAAATAGCTTATAATAAATCATTGTAATAAAATATATAAAAATAGTTGAATTAACTATTATTTTAGTTTATTTTATTTAGATGTTTTAGATAAATTACGTGCTTTTGATGGTCATTGTGGTTCTGTTAACAATTGTGACTTTATACTCTTTACACTACACTTCCATACAATCTTATCAAAGAGAAGAAGTTTTCCGATTTAGTTAAATGTTCGTTTAGTAAATTTGAATATAAGTATATTTGCTGCAATTCATTCAAAGCCTTCTTCTCTAATGAGAAAAGTAAATATGCTAGATATACTTACTGGAAGTGTGATGAGATGAGTGAAGCTTTTAATTTCCACTTTATTACTATTTATGTACGTTTTGGCAACACATTTTATCAAGAGGTTGTAGGTATTCCAATAGGCATTAATTGCTCACCTTTAATTGCAGACTTGTTTTTGTACTGTTGTGAATCACAGTTTATGACCAAACTTAGTAAAGACCCACCTAAATTGCATTTTATTGATAAATTCAACGATACCTACCGTTATTTCGATGATAATTTTCCTAAAATAATCAAGATTTTTTTTAATATACTTCAGAAATTTACCCAAATGAACTTACTTTAAATAAATCAAGTTTAAACAGTATGTCCTTTCCTAGATTTAGATATTTCGGTTTTACACGGTAAACTCCACACTAAAATTTACGACAAAAGGGACAATTTTTTGTCCCCTATCGTTAGTTTTCCCTTTTTGGATGGTGATGTTCCATCTTACGGTGTTTATATATCACAACTAGTTCGCTATGTCAATGTCTGTTGTGACGTTTTTGATTTTAACGCACTTAATTTATGTATTACTGGTTAATTATTAAACCAAGGATTTCGTTGCCACAAATTTCTCAAAACCTTCACTTAATTTTTCCATAAATATAATGATTTGGTTGCATCTGTAGAAAACTTATTCCAAACGGGATAGCACATCCTCATTTTTACGGAAATGTGGATTACCGTGCCCGGAAATTTAGAGCAACCCTGGTAAACTTATCCATCTTTTAAATAAACTTATTCTTAAAGGTTACCAATTTAGCACTGTACATGTAATTAGATCATTGAATATTGCTCTTATTGGTATGTTTGGAACGCCACAGCTGACTTATGTGGAACTCTGATATTACGTTAAGTTGTTATTATCATAACTTGTTTGTCTTTAAGTTATATGGTTTTGACATTACATAATGATGTTGTGATATATCTCAAAATGGAATAGTCATTACTCAATGATAATTCGATATTACATGATATGGTTTCGTATTGACTTGATATAGTTTTGTCATTACTTAATATGGTTTTGCCATTACTCGATGTGGTTTCACTATTATTTAACGTGTCTGTGTCATTTGGCAATGTTGTTTTAACATAACTTGATGTGTATGTGACTCAACTTTATGTAGTTGTCTCATTACATGATGTTGTTCTGTTATTTCGTTATGATGATTTTCTTATTTTGTATAGGTTGCACTTTGTAAATACAGCTGTTTCTCAAAACACGCATCTTTTGGGGAGATCTTGAATGTTCATAGAAAATGAATTTTGTTAACATACTGATTCCCAGTTATGCTCTCTGTGTTCCATCTCCCAGAAACATTACTTGTGAATGTTTCCAGTTAATATACATTTGCATATTGTTTACATTGAAATCTGTGGTAACCGTTCATTCGAGGTAGGGGTAGTTAAGATATTTAGTGTTAGTCTAAACTCTGAGAAGTTCAGGGCATATAAACGTTGAAAATATGCCGCACAGCCCTATATTTTGACCTTTGAAAAAAATTGTGGTGCATATGAACTTTCAATTCTAGGATAAGATTTTTTTCAAAACTTCATAGTAAAGTGGTACAGTTTAAGCCGTATAAGGAGTTCCAATTGGAAATTGCATTGTCAATATTTACAGAAATGCAACCTATATGGCTTTAACATTGCGAAATGATGTTCCAAAATTTGACGATTTTACACTACAAGATGTGTTTGTTTTAGTTTTTCTGTAGATGCTTTTATCTTGATCACGAAGACATAGATGATGAGTTAAGCATTTTTCAGTAGATGTTTTATAGTTCGTTCTTATGTTGTAATGTTGCATCATTGTCCCAGGTTAGGGGAGGGTTGGGATCCCGCTAACATGTATAACCCAGCCAAATTATGTATGTATGTGCTTGTTCCAAGTCAGGAGCCAGTAATTCAGTTGTTGTTGTTTGTTGATGTGTAACATATTTGTTGTTCGTTCATTTTTGTACATACGTTAGGCCATTAGTTTTCTCGTTTGAAGAATTGCTTTACGTTTGTCATTTTAGGTCCTAATCTAGCTGACCATGCGGTATAGGCTTTGCCTATTGTTGACGGCCGTTCGGTGACCAATAGTTGTAAATTTTTGTGTCATTTGGTCTCTTTTTAACAGTTGTTTCATGGGCAGTCATACCATATCTTTTTTTTTCTTTTTTTTTCAACGAAAACAAATAGTATATTCAATCATTTCCTACTATATAAATACCTAAGTAGATATTAACAATTCAACAAAGTTTCATAAATGTTTGTGAAAGTGTTTATAAGTGATTGTGCAAAAACTGGAAAATCACCTCTTTTTTAAGCATAAAAATTCATAGTACGGAAACGCAAAATCTGCAATTTATGAAAACTGAAAGGGAGCATATATACGTCAATGTATATAAACAATTCACCAAAGTTTCATTAAAGTTGATGGAAGCATTTTTGAGTTATTGTACGAAAACTTGAAATTCCCCTTTTTTAAGGATAAATTTTCATAACATGGAAACGAAAAATCTGTAATTTATAAAAATCGAAAGGGAGCTTACATCAATAGATATATAAACAATGCAACAAAGTTTCATAAAACTTGGTGGAAGCATGTTTGAGTTATTGTACGAAAACTGGGAAATCCCCTTTTTTTAAGGATAAAACTTTTAAATAACATGGAAACGAAAAATCTAGAATTTATAAAAATCGAAAGGGCGCTTACGTCCATAGATACATGTATAAACAATGCAACACAGTTTCATCAAAGTTGATGGGAGCGTTTTTCAGTAATTGTCCGAAACGTGGACGACCGACGGACAGATGGACAATGGTATACCATCGAACGTCCCGTCTTAGACGAGCGTATAAAAGCCCCTATGGCTTCAGATACATTTTAATTTGTAATGTGACGTCAAAATTTTATGGGAACCTGTGTGATGTCCAGTATTGCAGTAATGACAAACAAATATCAATATGGAGTACAGGAACACATAATCTAACACCTTGCTCATTTAAGATGCCAATACATGAATGCTGAATCAGAATGGTTGGATGTGTTCAATATGAAAATAATAATTGAAATGTCAAAATCATATAACAGCCGTTGGACTATGAGCATGAGTTTTGAGCAAAATTGGAGGGAAAAGGGGAAGAGAGGGGGTTGACGTAGTGTTCGAGGACAGTTGATGCTCTTCAAATTATGGGGGTATAAAAGTGAACACAAATTATAACAAGGAGAGTTGAGTCATCTTTTCACTTTCAGACTTAGGTTAAATGATGACCAATGTTGCGTCTATTTAACTATGACTATACTGATTGGCAAACCAACAAACAGAAACCAAAATATTATTAAATTGTTAAATATAAGATTGATTGTACTTTATTTGTATGGAAAATGGAATAATTCAAACACTTGCGATTGTTTACAAATAATAATGTCACGTGATCAAGCACTGAGGTCACCAATTTGCATGGCCCTTAATTAAATACACTATACAATTCACCCATAAATAACCCATTCATCATGTAAACATGAAAAGTAAATGTTATTGGTTATCAAATGATATAAAAATATTGCATGTAAAGTAAATAAAGAAATTAGTTCATCAAATAAATAAGATCTTCACCCATGACACCAATCGACTGGGTTGACATTATTGATAAATGGGTATAAATTGACTGTCAAGAAGGTCTAGAGAGCCACCTCTGGGGAACCTTAACATTAATAAGTATTACTTACCAAAATTACTCTATAGTATTAAAAGATATTTAAATAAAATGACAGAAAGATTACGATAAAACACTGATGACGGAGGTTATTTTCTTGTTTGGGCGCGAAATATTCTTACTCCTATTGCTTGACGTAATAAAATTTGTTTAGAATTAAATTTTACTAATGTTCAGCGTAAATAAAAGTAAATATGCAGAAGCATGACAATAAAAGAAGTTGCCAGTATACTTCACTAAGAATTACATTTGAGTGAATCGGTTTAACCCCGGTTGAACCCGGGGTCGAAGTTCAACATGTTAACAGATAAATGGGTATTCAGAAAAAATTACAAATATCATATCATATAATAAATCAAATGATACATACACGAAAGTGGAGAGAAACACTATTTTTAAAGCATGTTTTTTTTATATAAATTCCCTGATGGAGATTTAATGATGAAGTATAAATACTTCATCGAGCTTAGTCGATTCTTAAATTGAGGGGAGATTTAATGATGAAGTATAAGTACTTTATCGAGCTGAGTCGATTCTTAAATCAAGTGTGGTAACTGCAATGGAAAAATTGAGTTTTTCCTGGATGGAAAAATTTGAGATTCTGACCTATTTGGTCAAATGTAAATATCTTTTGTTACTATTGTTGTTAACCATATTGTGACAAGTTCTTCATACCATGGGGGTAAATACTAATTAAGCTTCTTTTTATTTTCTGTGACTGTATCTTACATTTATTTGTAGGATCCTTTACTATAGATAATTTAGCTGATCTGTAACAATAACATCTTCATGCCTTATATATCATGTACTGCAGTACGCCGCTAGATTAAAACTGACGTGGAAAGGTAACACACGGCCAGCGAAAGCTCTTTTTTTGAGAGCCCAGGTGGTCGTGTGGTCTAGCGGGACGGCTGCAGTGCAGGCGATTTGGTGTCACGATATCACAGTAGCATGGGTTTGAATCCCGGCGAGGGAAGAACCAAAAATTTGCGAAAGCAAATTTACAGATCTAACATTGTTTGGTTGATGTTTAGACGAGTTGTATATACATTATGTACACAGCCATGTATCACCATCATTGATGGCGATCCGATGGATACATCTGTTGTAGGATTGTCACTGACTCAGACGTACTTATAAATATAATTATTTTCTGTGACTGTATCTTACATTCATTTGTAGGATCCTTTACTATAGATAATTTAGCTGATCTGTAACAATAACATCTTCATGCCTTATATATCATGTACTGCAGTACGCCGCTAGATTAAAACTGACGTGGAAAGGTAACACACGGCCAGCGAAAGCTCTTTTTTGAGAGCCCAGGTGGTCGTGTGGTCTAGCGGGACGGCTGCAGTGCAGGCGATTTGGTGTCACGATATCACAGTAGCATGGGTTCGAATCCCGGCGAGGGAAGAACCAAAAATTTGCGAAAGCAAATTTACAGATCTAACATTGTTGGGTTGATGTTTAGACGAGTTGTATATACATTATGTACACAGCCATGTATCACCATCATTGATGGCGATCCGATGGATACATCTGTTGTAGGGTTGTCACTGACTCAGACGTACTTATAAATATAATTATTTTCTGTGACTGTATCTTACATTCATTTGTAGGATCCTTTACTATAGATAATTTAGCTGATCTGTAACAATAACATCTTCATGCCTTATATATCATGTACTGCAGTACGCCGCTAGATTAAAACTGACGTGGAAAGGTAACACACGGCCAGCGAAAGCTCTTTTTTGAGAGCCCAGGTGGTCGTGTGGTCTAGCGGGACGGCTGCAGTGCAGGCGATTTGGTGTCACGATATCACAGTAGCATGGGTTCGAATCCCGGCGAGGGAAGAACCAAAAATTTGCGAAAGCAAATTTACAGATCTAACATTGTTGGGTTGATGTTTAGACGAGTTATATAATATATATATATATATATACAAAGTATATATTTATTTTGACCCTTTGAATTAAATATATATATATCTATAAAAAAAAATCAGATTAAAACTGACGTGGAAAGGTAACACATGCCCACCGAAAGCTCTTTTTTTGAGAGCCCAGGTGGTCGTGTGGTCTAGCGGGACGGCTGCAGTGCAGGCGATTTGGTGTCACGATATCACAGTAGCATGGGTTCGAATCCCGGCGAGGGAAGAACCAAAAATTTGCAAAAGCAAATTTACAGATCTAACATTGTTGGATTTTTCATCTTTACATTCTTTCCTTTCTTCTAAAATATATGTACATTACAAAATATAATGAAATTCATCTCCAATTTCATTTCGATCACACAAGTTACATGTTCGATTTTCTCTGGGTATGTTTTTCCATCTACCAGATTCAATTGGGAGCTTGTAATTTACGGTTCTAAATCTACAAAATGATCAATGATCAAAGTTAGTAATTTGTGAAACAGCTGTATATCCAAGGATTTTTTTTCCTGATTTTTTTTTTATAGATATATATATATTTAATTCAAAGGGTCAAAGTAAAAATTCTGTCAAAATTTGAAGAACATTAAACGAGCCAAAATAATTTTAGTCAAGGTGTTTGTTTCCACGTTAAACCGACTCTTTATGTCAAATATAACTTGCATATGAAATGTTGAGACCACACACAAGCAGAATCATTCCATTTATACTGAAAACGTTTATCAATTTCGACACAATAAGAACCAAATCCGTTAGGTTCTCCTTGTGCCCATCTTGTGTAGTTCATATCTTTTGTTTTGCCATCAAAGGTAACCCATTGGTACACATCATCTTGTCTTTTCCCACCAATCCAGAATTCAGTTCCTGCAATTAGGAAAACAAAAAGTACTAAAGGTTGGCGGGAAATAACAGAGGGACAGTCAAGGCACTTTTAACAATAATTGTTAAATCTATATGAAAAACTTTTGTGTCTTTCTATGTTGTGATGTTACACTCTTGTTTCAGAGCAGGGAGAAGGTTTGATACCATTAAAACGTTTAATCCCGCTGCAATTGTTTGCACCTGTCCTATTCCAGGAATTTGATGTTCAGTAGTTGTCGTTTGTTTATGCGGTTCCTAAGTGTTTCTCGTTTCTCATTTTTATGTACATATATATTAGACCGTTGGTTTTCCTTTAGAATGGTCTTACACTTATAATTTTTTGAGGCCCGTTATAACTTGATGTTTGGTGTGAGCCAAGGATCCGTTTTTAAGATCGTACCTTGTCCTATAATGGTTTACTTTTATATATTGTGACTTGGATGAAGAGTTGTCCCATACCACATCTTCCTATATCTATTTTGTATCGCATTTTACTTCAATATACGGTAAAGAAAGAGTACATTCATCAATGTTATAATGGTAAAGGCTTTCTAGGATGAGTTACAGTTCGAATTAACTTTTGGTTCCGCTCCTCTGATAATGGCGAAATTAGGGGTATTGGATTTGATTTAAATTTCATGAAAATATTAGTAATTCCGACTTTTGTTTACATACCCTATCACATATTGAGCAGATTTTAAGTATTTGAGTCGACCATGACGAATAACAGATCAAGTTTACGTTTTGTTCCGCTCCATTGATTTTTCGTCTAAATTGAATAGTAGTACTTATACGGACTTTTTTTTACAAAACACCTTCATATCATATTGAGCTGATTTTGCGTTTGTGGGTCAACTATGGCAAATGACATTTCAAGTTAACGTTTTGTTCCTCTTCGTTAATTTTTTGCTAAAATTAAGGGCTTTGAACATATAAATTTTGTGAAAATAACAGTTATACACACTTTCCTTTACACCTTCACATATTCAGCTGATTTTTAATATGATAGTCTACGATAAATATTTAATTACGAATATAAGACAAGGGCGTGTCAGACATTGCAGGGGGGAGAACAAGGATAGGTGTCTTCTCATTCGGTAATCTTCGGTATAATCCGCTACTTTCCTTCTAACCCTTCGGCTGTACTACGTACGGTATGCGATATGTGTCTACGCCTTACATTTCACCGCCGGAAGATGAATGGTTTACTGCTAGTGCTAATATTTTTAATACTTTATTCCCCTCCTTTACAGGAGATCAGTAATTGAAACCTACGTATAACGGACGAGGTAGGATGAGAGTACGGAATCGGCCGAGTTGAGACGAATGGGTGTCTGCTCTCTTTTTTCAACACTTTAAAAAACAATCAAATAAAATTGAGAAAGAAAATGGGGAATGTGTCAAAGAGACAACAACCCGACTATATAACAGACAGCAGCAGAAGGTCACCAACAGGTCATCAATGCAGCGAGATTCCAGCACACTGAGGCGTCCTGCAGCTGAGATTGGCGAATAGTTTACCAAAGGTGACATTCAATCACATTGTACATGTTGTCAATTTATCTATAGTGTACAGTCGGTAATGAATGCTTCATAACTATTTCAAATAAGACAAACACTGCATACAAAACATAAATACCTTTATGATTACGTATGGAATCAGCCAGCCACACAGCTTCATTTTCGGAAAAGATATCTGCAAGTGATCCGTTCTGTTTTCTGCATTGCTCCTACAAAACACAGTTACATTAAATTTCGAAAAAAAATATTTTGAAATAGTCTATAACTATGATTAAATGTATATAGATGTATATATTTGTTTAGCCCTAAAATGACAATGCCAAGCAAAAAAACGACAAAAACAAAAATGAAAAACTTCGATGTGTACCAAGGATGGAAGACGTCTTAGTCATTTCATACAGACATGGACATATTATTGCGCTTAGCCATAAAGGCACGATGTTTAAAACAAAAATGATATATTAGTTTGACACTACCTTGATTGACCACCACGTAGAAATCTTATGTATGCAAACGCTTGCCAGTTGTAAATAAAACACAAGTCTGAATGATGTCTTTCACATAGTCTTGTGCCCTTCACTGTTAATTCTTTTTCAAATTTTTGCATACTTATGTCTTAAAAAATATATTGTCCAAGCTCTAACGAACGAAACCAAATTTTCAACTGGAACATACGTCAGGAAGCATTCAAATGCAAGAAAGAGTAGCAAGGCTTCATATTGTGACATCCCAGCTAGTTTCTATATAGAGGCTACTCTATCTGTACATAAAAGTATACATATTTATCACAAGGTTGACTCCTAACTGTCCTACCGCCTGTTGATACTTTTATTTTGGCATTGAACAAGTCATTTCTTCTTTGACTGTCCATGATGTGATGTTGCATTGTTGTTTCTTATTAGGGTTAAGGTTGACGCCTATTAAAACGTTTAATCCCGCATTTATTTGCATCTGTCCTAAGTCAGGAACCTAATGTTCAGTTGTTGTCGTGTTTTGATGCGGTTCATACATGTTTCTCGTTTCTTGTTTTTTTTAATAAATTAGGCCGTTGGATTTCTTGTTTGAATGGTTGTATACTTGTCATTGTTAGGGCCCTATATAACTTGTTGTGAGCCAAGGCTATGTGTTGAATGCCTTACTTTGATCTAAAATGGTTTACCTTTACATATTGTGATTTAAATGGAAAGTCGACTCATTATCATAGTCATACCACATCTTCTTAAATCTATGTTATAATTACATGTGCATCGTTCCACGACATTGTTTCGTCACTGAAAAAATAGCACGCACCAAAGTCGTCACTTCTTATCCATCCGCTTCGGCAATATGTTGTACCCTCTGCTGGGTCTATTTACAATGCAAAAACAGTCTTGGTTAATGAAAAATATTATCAACTATACCAATGACACAACATCAGATTCGCATTTCGACGACTAATGTCTCCTCAGTGATGCCGGAGGCCAACATATTTGAAAATCAAAAATCTTTTTACTATTGATTAAATGCTTATAAACCAAAAATGTCAAAAAGTATAGACAGATGTTTAGTTTGTTGTATTTGATATTTATTAGATTATTCGTTACTGAAAACAAAACATATCGTTCATATAACATTTACGTCTTTTTATAGGATTTATCGTCACGTTGTATCAAAAACTAAACCTTTACATTAAATTTACAAAATATCTAGTAGAAGTTACATTAACTTCAATTGTTCTTAAACTGGATCTTGTCTTCACGTATGACCTTACAAAATGAATTTAAAATCCAAAAAGGAAGCATCATAATATGCAAAAGCCCATGTCCACAATTTTGCAGATACAATTTTGTCATTTAGCTTAGATAGCTACAGTTTTGTACCAGAGAATATATTTTGTACCCTTAATGTTTCGTGTCGGCCTTGAAAACTGACTAAGCCTTTGCCTTACATCACATCTGTCGAGCAGTGAGTCCGGATCCCAGGCTCTTTATTTGATGCTTCAAACATGCAAAAATCACAGACGAACCCTAATGATACGAGTTATCATGCTATGTGTGCTGAATTCATAAAGTAAAGTTATTAGATTTATATTTCGATAGTTTCTAAGGAGATTTCTCTCGGTTGTCTACTCTTTGGTCGGGTTGTTCTCTCATTGATCTGTTCCCCATTTCCATTCTCAATGTTATTACGCTTTTGTTTTGATAGACATTTGGTTGTTATAAACCGCTGTTTTGTAGTACTTTTTCAGCTATTAAACACATCTCTAATCCTTATTTAGCATAAACTTAAAGACGTTAGAAAACCGTGTATACGAATAATAAAAAACTTCCAAATTGGATAATTCACAAATTTTAAAGATACATACCTAGAAGCATTAATTTGTTATTAAATTTACTAACATTGTGACTTAGGTCTTTAATTGTTTCATTATATGTAGTCCAGGAATGAATTGTTTCGTTCAGTTCATGTCCATTCTGTATAGTGTCCTCTCGCAAACTTTCGATCTCACAAGAAAATGACTTCCTAGAGTTTTCAAGTTCATTTTCCAATTTTTGTTTTTGAACTTTTAGGGTGGAAATATCTTGCTCATTTTCGATAACTCTCTGTAGTAGAGTATGATAATTGTCCTTCATTACGCTAACTTCCAGCTTCATATCTTTAATGTCACTCTCCTTATAGTCAGCATCAACAAATCTTTGTGCACTTTGACAAACCATAATTCCGTAACATGAATATGCCAGAAAAGACAGTATCTTACCAAACAACAATTTCATTTAATAATTTTTTTATTTGATTTTAGATCTACGACGCAATGTTAAATATTTCCTTTAAATCTTTATAAACGCATATATGATGGTCATAAAGGAGAAACCATGTACGAAAGAAATTTATATTTCCACATAATGAAAGTAAGAAGAAATCAGCTATGCGTTGCAAGCAGATACCGTATATGTTGCATAAAAACTTATATAAAAAGGGATATCTACATAACACGGAAGATACAAGATTCGCTAGACTCTTCCTCATTCGCTAATGTATAAAGTAAATACAAATTTTGTCAAGATGTTTACGTAGTAATTAAATATACTAAAGTGAATACTTGACATAAATACTCTTTTTACTTGTACATTGTTGTAAGCCTTATCATCCTTTTGTTATCAGGTAACCTCCAAATTACCTCCCTTTGGTGCAAATGTTATTATTCTATTTTTCTATTAAGTATAAGATACAGTTCATTTATAAAAAGAAAAAAAAGAGAGAAATCCTATATTAAATTTAAAAAAAAAATTAATTTAGACCCGCGAGCCCCCTTAAGTGGCAATTAAAACATTGAAGTGACTGTTTCGTATATATCTGTATCTGCTACGACGATATAAGTTTTAATTTTAAAGGTTTCAAATTTGATATTTGCTAACGTGGACAGGGTGAAAATGAATTAAGGGATCTAACTTATTACAAGTGCACTCAATCAAGTATTCTCGATTTATTTTCAATCCACAAATTGGTCCCTACGAAAAATATTTCAATTAAAAGTAACTGAAACGAGAAACTAAATAGTAGAATACTAACAAACAACGGCATTCCAAACATCAAATACAGGAACAAAAGACAGTAAAGACACATACAAAAAAAAAAAAAAAAAAACAAGCAATAGTTCATACCAAAAATAAGATACTAAAAAGTCCAACTTCGGATCTACGCTGTAAAATAGATGGTTCTATGTTGGATTACAGCACCGATATGAATAGTTCAGGAAGATATAAAAATTGGTTTACAATAGAACGTAAAAATAAATCATAACGTTAAGTAGTTTTCAACCTCGTAGATAGAGAGTACTAGCCAGACTGTGCGCAATTAGTAATAAATGAAAAGATGAAAATTCATGACTCTCCACTTGCATTCTAATGTTTTGTCTTCCGACTGAGATTCGATAGACGCAGATGAGTCGCCCATATACTCGTTTTTATTGTATTATGCATATGATACACCCCCTTGTCGACATCGAAACTGTTTTATGCAGCTTGTTAGGCTCTACTCTGTTCAACCTCGAAACAGTCTGATGAATATCAAACCTGTTCAAACTGATTTGTTCCATTCATATAATTTTACATTGCAAATCTTTTCATGTTTAGCAACCGCTTATTTTATATATTAAGCTTTTTTTCAATACATGTACTCCTCGTTTTATTCTCGCCGTCTGTCTACTTTGGGTCCTGGTTCATAAAATTCATGTTGCCATGGAAACATAGAAAACAACACCCATCATTTCATTTCATGGAAATACAATAAAAGTAGGATATTTGACCTATATGCTTGCCGAGTTATCATAGCACCCGTGTTGACCTGAACAAGCATTAATATGATCATCTTTATGAAATACAGGAAACTGTAAAACACAATTCAAATGATTCGAAATATGAAGGATTTTCCCTCCTGATGATAGATTAGCTAATTTTCTGTGTTTGGTTAAACCTTTTAGATCATCGATGTTCTTTAACTTCGTACGATTTTTTACCTTTTAACTATTATTTTCTTCGAGCAACTGATAAGTGTGATTTTTTTAACTAGATATAAAAAATATAGTCTCATTGGTCTTTGAAACCAAAACAGCGGTGTTGTAAACATTAAACAGCATCAAAGCATGAAAAGGTCGTCAGCCCCGAAGAATCAAATTTCCGAAGCGAGAAGCCGATTAATCAGCCGGAATAAGAATTTGAGTTCACTGGTGAATGCAGTTGAGAACATTGCCATGAAATAAATTTGACGTGTATAAGATACATCTCAACTGAGTAAACCAAAGAAGTTAAGTAATGCACTCAGACGTGCATTAGTTAACTACAATGCATACATGTTTCTACCCTTTTAAGAGTCAAAGGTTGACGATGATTTATTGTCTCTCATGACAAGTGTGGTGGTGTTCCAACAGACAACAGATGGATTTATAAATTAAGGTGAACATCGTAATTTACTATTGCTCATATATAAGTCTTTATCCTGAAATAATCTTCGTACAGTAAACCTATGAATGTGTTTGGGTTTGTTTGTTCAATTGACGTATTGTGATATTGTATTCATAATTAGTAATGAATTTGTGCTGCAAATATTGATAGACGAAACTGTTTTAGAAACTATGCAACTGTTATCTACATTAGTATTACTAGGAGGACCGAATCTGTTTTCTTATTCAACATAATTGAAATGTGTTTTATATGGATATTTTTAAAAAAACCAATGCAGTTGCTTTGAATCGTTTTGACTACATACTATCATGTCATGATATTAAAACGTGCATTTGAAGTGAGCAGAGATCTAGATAATAGAATAGAAAGGACTTAAGAAAACTTATTTACTTTAAAAATAAGATTATCTTTTTTGGGTTTGGAATTGTTCAAACGTTTTTGCAATTTAATCGAAGTGCACATCTTGTATCCACTTTTTTTCTTGAAAGTAAAATACAACGCTTTATGTGAATTATACACATCATTATTACTTAGAAAATATCGAAAAATTAATAATGCATAAATATGGTACAATCACTTTTAATTTCACTTCTATCTTTTGCTTCCTTTTCGTTTAAAAAACCGACACTTTTCGTATGAAAATAATTGCAAATTAAACAACTCTTCACAAGAGACCAAATTACACAACAATTAACAATTAAAATTCTCGGCCTTCAACAATCAGCAATGTCGTGTCGTGTCCGAAATCTCTTTATAATTTTTATCTTTTACTAATGAACGACTGCTATAAGGCGGGTCCCCCCCCACATATAATAAAGGCAAGATTAGAATACCGGTGTTCAAAAGTCACAAATCGATTGAGAAAAAAAACAAATTCGGGTTACAAATCAAAACTGAGGAAAACACATCAACTACAAAAAGAAAACAAAGGAACTACAGGAACTACGGGAACACCGAAGCAACACAAACTACAAAAAGGCCAACACATACAGAAACGAATTATTTGATAGCAACTGCCATTTGATCGAAAATATGTTTTTTGATGTATGTTTTTTTTTGTATTTTTAAAAAAGACAAGAAGTAAGAACCAGTGGTTAATATTTCGTCAACACTTATCCAATATTTTTTCTGTATTATTTTCTTGTATTTTTGCTAAACATATTTAAAGTTTTGTTACATTATCAGTAAATAGAAACTGTTTTCCATTAGACACATTATGTCTATGCATAAAAAAGGAATACAAGGAAAAGACCAATGTTTAGGTGCAAAATTTGAAACCATCATGTGAAAAACAATGTAGATTCAAATCATACGCGTGTTATCTAATTATGCGAGAAAATCAATCATGACAGTGATCAGGTGAATTTATTTGCCACAAAGGCTTTATGTGTTTGATTAGTGTGTATTTGTATCATTCACAATGTTAACAAATGTAGTAGTGGTTTTTATCCTGCTACATATTTTATTTGTTGCAACGTTTAAATGAAAGCGCCCTTATTGGTAATTTATAAATACGAATAAAATGAGTGAAGTCTATGTAATACAGGTATCAGTAATAGTGCACATATCGCAAAGTCTGCTATTGGATCGCCTCTACAGTTTGGTTGGAAAGAAGGAAAGTGTGATCTTGAACCTGTTTTGTTTGAAGGTCAAATGTCAGCTGACTTCCTTCAAGATTTGGTGTGCACATGCAAAGGAAAATCAGTTTGCAGTAAAAGTTGTGTGTGTTTTGAACAGAATTTGTCCTGTACTGAACTTTGTCAATGTCAAGCATCAGACCTTTGTAAAAACATCAATACACACCTGACAGATATAAATGATGATGATGATGCTTCATTACCCGACCTTTTTACGTCTTAATAATGCTAATTCGTATATAAACTTGTTTTGCTTTTAGTTTTTGTCCACTTTTTCTGTTGCTTTGATATACGTTTAGTTTACTTCGACACTGAAGCTCTTTACATTTATTATGATAGGACGATCGGGACATTCCGAATGTTAGAAAACGTAAAAAAATGTTGATATGATGCTAACATATTTTATAAACCTTATATGAATACATTTTGATGGTTTAATAAAAAAAAGGAAAAGAATGAAAATTTAAGAAGCTTTCAGCGTTGCGTGGATAATAAATTAGAACCAATCCTTTTGTGGAAGTTAAATTTTGCAACTTATACAAATTAAGAAAAAATACCAATTGTGTCCTTTTCCTTATTGTGACATTTTGAGTGAGAGTGACTTCCCTTCATGACTGATGAATGCATAGCAGAAGACACTTAAACTACCAATGCATAAGGTGTTGCTCCAATTTGAACTCATTGAAATCTTTCTTCACATTAAATTATCTTTCAAATGAATCTGCGAGCTTTTGATATCGATTAACTGTTGTTGTCTCTATTTTATGCAGTTCTGTGAAATTATGAAGAGGACGTAAAGCAATATGTGTTAATCTCGACGCAATCCATTGTAAAAAACCTGTATATTGTTGTTCCTCAGATAAATATCTCTTTTTTACTTAAGTTTTGTAAATAGTGTAACAGTCGTAAGCGTTGGTTTCTTAATGTGTATTTGTTTTTATATGTGATTTGGGGAATTTGAGACAAATGTGAGAAAGTTTCGGCTAAGTCAATTCAAAATTTATATAAAATGGAATGGGAATAAAATTGCTGACCTTGGCATATTAAACAGAGACGAGGTTATCGTTCAAAATCCAAATGTTTCACGTTCCATCAATGTGATTGTTGTCTCTGATTTTCGCAATGAAAACAAAACTTTGGTTCACATGAAGTATCATAAACATTCATGTATTCCTTTCTTACTATACGCTCTGAATATTCTTGTGCATGTTGATGATACACTAGCAGTTTTTGTTATTCAAACAGGAAAATTGACAATAACCAGATCAGTAGATTTTACAAAGTTACATGTGTGATGAACCCATTAATATTTCTTGACAAAAGAAATATTGGTGGATAGCATAGATCAGTATGTAATTATCGAACTATTGAAAATATACTGGGAACCAATAGAACGTTGAGAATGTATTTATAAGATGATATTATTTCACCACATGATGAAGGCAACAGTCGGGCACAAGTTATAATCAGAGTTTTCATTAAATTTTAAGATTATAAGATCAATTGTTGTTCTTTGTTTTAAACTAAATGTATAATTAGTCCTTAAGTTAAAAAAATATATATACAATCTTCACGACTGAATTGTAATTTTGTGGGAGAAGCTTTAATAAGGTTGTACTATACAAGCATCTAAAACAATTTTGTTTATATCACAAGCTAACGTTTATGTTTTCCCTAATATAACATAGTTCATCATTTGGTATATTAAGTTTTAAATTGTTAACATGTATTTCTAAAACATTTGATACCATCGTCCCAGTTATATTGTGGCGATGTATATGGTGCAGTTGATGTATCAAGGGGTGTTTTGTCGTCTATCTTTGAGCGCAGAATACTTAAAGAACAAACCTGAATAGGTTCGACAATAATCTTCCAGCCACATGGCTTCACTCTCAAATGATGCGTTCTGTGTTCCGCATTGCTCCTAAAGACAAAAACATTTATATTAAGACATTTTATTTTAAACAACATTTTCAATTATTTTTCAAATAGACATATTCCCAACCCAATAAAAAGAATATGAATGAAGAAAAATATATTATTTTTATGATGATATTAGCTGCAAAATTCAAGTCCACCGAATTGATTCAAGTCTCAAATTTTAGTTTACAACAATTTAAACATCGTACTAAATATAATCAAGAAAAAGACAATGAGCAAGTAGTTAATCAAATATTTCAGCTCGAGTTCCGAACATTTCAAATAGGCATATGACCTGGATATAAATATGACTAGATACAAATAAATTGATTAGTTTCTATTACACGTGCACTTGTATAATGACGATTTTCCTGTTTGATTTTATTTCCTTATAACACAAATGATGTACGTAATTGGTTAACATGGTATCTGTAAATCATTTTGTCTTTTCAAGGTCCAACCAGTAAAGATATTGATCGGCCTCTTGCAATTGCTCTTTTTTTTTTATTTTTAGCTGACTTTTTAAATAGCACGCTTTGTATATAGACACTCTGTTTCAACTTAAATCAATTACCTTGTCGCACACTATTCATGAACTCGATTTATTCTTTTGCAAAAGACAAACTTTTCATAAACGTGATAAATTTCAACTTAAACTGTCAAAAACGCAACTATAGCTGATTTTATTACGGATTTATTGAACAATGTTTGATATTGAGGATTGAGAAATTATTAATAAAAATCTATGAAAGGGAAATCACTGACATGCACTTGTAGTCCGTTCTTCAATTTCGCAGATCTTCTTATGAGGTGATTTATATATTTTGTTGTATATTTCATGAAAATAGGATCGGATCAGACCACGAAAATATGATCCAGAATTTACCTAGGCGATAAATATAGCGACCTTTGTTGGTTCGCGTTATATTTTGAAAATGATGCCAGTCAATACAATTGTTATCAAGATGTTATCTCAAATACAGCTCACATTTAAAAATTGTCAAATTTTATAAAAGGTATATATTTGATGCTATGTGTTATTTTGTGTATTGCTTTTTGTCATACAGAGCAAATGTTCAGCACTGCATAATATATTTAGTGGCAAATATGATATAAAGTGTCATTGTTTGACTCTGAGATATCAGAAGATATATAGAAATGACACTGATATCGATGATACATAAACTGAGAATAGATTTAATGAATTTTATTTACGTTTTCTATCAGTTTCAGATCTCAACCTTATTGGTTGTACATTCGAATGGTGTAACTTGTGCATAAGAATCCTCATATTTTCGCTTCTTATCGTATACAGAATTTGGGCAGAGATTTCTAAAAGTAAAATTAAGTTTCTAACTTTGCCCCTCAGAGCAAAAATGTCAAATTTAACTGCTTTGCAGGTACTTAAAAAATGCATTCACGCATCTTATTTTTTGTAAACACCTTTAATATTTTTGGTTAAAGTACAAGACATGATTTGTGATGGTTGGATGCTCCAATGTCTGGGATAACCATCAGGGTTGCTTAAATTCGCTGTAAAGCTCTTGTGAGATAAGGTGACAGTAGTTTACAACTGACACCATCACGAGTTGGTTGACCGTTATGGAATAACCGTTTCACAACTGATATCAGATATGTTTCCTACGTCGTAACTACAATCCCCTTCCCTTTCATGAATGTGACCTACCGAATTATGCTATTTACCGGATTTGTTATCACACAAGCAACACGACGGGTGCCACATGTGGAGCAGGATCTTCTTAACCTTTTCGGAGCACCTGAGGTCACCCCTAGTTTTTTGGTTGGATTCATGTTGTTTATTCTTTAGTTTTCTGTGTTGTGTCATGTGTACTATTATTTGTCTGTTCGTCTTTTCATTTTTAGCCATGGCGTTGTCAGTTTATTTTCCATTTATGAGTTTGACTGTCCCTCTTGTATCTTTCGTCCCTCTTTTACCACTGTTAAAATCCCGTTTGCTAGAAACGAAGAGACAAATCAAGGTAACATATAGAAACTCAGGGAATCAGATTAACCCCAACTGCAGCGAAAAAGGAGGGGTTGACATGAAAAAAAAAATGATAATCGTTTCCGTAAATACCTGTGCTTCGTCCCATGGCAATTTTTTTATTACTGAAGCAATATATTGCGCCAAAGTCGTCACGTTTTATCCAGCCCCAAAACATTCTAGTGGGTCCACTGTAAATAAAAATAAAAAAAAAGATTTGTTAAATTTTAAATCTCTTTTTTGATTTATTCACTTATATATTCGAAATCGATAGATTTCCATTTGTTGGAAAATAACTTTTCTCGTTTGAATTGTTTAACATTGTCATTTAGGAGCCTTTTATGGCTTAGTTTTTATGGGTTTAGCTCATTGTTAATGGCTTTACGGTTACCTATAGCTTTTAATTGCTGTGTCATTTTGGTCTCTTGTGGAGAGTTGTCTCATTGGCAATCATGCCACATCTTCTTTTTTATATTTTGTTACCAATATGTTACTATATTACATTTATTCTGACTGGATAAAAAAAAATTCATAAATTGATAAATTTGATATATTTACAAATTAGAAAAAAATAAGATAATATTAAGTGTTATTAACTTCGGGAGTCCAAAATGCTTATCTCGATTTGCATTCAATCCATTGATAAAGAATATTTAGACACTTTCAAACCTTTTGAACCTTTAAAACATAAAGAAATATTAAAAGAAACATATAAAAGGGACATTCAAACTCATACAAATGTTACTCACTCATTTTTATAGCGTTCAGAATATATACTATCAGAATGTAAGCAGCTGTTAGAGGAAATACACATAGTATGGTTTTAATCTTTGATCCTTTGATCCGTTTCTATTATCAATTGTCGATCTTATTTAGAATAGCTGGTTTGTGTTCTATATCCTAATGATTCAACCGACGATTAAGACACCATCATTTGTAGACATGAAATAGTATTGATACTGTCGTTGTCTGTAAAGTTATGTAATAAGAGATGATGTTTTCAAAATATTGTGACATATATACGTCAAGGTATATATAGCTGTTTGGTGGGAGCATAGGCTCCGTGTTGGAGACCTTACATTGATATATAAGGGTTAACTTTTATAAATTGTGACTTGGTAGGAAAATTGTCTCATTGGCACTCATACAACATCTTCCTATATCTATATAAATCCTTAGCAAGATTTTGCATTTTAAAATTTATTGTTTTTTATTAATGTTTTAATATTCAAAAATTTAGTTTTTAGAGTCATTGATGCGACAATTATATTTTTAACACCGACATTAATATTATTATGTTACTGTTTAAAAACAAATACGATACTTTAATGTACAAAACTAACACAAATTCCTTAACAATAAACGCATGATAAATCACTTACAAAGAAAGATATAAATAGAATTGAAGGTGCTTTGTGGATATATGCTGATTCATTGTCGCCATTTATGTTTGCACACATGATTTGATTAATTGTTTTATCAGCGAATAAGCAACTGTCTTCATTTTTTAAATATAAAATATGGATAAAGTCAAATGAAATAACATTCAGTAAAATTAGAATAAGACTGGATAAAAAGTATTTTTCTAAAAATATTCATACAGAGTAGACTAGATTCGGTAAGTAGAATGACATTAGTTTGTACTTCTTTTTTATCAATACCTATTTTTAAACTGACGAGCGTTCTAACTTCGGCTTGTTAAAAACTCACTACAGTTTAATCTTTGTTTCAGATCAGTTCAAAGGCAAAAGGTATATAAAGGCAACATGAAACAAATCAGGAAAAAAAGGATGTAATAATGACATGAATATTAATGCATCACAGAATATGTTTTTCATTTCCATGATAATTTCAAATAAAAACAATATTGCAGAATATAAAACTCAAAAGAACTATTTCTTTACAAATGATATTGCTGATGTTTTTCGTAAACGTCATATATTAACATGACGTTTATGGTCAAACTCTTTACCACAAATTACTTAAAACCTTTACTAAATTCTAAAATAGATACATGTATAAGAATTTCGCTATGAAGTTTTGTGGTATATTTAGAAAACTTATTTTAAATGGGATAGCACATCCTCTTTTTTTACGAAGATGTTGTTTACCGTGCCTGAATATTTAGAAATGAACCGAGTAAACGTTTCGATCCATTAATTAACTTATTGTAAAAGGTTACTACTTCAACACATTTAATTAGATCGTTGAGTAATGTTTTTATTGGTATTAATATTGATTTAGTTATCACTAAATGAAAAACAAATAAAATATTATTAACAGTAGATGGATAATGCTCCCGCATATCAAAATATAAAACAACCTAATTCAAGATAAAGGAAAACGAGATGAACCAATTGTTGTCAATTGTATGTTGATAGAAAAAAAATGAATATGAAAAGGATCATTCTTTTATATATAGCTATGTTGATATTCCAAGAAAAATAATGAGTTTTTGATTAGATGAATATGTGAACAAAAAATCGACAATGTAGAACCCACACAAAAAATGATCATATACACAATATGGCCTGTTTGATTTCCTAATAGCAAGTCATTGACTTTGCCTTGTTTAAATAATGGTAAATCAAGTTACAAATATGCCATGCATATTCAGGACGACTCATGAACTGCTCAGTTTTCTAGTTTTGGAATTTTGAAACGTGGTTCTTTTTTCTGGAACATTGATTAAACTCTAAAGGAGATGGCATTCAAAGGACACTACTATTAACCCTTGTCTTTATAGATAAGACTGTTGAATAAAAATATGGCGTAATATATGTGCGTCGGAATAACGAGGTTGTCTCTGATACACATATATAAAGTTCAGATTTGAAATCTATTTGTACGTGAAATATACATTCCATTTCTTCTTCCGCAAAAAACAAGATTTTCTTTCTAAAATAACCTCTTTAAAATGATTAAGTTTATTCATATATGCATTCTTATCAAGTTTATGATGTATATGGTTCTCCGCTTGCTGATATAAATGACTGTGAATGTTATAATTGCAAACCTATAAATACTGAAGAAAAGTTGAAATTTTCAATTTAAAAAAAAATAAAAAATTTAGAGTTTAAAAGAAGTCGAAATTTCGAGTTTAGAAAAGACGAAATTTCGAGTTTTAAAAAAGTCAAAATTTTGAGATTAAAGACGAAATTTCGACTTTGTATAAAGAAAAAAAATCAATTTTTAAAAAGTCCTAATTTCGACTTTTCAAAAAGTCGAAATTTCAAGATTTTAGAGAGTCAAAATGTCGAGATAAGAAAAGTTAAAATTTCGAGTTATCATACATGCAACGACACTTTTTAAATTCTTAGCTATTTCGTGAGATATAGGATTACGGGACGCAATATTATACCACCAGATGAAAGGAGATAACAAAATATAGGGAAGGCCGAAGAAAAAACAAAGCAAAAAAGACGTCCAATCCACCTCTCCTTGGGAAATATTCATTGTCACCTTGTGATGTGTTCATAAACCGTAGTTATTCTTTTTATCTGTAATTTTTGATTCTCAATGCTCTTCAACTTTGTACTTGTTTGGCTTTATAAATTTTTCGATATGAGCGTCACTGATGAGTCTTATGTAGACGAAACACATATCTGGCGTACTAAATTAAAATCCTGGTACTTTTGAAAACTATTATGGAACCGTTTTTATTGCGGATGATTGCGTTTAAATACTGAACATTCATGAAATATTAGCCACTGGACGTCAATGCGTCTATCTTCCAAGCATGTTGTGTGTTAAAACGTCATTATGAAATCCACAACCATAACCCCCTCCCCTTTTTGAAGTTAAATGGATGCTCCCATTACTTGTTGTTTGGTTTGATTCTCTTTTTTTAGTCATTTAATGATTGTTTAACTGTGTGAACTTTGTCACTTTCATATTTAACTGAATTTGCAATTAACGCATTAGTTTCACATTTATTGCCTGCGATCACAAGATTCACATTACTGTTCGTCATTTACCATAACATAAATGAAAAAAAACCTTTATCACAAAATCTGTTTTCCTAGATTTATTTCACATTGCTTTAGCAAAACATTGTAGATCCTTGTTTTGCAAATCTCGATGATCCATGTTGAAAATTTGCTGAAAAGGTACTCATAAAAAAATAAAATAAATGTGAACCTTGTCGTTAAACGATTAACGCACTACAATAATGTCATTAATATATTATTCGTGAAACTCGTGTTTGGACAATTCCTACAAAAATGTATGTAATCGTGGTTTGCGCAGGTAGCGTAATGCACGTAAGTGTATAATGACACTATTTGCTTTATTTTCTGATACGAAAAGCGGGTATTATTTGCGATATGCTTATTTTTGAAAGCTAAATTTGATTTAGAAAAGAATGCTGTTTTACCGGATAAAACAAAGACTCTTTTAACTATTATTGTGGAAATGTAATACGTGCTCCCTTTACGTTCGTTCGTACCTTTCGTCAATTTGTAAGAAAGCTCTAATAAGAAGGCAGCTAGTATAGATGATGACTTTCTACGACTAGATGATTAAGACTAATTACTCTTTGATAAACATAAAGAGCTTAAAACTAGGTCGAAAACTTCTAAAGTTTTGTCCAAGCCTGCTGCGTAGGATAAGCACCTTTCCCTGAGTACGCTGTCTAATTTTAAGACAAATTACGGTGACCTATAGTTGTAAATTTTTGTGTCATTTGGTATTTTGTGGAGAGTTGTCTCACTGGCTATCATACCACATCTTCTTTTTTATATCTTGTCTGAGCGATGATGCTAATAACAATGACATGCTTGATATTCTTACGCAAATTTAGTTGGAACAGACTAAAACCAATCACAGGGTTGATTCTATGAATAAGAGGATAGACGCTCTTTAGGAATGTGATTAAGAATATGATTTTGATGAAATTAGTCTGATTGTTTTGGTAACGCTTGTGACGATGTCCAAGCAGGCAGTAAAAAAGGGATGACCCCGTCTAAAAAAAATCTGACTCTTGTATAGAGACGATATTTGCTAAAATTAGAAAAAAAAATGGTCTGGTGAAAAGTATGCACCACCAATAAATGAACAGTTGGCCAATAATGTAACTGACATTTTAAGTAATGGGATTTTTAAAGATAGAAGAAAAACATCATATAAATTATTTAAATGATTGCCATTTTGCGTGGTTTGAAATCATTTGAATTTTCATGTAGGAGTGTTTGCACAAAGTCATGTGAACATATTCACTGACAATACTATAAAAGTTAGCTGTGTCAATAATATGGGTGGAATTAAAAGAATCTGTTGCAATTCTGTTGCAAAATTTATTTCAGAAAAAAAGTTTTGCCCACTACTAGCCACATTGCTGAAACTGAAAATACTAAAGCAGATATTGAATTTAGGAAGTTCAATGATCACGTTCAACTGCAGTT
This sequence comes from Mytilus edulis, assembly GCF_963676685.1. NCBI lineage: Eukaryota > Metazoa > Mollusca > Bivalvia > Mytilida > Mytilidae > Mytilus > Mytilus edulis. Next base: position 19,541,596 of record NC_092356.1, on the reverse strand, counting down.
AAACAAAGAGACTTGTTTTAATATATGAGAACTGTGGGGTGATCCCAAAATTGATTCATATGCATCTTGCCTCAACATAAAATTAAAAAGGTTTTGTTCGTGGAAACCTTATCCTGATGCTAGTTTTATAGATGCTTCTTCCATAGACTGGACTGATTCTAACTTGTATATATTTCCTCCTTTTAGTTTATTAAACAGATGTGTAAAACAAATCTTGAAAGACAAGACAACAGTGATCTCTTAATACCGCCGTTTTGGCCGACTCAAGCATAGTTTTACTCTGTTGATCATGTTGATACAGATCCTGATCATTAGATCCATACTGATTTTGAAAAATCTTCTGCCTATGTCTGGATATTATCAATCCATTAAACAAAGCATTGAATTTAAGATGCGCCATTATGCGTTGATAAAAATCCAAATTTTGTGTACATCGCATTCAAAATCAATTAGAATGTGTTCTTTTTGGCGTTAGCTTCTCTTTGATTTCCTTTGTTTTATTCGGAAATTCTATTGTGTTTATACAATTCTGTTTTGTTTATGTATATTTCCAGATTCATTAATTTTTTTGTATAACAAAGTGTAACTAGCAATACGCATTGACAGTGTACACTGGGGTATTTTGATGACCTTAACTGCATTCACGGTCATCCCAAGATATCGGATGACAAATTAGGTCAGTATTTGTATAGTCTGCTTAAGTGTTTCTAGATTATTTTCTTTATAAAGCATACATTGGTACGATGTAAATTTATAAAAGATTCACACGGAAACCGCAAATTGCTACCTAGAAATGTGTATTAAAAGGGAAATTGGATTTCAAAAAATCGGTAAGATGACCGTAAATTGTGATTAAAACATTTTTAAGATTACCGTAACATATAGCAAGGATGATCGTGATTGGTAAATAATTGACCGTAATTTTTAAAGGATGACCGTAATTTATAAAAGACGACCGTAACATTTAAAGGATGATCATCAATTCTAAGAAATATCCGTATTTGTATTACTTTTTTTGTATAAAATAGTAAATCGTGTTGGTATTAAACGTATTAACTAGACTGCATTATCCTATAGGTAGACGAAAAAGTACATAGTTCACCATATGTAGCCTCTAAATACACGCCAAAAGTTTTTTTTCTGGGATTTCTATTAATGTCATATAATAAATACACCTTTTTAAAAATGCCATTGCATGTACACCCATTGAAATTATATCGTTTCAACTACCATTGCAAATGTTCATGAGTACATGTCTTATCAGTATATCACCTGCAAATTCACGTCGTTTTATGTAGACATCATTTTTGATACACATTATAGATAATAATGTCTGTCCACAAACTTTTAGTTTTAGAAAGAAAGTTTTGGATTAAAACAGTGGTCATTCTGCATACCGGTTATAAGTAAAATATAAATTTAGAAGAACAAAATTTATTATTCTAAAGATGTTCCTCAAATTTGATAGTCAGTGGCGATTATGTAGAGGAAGGGTGTCAAACGACTTGATTAGGTCGTTAGTTTTCTCGTTTGAATTGTTTTACATTGTTATTTAGGGGGCCTTTTATAGCTGATTATGCGGTATGGACTTTGCACATTGTTGAAGGACGTATGGTGACCTATAGATATTATTTTCTGTGTCATTTGGTCTCTTGTGGAAAGTTGTCTCATGGCAATCATACCATATATCTTTTTTATACATATGAACTATTGCCAAATATTGAAGCAAAACTAAGAGAGATAGGGCGATACAAAGATTTCATTTCCGTATTGTAATCAACATCTACTTATGGAATATTTACTGAACATATTGCTTTTCATTTGTTACTAGATGTCGGTAGGTTTTATTCCCAGTCAACAATGCACTCTACAAGATATATTCCAGAAACTGTTCAAGGGTAAGGGAGTTAAGTTTTTATGGGTTATAAAGCAAAAGGACTATCAGCTGAAAACATACCAGTAAAACCATCTGAATGCAGAATAAATTTTGCAGTTCCATTGGATCCGGTGTTGTCAAGGGAATTTTTAATTTTTTTGGCAGATGTTAAGATTTTTGTGTCCTTCCTCTTGAACAACACACATAGGCTCGATTACTTGGTATTCATATGTTAAATTAATGTTTTTATTTTTCGTCGTATCGCTGTCAATTTGTATTCAAATTTTAATATCGTTATCAACGTATATCTAATTATTTCCGAGAAATATGCAATTTACTATCATAAACTCAAAATACGGCAAATAGTTAAAAGAAATTGATTACATATAGTTATATTCGCTAACCAAGCCCTTATTGAGACAAACTCAACAAAAAACTATGAATACAAATATGGATATTTCTTAGAATAGACGGTCATCCGTTAAAAGTTACGGTCATCCTTTCAACGTTACGGTCATCCTTCACAAATTACGGTCATCTTTAAACCAATTACGATCACCTTTGTTATGAATCGCTAATCCTGTTACGGTCATCTCAATTATGATTTACGGTCATCTTACCGATTTTTTTCAAATCCAAGTTTAATATATATTTCGCGGTAGTAATTTGTGATTTTCGTGTGAATCTTTTATAAATTCACATCGTACATATACCAGTTTATGCTTTGTAAAGAAAATGATATAGAAACAGACTATAAAATACTGACCTATTTTTTCATCTGACATCTTGGTATGACCGTGAATGCAGTTACGGTCATCAGTTTTACTAAAATGAATGTAGGAAGCCTCTTATCTGCAAGGGTATAAGATCTACATATCCTACCGTTTGTTCAAAAGAGGGAAGAAAGATACCAAAGGGACAGTAAAACTCATAAATCTAAAACAAACTGACAACGCCATGGCTAAAAATGAAAAAGACAAACAAACAACATCGTAAAAACAAAACAAAAAGAAGAAGAAACTCTAACAAATACAATTTTCACCGTTTATAATTTCGCAACAGATTAATCAAAAGATGAATCATGTCAACATTGATGATCTAGAAATCCTTGGATAATGGAAATTATCATTCTCGAAAAATTAACGACAAACCAGCATAAGTATTGCCAAGGGAGTTTAGTAACAGGTCGTTTTTTTCTGACGTTAACTCTTTTGTTTACGTTATTTTCTGATTTTTCCAGATTGTTAAGAAGATATTTCAAATCGATTAAGAAGAGGCTCATTTACATCGTCTTTCCAGACAGAACGTTTTAGTATGTCCGGTAAGTAATTATGTAAAAAAAAAAATAATGCGACAAATATTGTCAAATATCAGTCCTGTTCATGTTCGACTTTAAATGTGTATGTTCGTGCGTCTCTAAGTAATGTATACACTGTCTGCAAAGGATATATCTGTTTTGTAAATCTGAGTTTTTTGTTTTTGCATTTAGCATGTTCTAGTGTTTCAGACATACATTTTACAGCTTTCAAAATTAACTAAAATTCACTTTACATAAACAATAAATAATTTGCTAATATTTATAGTGTCATATAATTTCAAACGTTGTGCAAGCCAAACGATGTGTTATTGACTATTGGTGTTGATACGATAATTAAATTTAAATCTGGTTTCAATTCATATTTTTGTAATAGATATGCGGCCGTAGAAAGATGATTCCTAAGATGCTATGCATTTTTTTTTTATCTTTTAACGGACACATGTTTGTTATAAAACTTTTCAGTAAAGAAGTTCTGACAACTGACCTGGAAACAGAGAATCCACCATGAAAATCGTTTAAGTGTCGAGTTTCTGTCATTTTTAAATGATTACTACAATATATGCTTTAGCATGTTTAACTAATCAAAGTCTAAAAGATTAAATACGTGCTCAATTATATTTTACAAAGTATACTTTTACTTCCTCTTTTTATCAGTTAACTCCACACCAGATATGTCCATTTGCCTGTATGATTTCCTATGTCAGAATATTGTTGGATCAGAAGATTATATCAAGCTTAGCAGGTTGATGAATGCATCAAAAGACCGAATATACAGCGACAAATTAGTTACTTATATCACCAGTGGAAGTGTTGGTGAAGGACTTGATCTGCAAGGAAGTGACTTAGATATTATGTATGTAGTACCAACGACAGATATTGCAGTAAAAACGAACCTGCATGTAAATGATTATCATTCTGATAAAATATGTCTTCTATTAGACACTGACGATGTTAAACCTGGATTTGCGTATCTACGTCTGATAAAAGGAATTCTTAACGAAAATATGTTGATGCGTCGAAATATTAAAAGGCATGTATGTATTTCAAGTGAAGAGTTTAAAAAATCATTTCGTACTGAACATATTCATGTTCATCATGGACCGTGTATATCCGATACAACTGGATATCTTGACATCGCATATTGTTTACATTCTAAATTATGGATACCAACAGCTTTAGAATGGATAACTAGACCCAATGATTCATGGCCTTCCAGTGAGATAAAACAAACAGTTATTGATCATGGTGTTCTGTTTGTACCAATTGGCAACGGGGAAAATCTAAGTGAGGAATTAAAATGGCGTATATCATTCTCTGTAGGTGAAAAATTTCTGATATATTCATTTACTCATACACAGTTGTTGTGTTATTCTCTATTGAAAATTCTTCTGAAAGATGTTATAAGCGAGTTTCCTGGGTGTAATGATTTACTTTGTTCATACTTCATAAAGTCCATCTTGTTCTGGCTATCTGAGGAGTTGCCGACATCAGTGTGGAGACCTGAAAATTTGATACCTTGTTTTATGAGATGCTTCAAGAGACTAGTTTATTGTGTGGAACACTCGATGTGTCCTCATTACTTTATTCCAGAAAACAACCTGTTTGGAAATAAGATTGTTGGACCCAACAGGACAAAACTGTTACAAACATTATGTATATTAAAAAAATATGGATGGCAATGTATCTTGTTTTCATCACAATTATCCAGGGTATCATACATTAGAACAATACAGTTCAAGGATAGGACATTCTTTGAAGATGACATTGAAAAAATTATGAAATCAAAAGTATTGAGCCGTTGGCTTCATAACCGAAGCGGAGGTTTTATACGACATTTACAATTACTGCTTTCATATCAGTCAAAGAAATTAAGATCTATTTCATTACATAATATAACTCAAATTAGTAATTATGCAGCAAATACTGTACCACTGTCTAGTGTATATGGTAACAAGTATCAATATAAACAATACAAACAGTGTGTTAGTTTTCTACTACAAAGTACACACCATGATGCTGTGTCTGGTTGGTTGATGTTGGCGTCTCTATTCTACAAAATGAAGACTTACAGCAAAGCTCTTAATGTGTTGTCATATTCATTGGGAAAGTGCACTTCAGAAAAAATAGTTCCATTTGCAACATTATCTTCCTCACAGCGTGAACTGTTTCGTTTACCAATGTTGAAAAAGTTAGGAATAATTCGCTCACTTAGAATTCTATATTTATCGGACATAAAATTTAACGAGTCAAACCTTATTCCTGATGAACTATACATAGGTGGGAATAATTTACCAAAAATGATACCTGCAGTAGTATATGCATATTTTCTAAAATTTCTTTGTCAATATCATTTACACAATATCAGTAATTATAGAAAATCACTGACAGATCTTCAACTTATAATAGAGAGAGAATACCTTATTTTCGGTGACCATCTTACAGCTTTTTCCTACCACTGTCTCGGAGTAGCTTTACTGATTGTAGGAGAGTATGCAGCCGCTAGAAAGGTCTTCATAAGGTCAATAGAAATATGTCCTTCGCCTTTATTAAATTCATCGCATAAAAGGCTATCAATGATGGAGTCCGTATGAAATGTTATTGCATTGATGGACATCAAAATTTAATTGTGATGTTTTAAAAATAAAAGAATGCATGCACACAAATATAAAATGACTTGTGTGATTTTTTTAAATTTCTTTACTGCCATTGTGTTATCATTATTAACTGAAAAAGAAAGGGAGTTATTTGTTTAAAAAAAAACTGCTTTGATCATATCTATTATTGACTTTTAAATTATAAGCCGTATACACCTGGTCTTTTTGTTTGAGGTCATTTGGTCCAAACTTGAGGTCAAGGTCATGTTCTAAAAATATTGACATTTGTTTGTTTTTGTATTTTCTCTGACACTTTTAGAAATATATACAAAAGATCTAGTGCAAAATGTGTGCTTTTTTTCGATGAAGATATGACACATTTTGTCTGAAACAATCTAATGACATATTATAGGAATTATTGTTATGGAAGGGTTCAATTTAAGATCAATTGATTATTTCTTTTACAAGGTTGATAAAAACGCTATTTATAAGGTCTTTCGTAAAATTTTGCATGCCATTTGACCTTCAAATATGTACACCAGAAGTGACCGCCAGCATGTTTAGTATACCGGAAGTAGCCATGATCTTTTTATCAAGGGAAAATTACCTAGAAGCAATAAATTTTTAATAAGCATGCATCAACCTATTATTTGCGATCGGAAATTACCTTGAATCAACAGGAAGAAGTAAATCATTTAAGTATATAGAAACCATATATTTTTTTAATGTGTGTAAATACAACTATCGTATGAGACCAGAAGTGGCATTTTCTAAAACTGGAAGAAGTAAATTATCTTCCTTATTTAGAAAAAGTATATAAAACCACATATTTTTAAATCTGTGGGTATAAACCAATCGGAAGTAGCCAGTTTAGTACAAATATAATGACAAAGGACATAGAAACCTTGTATCATTAGATTAAGTGTAAAGTAACCAATCATGTGAACCCGAGAAAACATCTTCTAACAACGTTTTCTAATCTAATCCCTTTTTGTCAAAAGTGGAGGTGAAAAGACCTTTAATTTTCTCTAAAACAATCTATATTTGTTATTTTGCAATTGAAAACAACAGTATCTGTAGGGTTGTGGGTCCAAATATACCATCTGTAATTAGTTACGAATCAGTTCACATGTTCTTTATTATTTCAATTCTCTTAATACACATGAAAGGATTAACTGAAATACAAAAAATACACAAAAATAGAATAAAGAATTGAAACAGCAAAATGAACACTTTACCATAACAAAATACAGCAAGAAGACGTGATCATAAAATATCTAAAATCATACTTTTGTGATTTTATATGCATTATATAATGCTGACAACCAAATATATGTCTTATACCAGGTCTATCTTTTTTCTATATTAAACATTTCTATGTTTTCTCTTTTACAATTTACGGCGTCTCAAAAGTTACGATAAAATGGTCAAAATACTCTTATAATAGTTTACCAAAAAACTTCTATTAAATACACATATTCTTTGACTCATATATAACAAACATACCGTATTGGTTGACCATGGTATTCTGATATAGCTTCAAAAACGTTTAACTTCAAAATTAGCTTCATCACATTCGATTCACAAAAATAAGTACTCTCTCGATTAGGGGACCGAAACATGCTAAAAATTCTTGTTTACAATAAAGTGTTGATTTCAAATAAAAATCAGTTAACCAACCAACTTTGGTCTTAACATACCGGCCCCTTAATTGTGGTCATGCAAGAACACAATTATCTTATAAACTAACCACAGTAGACCTAAGTGGTTTCAAAATGTCAAAATATATCTCAATAATAACAATACTGTCTTATCAATATTAAAAACCAATCATTTAACATTGTCCATATCAGCTTCCAGAACCAAACACAGTTTTCCAATTGATCTGGTCAATACAGTAGAAGCAGTTTTGACCTTCGCTACACGCACTGTTCCAAATTTGTCCGTAATGACTTCCAAGACGCGTCCCATTGTCCATGAATTTCTCGGAGTGTTTTCAACAATAAGAACAAGATAATTGATTTGAAGATTTTTTTCCTTCTTGTTCCATTTAGCTCTCTGATTTAATAAAGGAAGGTATTCTTTTGTCCATCGATTCCAGAACAAGTCTGACAAATATTGTACTTGTCGCCACCTTCTACGAACACAATTGTCGGATTTAACAAATGTCCCTTGAGGAGCGCTTTCTCCTGAACGAAGAAGCAGAAGATCATTTGGCGTTAGCACATTCAAGTCATTCACACTGTTAGGTACTTCTGAGATAGGACGACCATTTAGTATAGCTTCAACTTCACAAAATAATGTTTGCAAGTTTTCATCATCCAAACGCAACTTTTGCTCCTGCAAAATAGAATACAAAACCTTTCTTACAGATCGAATGAGTCTTTCCCATACTCCACCAAAATTAGATGCTGCTGGAGGATTAAATTTCCAGTCGATGCCCTTTTGAAGCATAAAATTGTCAATCTGATTCAGATTCCATTTAACAATTTCATCTTTAAGTTCTCTTTGCGCACCTACGAGATAAGTTCCATTGTCCGATCGAATAATTTTGGGTACTCCTCTGCGTGCAATGAATCGCCGTATTGCATTAATGCAAGAACTGGTGTCTAGGGAATCGGCTACTTCCAAATGTACTGCTCTTATTTTGAGACATGTAAATATCACACCGTAACGTTTAACAGTACACCTTCTCTGTTTAATTGCAAAAGGTCCAAAGTAATCCATACCAACGATTGTAAACGGTGCAGTATCTTGAGTCACCCTTTCGCTGGGCAAATTCGCTATTTTCTGTTGCATGATGGGTGCTTGATATTTTCTACATATGACACATTTAAAGACAATATTCTTGATTATACCGTTAGCACCTATGATCCAATACTTTTGTCTGAGTTCGGTTAAAATAGCATTTTTCCCTAAATGTCCGATCGATCTATGAATTCCTTGTATAATTGAATATGATAGTGTAGATTGTTTTGGCAGTATGATTGGATGCTTCGATGTTTCGGTTAGATTTGATCTTGCTAATCTCCCACCAACTCGTAATATTCCTTTTTCGTCAATATATGAGTCAAGTTTAAACAGTCTTGATGTTCGCTTAACATTCAACTTAGCTTTTAATCGCTGTACTTCATCGAAATGTTGGTTTTGAACAAAACGAATAATAGTCATTTCTGCGTTGTGTATATCCTGTACTTTTAGATTCAGAGTGTTGACTAGTTTCTTTGATTTAATTAGTCGCTTGGATTTTGCTTGTGTAGGTAACTTATCTTCATTCTCATTTGCTAAGTCGTTTTTTCTTCGGGTGGTTTGCTTAAAGTTGTTTACGGCCTTCAACAACCAAGCTACAATTCTTTTCAACCTGTCAAAGTCAGAACATCGGGAAATCAAGGTTTCAAAACTGTTAAATTCATCATAATCATCGTCCACAATTGATGCATTAACCACTGATTTTCGTTTGACTTCCGAGTCATTATCTGGAAATTTCAAGTCCATACATACTTGTGGCCATTCACATTCTGGTAACCACAAATAATCTGGTCCTCTGATCCATTGAGGATTTTGTTGAAATTTCGAAATAGTCATTCCACGCGAAGCAAAGTCAGCTGGATTTTGCTTCGTATTTACATAATTCCACTGTGCATTGTCGGTAGCTTCATGTATTAAAGCAAGACGATTTGCAACAAACGTATGATATCTTGAATTTCTGTTGAAAATATATCGCAGCACTGTCATACTATCTGTCCAAAAGAACACTTTATCGATGTTGTATTTCAACTCTTGCAAAATAACTTTGCTCAATCGAACTGCTCTTGCTGCAGCAGTTAATTCCATTCTAGGCACGGTAATTGTTTTCAGAGGCGCAACTCGTGATTTCCCAAGAACAAATGAGCAATGAATCCTCCCAGTTTTATCAATTAAACGAAGATAGAAAACCATGCCATAACCGATATCACTGGCATCCGAGAAACAATGAATCTGTGTTGACATTACAATCAACTTGTTGTTTGCATAAATTTTGAAGAATTGACCTTCCTATGAGTACAAAAGGAGATGCGATTCCTAACGGATCGTACACAGAACTTACAACTGATAATATTCCTCGCTTAGTATAAGGATGATCATTGGTATTTATTTGAAAACCAAATACGTCTCTATCGATGTACCAAGATACTCCTAGCGCTCGTTCAATGGATGATTTGTTCTCAAATTCAAGCTGATTAGTGTTTTTTGTGCGACTCTTGTCTGGTATTGATTTTACTACAGTTGAACTCGTGCTTGTCCACTTTGTCATATTAAAGCCTCCTTTTGTGCAAAGAGATATAACACCATCTACTAACGATATTGCCTTTTCGTCTGATTCGGTCGATACTAAACAATCGTCTACATATATATTGTTCAAAATTGTTTCTGCAACTTGTGGCTCGAATTGGTTTCCATAGTTCTGTGCAGTTTGTCTCAACGCAAAATTACAAACACGATGTAGCTCCAAAAATATGAACGGTCATCCTGTATACTTCTGGTTCGCTGTTCATGTCTCCATTTGGCCACCATAAAAATCGCAATAAGTTTCTATCTTTGAGTGGAACTTTTACTTGGTAGAACATACTTTCTATGTCACCTTGTAACGCAACTTTTTCAGTACGGAATCGTAAAAGTACTCCTATCAAATTATTAGCAAGGTCTGGTCCTTGCAATAACAATGCATTCAACGAGACTCCCATGTTCGATGCAGAACAATCAAATACTACTCTAATCTTGTTCGGTTTTTTGTTGTGATAAATTCCGTGGTGAGGAATGTACCACACTCTTCCATCTTCTTGGTTTAACTCAGTTATTGGTACCTTTTCAGCAAACCCTTTCGAATCAAGTTCCATACTATCCAACCTAATCTACTCCTTGTAGCATGAGGAGAACCTGCTGGACCAGTAGCAATGTCATATGGAGTATATGCATCGGGTACATTATAGGAAGGTAGGAAGTACTATGTTGTTCAGATGAGGCCACTTTACAATTTCTTCATTTGTAGGAATGTGTGTTTTGGCAACCGGCATTTTATCCTTAGTATACACAGTAGGTAAGTCTATAACAGAGTTAGTGTCTATATCACATACTTGTAGTCCATTTAATGCATAGGTAGACATTCTAGGATACGTAAAGCGTTAATACTATGTGCTGCATTTTCACACTCTATTAGAAAAAGTGAAAACTCATCCAAACCTTTCGAATCACCTGCTTTCAGTGTTGGCCATCCAAGGGCTTTCTTAATGAAGGCATACGCTATAACCTCACTGTTGCCATATCTTTCTTCAAGCTGTTCCATTGCGGCTTGATAAGTATATTCACCACTTAAATGACTGAAGCCGGACACTACTTTGTGTGCTTCTCCAAAAGTAAATTGTTCTAGATAGTTCATCTTTTCATCTTCTGTATCACTGTTTTGTACTATTTTAACTGTGAATTGTCTCACAAACTTTCTAAATTCTAATGGGTCACCTGAGAACTTTTTAATTTCTGGCATAGGTTTTTTCAGATTTTTTATAATTGCAGTAATGGCTTCTGAATTATTGTTCTGATCTGTAGGTCTAGAATCTTGTCTATTAGTTGTAGTTGTGATATATTCTTTCTTTAAGGTTATTGGACTTTTGTAATAAGTAGAACTTAAAGTGGCTGTACCAATATTTGTAGTGCCTTTATTTGTTGACCTTTCCACTTTCTCAACTTTCGGTTCAAAATGTGATGCATGCGGATTTAACTTAACTTTAGCAAATTTATCTTGTTTTTGTTCTTTAAACAATATCTAACTACGTATGCTTTGTGTTTCTGATTTTACGTTTTCTAACAGTTCATACTTGTTTAATATATTTGTCTTAGCATCTGATACAGCAATTCCTGTTGATAAATCTAATTCTTCTTCATCCATCTGAATATTGATTTTTGCCAATTCTAACAATCTCTTCTTTTTCAAAGCTTCCTTCTTTAATTCTAATTCGACTCTTTGTTGTTCTTCGGGTAGCTTCTTTGATGATATGTTACTTAATATAGAGGAACGACTACTATGTGTGCTTCTTTGGTCACTATGATGCGACGCAGGACCTTGACGGCTAGTATAACGGTCACCTCTATGACTAGAACTTGTCTGGCTCTGAGAATCAGAAGAGTACTTTTCAATTGTTCTTTTGAAATCACATAAAAATGCTTCTCTGTCTTCATATATATAAATGTACTCTTCCTTCTCTTGTTCCCTTATTCTTGCCATAAAGTTCTGATGTAGCTCCAAATAATGTTCATATTTATCCATCCATAGTGAAAATTTACTTCTTATGACTTCAAATGGTGCATTTTTTTCTACGAATGACAAAGTGTTTTCACATAGTCTCTTTATAACCTCAAACATGTCATCGATTGTTTTTCTTTTCATATAATTTACCCTTTTCTGTAAAGGTTCTTTTTCTTGCAGTATTTTCCATTTCTGCAGACGCTGAGTCTAAATCTTCCTCCATGTTTGTCTGTTCTTCACCAAGTTCACTAGCTTCTATATCCATAACTTAGAGTCAATACGTTAATGTAATGTAGGGTTGTGGGTCCAAATATACCATCAGTAATTAGTTACGAATCAGTTCACATGTTCTTTATTATTTCAATTCTCTTAATACACATGAAAGGATTAACTGAAATACAAAAAATACACAAAAATAGAATAAAGAATTGAAACAGCAAAATGAACACTTTACCATAACAAAATACAGCAAGAAGACGTGATCATAAAATATCTAAAATCATACTTTTAATAATACTTTCTTATAGTTTATATGTGATTTTATATGCATTATATAATGCTGACAACCAAATATATGTCTTATACCAGGTCCATCTTTTTTCTATATTAAACATTTCTATGTTTTCTCTTTTACAATTTATGGCGTCTTAAAAGTTACGATAAAATGGTCAAAATACTCTTAAAAAAACTTCTATTAAATACACATATTCTTTGACTCATATATAACAAACATACCGTATTGGGTTGACCATGGTATTCTAATATAGCTTCAAAAACGTTTAACTTCAAAATTAGCTTCATCGCATTCGATTCACAAAAATAAGTACTCTCTCGATTAGGGGACCGAAACATTCTAAAAATGCTTGTTTACAATAAAGTGTTGATTTCAAATAAAAATAAGTTAACCAACCAACTTTGGTCTTAACAGTATCCGTTTTCTGTATTTTATAAGAGGGAGGCCTTTCTGTTACAATGAAAAAATATGTTATTCTATTGTTAAATTAAATACTAGTAATCATGGTAGACAATTTCTAAAAAATTATTACAACACATCTTAGATAAGTAGAATTTATATGTCTGTGTTAATTAGTTGTTAAAGATTCGCATGTCTGTCTGGAGTAAATCAGTTTTCTTTATCTTTTATGTATCTATCATCTGTCTGTGTTTTGATTTTTTATGAGCTGCGTGTCTTTTTTTGTTTGTTTAAAGTTAACTAAGTTTTGTGGTTGTTTTAGTCAACTCTGAATTGTTTACATAATACAACTCCAACTTAATATTATAATCTTCAAAGTTTGTAAGTTTTTGTTTATCTATTTTTACTGTAAATCCTTTCCAAAACATTTTTTATACTTTCTTTTAGTGTTATGATGTATATAAACAATCATAGATACTCGGCTCACAACTGGTGGTCTATAAAAGATCCAGCAATGACCATCATGACACTCGAATACAACAATGGTAAAATTAAAAGGTTATACGAGGTAAAATGTTGGAGCGCATCGAGAAACAAACATTCCGAAAACAAATTTAAGATAGCTATCATGGTAATGTTTACCTAGGATAGAAAATCTCAAATATATTTTATTTTTTTTAGGTCTTAGCTTTCATAAAAAAAAATCTTTAAAGGTTGAATATTGACATACAAATTGGTCGGGCAAGTATAACTTACTTTTTTTATAATCAATGCGATTTATCTAGAATTATACTCAACAATCATTCTGGTTGACACTATGTAGTCAAATTTAAATCATTCCTTATAATTTAATTCTACATTCGTTTTAAGGAGTAAATCATGAAGAAAAAAAATTAAGCCAATCAGAAGACGTGTTACGATCAACTCTTTATCATCCATATTTTAATTCGAATATATGTAACTATAACAATCCTAAAAATAATATGCCAGCTTTAGCTGGCACTTATGGTAGAACATCGTTTTGGAATAAAGAACGATAACTCTCTCTACACGACTCATCTGAAAAGACCGTCATTCTCGTTAAATCTCGTACGATTTTTTTTAATGGCTGCCGAATTAACGTTTCAACGCGAACTTGAAAAAACGGGACAGATAGGAATAATTTCGATGTGAAATACGACATGAATTTTTATTTGTTAACAAAAACAAGAATTCAGAAATTTTGGTAACTTGTGAAGTTTATTTAAATTTTATTGTACCAAGGAAATTACCGAAGTTTGGACAACAACGTCTGACGCCATGTTTCGTCTGCTTCATTTTTCCATTATCATGAAAATATTATACTGATTTTATATGTGCCCCGTATGTAAGGGTTGGGGTGCAAATGAGAAGTACGCTATAGAAGCGAAGCTCCTGCTAGAGGAGGAAGATTAAGACTAGATTTGATTTGTTTGATATCAGTGAGGTCAAAACAAAGTTCCTTAATAATCACAGGTACTTCATTTAAAAGTCACAAAATCATAATTAATGATAACATATTAAGCGTAAAAGTTCCGTCCAGCCATGGGAAAAACCTCTGCAAGCAATACATTTCGGGATTTTTTTATAATGGCCATGCGGCATATTGGGTAAACTCCGGTGCACTGGTTGTCACTTAACCATGACTACTTATGTTCACCTGCCACATAATTCCCCATATCAAAGAATAGTGATAATGACGTTGGTTATACTGTCTGTTGAATGTGATCAGGGTAAGTCATGTAGCTCACAGCCTAATTCAAAACTTTAATGACCCCCCCCCCCCCCCCCAATAATTCACAATCTGTTTGGTACTTAAAAAAATGACAATATAGATGCAATTTGGGTACTCTCATGTTAGCAACTTCACGACTTCCTTTGGCAAACTCTCAACAAATCTTTTCACTGATTATGTCACATACATCACTTAATCAGATACAGTCCCAGGAGAAGGAAACTTTTGTTTTCTCTCTTAAAGTTTAAGCATGAAAGGATACTTGGAGACTTGAGTCTGAGTAGTACATTTAAGTACAAACTGTATACATTGTATTCTCACATATTGTCCAAAATTGGATTTTAAGGGAAGATGGAGTTAATATGATAACCCATGATAATACCACGACTTTGATAGATATATACATGTACAGGGCATGTAACTTGGGAGTATGTCATGTATTTCGGCAACATCCTTAAAAATTCAAGCTGCAACAGTCACCTGTATATTTTATGCATCTGACAATTTAAACCTGATCAAAAAACATTTTCACTCTACCGAGTACTTTATCACTATATCAGGTTCACATTTCAACCTATTTAGCAATACACACTTATAGTTATATAACATAGTACCAAAACTGCACTCAGTAACCAAAATTGCACCTATTCAACAAAAAAAGCTGTGGCAATCTTACAAGTTTTCTTCCACTATGTGAAGTTATCCAATTATCATCTTTTTTAAAATGAGCAAATTAAATTTGTTACCAGCATCCTTTTCTTCAAAAAATAAAAGTTGAAGCATGGAATAATGTCAAATTGTTCGAAATATTTAAGAAATAAAACAAAACAACTGTTTATATTCCAGTTTTAGGGATTTGAAATATCATGTAATGATGTATGGAATTTGGGTACTGACCTCATTACAGAATCATGGATTGTTTGGAGGTCAGTTGAAATCCATTTTTCTATGACTCTGCATGGACTCAAAATTAAATTGGTGTAACTATATTGTAAACAAGGATAGTCTACAAAATAAGCACAGATTTTTTTTTGTCTGGTTCATAAAAAAAAGTTGGTGAAAAAAACTGACAATATAGGTGCAATTTGGGTACTCTCATGTTAGCAACCTCACAACAGAACTACAAATTTATTTTCATGACCAAAATAAAAAAAATACAAACCTAAAGGTGCTTCGCCATGCACAGCCTGATATGACCACAGATGTACAATGTATATTTAGCATATAAAAAACACCAAATTTTTTATGTTAGTTGAAATCAAACATATTTTAATTTGGGAACCTTCAAACTTCAATATGGACTAATTTAAAAACAGGTATCAGGTGAAGTTGAACCCAAACATTTCTATGCAGCAGAAGTCTCTAACTACATATCTCTTTAATTTCATATGATATTGAAAGTATTAAGTCCTACAAAAATATTGAAAATGTGTACATTTACTTTTTTTCCTAGCTTCTCTCATGTGAAAGCGGTACCTTTTTGGTTACTATTCATGTGTTGCGTCTAAATAAGAATTGTAACGCTTTATAGTGACTGAACATGTTTAAAAAATACTTCAAAAGAAACAGGAAAAGAAGACAACTTGGAACAGTACCAGCCATGCCAGTTTATGTATGAATAAAAACTCAGATCGGAATAGTATGGACTATATGTTAGTTATATCCTTGCGAATATATAATAAGGAAAGTTATCAAAATTCTGCAGATAATGCTGCAGCAATTTCATCAAGTGTTTAAATTTGTACATTTTCTGTTAAAATTGTCACACAATTATTGAAACATTCAAAACGGCTAAACATAATTTTTATTACTAAAAGTTTTCAACACTGACGAGTGCTTTATTTACCAAATAACTCATGTGTTTCTGCGAGAAAAAAAAATCATGTGCAATTTTGGGAATTTAAGGGAAAGAAGATCCTTTTGCCTCGCACTGGCGCATGTCAATTGTAAAAATACTTACCAAATATATTTTCTTTATCATGATACTCATGTCGACTTTATTAAGAAGTACACATCATAGGAAAAATGCACTAATTACAGATAAAATATTTAAAACATCCTATTTTGTGTGCAACTCATGCCAAATCAGTATTTGTTGCATCTATATATACTAGATGAGTATAATCAATGTAAATATGGAAAATATTTAAAGAAAACCCAAAAATTTTGATAAAAAAACACCCCCAAAAAAGTTGTACCATAACCCAAAGATCAATTCTAATCTTCCTTTTGTGTATTGAACCTTTAAGTACAATTTCATAGAGATCCATTCACTTATAATAAAGTTATTGTCTTAAAACCAAATGTGTCTTCTTGAAAACAACTATGGCATGATTAAGCATTACTCGAAAGCAAATATTTTGACATGCTTGTACTTTCCATTTCCATTCTCAATTTTATTTTGCTGTCATATAAAAACTTGAAAAGTGAGCTGACGAAAGAAAATAAGCAAGAAATGTCATAAAACTGATTCTGAATTTGGACATGGAATTGATGTAGAACTAACAAACTGAAGATGATCAGGAATACAAATGGTTTTTTGTTTGAATCTGATTTTTTTCATTGAACCCCTTCATTGCTATCAATTAAAATTATTTAGTCAAAATTTAACACTAGTATTAAGGTTCATCATAACAAATTGGCAAATACAGCCGTATTATCACATAAAAAACTACTGTGTACAACCTAACCTGTGCGGTTTCGGAAGTTTTAAATATTTTTAGATACATGAAAGTTAAATTTATTTTTCATATCTGAAAGATAAAATCATTTTTGGTGAAGATCTGGATTCAAATTTTTTTTGTCCTCTGCTTGAACAGATTTTTGTTCATCAATTTGGGAATAAGAATATATTTTTTTTGAAATAATACCATAACCCTCTCCTGCCTTTTGAAGTTCAATGATCGTTCCCTAAACATTTTCCATCTGAACTTATAAGTTTATTTTAGACAAAAACTATATGTTAATAATGTAGCCTAGGACATTTGTCCTGAACATGCATGAAATATTTACCACTGGACGTTAAACAACCAACAACCAATCAATATATAGGATATAGTATAGTCTTAGTATAAAGCTGGCATTAAAGGTAGCGCCTTCCTCATATTACAATTAAAACCGAATTCAGTAACACTTGTACGAAATGTACAATTCTAAAATTGCTGTATGTCAGGAAAAAACAAATTGTCCTAACACCTGACATAAATTCCTAAACTGACCTTAGTTCATTCATAAGTATATAAACGTAATGTACTAACATGAAATCATACTATCCTAACTAAAATTACTTGAGAAATACATTCGGACACCATCGTCACATAACATAAGGAAGATTATTTTTTTTCTATTGAAGGCCATAGTTAGGTTTATTTTTTTCAGTGTAAACATATTTATTTATAGTGGAGTGGGAAACACGTTTGACTTATTACAATTTAAATTAATCCCTTTTCACTTTGCTGGTGCAAGTGTTGACTTGTAGTGGGATTAGCGTGCTCTTTTTCGAAAATCTACACGATTGTCTTTAACGTGCAAGATATTTTGCTCTATCTAAACACGGGACAGCCAATTATCGTCGCTTTCCGACAAACTCTCATCGTTCCTCATAACCATACTTGCAAATGGTGTCAAGGGAGAGCCGAAAATTTAGTCCCTGAACTTGTTCCTCGGAACGGGGATCGAACCAGGAATATTTATGTTAGTAGTCCGATACGCTAACCACTACACCACTCCATATAGCTATAGATGTATATCTAGAAATATTGCTACAACCGATGATTGATACATAACCATGATAACAATATCAATATAACCTACATTTGTACTTTATCGATTTATAATCTGTTTTAGCCTGAACATTATAATAATGTTTTCACTTGACATTTATTTGCATCAATCTATCTATGCTATTTTTTCCAGCGAATTATAGAATAAAATAAAACAAAAGTTTGTTAACAGATACAGATTCCATAAAAAAACCCATAAGATCAGATTCCCCTATAATACACGTTTACTTATCTTACGAGGTGAAGAGTTGATAGATATTCTTAAGTTATCTGTGATAACACGGATGTTAAGAATAAACACTCAACATGCCTGTTTTACATATCTAAGTTATATATACAATGATCAGTTATTCAATCAATTTGTAAAATTATAAAAGAAATATAAGCTTCCAATGTACAACAGTGCAAACTGGAGGCCATGATCCTAATTTAAATGATGTTTTAGGTGGAAGATACAGCGCAAATTTGACAAATATAAGTACAGCAGATCATGAAACGTATTATCATGACATTTAAAGGTGAACTATCTATCGTAATGAGTTGAGACATATGTTTAGTTATTTTAACTACACCCTTAATTAACACAGACGTAACACATGACCTAGTGAGTGAAATAACCCGGATGATGTTTAATGCGTTATTGCTTTAGAAAAAAAATTGGTGAATTGAACAAAATGTGGTTGTTTGTTTTAACTGTTCTGTCATGTATCTGTTTCGGATTTTTATTAGATGTCAGTTCGAGGAAAGCTGAATCAATGGATGAAGATTTTGTGAAAAGAATTGACGTCACAGTGGAAGCACTGGCCAGCAATTACCACAATCTTCTTAAAACAGTTATAAAGGATAGAAGTGAAATTGATTCTCTGATTAAACAAAACCAAGATTTAAATCAAAGGCTTTACAAAGCTGAAGACAAAATAGAGGAACTAAAAACAAATGAAGAATTCTCAAATCAAACGATCCAGACATTACAAACGATTACTTTAGAACTACAACGTGAGTTAAAAAAAGAAAAATATATGTCTAAAAAATTGACAACAAATTACAACGATCTTCTGTTAAAAGTTAATTGCGAAGTTGCTTTTCTAAAAAAACAAAATCTTAATTTAAAACGAAAGCTTAATACCACTGAGGAAAAAATGGAGAAATTAATGTCGGCAGAGGAGACCTCAAATCAAATCATTGAGAATTTACAAAACATTACTTCACAACAACAACATGAGTTGAATAAAGCAAAATCTGAGTCCAAAAAATCGAGGCTGTCTGTAATATCATCTTTGACTTTATTGAATAATTCACTACAAGAACTGACGATTTCCACAAGTATTGGCTTTAAACATCTAAACGGCAGCGTTGTCAAGGAGAAACAATTGCTTATTGTAAGAGAAGAGATGCAGAAGTTTGAGAGAAGAATTAACAACAGGCTTGGCAAAATAGGTAGGTGAATTTATGCACATGATATTTCCAGACCCCCTTTGTTGTAGTATTATACGTGTATCTGGTAACTTGAAGTCTATTGTATGCAGAATTGTAAAGCTTATGTATAAATAACCCGAAGTATTCACACACAAACATAGATACCAGTAATCCAGGGATGTCATCTGGATAATTATCAAATATGTACCACAGTTCATTATTGTATCCTCTTCTTTTGGTATATTTTCTTTTTATTGTCAACAAGAAACAAGATTAGTACATTTGGGTAACACAGTCCTTATAACATGTATTATTGAATGAACTTAAATTGTTTTAACGTTAAGTAAGCTCAAATAAAAATATGTTTGCTTGCCCCATTTGTGATTAATGTAAGATAACTCCGATAATATAAAAAAGAAGATGTGGAATAACTGCCAATGAGAAAACTCTCCACAAAAGACCAAAATGACACAGAAATTAACAACTATAAGTTACCGTATGGCCTTCAACAATGCGCAAAGCCCATACCGCATAGTCAGCTAAAAAAATCCCGAAATGACAATGTAAAACAATTCAAACCAGAAAACTAACGGACTCATTTATATAAAAAATTAACGAAAAACAAATAAGTTACACATAAACAAACGACAACCACTGAATTACAGGCTCCTGACAGTAACACACATACATAATATGGCTGGGTTCAACTTGTTAGCGGGATCCAAACCCTCACACAAACATTCCTCATCATTTCATCATCATGGGAGATAATTTTCAAATAAAGTCTTTTTCATCAAAGTTCAAATGAATCATATAGTTTATATTCAAAATTCCTCACTGAAGCATTTTAAATAACTTTGAAGTTCCCTGAATAAAGTGGTGGTTATGCTTTTCTGTTTAAGTGTTTGTGCGTATGTATATCGTGTGTTTTGTGTTAGGTGTTTTACAGCATACATGTACATGTATTTGTCTTTTAAGAATGAAGTAATGTATTATTTAAGGCAATTTGTCGGCTTCATTTGAAATCTGACATAATTATATAGGCCACATGGTATATTAAAGTAGCAGGATCAATGCTGTTGTCGGTTTTAAAAAGAGCATTCTGGACAGCAGAATGACTACAGGTGTCTATTAACACGTGCTGTTCACATGAATGATTTACCTCATACTATAAATAGACAGTAAACTGTATCTGCCTGAGTAGAATGCACTGTAAAAGTAAATTTCCTCACTTATCAAAGGATCTTGTAAGGGAGGTTTTGAGAACGACCATAATTTTCTATGCAAGTCGGTGTTTTCGTGTAGTTTCTGGCTTTTATCTCAAAAACTAAAGTGTTTAGAGAAAAATCTGACAGTAGCAAACATATTCATTGTATCTAGTTTTATCAGCCCTGAATCTTTCAGATACATCTAAAAACGAACTGTTGGATTGCTGCTGCTACTTAATTTTGAATTTTAAGAAGGTTTTGCAGTTTTTAACATATTTTCGAAGTAAAAATCGGTTATTAATTTTGGGGATGCACGTCAGGCGGGCGGGTTTCTGCTAAACAGTGTCCGTTCAATAGCATGAAAACTTTTTCACAAATTTAGATATGTTGTGTCATATGACTAAATAAGGTCCAGTTCAATTTTCACGATTAAAGCTTTTCTCGTTTGTGAGTTATCGCCCTTTATAATATCCATAAGTAGTATATTGGTGTCATTGAGTTACTTTCCTTTGAACAGAAATTGTTAATTGCCAATGAGACATTTCTCCACAAGAGACCAAAAGGACACAAACATTAACAACTATAGGTCATCGTACGGTCTTCAACAATGAGCACATCCCATACCGCAAAGTCAGCTATAAATTGCCTTTATAGAGTAAGACAATTATCTAATGTTCGAGTGTTATGATAAACCATATTTCTGTCAAAAGGGAAATAACTCAAACTTACTACATGATCCAGTAATTATAAAATCAAAATTTCTTAACTATTTATTTAAGTCATGCATTTGTGTTATGAAGGTATATATTTTTATTCGTACAATTGTCAATGTCCATTTTCCTTTCGTTCAGAAACATGCTATTACATCCTTTTACTTGTTCTTGTTCAAAACATTTAACTTCTTTATACGCAGAACTCAATTTCCATTAATAGAACACTAAGTTTTACGAAATCACTATTCCAAAATTTACACGATAAGATACATTTACTACTGTTTCCTCAGCCTTGCATACACATACGTTGTCTGCTGTCTAAAAATAGAAAACAACAGGTGTTAAGAAATGATAGAAATCAATTGTTAATAATATTGAAATTTACATGTTACAGCATAATTTTTTTGCACAGAATCACAATGCAATATATCTAATAATGTGAGAAACTCATATGTCTCAGATGAAAACAAGTTCATTAGTAAATCTCTGGCTTGTACTATTATTGACATGGCAATTAATGGAAAATTAATATTGTATATTATTAAAATATATGTATACATTCAAAAGAATGATAAGAACTATGAGAATACAACAATATTGATGTGCAGGCTCAATAAAGTCATTTCAATAAACATTTAGAGAAAGACTTAAATTCTGAAATTAAGGTCAACAATATCATAGATTTGGTACCTTACAGTCCAGAGGTGTTTTCATTTTTATTAATAACGATTTAGAGTGCAAATTTATTAATATATTCAAAGACCAAGAGTGTAAGCTGCTCTTGATAAAAGTTGAAATTGAAGACAGTATTTACACCTTAGTAAATGTCCTTGCACCAAATGTACCTAAAAAAAGATTTTTTTTCCTTTCAAAAAATAGCTTAGGAATGGTTATAATTGGAGGAGATATGAATGATACTTAAACAAATATAAATAACAAAAAAAATAAATATCAACACAAAAATCAAAACAAACAAAACCAGTATTTAGCCTTAAATCTTTAATTACAACCCCAAACTAAATGATATTTGGAGAGAGCTTCATGGTAGGGAAATACAATTTACTTGACGACGTAAACATTATTTAAATGAAGCATCTAGAATAGAATTTTTTATAACCTGTCCTGAAAAATGAACTAAAATAGAATCTACTGATATTAGGGCAGCAATTATAACATATACAGACCATCAGACAATCTCTATAAAGATAAAAATGTCGATCAGACCAAAAAGGTAAAGGATACTTTAGAATTAATATTAGTATTTTAGAAAATGAAGAATATCAACATGATCAAAACCTTATAAAAATTCTAATCAAACAATATTATGAAAAGAAAATATTACTCACCAATGATATTGGTATCAAGTTGGATCTTTTTATAACTGAGGTTAGAGACCACACCATAGCATTCTGCAAAAAAAAAAAGCACAAAAGAATGTAAAGAAATACATATTTTTGAAAACAAATTGAAGAAATTAAATGAGGGTATAAACATAAAATGTATAATGGATGTTATTTTAACTCTTTAAAGAGAAAAGTTATTTTATAGAAGAAAAACTTGGTAAACTATATGAGAGGGTGATAATACACATCCTACGGAAATCCTAAATCTTGAAAAGGAATTTTATGAAGAATTTATAAAAGTTCAAATCCTAATACAAAATGTATTAAAGATTATGTTATGAATACAGAATGTGATCATGTCCTAACAGATAAAGAAGCGGATAGTATGGAAAGTTTATTAAGCACTCAAGAATGTACAGATTATAGACCAATATTGCAATAACATTATTGAACGCTGACACAAAATTAGTTGCTTATTCACTTTCTCAAAGGATCATAAAAATATTACCACAAATTATTCCTGGAGATCAAAATGGGTATGTTAAAAACAGATAAATAGGATATAACATTAGACAAATTCGAGATGTCATAGATTAAACAGACAAATTTAATGTAGAGGGTGCTTTTACTATTATTAGATATTTCAAAGGCATTAGATTCATTAGAGTGGGATTTTCTGTTCTTTGCTTACAAAAATTTAGATTTAAAAATTTTATGACGAGATGGATACAACTTTTATATACTGACATACAAAGATCAGGTTTAAACAATGGGTGGATTTCAAAATCCATGAGTTTATATTGTGGAATACGTCAAGGCCGTCCATGTAGTGCGATGATTTGTGTAATTGCTGTGGAGTGTCAAGACCATAACCTAAAAGGATTTGAAATTAAGATAGATAGAAAAACTCATACTTTAAAAATAAGTCAGCTAGCAGATGACACCACTCTTTCTTTTTTTTTCAAATCAAAACAAGATATTTCAAAAGCTCTTAACATGATTAAAAAATTTGGATCACTGCCAGAATTAAACTTTAACAGATTTAAAACAGAGGCTAGGGAAACAACAACATTGTAAAGAAAAATATGAAAACATTAACTTTACAGATAAACCAGTTAAAAGTTTGGGGACATATTTTGGGCAAAACAAAGAAAAGTGTCAAAACTAAATTTTGATAAAACAGCTAGAAAAGTCTGTAAAAATTATATATAACTTGCAAAAAGAAACTTTACCATGATAGGAAGAATAACAGTTATTCAATCTATAGATATTCTATAATTACGTTTTTGGCTACAGCCTGAACCTTGGACAACGAGTATTTATATACATTTAAATATTTATAGTATAACTAATCGCCGTATTTGAATATGAAAAATAAGACAACGCGTGACCGAACGACGCATGGATTAAACGAGTGCGCAGCACGAGTTTAATCCATAGCGGCGTTCGGTCACAAGTTGTCTTATTTTTCATATTCAAATACGGCGATTAGTTATACTTTTTATTACATTGGCTACAAATGGCTTTTTTTTATGAAATTAATGCAGAAAATGTAAGGAACTATATAATTTTCCTACGCATTCACAATTTGTTTTGATCCGACGTTATCGACGTCTTGACAACGCCTATTGTTGTATGACGTCAGAGAGTGAAATAACCACATTTATTTCACATGTGAAATTATCGTTTTTATTCAACTGGGAAATCAATGTAATTCATTGCAACCAATGTAATAAATATATATATATATTAATTTCTATGGAACAATAAGACAGAAAAGTTAAACGCACTGTATTAAGCTGCAACCATTTAGATGGCGGATTAAATAGTAAGTATATATAAATATACTTAAATAGATTAACTGCTGATAAATTTCTTATTTGGATGATAATACCAAAATGTTATATAAATAAATGTGGTAGCAATCTAATTATCTTAAGAGTAAATACTAGAAACATATACTCTCTACCAGGTACTATAGAGCTACCAGAGTTTATCATGATATGATCAAAGAATGGTTAAAAAATAAAAAAGTAAAACTATCCAAGTAATTACAGACTTATCCGCCAAAAAGTCATTTGAGGTAATCAATTGATCAAATTTCAAAAGAAAACACTTCTTTTCCAAAATTGGAAAGACACCAATATCATTCATATAAATGATATTATTGATAAAAATGAAGCTTTTCAGAAAAAATCCTAAGTTTAAAACTAAAAATAAATTAAATTGGATAGCTGAATTCTCAAAATTAAGAAAAGCAATTCCAAAAGAATGGTTAAAATATTACATAAAGAAAGTTCAATAAAAACAAGTTTTTTAACAAATACTCACTATATATAAGTGAAAAAAATAACTGCAAAAATAAACCAGAAAAATTAGATTCTTGAAGAAAATTTATACAATTTTAACAGAGCGTGATAAAGAAGTTTCAAAAGGGTATCATACATGTAAGTGGTACATAATATTAAAATCTGAAAATATACATATTGAAGCTCAATGTATGCAAAAATATATGCATTACTATTTAAAAGATAATAAACTGAAAATATGTAGATGTAAACTATTACACTTTCTTCTTCCAAACAAAAGTTTTGTTAAAACAATGGAGAATAAGTCATAACTCTACTTGTATTTGTGGTAGCCGTACAGAATATTATGAACTTTTTTTGTAACGTGCCACTTTTGAGATGAGTTTTTTGGGGAAATATATTAGATATTTGAAATAGCTAAGATTTGTAATTTCAGATTATACGGAAAATATACAAATCATGCTTACAATATGAGACCAACATTTCATGCATACATACCGTCCGTGGATAATTCAATGATATTTGGCAAACATGTGGGGAAAGCAATTAATTCACACAAAAAATAACAACTGAACAAACGTTATACCGGACAACTGAGAAATATATTGAACCACAAACCAAATTCGGAACACGCTTAGATACCCGTCATTCTGTGTTATACTCAACATCTATCAGATAGTAACAATTGTCGGAATATTGAAGGAACCTGTGTTCATATTCAGAGTTATATTATCAAAACAATAGTGAAATTATGGATTAAAAGTAAATAATGCACTAATGATAAACAGTATCATATGTTGATATTGTACTGAAACAACACTGTCCCACTGTATGGACGTGTTGAACACATCTGTTGTTCAGTCGTTGATTCATGTCTGTCATACTAGGTATTTTGAAATGTTTTGGATGTTGATTAGGTCGTTATTTTTCTCAATTGAATGGTTTAATATTTTTCATGTCGGGGCCTTCTTACCGATAATAGAGCCATTTGTAGCCGCTTGATAGTGA
Organism: Mytilus edulis; assembly: GCF_963676685.1. NCBI lineage: Eukaryota > Metazoa > Mollusca > Bivalvia > Mytilida > Mytilidae > Mytilus > Mytilus edulis. The sequence continues at coordinate 19,515,083 of NC_092356.1, read as the reverse complement.
AAAATAATATGTTTGGATCTTTTCCCGAAACAGTTATTTTCACATAAGTTAAGTATTACAAACCTTCAATTTAGTCTTTTCTCCATTCAATTATTGATCCGAAAAAGGTTTATGTTTTAAGCTTAATAAAAAAATTCGCATCCATTTTCCCTTACCACAATTTTAAATGAAACAAATGACAAAATATAATGATTTTTTTCTTTTAAGATTAAACAAAAGGAATTGCCTTTTGAAAACACTCCATCCAGAGAATTAGGAAACGATAAAACTGGTGAGATCGAAATAAGTAGGATAATTTTATTGGCCATAACTTTTAAAAGCTTAGTTATAGTGAACAAAGTTTAGAATATAATCGCGATCTTGAACTATTTTTTCTGCTTTGTAAAAGGTAAATGCAAATATCTATTGATGATTCCCCAATCAATGAAATATTTTGTATGGTGATAGTAGTTAATATAAAAAATTTAAATGTATATGTTTAGTAAAAATGTATTCGATAATACCTTTACTGTTATTGTTTATAGTTTGATTACCTACGATGATCTTTTTGAAAGCTGTACGCCAGCACATTTCGCCCAATTTGTAATTATGGCAGTCACAAAATTCAGTTTTTGCAAAGATTTAAGACTGTAAATCTTACTTACAAGATAACACTCTAAGGTATACCGTGTGATGTTGGATACCGATTACGGTATTGCAAAAGGTTCTGATTAATTTCACAATGAAAAAGAAAATCTGAAAAACACCGTCAGATATTTTGAGGATAATTTCATTATGATTATGAACTGGATCTTGTATTGCTAACAGTACGTGAAACTTTACTAAGCGGAAAAAGTACCAAAGTTTCGGAAAATTTATCCCGAAACACCACTGTTAATATAACTGTTTAAAAAACACATTCATTCTTTAAAATATTCTTTACTTAGAACAAAGTCCTCGATATAGACAGTTGCTTTATTTGAAAGTTTCATTCTGTTGATTAAACGTGGCAGCTGCACGCAAAACTGTTTCGGAATTAGTTATTTAGGCTGATAAAAATCAAAATATCGAATTCACTCGCAGTTTAATTCTCACTATAATTTCAGGTTACATTTGCATATCTTGTAGATAAAAAAATAAGTAGATGGGTAGAAACACCTTGCAGTTTTATGTTTGATGTAGCTAGCTGTTTACGATATCGCAAATATTGTAATCCAAATTCTCATTTTGACGGAAACAATGAACAAAAAATAGTTAAGTAAATTGTAATGATTTTAAAAAAATCCATGCAAGTGCTAAAATTCTTTTTCACTTAATAATTTTGTTTTACATTAAGACTTTCATTTGATGATATATGTCTAATTTCATAGTTGATGGACAATGGAGCAGTTGGATAGATACACCTTCCAGTGTAACGTGTGGTGTTGGTTGCCGTTTGCGGTATCGTGAATGTTCAAATCCTTTTCCTCAACAAGGCGGGAAAAAATGTGCAGGAAGTAGAAATAAATATGTCAAGTGCCTGCAGTATGACCCTTGTCCAGGTAACTCTTTCAATAATAGTCCAGTAACAAATATAGTGGCAGTAAAATATTAAACACTTTATACGTAACGTGTGAATAGAATACAGATTATATTGAATGTTGGTATAATATCACAGCGGTTCGCATGAGATTAGTTATCAAAGGTACCCGTTTTATAATGTAATACGCCAGACGCGCGTTTTGTCTAAAGCAGACTAACCAGTCACGCTCATATCAAAATAGAAATAAAGCCAAACAAGTACAAACTCCAAGGGCATTGAGAACCCAAAATTCCTAAAGGTGTGCCTATTAAGACTAAGGTGATCTATGCCTGGGATAAGAAACGTCCTTAGTATTTTATAAAAATCATAAACTGTGCCGCATTTCAATTATGTATAAATAGAAAGTAACTGTTGGCCACTGATTCCACTGCTGGTGGCATTATGTCCCCAAGGGTATCACCAGCCCATTAGTCAGCACTTCGGTGTTGACATTAATATCCATTAAATAGTCATTTTTATAAATTTACTGTTTGCAAAAGTTTAAATAATTCGAAAAACTACGAATTTCCTTATCCCAGGCATAGATCTTCAAGGAAATCTTCTATTTTTTGCAGTGTTTAAAACAGTTTCAGAAACTCTTATCTTGTCTTTTAGAAGTTTCTAGATAAGCATAGAGCTATAAGATAATTTTGTCTCTAACATTGACAGGGTATTTGACACTCGTTCACAACATTGACACGCATAAGATTGTATTGCAAATAATTCCTATTTACTTTTTGCTTCTTTTTTTTTTTTAATTTAGATTACATTTTAAGAATATTATTTAAAATTTGTAGTGCATGGAGCATGGAGTGTTTGGAGCGAAAACACATGCAGTGTAACATGTGGTGTTGGAACCAGTACACGATCTCGCAACTGTTCTAATCCACATCCTCAATATGGTGGGAACAACTGTACAGGCAACAGTACAGACCATGTCACATGTACTCAGCCTAACGAATGCCCAGGTAAATGTTTGAATAAAAGATTAATCAGAGGTAAAGAGGAAGTTGTACATTTGAAATTCTAAAATCATTGACAGTACTATTGTACGATATATTTGTGAGATAATAATAAATCCAGTCCAGGTAAATCTTAACAATTCAGATAATTGGCACAACTTTCTCGTACTTAAAGAGATGCAATTTATGCTGCAATTTCTCGATCTAGTAGGAAATTTACTTTTTTTGCAGCAATATAAGTGTTTTAAATAAAAAATAATTTAGAAACCTTAATCTTGTCTTCTGGAAGTTCCTGGATAAGCATTGTGCCAAAAGATAATGTCTTTGACATTGACGTGATGTGGAATGTAATGAATTTTTCCGCCTTATTGTTATTTTTCATCTACTGTCTCAACAAATCCTCTGCGTTCCTGTTCGGCGATTATATCTCCATATTTCTTTAGTAGTTCAGGATTTTGACTTAGTTTCTTAATAACGTTCTCTGTTCTTCTTCTTGTAAATGTATAGTTTGATGGTAATTCGTCATGTTCCTGTTTCCATGGCAATTTTGCAAAGTATTTATTACCTCTGAGTTCAATCGAAGTGTCTTGATATGTTTCCAAAAAATCCGTGTCGTCTTCATCTGTTTCCTTCGAGTTAATACCAATTGATTCCAATTTTCAAAATGTTTCTATATCATGCTCCTCCGTTTATGAGAAGCCAGACTATTAAAAGTGTTAGTTATCATCAACCAGTTATCCCTCTTGTCGCTTACTGGACCGGAAAGTTAGAAACCTAACTTTGACCTCACGGCGGTTGGACCATTTCCTCGTATGACTTCATCCTCGACCAATTCCCAGTAGTAGTCTGCTCCGATTAATAACGATATTTCGAAAGACTTTTCCTGTGTTACCGGATGTGCTAACTTTAGTTCCCGTAAATAATTCAGTCCCCTGTTCATGTGGACAATATTGTTCTGTAAAGGTACGACATTCATTAGTACAATTAGAACGTGTGTCGGTATTTTCTGTCCTCCATCTGTTTCTACGAACACTGTCGATTTATCTAAATGTCTTACGTTTTTTATTATATCTCCAAATGATGATAACTGCAGAATTTCAGTTTCCTCTGAATGTAAATTAAGTTTTCTTGCTAAATCTTTAGTCACAAATAATCTCTGTGCTCCGTCGTCAAAAAGTATATGGGTGTCTTTACATGAGTGGTCTGACCATACGAGTGCTACTGCAGTTTTTAACAGAACATTTGTACGTACCTCGACTGACGATGAGTATAAAATTGAAGTGTCCTCTTCCTTCTGATTAGTGTCATTTACCATATGCACAGATGTATGGTTAGCTTGTCTATTGTTACCATGAAAATTCATATGCTGTTGGCTGTAATTTGTATTTTGCACGCTTTGTCTACTCCTGTCATAATGGGGTTCTTGTTGCTAAATTGCTGTACAGTACACAGACTTGTGTGGTGTCTTTTGTTGCAATTTCGGCATAAGTGTTTTGACTTACAATTCATTCATACGATGTGTTCAAAGGCAGTTGAAACACAATTTCTCGCGTTTTACAATGTTCATGCGTGATGCTGGATCAGAGACGTTCGCCAATGCGCTGGTGCGTGTACATCGCGGCAGAATACACAAGGTGTAGTGTCTAAATTCTGGCGTATATTTCTTGTATTTAGAGCTTTATTTTGGCGGGGTATTGTTGATTTTGTTCCGTTAAAGGAAGATGATGTACTTGGTAAATTGTTAGAAGTTTCAGTGACTTGTCCCGCATCAATTATATATATATATGTTTATTTCATTGCAAATCCTTTACCGGGGGTCTCGTAATGACTAGTTTTCTGTTCCATGTTCACGGGAAAGTTTTGTTTTAAATTTCTCCCGGTAATTTATTCAAAATAATTGGTACAAGTAATGTTCCATACGAGTCTTGTAATTGGCTTATAGATTCTAGCCCTCTTACAGAAGTTTCCATTTCATCATAAAATTGTCTCAAACTGACAAGATGGTTTCGAGGTGAATGAATTTCTAATAATGCTTGAATGTAAGCTTGCGTAATTTTGTGTGTCTGTCCGAATCTTTCCTTCAATAAAATAATGGCGTCTGCGTAGTTTGTGTTAGTAAATGCTAAACCAGCTATGGTGCGTAATGCTTCATTCTGTAATTGTGCTTTGAGGTAATTAAATTTCTGGACATCGGTCAATGAAGGGTTTAAATAAATGGCGCATTCATACGAATCCCAGAAAGTTTGCAACTCTAATATGTTCCTTGAGAATGTCGGAGGTGAGAGTTTGGGCAAGTAGTGATTCTGACTGCTTGCGGATGCATACGAGTTTAAATCAGTACTCACTGTGTTACTAACTTGAGAGAACGAATTTTGGGATGACTGCGTGCATGAGTTTTCTGTGAGGTTTTCTGAGACGAACGGTTGATGTTCATTATTGAGTATCTGTGATAAAGTTTCACCCTGACGTGTCTTTGATGTGGTATGAGTATCTTGAATAAAATTTCTTATGTGTCTGATTTTTGTTCTAACGTAATACAATACTCATCTGAGTCTAGAATTTCACTTTCAATATCTTCTGCTTCCGCTAGAATGAGTATCTGCTCGTTCAAGTTGTTCAGTATCTTTTGCTTTTGAAGAAGGTTTCACTTATAGGGTCTTTGCATCGGAACTAAACACATTTATTAAAAAACCAGTTGTTGGCATGACACGGGTTATGTTCTTCTCATATATGTTATGATGGTATGATACTAACCCCTAACGGAAAGGATTGTGCCTGATGTTCATATGATGAAATCATAATATTTCAGTCAGTTTAATTGAAGTCTGGAGCTGGCATGTCAGTTAACTGCTAGTAGTCTGTTGTTATTTATGTATCATTGTCATTTTGTTTATTTTCTTTGGTTACATCTTCTGACATCAGACTCGGACTTCTCTTGAACTGAATTTTAATGTGCGTATTGATATGCGTTTACTTTTCTACATTGGCTATAGGTATAGGGGGAGGGTTGAGATCTCACAAACATGTTTAACCCCGGCGCATTTTTGCGCCTGTCCCAAGTCAAGAGCCTCTGGCCTTTGTTAGTCTTGTATTATTTTAATTTTAGTTTCTTGTGTACAATTTGGAAATTAGTATGGCGTTCATTATCCATTGTTATCACTGAACTAGTATATATTTGTTTAGGGGCCAGTTGAAGGACGCCTCCGGGTGCAGGAATTTCTCGCTACATTGAAGACCTGTTGCTGACCTTCTGCTGTTGTTTTTTTCTATGGTCGGGTTGTTGTCTCTTTGGCACATTCCCCATTTCCATTCTCAATTTTATTTTAAATGATGCAGTCAATTCTTCTGGGTCGAAATCTGTAGTTTGCTTCGCTGCATCTATCTTCCGAATAAGTTTTGTAACAGCACTACTGTTCCCGGATCTTATCGACTTGAGCTTGCTTGAATCCATTGGTCATGGTACTATAAATGTGGAGGTTAAAAGTATGATATTTTCGCTAATATAAACAAACACTGAAGTCGCAAACGTCGACAATGGTAATGTACAAACTAAGGAACGTCGTTATCCCGCGATAATCTCGACAATATCACTGATGCAGGAGATTATATTCTCTGGTATCTACAATGACAGAACGTACACAGAATCAGTTTATAGGCTTGTAATAAGGCAAAGTAAGAACCTAACCTTTATATCACTGATGCTGGCGATTATATTCTCTGGTATCTACAATGACAGGACTTACACAGAATCAGTTTATTGGCCTGTAGTCAGACAATGAAAGTACCTAACCTTAATATCACTGATGCTGGCGATTATATTCTCTGGTATCTACAATGACAGAACGCACACAGAATCAGTTTATAGGCTTGTAGTCATGCAATGTAAGTACCTAACCTTGATATCACTGATGCTGTAAATTATATTCTCTGGTATCTGCAATGACAGGACCTACACATAATCAGTTTATAGGCTTGAAGTAGGGCAAAATTAGTACCAAACCTTTATATCACTGATGCAGGAGATGATATTCTCCGGTATCTTCAATGCCAGGACTTACACAGAATCAGTTTATAGGCCTGTAGTAGGGCAAAGCAAGGTACCTCACCTTTATATCACTGATGCTGGGGATTATATCTGCTCTGGTATCTACATGACAGGACGTACACAGAATCAGCCAGGCTTAACTACAAATGAACTAGTAAGAACTAAATCATAGTGAAAATCAATTTACAATGTTATCGCGGTCTTGAAGTCAGTCTTCTTCTTTTGTAAGATTTAAATACAAATACATATTGATGATTCCTCTGGGCTCCCATTCCCCAATCAAAATTTATATGGTGAGAGTTTATACATTGATATTGATAAGTACTGACAATGTAAAACTGCACTAGATGTATTGGATGGAAGAGAATGTAACCATTTTATTTTCAGAAGAATAGATCAAGGCAGAATGTGTCTCTTCTATGTCATGTATGTAGGGTTCAGTTAAATGTAGATCTTTACTCTTTCATTGTTTACTAATAGAAGTCTTTAAGATCTGATGTTAACTGTTGAAAACTTGTAATATGCAACATGTGTTTCGTTTTGTGAATTACTTTACTACGCTATGAATATCTGAAGAGGGCTTTTGCTTTTGTGACAAAAACACATTATATTCTGTTAACAGAAATCAGAAAATGCAAAATAAATGGATGTTAAATTTTTGTATTTGCAATTTTATTTTGCATTGGTTGAGAAGTCCTCCCTGTTGGTAGGCGTGAAATAAATCTAACATGAAATGTTGTAGCTTTCACCTGGCATAATATTTACAGAAGAAAAGCATAATTACTGAAGGTAATTTGTTACACATAAACAAAATACCAAATGGACTATGTCTTTCAGTGTCTCAAAATTTCTATGGCTAGTCTATCATTCATTTGTAAAAACAAAGAATTATATTTGCTAAAATTGATTTGTAAATTTGGAAGCTTTTACCATGATAAAGTAAGATTAATTAAAATGATATATATATATATATATATGATCTGATACATACATCAACGCTGAAAATTCAAGCCCGAATGTCTCTAATCAAATGGCAAAACCAAAGGCTCGAACACATCCAACAAATAGATAACAACTGTGGTATTCCTGACTTGGTACAGGCATTTTCTCATTTAGAAAATGGTAGATTGAACCTGGTTTTGTAGCTAGCTAAACCATTCACTTGTATGACAGTCACATCATATTCCATTATATTGACAACAATGCGTGAACTTTGTTCTTCTTAAGAATTATTCGATATGTCCAGTGACAATGAGGGAGATGGGGTATGTGAGCGCGCTTACTAAGGTTCTTTAATTCATTTAAGTAAAATCCACCTATAAACGATTGAAAGACATTACGCACTGGGACCGACTGGTTAGATCAACACTGACGCAATCGTATAATCGCGCGTTTGACGGAAGAATATAAACGTCACGCAGGTAGAGATATACAATAATACTTTCGCTTCAAGTATAAAAAGAATATAGTTTATAGATCTTTCGGCATATCCTATGCAGAAAGTTAATTAGAAATTTACCTTTCCTTCTTGTCGTTTTTCTATATGCTTATAGTGTAATTCTTCTTAAAAAATGAGCAACGTCTTTATGAAAAAAAGAAACACAAAAGCAAATATGAAAGATATTACAAACAACACAATTACGGGATGCATAAGTACAGAGTCACGTCAATTGTTTATCACCAAACAGTAAAAAAATATTAATAAAGACAAATAAAAGAACACTAAAGGAATTGACACAAAAAACATGCTGATCAAAATTGATGAAACCTAAATGACAGGTGTGTCCATACTTGCTCAACTGTTCAGAGTTCGACAGCCTCTTGTATATAAGTTACTTTAATGATGGTTAAAAAACATATATTGAATTGATTATGATACATCCGCTCTAATTTACGAACATAATACACCGATTAACCTGTCTGTATGTCACATTCATTTCACATTTTTTTCTCAACATCTTTAAGTCATGGATTCTTCTAATAGAGCAATATGATTATGACATACAATATGACACACTTTCAGGTCATTTTTTTCTTTTTCCTGTTTGACAAAAACTTGTATCTTTGTAAAACGCTCATTTGAGAAAATTTCTTCACAATAAGTCAACAACATTGATTGTAATCATCCATAGCTAAAATAACGTCTTGTAAAGACGACTTTTAAATTTGTACATTTTCAGACATTTCAAATGTCAGAATGATTAAGAAATTGCTAACGGTCAGGGTAAAATAACCGAATATAAATTACCAATCCATGTTTAAATGAAAACAAATCTACGGCTGCCATGAATTATTGCGATTCTAATAGGACGAATTCGGTAATTTTGTTAACCGTGAAAGCCCTATACATACGATACTGTTTTCGCTGTTCCGTTTTACCCACATATGAAAATGTTAGTACTATTATATAATTCAATAATGATTTGTTTTCAAATCGCATTTTTCACCTAAAAATTTTCTTCCAATGTGATTGTTTGGCCTTCTGAGGGGTAAAAGAGGCTTTAAAACGACAGGTGTTTACATTTGATTTTTTGTTTACGGAAACATACGTGTGACGTCATCTTGTTTCGTCGCAATGCCAAGACGATAACCTCATTTCGCGGAATTTTCGTTTTATGAAATTATACCGCGAAAAATGATTTTTGATGAAGAATAGAGATAAGTACACGGTATTTAAATCTTGGCCTTTTGGTGTCGAAAATAGAGAAAACCTAGTAGTATAATCAAGTAGGGCGTCACGCAGAACAGACGGTTTTGTGTATATATGCTCTTGCGTTAAAAGTAGATATACTACTGTTTGACGATTATAGGTCGTTATATTAGAATTATGTGTTTACATCACAGTAAGAATCGATTGTTAATTAAAGTAATGTTTCCGATTGAAGTCCGGTCATCCAGTGTACTAATTCATTTAAAATTGAAATTAGTTGATTTGTTACCATTATTCTCTCTTGTCAAAAAGGAGAAGGTATGATAAGACCCCATTTGTGCTACTGCAAAGCAATATTATATGAAAGCTTTCGGTGGCTGTGTGTTACCTTTCCTCGTCAGTTTTAATCTAGCGTCGTAACACAGAACATGAAGTATAAGGCATGAAGATGTAATTGTTACATATCAGCTGATACATATATATATATATATATATATATATATACTTGTATATTTACTTGTATGGACATGTGATAACTGTCTGACAATCGGATAACACATGGTTATATATATATACAAACTGGTCACCTCCATTAGACAAACACCAAATGTGTAAGGTCACCGTCTTGTTTTCCGGCTCTATTGATACCCATGCATTTTTAATTTACTTCAATTGTCACCTATGTTATGAGATCATTTTATTCTGTTTCTGAGGATGACGTTTAGAAAAAAAACATAGAAGATTGACTGAACTGATTGAGTCAGTATTCAAGTTGAGCAATATGTAAGATCGTAGATTCTAGTTTATGTTTTAAGTCAGTTATCAGAGTAATGACAAAGGTTGTCTGTCCAAAATGAATATGTCAGAAAATAGGTTTTGACTGGTTTACTTCCATTAAACCTGAATGTACAGATATTTGAGTTATATTCAGGAATTTTGCCTGCTGCTAGAGGGCAAATAGCAGAGAATAACAATACATTATTACTTATACAACAATAGTTGACAATAGTATTTTTGATTTCAGTTGAAGTAGCCCCAAAAACCACTGATGCTCCACAGACATCAGGTATGTGTTAACATTAAATTATCTTCTCTTGTTTTAAAATTGTCTGGGTTAGAAATATGAGGTATAGGTCAACTAGACAGTAAACTAACGACACAACAAGTTTAAACATAATATTTTCCCTACTCATCATTAGTTAAGTTTTCTTAGAATTATAAAAATGTGCAAAGATGTGTAATAGTTGCCAAAGACACAGTATTCCACTAGAGTTGAAAGGAAATCGTTTCAAACAAATATAGTCTTCTCTACAGTCTTCAAGAATGACAAATAATTACACCGTATAGTCAGCCATAAAAAGCACTGACAAGACAAGATATGTAACAATTCACACAAACAAAAAACACCAATTTATATCTGCTTTTTTGAAACATTAACTGACGCAAAACCAATAAAATAACAACCCAGTACAGAGAAATTTAGGCTGAAATATAAATTTCTTTCAATCAATTTTGCAAAATTCACATTTGTAAAAAACAGCGTTAATTTGAAATGTTATTTTATGATTGCATTCAGCGACAATTTGAAGCATTCTAATTAGGAGATAACTGTATTGTATTTTAAGCTCCGACGGCATCAATTGGGGATTTGATGGTCGCAAATTAAGTTTACTGGCGACGCGTTAGCGGAGACAGTAAACGGGTATTTGCGACCATCAAATCCCCAATTGATGCCGTCGGAGCTTAAAATACAATATTGTTATCTCCATTCTAATGAAACTGACAGAAAATAACGTTAAAACATGTATTTAAAACCTGTCATATGCCGTCTGCGCTTGCGCGTACGTCCAATAGCATCAATTGTCAATTGATGCCATGTAAGAAAGTGACGTTATCCAATCAAAATGAACGTTACAAACGTTGTTGCATTAGAATGAATTACTACTGCCATAATTATTGTACAAACCACTGTCACACTCAATTTCAGGATCAGCAATTCTGATACATGTTAAATAATTTTTTGTGTATTTGAGACTTTCAGTTTTACTTTAAATATTCAGGGATTTGCAAATTTAGGGCTGCTGAACGGCTTCAAATGTTATGGTAGAATGATTCAACTGCAATAAGATTTATTTTTTATTCATTTCAGCTCATTTCTGTAACTTGGAAGCAGAAAGAGGTTCCTGTACAGATTACAAAGTAAAATGGTCATATTCTGGAAACGATGGAAAGTGTAAAACATTTTGGTATGGTGGTTGTGAAGGAAATCGTAATAATTTTGACAGTGAGGAAAAATGTGATGCAGCATGTCGGAAGAGTGTGACAGTTCAGGGTGTGTAGTTTGTATTTATCTTAGGTAGATTGTTAAAATTCTGCACATAATACACACTGATTACATTAGAATTCCAGTAAGCTTTGTTTAATGATTTATCCATTGGAAAACTAATAATAAAAGTGTAATTTGCAGTCATTATTTTCAATCATTAAGATACCAGCTTTTTCGGTCCGTGTATATTTGCGTCCATTCGTTTTTCATTTTGAAATATCAAAAACAAAAAACGAAAAACGAAAGTGTTTTCATTTTTTGTTTTTGCTTTCTTAAAAACCAAAATGAAAAACTAAAGTGTTTTCGTTTTTCGTTTTTGATTTCACAAAACAAAAAACGAAAAACAGAAGTATTTTCATTTTTCATTTTTCATTTTTGATTTCTCAAAAACTAAAATCGAAAAATGAAAGTGTTTTCATTTTTCATTTTTGATTTCACAAAAACAAAAAAACGAAAGTGTATTCAATTTATTTTTCCCCCCACTGTTTAATTGTCATTCAATAGATGACAATGTTGTGATTTGTCATTCATTTAAAGATGCTTCAGAGAATGAAATTATTACAATGTTGTCGATTTTTGTTACGTACTTAAACAAAAAGGATGAACATAGAGTTTTGTATATATAATTTTAATTATTTCTCGATTTATAATGTAAAATGTTTTCTTGTCTTGATGTACAGCCATTGATAGTAAATGTTGCTAATGTAAACACCCGGTGTTCATTCAACATAATGTACACAAAATAGACCGCATGACATCTGAATTGATCTACGGTGATAAAGTAATCAAAGACTTTCAAATTACCTTGTTTATATCTTTGATAAAGAATAAATTATTATATTTAAATATTAAACGAATCACAAATTTAAATTGTACAATATAATATTATATAAAGATGTTACAATTAAGTAGATTTGATGACAACATCACACTAACAAGGGAGGTAACTACTTTTAAAACTGACACGAAAACTATCCCGGTTGTCGGATCAATACTTCTTTAATCGAAGATAATGTCGACGGATGCAAATGTCTTAAACAATCTGAACAATATGGGTGGTTGAATTTTACTTTTAAGTTTAGAAAGGTTGATACAAGATTATTAGAATTTACGACCATGGTCCATCTGGCAGTATTTTACGAACATCGAGGACGATAATGTATTTTGCTTGATCAATTGATTAAAAAACAAATTTCTGCAATTTCACAATTCAAACCGGGATATTAAAGCATCCAATTATTTTGCCATTCGGAGCCTGTTCGGTATTAGTTTTGCTTATTTGTGAAGACTATAAGGTGCATATTGGACATTAACTAGAGGCCGTTGATGGGGAATTATGGAATTGAGAATAGTGGACAAAGATATAAATAATAGAGACAATGGGCCAAGAAATAAATAAAATAGCTAGAATAATGGTGTTAAAATGTAATGTAGTTTGTCTCTAGGAGATTGTTATCGGTTATCATACGGTTTCTCTTTATTTCTATGTCTAATAATTAAGAAGCGTGCTTTCATTATTTGCCAAAATATATTACTTATTTTGCAAACTATATATATCAGATTTCCGGTAATTGTTCTGCATAAAACCACATTGGTGTCCCTGTATTTTTTTTTCAAGTGGACCTCAGCTACCCACCCCACCCTATCATTACAGAAAAGATGATAAACAAATTTCTACGGCAATACTTTTGTCCGCACAATGTGTTAAGGGCAGCTGGGTAGCTGATGTCTGCTGGAGAAAAAAAATCAAGGTTGCTGTTTGGCTTATTTTTTTTAAAGATAGGTTTAAAGTTAGGGTCGAACACCCATCCCCACCCTTACCGAAAATGTAATAAATATTGTCCCCACTAGGTGCAAAGGGAAGCTGGGTGTTGTTCTGCTTAAGTATTTTTCTTTCTAAAGTAGGTCTAAAGTTGAGGTCGGATACCTTACCCAACCCTTACCGGACAGTTATTAAAAAACAATCTGCGGCAATACTTTTAATTGCACTAGGTGAGATCTAGGGCCTACTTGATCAAAATTACAAGTTAATTTATAGCACGGATGAATCTTTTTAAGCTAATAAATAATTTTATTGACCACCATACTTTGAATACAAAAAATAAACCTTTTGTCCAATCATATTTAAGCGAAATCCACTAGTTCAGAGGTAGAATGTTTTGTAAAAACAGTTTTGTGTGCCAAAAAAAAGCTAAAAGTTTCTTTTAATGCAGAATAATTATTACTTTTAATGAACTATTTGACAGGATGCCGATAATAAGGAAAGCTATTTCACACAATAGTGCAATTTTGCCATCATTTAAAAAAAAATATAATTATTTACGATTCCATGAACACTCAAAAGACTATTTAAAATGTAACGCGGGCAGAACGCTGTGTAATATATCGAAAGCGATTGATTTTGCCTTTATATAGCTAATGAACCAGAAATGAAATATTAAAATTCATTGAATAGAGTCTTGACTGCCTAATTCTATATTAAAAGCTGATGATATAGTGGTTAAATATTAATAAAAACATTTGAAGTACGTTTGAGTCTTATGCAACATTTAGGTTTATATAAATATTTGAAAACTGACTGCTACCGACTGGCTGCTTGAGACTGGTCTCACAAACTCCGCATTTTAATTACAGCCGATTACATTAAGTGTGTAGACAAGGGTTATATCTTTGGTTTGCTTGCTTGTTAGCTGAACCGTGAAGTCATTATTAAGTAAGGTATACTACCCTCCTGTAGAAGTAGACTAATCCTACAGACAGATTGATTGGTTATCTGTCGAACTAGTCTTCTCTTAAAGGAGGGTAGTTTACCTAACCTTATAATACAAGCAAGATAACCGAGGAAGCTACCTTTGCCTACACACTCAATGCAATCGGCTGTAACTTCTTTACATTATAGGTTGCAACACCTTGCCAAATTATTGGGTTCCAATAATCGTTTGGAAAATTAAGTCAATGCGCTTTCCCATAGGGTTTTATGCAGAACAATTACCGGAAACCTATTATGGAAGCTTGCAAAAACAATATCAAAATCGAAATCTAACTGAACAATGAAGTTAATCACATTAAAAAAGGTTGAGGCGTTGAAGGCCAAATAAGTTTTCATATTTCATATTCTTGCGTGTCTTATTATAATTAGACGATCATTACAAAGACATTTAATATCAAGACAAAAATTAATGTAGAGTTTCATTGGTGAAATTAACACTACAATACAAATAAAGGATTCTCAAATGATCATGACTTTTGCTTCAAGTAAAATGATCAATTAATCAATTAATCAATCAATCAATTGATCAATCAATAAGATTGAGAATAGAAATACAAAACGTGTAAAAGAAACAACAGCATAACCAAAGAGCACAGCCGAAGGCCACCAATGGGTCTTCAACACAACGAGAAAATCCCTCAACCAGAGGCGTGCTTCAGCTGGTCTTTAAAAAAAATATATACTAGTTAGGTGAAAATGGACGTCACACTTAACTTAGATAAAAAAACAAAAAAAAAAACCATAAAAAACTATCAAAGACCGGAGTATCCTGACTTGGGACAGGCGCAAAAATGTGTTAAACATTAAGCGGGGTTAAACATGCTTTGTGATATCTGACCCCTCCCACTATACAACTATAGCTAGCTAATGTAGAATGAACAAACAAACAACAATATGCACAGCAAAACTAAGTTTAAAAGAAATCCG
Organism: Mytilus edulis; assembly: GCF_963676685.1. Lineage (NCBI taxonomy): Eukaryota > Metazoa > Mollusca > Bivalvia > Mytilida > Mytilidae > Mytilus > Mytilus edulis. The sequence goes on along the minus strand of NC_092356.1, from coordinate 19,499,863 downwards.
ATTTCGATGTCAGAATAGTAAACAAAAGAAACTACGCAAAATAAATATAATTCATAAATTGACAAAGAACTGCTAGCAGTAACTGACATGCAAGTTCCAGACCCCAATTAAACATATCGAAATAATATATAGATATAAGAAGATGTGGAATAAGTGCTAATGAGACAACTCTCCATAAAGTCACAGTTTGTAAAAGTAAACTATTATTGGTCAAAGTACCCTCTTCAACACGAATCCTTGGCTCACACCGAATAGCAAGTCAAAAAGATACCCCAAAATGACTAGTGTAAAACCATTCGAACGGGAAAACGGTCTTAACTATGTAGAAAACGAGAAGCGAAAACCACATCAACAAACAACAACTACTGGTTTTTTTTGTGATTATTGGATTACTGGACCTAATATTTTATGATTTTTTTATTATCTAGGACTGTATTTTTGATTGATAACCAAGTTTGAAAAAAAAAAAAAAAAAACAAAACCAACCAACATAATGTGTGTATTGCATACATATTAACTATGGTTTGAAAGACGTCTATTTGTTTTTGCCTCGCTCTGCTCGGTAAAATTGATAAGAATTAAATCCTAAGATTGAGCGCGTTCATTCAACAATCTTATTAAAATTCATATCCATATTAATGTTCTCATACACATAAGTATAACGAAATCAGAAATATACCTTTTTATTAGATTAGTTCGTCTAATTTACAAATGTAGTTTTTTTATCTGAAGTAAATTTACTAACTTTTTTAATAAAGGATTTGAATAAGAATGTGTCCATAGTACATAAATGCCCCACTCGCACTATCATTTTCCATGTCTAGTTGATCGTGAAATTGAGGGTCAGAACTCTATATTTGGCATTAAAATTAAAAAGATCATGATATAGAATATGTGTACTGAGTTTTGCGAGAAATATGAATACCTACTCAAATCCAATCTATAAGAAAAATCTAGTTTTTACAGAACAGTATCCCCCATGCACTTGCACTGTACTATTTTTAAAATAGTAAAATAGAATGATATACAAATGGATGAAAATCATATATACAAGATGTAACTGTAATATACAGATATTGATATAATATATACCAACAAATCAGAATGTACTAATGTGTATCACTACAATATAATAGTTATTACGTTGAAGTTGTATTCCCTGTCATTTAATCATCCTACTTGCACGAACTTGTCTCAGAAAGAAAATTATATCTGTACATTAACCTCACTTTCCGGTACTGAGATGTGATTTTTTTCTGAGACAAGTGCTTGTGACAATTCAAAAGAACTTGCAGGCATTCGATGTTCAGTACTTCAGTACTTTGATTGTTTGAAAACGATGTATAAATACCCTGCCACATTCGGTATGTGTTTTTGTTACATGTTTTGTTTTTCTTCTGTTTTGTATCGATCTCATGCGTTAAGCCCTTTTCCACTGATTTGTCTATAGTTATTCTTATGCTGTTCTGTAACAAAACTGTTCCAGGTTCAGGGGAGGATTGAGCGCTCACAAACATGTTAAACTTCGCCATATATTGCATGTGCCTGCTCCAACACAGCAGCATGTAGTTCAGTTGTTGTCTTTTGTTGATGTCTTTCATATTTGTTTTTCGTAATTTATGTTGTTTTAAAATAGGCCGTTATTTTTCTCAATTGAACTGTTTCATATTTTTCATTTCATGGACTATTGCAGCCGACAATACCGTATGTTTTTTTCTCATTGTTGAAGGTTATATGGTTGCCTATATATAATTGCTCACATCCACAACATTTGAACTTTGTGGACGCAGGGATAGTTGACTCATTTGCAATAATACAATGTCTCCTTATTAACAAGTTGAGAAGTGGGGTGTATTTTTTTGGAAAGTTTCAATGTTTTTCTCCCAAGTCACCCAGTTTGAATAGAATATTTTGACATTTTGCTGTGCTCTTGTATTTGAGTTAAGAGCCAACCAGAGCTCACGGCATGTTGGTGGGTAGTTGATGACTATGGTAAGCTCTGGAAGTCTTTTTGAGTATGACATTCATGCCATGCATTGTCCCATTACTTTATATAGACAGCCTATCAGACAACGTGGTCTATCAAAGTAGCTCTCCTAGCCTTTTGTATAGTCAGACGAGAAACAAGATATAAACTGACTTAGCTTGGTATATACATGTATATTTAATATACAAATATAAATATAAAAAAGAAGATGTGGTATTATTGTCAACGAGACAACTCTCCACAAGAGACCAAAATAACACAGAAATTAACAACTATAGGTCACCGTACGGCCTTCAACAATGAACACAGCTCATACCGCATAGTAAAAAAAAAAGACCCCGAAATGACAATGCAAAACAATTCAAACAAGAAAACTAACAGCCTAATTTATGTACAAAAATTAAATGAAAAACAAAAATGTAACACATAAACAAACGGCAACCACTGAATTACAGGCTCTTGACTTGGGACAGGCACATACATTTAGACTGTGGCGAGGTTAAACATGTTAGCGGGATCCGAAATTCAAGTCATATTGATATTTTAAAACAACATAAAAATAAAAAAGTGTAAACAAAAATTATTTTAATAAATGTTGGAAATATTATTGTGTTTGTGAGTCGAAAACTGCTTGAAATTGTAGAAATATTCGAAAGTAGCTCTCGCGGGTTTTTTTCTGCAGCTACGTTAACGGAACACCAATGAAGTAATCGATCTTTATGACTATGGATTCAATATTCCATGGTATGAAATATCATGTTCTACTTGTCGTACACTTAATAAGACTTAAGTTGGAATAGATCTACGAAGACTAAAGAACGGGCATGTGTTGTTTGGCAAATTGTACATGCCCATAACACAGATATCCAGATATTGTTCGGAAGATGTTTTGAGAAGTTACGATGCTACCGGACATGGAACATCAAACTGTTACAGTATATTACAGAAAACAAAACTGGCTATCATTGCTTTAACTGCAAGTTAAAAAGCTGACATGGGTTACATTAAAACTAAAAATCCCAATCCCACGGCATCAATTAATTTAAAAAAACATACTAATAATGAGTAGTATGACCTTTAAAATTGGAGGATTAAACTAGCATTGAGCTGTATCCAGGTCCTAAATAGAAAATAATTAAAGAGATGTGGAGTAAATGTACACGGGACAAAATCGCACAAAATATATAGAAAAAATACAAATAATTAATGAACAGGGCTTTTATTCCTGTTCTTCATCTTGAAAGTAGCTGGAGGGTCTTCAACGAGGAACCGGACCATTGATACCCATTATACAAATTAACATAGGTTAGTGCATTTGACAACAAAAGCAAAAGTTCCTTTTTCGGTCCCTGTTCCAAGGAGAACATTTCCTTTCCACTATTGATAAATATGTTTAAACTAACAATAGCCACACACTTGACTATGTGGATTACATTGTTTTTTCTTCATCCTACATATGTCTTTTGATACATGTGAATACTAAAAATCTTACACTGTATCTATATATTTTGCTCCGATCATTTTGTATAATTTTTTCCAGTTCTTCTGGGGTCCTTGAGTCCTTCCCTCGCCAACAATATAGTTTGCTTTTGTGTGTAATAGAGGCTAGTTACGCCTCTGTATTATCATCTTAGATCAACCTCGAGCTCTCCAAACTTAAAAGTAAAGATCACGCACTCTTATTGTTAAGATTGATGAACAGGGCTTTTATTCCTGTTCTTCATCTTGAAAGTAGCGGGAGGGTCTTCAACGAGGAACCGGACCATTGATACTCATTATACAAAAGTGACATGGGTTAGTGCATCGTACTACAAAAACAGAAGTTACTGGTTCGATCCCCGTTCCGGTGATAACATTGCCTATCCACTATTAATAAATATGTTTAAACTAACAATAGCCACACACTTGACTATGTATATGGAACGCCACAGCTGTCATATGTGGAACTCTGATATTACTTTATGTTGTTTTATTATTACTTAATGATATTTTGTCTTTTCTTAATATGGTTTTGACATTACGTAATGATGTTTTAATATAACTCAATATGAAATAGTCATTACTTTATGATATTTCGGTATTACACGATATGGTTCCGTTTTGACTTGATATAGTTTTGTCATTACTCAATATGGTTTTGTCATTACTCGATGTGGTTTCACCATTAATTAATATGGTTGTGTCATTAGTCAATATGGGTTTAACATTACTTGATGTGTATGTGACTTAACGTAATGTAGTTGTTTCATTACATGATGTGGTTTTGTTATTTCGTAATGATAATTTGTCTATTCTTTATATGGTTTTAACATTATGTAATGATGTTTCAAAATTTGACGATTTTACGCTACTTGATGTGTTTGTTTCATTATTTGATGTGGTCTTGTCATTCTTTGATGTGCTCCTGTCATTCTTTGATGTGGTTATCCCATTACCAGTCAGGGGCATTACTTAAACAAGTAACAATTAAAATTACCTATTCAAGTAATGTTAAAAACGAGGCTATTTTAAATATTACTTATATAAGTAACTTTTCTGAATATTATTTTTATAAGTGTTCAATAATACAGATTTTACAAGGTTTAACAATTTTTCACATTCATCTGGTTATTTTTCCCCTGACATATTAAATCTAATCCTTCTGAAACACTCATTAACTTTCTGACGCACTTATCTTTCATACCGACGCTTCTTGGTCAAAGATTGGTATCATGGGACAATTAAATTCTCATTTTCCTCCAAAATCTTGAAGGTGGACTGATATAAATATTTATAATTTGTAACCCAAACCAAGTACACATGTTCCTTAAATAAGTTTTAATACTAATTTTATTAAAAATGTATCAAATAACTTATTCGAGTAATATTTTTGTCATAATTTTTAAAGTAACCCTTCATCTCTATAATCCTGTCAAATATAATAAATTCTTAACTTCATGATATGAAATTATGTAAAAACTCATCAAAACTATAATTAGTCTATGTTTTATTGAAATTTAAAATAACTCTATTAAGTAATTATTTTATTTTCAAAAACAAAAATTACTTATATTACTTTAGAAAATTACTTGTTTAAGTAATGCCCCTGACTGATTACTTGATGAGGTAAAACCACGTGACCAATTAAGAAAAACCTGTTCTATTTTTAGATAGATTTCCATGTTGTATGTGCCTTGAATGATCTAATTAGTGTTCAAAATAAAGTTCGGGTTACTGTTTGATTGAGTTAGTTTTCGAATTCAAGTCATGCTTAGAATTAAAGTTCTAGTTAGCATTGAGTTTCGAGTTGGACTTCGAGTTGGAGTCACATTTAAAGGCAGAGTTCTAGTTACAACTTTTAATTTGAATCACTTCTTGTGGTAGAGTTTGAGTAAGATTCGAATTTAAGTCTTATTTAGATTAATTAAGTTTTCGAGTTGAAATTCGAGCTATTTTATATGTCTTTTTGAGTTCGTAATTAAATTTTATATCGCGGAACAAGGGCTTTTACTCGGGCTTCCGATAAGAGGGCTCCGGGATATGCGTACTAAATTAACAATGTTGCAGTATACAACACGCAACATAGGAGTTGAAATAAAGTTAGATGTTGTGTGATTACCAATGAGACCACTATCCACCAGAGTTTAAATGCAGTGGGTTAAAGAAATCATAAATAGGCAATCGTACAGCCTTCAACACTCCGTATAGTCAGCTACAAAAGGCCAACATGCACCATGTGAAAAAAAAAATCAAACGAAAAAACTAACGGTCTATTTTACCAAAAAAAATATGACACATATGTGTACAACGATGACAATTGAACTGCATACTCCTGACTTGGGCAGGTACATAAAGAAAGTGCACGAGACGGAGTTTAACATGCATGTGAGCAAACATCGGACTGTAACAGTAGTGTACCAGCCGAACACGAGAAAAAAATGTAAACTAGACAAAGTGATGCCCCCGCACTCCACTCAATTTACCCGCTTATACCCCAAAAAGGACAAAGTTCAAATTTTCTCCCAAAAGAGGAAAAATAATAAAAAGAAAAACCCTGACCACATGCACACCTTCTATACATGTACAAACATGTACAGCTAGCAGGGTGATAAATTCCTAGCATTCAAACTGTAGGAGGAGTTATCTGGAAACGCCCTACTTATGCAAGTAAATTTCCCAAAAATGACAAAGTTCAACTTTCTCCCAAAAGAGCACATATTAATAAAAATTATACCCTGACCACATGCAGCACACCTTCAATTTATGTACAAACAGACAGTAAAGAGAAAACTTCTTAGGATTCAAACTGTTGGAAGAGTTATGTGGAATAACTATATACCCATAATTGGGACGGAAAGACCGACGGACGGACAGAGGTTAAACACTATGCCCCCAACTTTCAGTTGCGGTAAAGTGGCGGTGGCTTCAAAAACAGTTTCAATTGGCTGAATCAATAGATCGGTATGACTGGGTAATTCAAATCCATCGGAGTGATCTCGGGTTCCCCAGAAAGGTAAGGCGATTCTGCTCAACGTGTGGCACCCGTCGTGTTATCTGCGAAATTACAAACCGAGTGATTTGGTTTTATTTGGAAGTTTACATTCGAGTAAAAGATGAAGGTTCGTCGTCACATGTGAAACAGATATTCCAGGTAGATCAGAGAATTCAATTGATTAAAAGTAAAAGATTGATATTCGTATATATGTTCAAATGATCATTAACGCTAAAAAAAAATCAGAGAATTCTTATTTTGTAGTAATGTAACGTTCCGGGGTTTTCTTGTCAGGATATACACCCGTAGTTACTTTTGTGGGCCTCCGGTGAAGGAAGTAATAATAAAAATCATAATGAAAGTTCATTAATTGTATTATTTCTATTTAAACAATACATCAAATACGGCGGTTCAAGAAACAAAATACATTAATAATTATATACAATAAGTAATACGGCAAGGTGCATTGCTTGCACTAAGATTAATAAAATAATTGCTCGGTGCAAAAAGATCTACTTGGTGCACGGCATTCAAATACTCAGCGTACTCGGTGCAGCAAATCTACTTGGTGCACTGTATTCAACTTGAATACTCAGCGTACTCAGTGCATGCAATTCTACTTGGTGCAATGCTTCTAAAAACTCTCATACTTGGTACAGGAAAATCTACTTGGTGCACTGCATTACTTGGTGCATGAATCTACTTGGTGCACTGCATTTAAATACTTTCACCAAGCAACTTTACTTGGTGCAGCAAATCTACTTGGTGCACTGCATTACTTGGTGCATGCATCTACTTGGTGCACAGCATTTAAATACTTTCACCAAGCAACTTTACTTGGTGCAGCAAATCTACTTGGTGCACTGCATTTAAGAGAGACTGCTAACTGCATGGAGTTTGTTGGAGAGAATCTCAACGTAGGAACGTGCGTTCCGTATTTTATACTACGTGTGACGTAATACACAAGTTCTTCATAATAAGAACACGTACCGTTACATTTGGCGCGTTATACTGAAACTAAGTATAAACAAATACAAAAAGAACAATTACACATATAAATAAAGTAGATATATAGATTTAAAGAAGTTAGTATATAATATAAGGTCAAAAGTAAGCTACTTCTTCTGTAAAATACGAATCCGAACACAACAACGGACATCTGCGTGTATCGATCAAGTGTGGAACGGAGACCACAGTAAAAATATCAGCTTTCAAATCACCGGGGCGTAACAGTAGTGATGCTTTGTCGCTTAGTCCGGGCCCTCTACCCCAATTTTCCTGTGACTTAAGTGTGAGTTAATTTGAAGTGTCTCATTTGTTAACAAAAAAGTATTAGTCTTTTGACTTGTGTCGAGCCTGCGACATCAATGTAGCGGCAGTGAGACACAATGTTCAACGTCGTCGAAAATCACGTCATTTCGCGACCTTTTATAGTTTACTATGGGGTATGGGTTTTGCTCATTGTTGCAAAACCATACAGTTTTGTTTTAGTTAAATAAAACCGAATTAAATTGTTTTGACAAGATAAATTTATTACCTCCATGAAGTGTTTTAAAACTTGTACAGGAGTTTTTCCTCAATATCAAGAAAAAGCATCTACAGAAAAACATTTTTTAATAATTTTCTGAAAGCAGTAATATCAGGCGAGACACAGCGTTCCGTGGACTATTTTACAAATTTATTATAATACTGATTCTATTTGAGAACTTCGGATCAAATAACAGGACCAAGTGGTTTGGAGATATTCAAATTACGTCCGAAATACTGTAAAATTTTTAGGATTTTATTTTTTTATTATTGTCTGCCGTTCCCCTTTTCATACCAAATAACTCTGAACAACCACTTGAACTTTAATTTGAACTTTAACTTTGGTGATACCCATCCAAAGCACTTTCAACAAACGACATATTGAAATCTGTTAAAAAATAGACTTTTTTTCATATTGTGCATGGTGGCCTTTTGGAGCTGACTATACGGAGTGTTGAAGGCTGTACGGTTGCTTATTTATGATTTCTTACACCCACTGCATTTAATTTGGATAGTTGTCTCATTGACAATCACACTTCATCTAACTTTATTTCAACACCTATGTTGCGTTTTGTATACTGCAACATTGTTAATTTAGTACGCATATCCCGGAGCCCTCTTATCGGAAGCCCTTGTTCCGCGATAGAAAATTTAATTACTAACCCAAAAAGACATATAAAATAGTTCAGATTTCAACTCGAAATCTTAATTTATCTAAATGAGACTTAAATTCGAATCTTACTCAAACTCTACCTCAAGAAGTGACTCAAATTCAAAGTTGTAACTAGAACTCTGCCTTTAAATGTGACTCAAACTCAAAGTCCAACTCGAAACTCAATGCTAACTAGAACTTAAATTCTAAGCATGACTTGAATTCGAAAACTAACTCCAAGTTTAATTCAAACAGTAACCCGAATTTTAATTTGAACACTAATTATATCATTCAAGGCACATACAACATGGAAATCTATCTAAAAATAGAACAGGTTTTTCCGAATTGGTCACTTGGTTTAACCTCATCAAGTAATGGGATAACCATTTTATCCCACGATGACGCGGTGTTGTCACAGAATAGAAGTTCCTTCATAATATAAGTTCCAAATGGAAAAAAAGTATTCTGGAATATTATTTCCACTGGAATAGATATTACAGTAAATGTTCCTAACGGAATAAATGGTATAGAATATTTGTTCCAACAATAACAAAGTTTCCAGTGGAACTTCTGTTAGGCGGAACAAATATACGTTGACCGTCCATTATAATATACTTTATACATTACTATATGATTTATTCCCTTTTTTACCCCCGAACACGATGAGTAGATATCAAACAATGTCAACTCGCCCCACTGGCCAATCGGTCCAACCTATATCGCCACTTTATGAAAAAAATGCCCCACTCTTGTTTACCGACTCGCCCCAATTTGTAAAAGTGTAAAATCAAACTGAACAATCACTGACAACTCACTTATTAACGAAAAGGATTTAAACCCCACTTAATAACGGTCTGCCAACTCCCCAAATTATAAAAATATCTTGCTTCCTTTAAGTATGTTAAATTACAGATAGTTCGTATCCAGTCGTCCTGGTGTATGGCACGCCGTTTTTATATTTATTCAAATTCGAAGATATCTTATTTATTTAACAAGATATCTTATTAAGTATTAAGATATCTTTAATTTTTATAAGATATCTTATTTAATTTGAAAGTAAATAAGATATCTCTATTAGTTTATAAGATATCTCTATTAGTTTATAAGATATCTCTATAAGTTAATAAGATATCTCTATTAATAAATAATATATCTCTATTAATAAATAAGATATCTTATAAAGTATATAAGATATCTTATAAAGTATATAAGATATCTTACTTCTTTATAAAGATATCTTTTAAATACATACTTTATAAGATATCTTATTAATTAATAGAGATATCTTATAAACTAATAGAGATATCTTATTAATTAATAGAGATATCTTATATATTAAATAAGATATTTTAATAACCAATTAAATAAGATATCTCTATAAGTTAATAAGATATCTCTAAAAGTTTATAAGATATCTCTATTAGTTTATAAGATATCTCTATAAGTTAATAAGATATCTCTATAAGTTTATAAGATATCTCTAAAAGTTTATAAGATATCTCTATTATTTTATAAGATATCTATATAAGTTAATAAGATATCTCTATTAATTAATAAGATATATTATAAAGTATATAAGATATCTTACTTCTTTATAAAGATATCTTTTAAATACATACTTTATAAGATATCTTATTAATTAATAGAGATGTCTTATAAACTAATAGAGATATCTTATTAATTAATAGAGATATCTTATAAACTAATAGAGATATATAATTAACTTATGTACAGTTGGGTGCAGACCAAGCATTACATGTAAACGGGCCTAAAAAGTTAACGCGGCGTTTACTCGCGTGCACTTCATGTAAACGTCGCGTTAACTCTGCGTTAACTCCGAAATTTTAGTAGACATAAATAGTAAACGGGTGTTTACTTTCGCGTTTACCTCCGCGTTAACGCAAAAACCGCGCGTCTTCTAATTTTGTAAAGAGTAAATGGGCGTTTACTTTCGCGTTTACTTCGTGTTAACGCGAAAAAGGCGTGTCTTCTATTTTTGTAAAAAAAAAAGGAAATGCCTGTTTACTGTTTGTAGTAAACTCGCGTTAACGCAGATTGTCCTCGTATCCTACTCATAGATACACTGACCTAATATATCACATGATAAGGTACATCAAAATATCCATCTGTCTATTTTCGATCAACATATTGACGAATTTTTTTTAAATATCCCGGTTTAATTGTGAGTCGATATTTGTACATGCAAATTTTGAAAAAATAGAAAATCGGCTGTTAAAACTATTTTTGCAATTAATAAATGTTTATATTTCTAATAAAAAGTGTTTTTGAATGTTAAGGTTCAAAACAGAAATAAATGTACAAATGCACACGACGATTATTTTATAATATACACAATTAGTTTACGCGAAAAGTAAACGCCCGTTTACTTTTACGTGCACGTAAAATTAAACTTGTGAAATCTGAAGTAAACGGCCGTTTACTACTGACTAAACGGACACAGAGTAAACGCGCGTTTACTCGAGTAGACATTAGAAATTTCCATTTTGACCGCGTTAACGTAAATGAAGTAAACGGGCGTTTACTAGTAAACGCGAAATTTAAACTTAACTAACGAAATATGTGCACGCCGCGTTAACTTGCGTTTACTTTATGTAATGCTTGGTCTGCACCCAACTGTAGATATCTTATTAAGTAAATAAGATATCTCTATTATTAACTATATAAAAGATATCTTATATAGTTAATAAGATATCTTATAAATTAATAGAGATATCTTATATTTTAGATAAGATATCTTATATATTTAATAAGATATCTTTATAAACATTTTAATAAGATATCTTATTTAATATATAAGATATCTTATTTAATAAATCAGGTATCTCAATTAATATATAAGTTATCTCATTTTGTTATTAAGATATCTCAATTAGTTTATAAGATATCTTATTTAACTAAATAAGATATCTCGAAATTGAATAAATATAATAACGGCGTGCCATACTGGTGTAGTGGTTGTGTCGTGGCTTGATATGCTAAAGGTCTTGAGTTCGAATCCTAGCATATACACTGGATTTTTTGTACGTGAATTTTGATAGATAGTCTTTTCCGTACAATTGTATATTTAATTATAAGTTTTATAGTGGATTAGACATTCCCGCCAAAATGTTACAGAACAAAGGAAAGCATGCATAACAAAGAAACTCAAACTGGGGTGAGAACAAAGGAGCTGGGATGTAACATCAAAGAATGACAGAACCACATCAAAGAATGACAAGACCACATCAGATAATGAAACAAACACATCAAGTAGCGTAAAATCGTCAAATTTTGAAACATCATTACATAATGATGTGACCATATAAAGAATAGACAAATCATCATTACGAAATAACAAAACCACATCATGTAATGAAACAACTACATTACGTTAAGTCACATACACATCAAGTAATGTTAAAACCATATTGACTAATGACAAAACCATATTAAATAATGGTGAAACCACATCGAGTAATGACAAAACCATATTGACTAATGACAAAACTATATCAAGTCAAAACGGAACCATATCATTTTATATTAAAATATCATTAAGTAGTGACTTTTCCATATTGAGTTATATTAAAACATCATTACGTAATGTCAAAACCATATTAAGTAAAGACAAAACAACATAAAGTAATATCAGAGTTCCACATAAGACAGCTGTGGCGTTCCATATATGTAGATTACATTGTTTTTTCTTCATCCTACATATGTCTTTTGATATTGCTTCTACATGTAGTTACTAAAAGTCTTACACTGTATCTATATATTTTGCTCCGAGAACAGAACATAATAAAATAAATAAGACAAAACTTGCGCTTTAGATTAAGAAAAGGTCCGAAAATTTTGTAAAATTTTTTCCAGTTCATCCGGGGTCCTTGAGCCCTTCCCTCGCCAACATATAGTTTGCTTTATTTGTAATAGAGGCTAGTTACGCTTCTACATTATCATCTTATATCAACCTCTCCAAACTTAAAAGTTAAGATCACGCATCCTTAGTGTTTAGATTGATAAAGACTTTTGCATCCGTCGACTTTTTTTTCGATTAAAAAAATATTGATCTGACAACCGCTGTTCATGTATACTTTAATGACCGGGCTAGTTTTCTTGTTAGTTTTAAAAGTAGTTACCTCCCTTGTTAGTGTGATGTTGTCATCAATCTATTTATTTGTACCACCTTTATATAATATTATATTGTACAATTTAAATTTGTGATTCGTTTAATATTCAAATATAATAATTTATTCTTTATCAAAGATATAAACAAGGTAATTTGAAAGTCTTTGATTACTTTATCACCGTAGTTCAATTCAGAAGTCATGCGGTCTATTTTGAAAAAACACCGGGGTGTTTACATTAGCAACATTTACTATCAGTGACTGTACATCAAAAAAAGAAAAATTTTACATTATAAATCGAGAAATAATTAATCTTATATACAAAACTCTATGTTCATCCTTTTTGTCTAAGTACGTAACAAAAATCGACAACATTGTAATAATTTCATTTTCTGAAGCATCTTTAAATGAATGACAAATGACAACATTGTCATCTATTGAATGACAATTAAACAGTGTGGGGAAAAATAAATTGAATACACTTTCGTTTTTCGTTTTTTGTTTTTGTGAAATCAAAAATGTTTTCATTTTTCGATTTTAGTTTTTAAGAAATCAAAAAGGAAAAATGAAAAATGAAAATACTTTTGTTTTTCGTTTTTTTTTTTGTGAAATCAAAAACGAAAAACGAAAACACTTTTGTTTTTCATTTTGGTTTTTAAGAAATCAAAAACGAAAAATGAAAACACTTTAGTTTTTCATTTCGGTTTTTAAGAAATCAAAAACGAAAAATGAAAACACTTTCGTTTTTCGTATTTTGTTTTTGATATTTCAAAATGAAAAACGAATGGACGCAAATATACACGAACCTTTTTCATCTCATCTAGTAAGTTATGCATACCCCATCTCTTTGTTATCTATAAATTTAACCTCGTTCAATAATATTTGTTAAACAATGGAAGGATAACAATATTTCAAACTCAAAGATTTAAGAATTTAATCAAATCAGAATTTCTTCTATATGAACTTTGATTTAGATTAAAGGATATTTTGGGTAAACTACATTCATTAGAAAATTGGTAATCATGCCTAATCTCCTTGTTTTTACAATGACTTCAGACTTTGAACTATGCCTTTTTATGTACTAGTTTTGATGAGTAGCAAAATGGGGAAAAAAATATAATGGTAATTACATACCTTTGATCTTTTTTTAAATTGCAGATGTTTGCAAGCTACCTCAGTCTCATGGACCATGTAAAAGAGAACATATAAGATGGCATTTTGACCAGACGATCAAAAACTGCAGAGAATTTCTTTATGGTGGTTGTCGTGGTAATAAGAACAGATTCATAACACGTGCAGAATGTCTGATTAGATGTGGTAGCTATGGTTAGTTTTTTCATTTTTTTCATTTATATTCCTACCATAGTTGATGATATGATGAATATCATTAGTAAGTTCAATTCATTTACCGCTCACAATATCATGGATTGTGATTTCATTTTATCCATTCTGTTAATATTTTCTTCCTAACAATTGTTTTAGTGTTATAAAAGGGAGCTGCCCAACTTTTCTGTAATTTGCAGTGTAATACCTCTGAATCTGACATTATCAAGATGCTTGATTTCTTGATTGACAACATATTTGGTACGTCCGGCGGACGTGTTTTTCAACAGACTGTCGGCATTCCAATGAAAAACAATTGTGCCCCTCTTCTTGCCGACTTGTTTCTTTGTTATTATGAGGCTGACTTCATACAGGAACTTCTTAGGAAGAAAGATAGGAAGTTAGCAAACTTTACTTTCCGCTATGTAGATAATGTTCTCTCACTAAATAATTCAAAATTTGGTACCATTGAAACGTTTAATCCCGATGCAAATCTTTGCAGCTGCCCTAAGTCAGGAATCTGATGTACAGTAGTTTTCGTTTGTCGTTTCTTACTTTTTGTATAGATTAGACTGTTGGTTTTCCCGTTTGAATGGTTAAAGACTAGTATTTTTGGGGCCCTTGATAGCTTGTTGTTCGATGTGAGCCAAGGCTTCGTGTTGAAGGCTGTACATTGACCTATAATGGTTTACTTTTATCAATTGTTATTTGGATGGAGAGTTGTCTCAATGGCCCTCATATCACATCTTCCTGTATCTATGTGTATTATACCCTCTGTTTTGTGTTAGTGAAAAGTAGTGATTTTTATGTCTGTCCGTTATTCTTTATGTCCAATATTTGTATGTAGAGCTCCTGAACGGATCATTCTCAGAATATTATTTCCAGGTAGTACTTTTACACTTCCTAATTCATTTGTTTTCCCAATTGTTCGTAGGGTTTACTTGCGCAAACTTATATAGTATATATTTGTATTTAATCCTGATAACTTTATGAGAATTTAACGACATTTTCTCAGAATCTGTATCATACTATGCAATTGTGCATTATTTACTAATAATTGTCTTTCAGGAGTTTGTCAGCCATATGAAGAACCTTTGATATCGTGTCTAGCTTACATCAAGAGATATAGATATTCTGCTAAGACTGGAGACTGTGAAGAGTTATGGGTATGCAGAGGCAACTCAAACAAATTTGAGACAAAGGAAGCTTGCAGGAGGAAATGTGTATAGTTATTTACATTTCTCTAGTGCATACTTGATATTAGATTCAGTTAGATGGAAAAATAATGTTTTGTTAAATTTATAACATTTAAAACTTATAGGATAAAATTGAGAATGGAAATGGGGAATATGCCAAAGAGACAACAACCCGACCATAGAAAAAAACAACAGCAGAAGGTCACCAACACGTCTTCAATGTAGCGAGAAATTCCCGCACCCAGAGGCGTCCTTCAGCTGGCCCTAAACAAATATATGCTAGTTCAGTGATAATGAACGCCATACTAATTTCCAAATTGTACACAAGAAACTAAAATTAAAAATAATACAAGACTAACAAAGTCCAGAGGCTCCTGACTTGAGACAGGCGCAAAAATGCGGCGGGGTTAACTTGTTAAAAACAAGATGTATTGGTCTTGATATATTTTATTTTACTGTAAATGCATCCAGGAATAAAGTATTGGGTTATAATGGAGATTATTATAAATAGCTTTCACATATCATTTCATAAAACTAATTTCAAACGTAAAATATTGTGTTATATAAAAGAGCCTTTTGATTGAAATAGTAACTTTAGAATTATTTGTGTATTTGAATGTTCTGCTATTTGAATAAAAGGGTATAACATGGATCATGACAGGTAAAGTCCAATTCAAATTTTACAGTTCTTTGATCATGTTGAACACATTCTTTTGGTTCACAAACCTATGCTGTGTCAAATGTAAAATTACAATCCAAATTCAGAGCTGTTTAAGCTTAAATATTGTGTCCATACTTGCTCAACTGTTCAGTATTTTACCTCTGTAGGAAAATCCGGTTTGCGGTCACTCTGACAGCCTCTTTTTACAGTATCAGCTCGGTTTCTTATGATGCAGTCTTTTAACCTCAAAACAGAACAGAGAAACACATAAGAATCATACTTAGTATATAACGTCTTCACAAAGTAAAATACGGAATATGTATCTCTTATATGAAGCTCTGTCCATCACGTTATAAGTATTCCAACGCATGTAGAAACCTTCAAATTATCATAAGTTTTTCATACTTGAAAGGCATATACAGAAGCGCATTTACGGCTACGGGATTCTTATTGTGCTAAACACCAAATGGTGAACTATTGCTGTTTTCTGTCATTTGGTCGGGTTGATGTCTCTTTGATACAGTGACACTCTTGTTTCCACTCTCTATCTTATGATATCGTCAACAATATGATTCGATTAATTCAGGTTTCTAAAAGCTTAATTTCGTAAATTAAAAGGAGATGTGTGCTGTACCTCAACAAAACAGCATACCAGATACAAAAACAATTAAATATATATATATATAGATACTTGGTCTGATCTGTAACAATGACATCTCCATGCCTTAAATATCATGTACTGTAGTACGACGCTAGATTAAAACTGACGAGGAAAGGTAACACACGACCACCGAAAGCTTTACTTTTGTGAAGCCCAGGTGGTCGTGTGGTCTAGCGGGACGGCTAAAGTGCAGGCGATGTGGTGTCACGATATCTCAGTAGCATGGGTTCGAAGCGAGGGAAGAACAAAAATTTTTGCGAAAGCAAATGTACAGATCTAATATTGTTGGGTTGATGTTTAGACGACTTGTATATATATATATGTAGGACTCTAAAGTGCGATGGGGACGCTAAAGTACGATGGTCACGCTAAAGTGCGATGGTCTACGCTAAAGCACGATTCCTCCATACGCTAAAGTGCGATGGTCCGCGAAAGTATAGACGAGAGAATTGTACTTGGATTATGACGTTAACAGTCGTTTATACAAACCAAAAATGTATATGCCGGAACATAAATTAAGAACATTTGATTCACAACTTTTTAACCAAATGTCCATGTTTTAATTTCAGACCTAACCGTGGTGTGTCGGCTGAAGCAACTGTGTTGATTTATTTCGGATGCTGGATGAAGGACTTGGGTCCTGCAGTCAACCGTTTTACTTTTTAGATGCTAAATAGGTTGAAAATAGTATACGCATATAGGTATCGTAGATCCTGCTTCTATTGGCAGCGAACGGATGCACTGAAATTATTGTTTACAATTCAGTTTACATTGCGGTCCCCTTAAAAATATTTTCGATTTTATTAAAAAGTACCGTCAGTAAAATAAAGGTTCATATTTTTCAGCGTAAATTATAAATTGTCGGCTAAAACATAGTTTGTACAGTGGAGGAAAATATAACATGTCTTTTTTACGGAAAAGAGAAAGCTTGACGAATATTGACTTTTTCTCGCATTTAAGAATAAAACACCTTGTACAAATAAATGTTACTTAATGTATTCCGACAATGTGGTCGGTCTTCAAAATAAATTTTAGAAACTATCACTTAAGCTTACCGATAAATCATAAAGCCTATTACATATGTTATACCTTAGCATTCTAGCTTTTGCAAATAGACCAGTTTTTTTTTAAATCCATGTATTTTAATGTTTTAAACCGTCGACCTTATCATATTGGTCCATCGCACTTTAGCGTGATATACCATCGTACTTTAGCAAACAAACAATCATCGCACTTTAGCGTGAGACAACATCGTACTTTAGCGTAGACCATCGCACTTTAGCGTGACCATCGCACTTTAGAGTACCATCGCACTTTAGAGTCCTACATATATATAAGTACGTTTTTGTCAGTGACGACTCTACAGCAGATTTATCCATCGGATCACCAACAATGATGGTGATACATGGCTGTGTACATTATGTATATACAACACGTCTAAACATCAACCCAACAATGTAAGATCTGTAAATTTGTTTCGCAAATTTTTTGTTCTTCCCTCACCGGGATTCGAACCCATGCTACTGAGATATCGTGACACCAAATCGCCTGCACTGTATCCGGTGCGCAAGACCACACGACCACCTTGGCTTCACACTAATAAAGCTTTCGGTGGCCGTGTGTTACCTTTCCTCGTCAGTTTTAATCTAGCGTCGTAATACAGTACATGATATATAAAGCATGGAGATGTTTTTGAATTTTAAGAGTCAATATAGGATGAAAGGATCATATAAACCGGAGGGAAGATATGATACAAGCCCAAACGAACAAATATCAACGAGTCTAAATTGAAAACTACCTTCAATATATATATATATTGATTTTGTATTAACGTTTTATCATAGGTCAAATGTATTCGTTCGTCGATGCTCACTAGTGTTAATGTCTTTTGATTGAATTAAGTCATTTTAATTCGTATTTCATGGTATATATATATATATATGTTGTGGTTTAACACTATTGTTTCAGATAAAGGTGAAGATTGATACCTATTAAATCCGCTACATTGGTGTGCACCTGTTATAAGTCAGAAATCTGATGTTCAGTAGTATTGTTTGTTGATGTGGTTTATAAGTGTTTTCATTTTTTTTTATAAAGATTAGACCGTTGGTTTTCCCGTTTAAATGGATTTACACGTCAAGTAATTATTATTACTTGCTGTTTAGTGTGAGCCAAGGCTCCGTGTTGAAGACGGTACTTTGTACTTTAAGGGTTTACTTTTACAAATTGTGACTTGGACAGAATGTTGTCTCATTGGCACTCATACCACATCTTCGTACATCTATAAAGATATCTTATGGTCAAAATAGACACTTCAAGAATAAAAACCCAACAGGGGTCTATAATAACATAAACAGTACCAATGTGACTGCACTGAGATGCGTATTTCGACAAATAATGTCTATTGAGTGCTGATCGAGTCTGTTTGAAAATCCAAATAATAAAAGAATACAACTCTTTACGAGAAACCAGATGATATAGAAACTAAATTTTATAGATCACCAAGCTTATTAAACGAAAAGCGTTCATTGTGTCAATCTCTAAATCGTCCTGAATTCAAAATGTTTGGGAAAATTACAGGTAAACTGTGAAAGTCATATTTTCAGTCCGCCAAAAGTTAAGCACCACCGATATATAACTGGCAATATTTCTTTAACTATTGCAAACAAAATATTAATGTTTTGTGTTATGAATTGCCTTTAACATACACTAAGTAAATTCATTACGACCAAAAAGATCGAACTCCGATAAAGCAGTCACGCGACTCATTATTAAAGGCCACCTGCGCGTTTACAAATGCAATGTTTCTACAGATGGTCGTATTAGTGTGCGCACACTGGTCCGTCGACTTCATAAAGGCAATCGAAGGGTAAGTCGTGTTGTCAAGAGACATACCCTAACAAGCAGGCACTGTTTCGGCAGGTTTCAATTGGAGAATGACTTTTTATGCTTGATTTTGAGAAGCTGGCAAAACACTCATTGGTCAAATGAGAGACGGATTATGTTTCGACCAGTTGACGCCATAATACGAATTTCGCGGGGAAATAAAACGGTCTATGATAAAAACAACATAGGGGCAGATTTTCATACTGTAGGTAAAAATGGTTCATGTATGAAAAATACTCAAAAACATCTTTCATACAGAACAGCCACTTGGAAACGTGCAGAGGTTTTCCCATAATTTCATACCATTTTCCAGCAAATCTGCCCCCTATTCAAAATGGCATCATTAGTTAACGAAGTTCTGTATTGTCAACTTATATTATTTTTTTAGATTTTTTTTTTAAAGACTATAGACACTTGTAAGATAGACTATTAAATTTAAATGTTTCTTTGTTTTTTTCCCCCAAATACATAAACAAAACAAAACCGTAATCGTATTTAAAGGATCCGGTAAGTTTTAGAAAACATTATCCAAAATGATTAAAGGAATCAAGTGCAACAGACTCAAATATAAGTGAATATATCACATATCACACCAACATTTTGATGATATTTTGCATAAAAGAATAAAATATAAATAACTTAACTTACCTCAAACTTGCTGTCACTCGTCTCGCATCTAAAAAGTAAATATTAATTTCGACCTGCGTCTTTCAAAAGTTGGTGGAAATGTTACAATTCCTCTAAAAGAAACACGAATCCGGATAAGGCCTGATATTCTGGGAAGTTCTCGTTTTTAAATGTTTCGGTCCGAATTATATGTTTTCATTGTTTATAATAATGTACAGACGAGAAGTAAAATACTTTTTTTTAAATACAAAATATTTATTGACACAAAGTCATTAATTATAACAATGAATGGTTCCATATAAAAGTCAGTCCTGTACAGTAATATTGCATATAATAAAATTAAAAAGACTTTATAATGAAAAGTTTATAGGATATTTAGAAAAATGTGAGTTGAAAAAATTAAAGACCATATAACAATAATCACATGGGATGTTTTAAATCTGAATCAGGATAAGAAAAAATTGACATGAAAAATTATCACTGCCTTTTCACTGGTTTGAACAATCAGTTAAAAGGCCGTAATATGTTTTAGTAAGCATGAAGTGACAAATTATCACCGCCTTTTCACGGGATATGGAAATTTCACGGCCTTTTTCTAACATTTAATATTTTTAACGTCCTTTAGAAATATTTTTTTTTTAAAAAAGTCACGGGGTATTTCACGGGTTTTTCACGGCCCTGTGATATTTCACAGACATTTCACGGTCTTTTCATGGGCTGTTGTTCCAGTAGTGATGTACATTTCAGAAAGTACATGAAGTCACTTAAGAAAAATAGATTTAACTTGGTAAAAAGTAAAATATCTAAAATACTAAACTCCGAAGAAAATTAAACTCGAAAAATCCATTATTAAATGTCATATTCGAAAGCCCAGACACATCATACAAATGGAAAACAACTATCATATTCCTGACATGGTACATACATTTCTATATGTATACAAATAATAATGACAACAATGTGTGAACAAAACTAACCTACATAATAGTTTAAAATGCTAAAAATAAAAGGAACACCGATAAACATTGCGTTATAATCTCAATCACCATAAAAACAAAAACAAAAATGTCAACAAAGAAAAACAAAACGGCATAAAGACACAGAAAAGACAAGACAACAGCACAAAAACACAACAGCAGGCTTCATAAGTATAGAACCAATACAAAAGGATATTACCCGAACAGTAAAGGGTTATAATTTACAAAGACAATTAAAGAACACATAACAAGTACTTTAGACCATCATTTGTAATTTGTTGTGAAGATACAGAATAATCATCAACATGATCATGCTCTTGGTATCTTCTGATGATTTTGGTGAAAATTGTTTATAGATAAATTTGGTGTATTTACTGTCTTCTAATTGGTTAAAATTATTAGTTTTATTTTCAATGTTGTCAATTTTGATAGCGACACGCCCACTCTGACGTTGTGTATTCATACACCAACATGTGTGTACGTTGTTATTGTTAATATAAATAATATAAAATGTTCTTTGAGCCTTATTTTTGATAGAAATTTATTGATAATAAATGGCAATAATTTATTTTGATTTTATTGAACCATAAAACTAATTTTTGACTCTTCACATTTTACATAATCCGCTTATTCAATGTGAAGAGTAAAAAATTAGTTTTATGGTTCAATAAATTCAAAATAGATGATAGCCATTTATTAAATAAATTTGTTTACCAAAGATTTGGTTTGTCTTTTGTTTGTTTCAAACTGCTTTCAAATAACACATAAAACGTATTGTGTTATATCATTATAATGAATTAATGAAATAAAATTCAAATGAAATATAAATAGCGTATGAACTATTGACATTAGACATTTTTAAGTAATCTTTGATAATTATATATAATGAATATGTAGAAAATTTCATTTATACTTATTTTACATCTATCTGTTTCTTCCTTTTCCCATTTAATCAAATCAAAACTGATACTTGACCTATCTTGCATATCTAAAAAGTTGTGTCTATGATAAGGAAGAAGTGTTTTTTCCTCCACAATTCAAAGCCTTTTCAAGTGTTTAATATGTACTTCGGACATTTGAGAATAAGTGAATAGAATTTGTCAATACTTCACCTATAATTTCCCTTATTACTAAAACATAAACTTCCTTTAACCAAACAGTATGTCAGTGAATTAAAACAAATTAATTTGTTGAACGCTACACAAGTCAAAACCGCGGCACTCGATTCAAAATAGTTGAAAATCAAAATCAATCACAAATTTAAAGCGCATTGAAAACCAAAATTGAAAAACAAATGTTAAAAGTCATTTGCTTTAGCACACACATCGAACTTCAAGATAAGTTAAAAAGAAGTAGTTCATTTTATCTGACAAGATCAAACATAATCAAGCAAAAGATAGAGGGATCAAGTGAAAAACAACTGTCATATCGAAGTGCTGACTACTTGGCTGGTGATACCCTCGGGGACGAAACGTCCACCTGCAGTGGCATCGTCCCAGGGGTTTTAATAGTTATCAAAGGTACCAGGCTTTAAATTTGTTTCGACAAACGCGTGTTTCGTCTACATAAGACTCATCAGTGACGCTCAAATAAAAAAAGTTAGAAAAGCCAAACAAGTATAATAATGAAGAGCATTGAAGACCAAAAGTTCCAATAAAGTTGTGCCAAACACGGCTAAGGTACGTAATCTATGCCTGAAATAAGAAAATCCTTAGTATTTCGAATAAATTTACACTTTTGCAAACAGTAAATTTTTATAAATGACCATATAATTGATATTCATGTCAACACCGAAGTGCTGACTACTGGGCTGGTGATACCCTCGTGGACGAAACATCCACCAGCAGTGGTATCGACCAAGCGGTGCAACTAGTTAACAAAGGTACCGGACTTATAATTTGTTACGCCAGACGCGCGTTTAGTCTACATAAGACTCATCAGTGACGCTCAGATAACAAAAAGTTAGAAAGCCAAACAAGTATAATAATGAAGAGCAATGATACCGAAAATTCAAAAAATGTTGTGCCAAATACGGATAAGGTTATCTATGCCTGGAATAAAAAAATGCTTATTATTTCGAATAAATTTACACTTTTGCAAACAGTAAATTTATATAAATGACCATATAATTGATATTCATTTCGTGATACCCTCGGGGACAAATTAAACGCCCCCCAGCAGTGGCATCGACCCAGTGGTGTAAATAGTTATCGAAGGTACCAGGCTTATAATTTGTTACGCAGACGCGCGTTTCGTCTACATAAAACTTCACAGTGACGCTCAGATAAAAAAAGTTAGACAGCCAAACAAGTATAAAGTTGAAGAGCATTGAAGACCAAAAATTCAAAAAAGTTGTGCCAAATGCGGCCAAGGTTATGTATGCCTGGATAAAGAAATCCTTAGTATTTCGAATAATTTACACTTTTGCAAACTGTAAAGTTGTAAAAATGACCATACATATTGATATTCATGTCAACACCGAAGTGCCGACTACTGGACTGGTGATATCCTTGGGTACGAAACGTCCACCAGCAGTGGCATCGACCCAGTGGTGTAAATAGTTATCAAAGATACCAGGCTTATAATTTGTCACGCCAGAGGCGCGTTTCGTCTACATAAGACTGATCAGTGACGTTCAAATGAAAAAAGTTAGAAAGCCAAATAAATATAAAGTTGAGGAGCATTCATTAAAGACCGAAAATTTCCAAAAAGTTGTGCCAAATACGCCTAAGGTAATCTATGCCTGGAATAAGAAAATGCTTATTATTTCGAATAATTTTCATTTTGCAAACAGTAAATTTATACAAATGACCATATAATTCGCCGTTTTAGCAACTTCCACCAGCAGTGGCATCTTACCTAAATGAATAGCATATTACTGAAATCTCAACATGAGTGCGTACGTACACATGAACTGTTCATTTTAACCATCCAAACGAAGTAAAGCTCATGTGACATCTGTTTGATTGAAATAGAAGTTCACAGTAAAAGGACACACTTACGTATAACCTTAATTTGTTAATTAAAGAGGTACTGGCCGAGTACAAAAGCTTAATATTAATAATTTAACCGGGGATAATAGGTCAAGATTTTCCAACACGGAATAGTCTATTACTTATAGTTATCTAGCAAATGCTTTTATTTCTGTTTATGAGAGTTGGATGATACCAAGGAAACATTCAAAACTAATAATACGAAGAGAAACAGAAATCCCTATGGGAAGAATAAACGCTATATAGAAACCAAAGACTGGGCAAAACGATCAAACCAAAATACCGGACATGCTATAATGTGCACGAAAAGGGTATACATATCCAGCTATACTAGTGTCTTTTTATACAGAGATTTTGAAAGCAAAGTGCAACTACTGATCGTCATTGCACTATTTCATACATATATATGCCCATGTTTAACTTATTTCATTGTTTTAAAAGGATCTTACCGTAGTTATTTTTTTAAACACATACATTATTTTAAAAACTTTTCACACATCATCCAAGATATGTCCATGCGTACAAATGTATGTGTACTCTAGAGCAGTGAGACATAACGTACATATATTTTATATTTATAGATTTACATATAAATATATTTTTTCCGTGAACAAGTGTGAGACAAATTATTTAAATTACTTCTTTGATTATAACACAAATTATTCAGATATTAAAATTATTACAGATTTTTTCTAAACATTGATAACTACGCGTATGAATATCGTAATAAGAATAAAACACAATATTTTCAAACATAAATTTTGATATATAAAGTAATCGTACTTCGGTGAAAATTAAAAACATCAAGATTAGAAAATTGAGACTACATGCATAAGTCAGAACAGCATTGGTTAAAGAACAAATTAGGCATTAAATATCTTTAGGTCATGAAGCTCCTTTTCGAGATATTTTACTTCGAAAAAAATGCGGTGAAAGTCTGACTCGGATTTTTGCCTTATAATATCATTGATTTTATTTAGGTATCAAATCAAGAGAAATAATATCTAGTTTGCTTAAACTTTGGTAAATGACCTTTTATGAGCTGTTGAAGTCTTATATGAAAAGGGGGAAAAATGGGTGTTATGGGGCAACATATTTTACCCTGTATACATGTTGTAGGAAAAAAATCAAGAAGTCCGAACATTTCACAAAATTCCAAAAATCTCACCTATGTACACCATTTATACTTATTGATTTGCTTTTGCTCGTTGCCTGACTCTCAATAACTTGATTGTATAGGCTACAGAGTTTAGCATATCAAAAATATGTTATTATGAATGTATAAAATAGTTGTTTCCTTAAATGAATTGATGATCAAACAAATGTGAAATAAGAAAAGGTAATGATCTAAATGCTAACATGAAATAAATGATAATCGGAGACTATATCATAGGATCTGCTTACCCTTCCGGGGCACCTGAGATCACCCTTAGTTTTTGTTTGGGTTCGTGTGGTTTATTCTTTAGTTTTCTATATTGTGTCATGTGTACTATTCTTTGTCTGTTTGTCTGTTTGTCTTTTTCATTTTTAGCAATGGCATTGTCAGTTTGTTTTCGATTAATGAGTTTGACCGTCCTTTTGCTATCTTTCGTCCCTCTTTTATGTAATAGACACTTGTGCACAAAGATATAATAACCTTGATGAATGAACCATAGACTGAAATGTATTAAAGTGAAAATTTCACAATTTTGTTTTTTGGTCACTCTTATTTTTCTCTTATTAACACGATTATGGAAAGGATGAGTTATTTATTGCGATAAAACATAGAGGATATTGGGTCTCCATTTATGACTCACAATAAGTACATGCACTGCAAAAACACACAATCGCAAAGCTTTGAAAGCTGTTCGACTTCGTATTTTTATTTATGATAACAGAGCTGTATGTACACTCGACAAGTTCAAAGTAGAAGAGCAGAGGTTTATTGCCGTATTCTATCTATGAAGTCTCTTTTAATATAATTAATGTTTTTCATTGATTCAGTAAAGGGCAACCAGTACTGAAGAGGTGACAACTGGGCTTCCAGCACCACAATACGATAAATTCCGCAATACACATTGCTTGTAATGTTCGGCTTTATTAGATCACATCATCATCCATCAAATGTCAACATTTTTAAAAACCATGACGATTGGTAAAGACTGCATACAAAATCTGTAATTATAAATAATAACGGCAGCAAACAAATATTTAATTGGGGTAGGGTGTGGTGGGTTTTTGTCCTTGCACCCGTCTACAGTTTGTTAAAGAACGAAATAACATTACCGAAACAACTGGTTTTATATTGATATTGAAATTCCCGCCTATAAATGCACGAGATAATTGCGTAACGCTTATGAACAGAAAAAATTGTATTATACAACCGGTTTTAGTGTCGCTTGCAACAATCAAAACATAAAAAGGGAGACAAATCCAAGTCTTATCAATTCAATAAATAAATTTCATTCATATTGATTAAATTTCAATAATTATAAAACGGCTGAGTTGTTAGGTGTTTGATGAAAACGAAAGCACAAGTTTGAAGTAAAACTGCCGTAAAGCTTATTTAGGATCGATGTAAACACATGATTATAAGACTTAATAAAAATAAACAAATTCTGCAATAATATTACACATAAATATTCATCAGAAATATAGAGAGAATATCACAATATAAAAGAATTTAAATTTACACTTTAAAAAAGTAAATTTTTATAATCAATAATCTCTATGCTTGTATAAACATTGTTTTAATCAATACTTGTTTCATATAATTATGTCCTAATTATATTTACAACAAACTTTTGTTTGAAAAGCAGAAACTGCAGGTATAAATACTTTCTTTTATCTTTACAGCTAATATTACTTTAAGGTGAGAGGTACGTAAATGAACGCCTCTAGTGGAAAACGGGAAAATAGACGTCTGTTATTATGGGAGTTATCTCCCGTACACCAGAAAAAATCTTTTCAAGATGTCTGAATATTTTTCGATTCGTCGGAATAATGGTCAATTTGGTGGAAGAGTATTAAATGCACCTCATCAAAATATAACAAAACTTCAAGTATATAAATGAAATATCGTGTTACAGTTAAACAGCGCTTCTCTCCCATGGAAATAAAAGTAACTTGGCATGTCGTCACAGTGATGGTCGGAGAGGGATCGGCTTGGAATTACTAGCAGACCAACTTAAAGCTCGCAAGAACTGCTATTCACCATAATATTTCTACAAAACTGTTTAAAAGAACAAAGAATCGGTTTCGGAAGTATTTTGTATATACCTTGGGGTAACTGTCCATACATTAACTTACTCATTAAGTATACGCTGGTAATCGGCACAGATCAGAGACTTAACTTGAAAATCGGGAATGTTGATATGGGACGTTACAACGAAATGTAGTATTGATAATAATATTATAAAGACGTACATGCATTACACAATTACACTCCCACAAAAAAAAAAAAAAAGCTTAAACTATATATTGTCATTTTATATATTATAAAATTCTATAGGGCAAATACACTCATAGTCTATACTTACTTTCAGTCATTTGCATTCAAAGAAATAAATTTAATTCTCAAAACAACTGTGAAAACGACTAGGACGTATTCAATCCTCGACAAACATGATGAAAATTCTGATATTCCTGTTATATAACCATTTTTTCATTTAAATATACATATATGGATGTTCATAAAAACAAAAAAAACCTGTATTTACAGTGCTTTCTTTCACGTCCGCGATATGGTCTATAAATAGAATTTGAAAATGAAAGTACTAGTACTAATAAAGAGTTAAAAAATGAAGAATTAAAACAAATAATTTATAGTAAAAAAATATTGAAGCAAAAGAGTTTAATTGCTGTGTGACATGACACTTGTGAAATATAATGTCGGGAATTACTTCAGACGGGTAAGCAAGGGAAAAGGAAAATAAACTTGAACAAGAATTGAAATGGGGAACCAGATGGTGCCTTGTGTTAGGACAAACGGGAAATAAAATTGTCTTTCAAAATGAACAAAAATTTAAAAAAAAAATTACACGTTGCTTTTCAGTCAATTTGAATTAAATGGAAAATTGTGAATTACAAGCTTCCTGCACGGAATTGCGTTAAGCGTAAAATAGAGATCCGCTGCATGAAAATAACTTCATCTGTACCGCCACTTCAAAAATAAAATAATTAGCAAAGTACATGTTTTATACTGAAGATTTAGAAATTTCTGCGTGCATCAATCATGTCAATCAATTCATTTTAAAATGCGCAAAATTTCGTAATTACTTATTTCGATTTCAGTTGATGCTGTTTGTATACATGTGCAAGTGCTGTTTTTAAAATTTAGAAATAGAGGTTTTATTTTTGATTCGTATTTCTTTTCAATTTTCGCAATAATTAAAACTTAGTAAAAAGTTCTGAATAACGAACAGGAATACTGTTGGCATAAATTACGAGTCACATAATGCCGTTGGCGATGTCAAATCGCTGCAACAGCTAATTAATACTTTAAAACTCCCTCAAAGACTGTTCTTCAAAACCACATGTAGCTTTTCTATTCAGTACATTGTTAGCTTAATCATTACAGCTAACAAATTCTAGTCTGGATACATTTATGAGAACGTCCTCTAATGTGTGGTCAAAGTGTTGAACAATATATAAATAAAGCACAGCTAAGAGGGGGATAGAGCAGATTGTTACCCCGAACAAACATTGTCAACCGCGGCGAAGCCAAGGTTGACAATGATTTTCCAAGGGGTACTTTTTTTCTTTTTGCAACATCTAATCCTTCCAGGAAAAAGAGGTGTTGATGGTGTACACGAATTGCTCACAGAACAGTTTGACGGAAACCCCCAGTAAAAAAAAACCCAAAAAGATTAATAAGTTGGAATTGATTTACATTTGTTTTTAAGTATTTACATCTATGCTCTGCCGTCACTATAGTAATGCAATAAAACCAACAATAGGGAAAAAACGTTGGGATAATATGGACCAAACTTCAAATTTTTATTTTTTGGGGCTTTTAAAATTTTCAAATGTCTGGAACTTGGAAATTAGATCGGTTACCAACTTAAATTTTTCGATTTTTCATCATCTTTTTAAAAGTTCTACGTGTATACAATTTCTTTTAAAAATCGCCGGACAAGCCATTTACGTACCTGTTACCTTGAGGTATTTATTTTGGAATGTTTATCTTTTCGTTACCATTATACATATTTTAATGTTAAACGTGTTATTCAAATTAAGTATTGCACCTTTAATGTGTATAATAAAAATAAAATAATGATAATCACAATTTCCTACTGAATTATTGGCCAATAATGAAATGTTAATTACATGTAAGTTATGCACTTCAATATTACACCCCAATGGTATTGTTATACTTCATAGTTTCTATTTGTATAACAAGTGTAAATTGAATAGATTTTTTGTTAATAAGAACAACAGCGGACTTTTCACCGCAGGGTGTGACGAGCGGGGTTTCCGGAAACCCTTCTTCTACATCCCGAACACGCAGTCCATTGTTATTCATAACAAAAGCATTGTTTTTTTGTTTTTTTTTAATATCACGGACAAATGAGATTACTAATAAGGATCACTACAAGTTGTTGCAAGACATATATAAAGAAAAATATTTCCAGTTATCCAAATGGCGAAAACAAATATTTAGCATCTATTTTGAATAAAAAAAAAGTAAATACTCCTCTACTGGAACCTAAAATAAATAATAATGCTTTTAAAATTGTTACAGTCCAATAATAGCACCCAGGGGCATCAAGTCATTTAAATAGGGGTTCTAACACACAGTGTTAAAAGGAGGTTCAAACAATATGCGCCATTCAAAAGCATTGGTCATTAAAACTAGGAAGATTCAACCCCCTCGAGACCATTTCCACCCCTGCATGACCCTAAAAGGGGATTTCTACAGATGCAATCTGATTTTTTGTATGTTAAGGCTGTCCGGTCGACGGGCTTCTAATCCAGACACACCTAACCCTCAGTATGCTCGAATATGAATGTTTGTTTAATTTTGAGAAAGGGTGGGGGGTATAGAACCTCTATAGTTTGTGAAATCATTTATGATTACCTTCATTAAACTGATACATGTTAGTACCTTGCATTGGGTAATAAAACATTTGCCTTATTTTCAATCTCTTCTGCCATAACCAAAGCCAAACTCAAAATGTTGTCCGTCTTATACCCATATATATTGACAACTGTCTGTATACAAAGAAATGATGTATGTTTTTTTGTTATAAGAATTAACGATATGGACAACATTGACCTGCTGGTCAATATTAGCATAGGCCTAGGTATTTAACGAAAATATAAAAAAAAAACTTTGACATTCGCTTAATTTTATCACTTGTCCAGGTTTGAATGAAGGTTAAAAGTGGGGTTTCAACAAAAAAAGTAAATCTTATTAATCATGGTTTGATATTGTCAATATAAATGATATCCGTTCTTTATAGTATCGGGTAGAAGTTGGTTATACGCTTCTGCATACGGCGTGTCTGAATTAGAAACCTCTCTGGCCTCCGGTCGTCTGAGTTTTTTTTATCCAAACACACCTATCCCTCAGTGTAAAACGGCTACTTACAAAAGGTAAGGACAACGATAATTATTTGTAAATTGTCGTTGGAAACTGTACCAAATCACTTGCCATATCGTCCCTTCTAATTAAAATGATATTCATTACATATTAACCTTTAAACAGAACATATTTTTATAAAGTTTGAAAAATCATATTTATAAGAAGCATTTAAAAATAAGTGGAGGAAACTATGTAATATGTTTTTTTCCCGATTGTACTTTAGTCAAGTATGCTTAGCATATAATGCGTAATAACTGCTTCTTTGTGTCGCTTTGACCGTTTAAAAGTTCAAGGTCTCAGTTGAAGTGTCACTTAAAAGTCTTATGCATGCACAAGTTTAGGAAGTTTTACCGACAGAATCATAATTTAAAAAAAAATTGTTTTTTAGAACAGGGAAAATGAAAATTTGAAGTTTGTGCATTTACATATCTTTAGTTACAACCGCTTCGCTCTCTATATGTTAACCCGCCAATTATCAGGACACTATCTGCTATTGTTCATGATAGTCCACTTGCAAAATGTTAATTTGAATATCACATTATTTATCCAAGCTGAGTTGTTGCTTCGAACCTAAGTTATGCATTTATTACTTTATTACATATGACAAATTAATATTCAATTTGTTCAGTGTTACTGGTGTACTGTGGTTGCTTGTGTTTTTCAATAATTTTTTTAAAAACAATTTCGGGTTTTGATTACAAATTACAATTTATCAGGGAATCAATTAAACAAAATACCTAGTCAAGTACTGATTCTATAGAATAACGTGTCAGTTCAGTGATTCCTTCGAAATTTAAAACAATTATACTAAGAATGTTCATGTACATGATGTAACAACCCAAATATGTTAATCTAATATGAATTACTTCTTTCGCTTTGTGAACAAACCCATGCTCTAAATCCAATAAAATGTGTTTGCACATGCGTATATTGACTTCTTCAGAATAATGACTTTTAATAATTGGTTATCAAAGGTACCAGGATTACAATTCAGTACGCCAGACGCGCGTTTCGTTTACATAGGACTCATCAGTGACGCTCATATCAAAATATATATAAAGCCAAACAAGTACAAAGTTGAAGAACATTGAGGGTCCAAAATTCCAAAAAGTTGTGCCAAATTCGTCTTAGGTAATTTATGCCTGGGATAAGAAAATCCTTAGTTTTTCGAAAAATTCAAAGTTTTGTAAACAGGAAATTTATAAAAATGACCACATTATTGATATTCATGTCAACATCGAATTTCGAAGTGTTGACTACTAGGCTGGTGATACCCTCGGCGACGAAACGTCCACCAGCAGTGGCATCGACCCAGTGGTGTAGATAGTTATCAAGGTACCAGGATTAGTATTTAGTACGCCAGACGTGCCTTTCGTCTACATATGACTCATCAGTAACGCTCATATCAAAATATCTATAAGCCAAACAAGTACAGAGTTGAAGAGCATTGGACGCGTGTTATTAGATTACAATGCACTTAATATATATTTCCTTAACTTCAAAACACTTTCAAACTCTTAAATGGTGCACATGATGTTACTAATTCATTTATTATGACTGTAATGTGTTGCATTCAGAAATTGACATATTTGACCAAGATATGAAAACCGTTCATGCTGGATTTTAAAACCTCCCTCTGAAAATCACAGTGCCAGGCGTTTGCTTCTTTTCAAACAAACAAAAAAAGGAGATTCATGGAAGAGTCTACACAAACTCTTTTTCACTTATACTTATCGGACATAGCAATTACCTTAATTGTCCTATTCAGAATCGAAATTATTGATGCAAGCTATACCTTATTGTGGTTTTGACATGCGTAGGAATTATATTCGTGTTATTTTAGCCCTAACTATCGCTCGGGCAAAAATAATCACGAATATAATGCCTACCCATATTAAAACTACAATAAAGTATAGCTTGCATCAATTATTTCTTAAATATGTGACTGTATATATTAAGTACCAGTATTCTATTTTGCTGTATTGGGATAAAGAAACAAAAAGTGATGGTCGTTTACACAATCAAAGCTCAGGTTTCATTTGAAAAGTGCTAAACCTAACTCCAAAATCAGACTTTTCAATGGTATGCACAAAAACTATCATAATCTCAGGACCAGGCAGTTGCAGACCTATCCACATTAAATATGTGACTGTATATATTAAGTACCAGTATTCTATTTTGATGTATTGGGATAAAGAAACAAAAAGTGATGGTCGTTTACACAATCAAAGCTCAGGTTTCATTTGAAAAGTGCTAAATCTAACTCCAAAATCAGACTTTTCAATGGTATGCACAAAAACTATCATAATCTCAGAACCGGGCAGTTGCAGACCTATCCACATTAAATATGTGACTGTATATATTAAGTACTAGTATTCTATTTTGATGTATTGGGAAAAAGAAAAAAAAAGTGATGGTCGTTTACACAATCAAAGCTCAGGTCTCATTTGAAAAGTGCTTAATCCAACTCCAAAATCAGAATTTTCCATGGTATGTTAAAAAACTATCATAATCTCAGGACCGGGCAGTTGCAGACCTATCCACATACTACTCTGATCTGGGTCATACTTATAAATCACTAAGGAAAGCACCCATATCTAGACTCAGACTCAGAAAGGTTGTTTTTGTCCAACTAATTTTGACGTCATTTCATTCAATCAATTACATTTTTGTACTGTAAATTCAGAAATAATGCATGTATTTGTTATGGGGAATCATTGATTACTGGTAAAATCAGAATTTAATTAATGCAATTGAAAACATTTTGTGAAGAAACATAACTACTGAAAAAAGAGTTTTTTTGTTGTTGTGAGTACTGTTAGATCGTACTTGGTGTCGTTTGTCTTTTTGTTATATTTTTTGTTTGCTTTGTGTTCATTTCGATGAGTCACTCATTAAGCAATTCGATTTTACAGATTGTTCTATGTTATTCTGCTACATAACTGTTCTATGTCATTAGAGGATTGAACGCTTACAAATATGTTTCAACCTACAGTATTATGTAATTGTTTGTCCCAAGTTATGTGCCTTGGTTTCAGTGGTTGTCATTGGTTGTTGTTTATCATATTTGCTTTTCGTCTATTGTATTCTACATTACATTTTACCGTTGGCATGTTTTTTTATTATTTCATTTTTTGCGTATTTTTATAGCTTATGTCATTGTAAGGATATACTTTTCATTTATTAAGACTTTACCTTGACCCAAAGTTGCTTACGCCTACTTAAGTTTGTGTCTAGAGGATAGTTGTCTAGAAATCAAACAAAATCTTTATTCTGATACAATCAATCAAATGTGAGATAACTTGACCCCGAACAAACCAATGTCCTGCCCATTTCGACGGACATATAGAAGCCCAAATTTCTCCCCATTTTTGAGTCCACCTGCAAAGGCCATGACAGATGGTTGTAATTAAATATACCAGTAACTCTAATGTAATTTACATACAAGACACCGCCGATCATTAAACAGCCTAGTATACAATTAATTTTCAGGTGTACAAGATATTATTTCTAGAGACATACATATTTTGCCTGGAGTTGTCTAGACTTAACTTAACAAACAAATTACTGAATGGGAATAAAAAATGTATGACATTGCTTAAACAACGTTCATCTATTTACGGGAATAGGTTCAGTACATTAAAATTATGAAGGTTTTTCGTCTTTGAAAATAAAAGCAATGTTACTGCTTGATTTGTATTTATGAAAATTAAATGTACACATTTCTGTCCAATGAAAATTTATGTTACACAATTTGTGTAAGACTCTGAGGTAAATAAATCCTTGATTTTCTCTTAAGAATTAGTTAAAGTTGGATAATCTCAAATATTTCTAGGATAGTCTCAATTTTTTGTCAAATAAACACATTCTTTTCTGAATTTATTGATATAAACCGGAATTTTCTCCAGCAAATGATTTTTGTTACCTTTTCTCTAGAAAATTTCGGATTTTTCTCGGATTTAAATAAACTTGAGATAATATGGGTTTACAGGCATTTAATTCTGGTACATCTGAGATAAGTTATGATAAACTAGTTATAGTGGTTATGGTGTGACAATATGATTGACAATAAAAAAGCAATGTCTGTAACTCTATTCATGACAATTATTTTTACTATTCACGACTTTTTCTAAAAGACGATCTAAACCCCAAATCAACTATGACTTAGGTGACAGTGATAGTAGTTGGCCTTTGTGGTTCAGGTTGTCTGGTCGGTCTGGTCGGTCATGGTGTATAAGGCCTCTGTGTTTGTCTTTGTGTATAAGGTCTTGCTGTAGTTCTTGGTCTTGGTCTTGATGTAATTGCTTGTCCTTGTTTTATGATATCAATACCACTAATAATTCCATTCCCATTATGCATTTGGGTAACATACTGCATTAAGCTGACACGGAGAAGAAATTTTGGCAAATTCGTCACGTATAATATCTGAAAAGTATCCTTTGGATTATATGTACTATGAGGGTCGGTTGAAAACAAAACTTTACGACAAAAGAGATGATTTCAGCTTTCCAATTGTGAACTTTCCATTTCTAAGTAGCAACATTACAGCAGCACCTGCATAAGGTGTATATATCTCCCAATTGATACGATATTCCCATGATGGCATTTCCTATCATGATTTTCTTGATAGAGGGTTACTGCTCACAAGGAAGCTATTAAACCAAGAGTTCCAAACGGTGAAGTTAAAATCATCCCTTCGTAAATTTTACGGACGCCATCACGAGTTGGTTGACCGTTATGGAATAACCGTTTCACAAATGATATCGGATATGTTCCTTACGTCGTAACTACAATCCCCTCCCCTTTCATGAATGTGACCTACCGAATTAGACTATTTACCGGATTTGTAATCACATAAGCAACACGACGGGTGCCACATGTGGAGCAGGATCTGCTTACCCTTCCGTAGCACCTGAGATCACCCCTAGTTTTTGGTGGGGTTCGTGTTGTTTATTCTTTAGTTTTCTATGTTGTGTCATGAGTACTATTGTTTTTCTGTTTGTCTTTATCATTTTTAGCCATGGCGTTGTCAGTTTGTTTTAGATTTATGAGTTTGACTGTCCCTTTGGTATCTTTCGTCCCTCTCTTATACATTTTCTTATATGAAATATTTCAAATAAGAGAGGACAAATATAGGGGCTAATCCATATAGAAATATTCATAATTTCACCAAATAATTTACCAAATTTAGGTCATTTAATTAAAAAAAAAGTATTTATTATGAACAGCTCATCAATGATTATTTCTAATGCAACATCATAACGTCCGTAACGTTTATTTTGATTGGATAAGTCACAAATTTTCATGTCATCAATTCACAGTTGACGCTATGAAAATGTACGCGCAAACGTAAAACGACGTATGGCAGATTTTAAATGTATGATTTGACGTTGTTTTCTGTCAGTTACATTAGGAAGGAGATAACAGTATTGTATTTTAAGCTCCGACAACATCAATTGGTGATTTAATGGTCGCAAATACCTGTTTACTGAATCTGCTAAGGCGTGACCAGTAAACTTATTTGCAACCATCAAATCACCAATTGCTGCAATTGGAGCTTAAAATACAAAACAGTTATCTCCTAACTGTTGTATTCATGGTCTTCAAAGGAAAAAACCTCTAAAAAGCAGAATCGAAAGTTTCAAGACCTTTTACCATATAATCTAGACCGTGTACTGTTGTTATTCTTTTGTTTTTTTATTGCCATGACATTGTCAATATAAAAAAGATGTGGTATGAGTGCCAATGAGACAACTCTCTATCCAAGTAACAATGTATAAAAAGTTATCAACTATAGGCGAATTGTGGCCTTCAACACAAAGCATTGGCTCACACCTAAGAGCAACCTATAAAGGGCCCTAAAAATGACTAGTGTAAATCAATTCAATCGGGAAAAACAACGGTCTAATCTATATGAAAAACAAGGAACGAGACACCTATGAACCCCATTGTCGGTTTGTTTATGACTTATGAGTTTGAATTTCCTTTTGACTATCTTTCTCCCCTCTTTATGAAATACATATAGTACCTTTTCAAAGGACTTACCTTCGTTATTCCACCACTATAAACCTGAGTGATAACACCATAAGTATAATCTATTGATATTCCACCGAGGTACGTAGACATCTCCTTGTCAAATCAGCTGAATTTCAATTACAGTAGTTAAAGTTCCGATATATTCCTCATCAATGTAGGAGTTCAACTGAAAAATAAAAATAACATTATAAATGTTGTGCATTTGAATTAAAACAAAAGAAAACGACAATTATCTTGAAAAGCATATAAATTGTGAACAGCAAGAACAATTAATCATAGATCTACAAAATGCTGATAAAACTGAAACCATCTAATGATTTATCCAGGAGTTGTTGCCCTTAAATGACATTATTTTATTATAATTGTGTGTTTTTGCATTTTATCTCAAATATGAAAGAGGACTGAACATGTATATGAATGAAATAAAGGATGAAAAAAATCTGATAGATTGAATAATAGTTAGTTGAATTTTCATTGGCAACTATTTTATGCGATTACATAGGGAGAACCAGTTAGCCTTAGAATTACATAAATCTATTAGAGGTTTGCTTAAATAAAGCGCTGCGCCATAAGCACATGATACGCCTGTCACTTTTTCAACAAATAAAGTTCCATCACTCCTCAATGTCATAAAAGTATATCATAAAAAAAACTTGAAGGGAGCTTATTATAATAGATATAAATCAGTCACCAAAGATTCATGAAACTGCTGAAAGCAATTTTGAGTTATCGTCCGAAAGCCTTTTTATGAATATAATCTCTCAATTGGGAAACATAAAATCTAAAATTTATAAAAACGAAAGAAAGCTTACATCAATAGATATAAAGATTTCACCGAAGTTTCATGACAATTGGTTTACATGTTTTTGAGTTATTGACTGATATGTTGACAGACAACGGTATATCATAATATGTACTGTATATGGGCGTATAAAATTTGGTTGAAGAGGAGAAAAGTCGTGAAATTATTACTGCCAGTAAAAAATGAAAGACTAAAATTTAATATCAAATATTTTTAGACAACACATATATGAAATATATATGAAATATTAAGAACAACTTCTAAAACTGATAGTGTTACTATACAAAATAACCATGTCTAACATTCTCTCTCACACCCGTGGCCAGGGGGTTTGAGGGGTTCGTACTGACATCCAAGCCTTTGAAAACAAATAAGCACTGTTAAAGTCAACGTTTGAATTGTAACTGTTAAAGTTGAGCATGCATGTATCACACCCCCTTTGAAATTCCTTGCTATGGGCCTTTCCCCCTCTCACCGGTTAGAAATGAAAATAATTTTAAAGTAGTTTTTGACATAAGCTAATTTCCGCCCTCACATTGGAATACCAAAATAAAATATTCTTTTACAAAGCCCCCCCCCCCTACCCCAATTTTTTAAAACTAAGTAATTAAAATATCAATATAATGCAAAATTAATTAGCATTTAAATGGTTCAAACAGTTACCTCTCTTCCAACCCTATCCATTCTAAAGGTGTGCCAATCCCAGTCATTCAATTCTTTGATTTTCCTGGACGTTAGCTTGAATTCCTGGATACGGGAATTTCCTTCATCAATATGGAACCACAGGTAACCATCCTATGGATAAAAGTACATGTGACCTTTAACATCATTGTTAAATCTAAGTTATAACATCAAATTTCAATGTATCTACCATAACCACTGAGAACTTGCAACTATAGTGAAACCTGTCTATACCTAACCTCGTCGGGACCAACACGTTTGTTCGGTTTTTGCAGATGTTCGGTTTACTCAGGTTAACATCTCATAAAGTTTGATATGACTGGACTTAAGAACATGTTTGGCTTATACAGGTTTTTTGTTTCGGTTTGGACAGGTTTCACTGTATAAGTAAGAAACATTTAAATACATGTGATTGTATACTGAAATAAAAAATACATACAATTGTTTTCTTGTACAAATAAAGGGTTACAAAAGGGTGTTATGAATAATTGTGTATCCCTTCTCTATATCTCTTACCTCCCTAGTCTCTCCCCTTTCAAATCATCTTGACTGTCCAAATTCCTTTACTTCAAGTCCGCTCCAACCCCTTTCTTAATCAAACTGCCAGTTCTTTCCCCTTAATCACCTGATAATAATAACTTAGTACAGAATGATTCTTTTTTTTTTATTTCTTTAAATAACCCAAATGAAGTAAGGTGTTTAATGTTCTGAGTGAGACACGAATTGATAATCAGCAAATCCAATTAAATTCCAACAACATACAGTACGTGTTTGCCCATTGTATTAAACATTTTTACAGAACGAACACACAATATTTGAACTGGCTTATTCCTTATATCAAAATAAACCTTTTAAACACTTTTCTAATTTCCGCATACATGTTTTGTAAAAGCAACTAAAAGCAAAAACATATAATAATTATTAATAAACAATACAAATACAAAAGCATTAACTTTTGTTAAGTGAATTTTACTGTCAGTTAAAAAACAAATATAAGAATAATACCCAAGGCTTACTTATATACATAGTTACTGTATACATAGTTCTTAAAATAACTAATATTTGTAATAATAAGCAAATACATGTTTTTATAGCAATAACTTTTATCTAATTCTAATAAAAGCTATATTTATATTTCATGCTATCTTTTATAATTTAATATTATGTAATTAAATTTCAATTTTCTTTTCATGCAAAATATGTTTTCTCGTAATATAACAAAGCAGTTTTGAAATATAATTACTACATACCAATTACATGAAAATGGACAATGTAGAGGGGGTACTTCTCAAATAATTTTTAGGTTCTATCAATCCACAGGGAAAAAAACTGTAATTTACATGAATTTAAAACTAAGATAAACTGATTGAAAATATTACATGTGGATAAAAAATGTTTGGACAAAGGGAAATAACTCTAATTTGTATTTTATTGTTATCAGGCAATCAATACATTGTACATACAATGAACATTTAAAATGAAATTATTGCTTCAGTACAAGTACATGTGGTACAACTGATTCACATTTCTTCAAACTAATTGTAATACAAAAAAATGTATAATAAACCATATCAAATCAAAAAGGATATTAAAACAAAACTGGAGAGAGAGAAAGGAAAAGAGAGAGGTTGATATTGGATCTTTTTAGAGCACACAACAAAAGCAGGACATGTATTCAAACAATGCAAGCTAATGCAATGAAAGACACTGTGTTTTGACAGCAACTATAAACAAAACAAAATAAATGCATATTGGTTATGATAACAAAAATAAGAAAATTTTGTCAAACAAATAAGGCAACAAATATTTTTTGGCAAAATAAAAGTAGATAGGGGGATGTGCAAAAAAAAATCAAATTTAAAACCAGTTGGTTGCTAAACGGATCTAGTTAACTAAGGAAATAAAGTAACAAAAACATTTTGTATTAATTGGTTTTAAATTACAAGCAAAAAGTTTGTATGTACAAATTCAACCTATTCCCGAAAAAAAATTGCCATTACAACAAATACTGTTTATGGCCCGGACATGTTGCTTGTTGTGTTCGTAAAAAAAATTTGTACGCGTTATGACCTGAGATTTAATTATTCAATGCATCATAGAGATCATATCTGGGAACCAGTATGTCAACAAATTAAATTATCTATGACTATTATATATCTCCCAAAAAGAGGCGTGGTTTGAGAAACAGTTGTATTTACAAAGTGCAACCAATACTAACATTTATTCAAATAGAAAACTCTCATAAAACACTTTTTCTCACAACAGTACTTATTTATCAGAATTATAGCCTTAAAAAAATCACTGCCTATACTCTAAGTTTC
The DNA here is from genome assembly GCF_963676685.1 of Mytilus edulis. Taxonomy (NCBI): domain Eukaryota; kingdom Metazoa; phylum Mollusca; class Bivalvia; order Mytilida; family Mytilidae; genus Mytilus; species Mytilus edulis. The sequence continues at coordinate 19,459,370 of NC_092356.1, read as the reverse complement.
TTTTTACAGTACATTTTATACCCCTACCCCCTGTTCTAATTTTTTAAAGAATTTGAAAACAAGACTTTAATTTTTGCCAGCTTACCCTATGTGCATGTTTTCTGACATGAAATGTCTAGAAACTGTTTGAAACTATTCTGATAATAAATTAAAAGCATTTCAGAATACTATAAATGTAATCTTTAGTAGTTAATCATTTCAACATTCAAGATTATATAAAGTATCCAATCCTCTGTCTCCAGTCCACACCTTTCTGTATGCCTATTTGTCAATGAAAATTCACAATTTCTATTCCCACGTCAATAATGTTCAAAAGTTCTTAAATACATGGAAATTATCTGAACCTGAAAAGCCTTAGTTAGATATAAGAAGATGTGTACGTCTTTGGACAACGAGACACCTCTCCATCGAAGTCATAATTTGTAAAAGTATATCATTATATGTCAAAGTACGGTCGTCAACACGGAGCCTTGGGTTACACCGAACAGCAAGCTATAAAGTGCCCCAAAAAAGGACGAGTGTAAAATCATTCAAACGGGAAAATCAACGGTCTAATTATTCTATATAAACAACGAGAAACGAGAAAAATTTATGAACCACATCAACAAACAACATATTAAGGATGATCCCTACTCTGTTTCCAAGTAACAAGCTTTTTAAAAGACAGTTATAAATCGATAGTACATACATAAAGGAACCATAAAAACAGAAAAAAATGAACGGTCCGAGTACTTGTTTTCGAATTATAAACCATTGAAAATTTGGCGGGTAATAATTCTCTCTAGACTTTTCATACATTTAAGATTGCATTTTTCTTTCAAAAATTATAAATAAATATCAAGGATTTTATCTTTTTTAAACTATATGTAGTAAAGTTATGAAAAGAAAAGTAGGGGTTGGCGAGGACAATTTTATAATGGCACTACATGCATAAAACCAGAGGATTTCGAATATCTGGCAGAAATTCAAAAGCAAGAGAAGCGAAAATCCTTAATATTACTGTAATGTACTGAAATGAAGTTATACAATTAGATTTATGTCTGTCTTTCCTGGTTCTTTGTAAATCATGCTGCATATATTTCAACACTCCACATATATCAATAAACATAATCATTCAAAGTATCTACAAAACAAAGTATAACTAAAAAAAATAAGATGTGTCTGTCTTTTAACAGGAAGTTCTCCTCATCCTTGGTCTGAGTTTTCTAAATGTTGCATTTATTTGTAAAAAAATATGTAGAAACAATAACATTCATGGATTATTCTTGATTTCTTAGTTTAATGTTGAAAACAACATCTTCCTAGATCTATCAATAATTTAATTTAATTGAACGACAAAAACAAAAAACAATAAAATTATCACTGAATGATGACCATTGATGCCCCTTAATTAGTAATCACATAATCACAAATGTTTGCCCAATATAATCATATAATCATTATTTATGTGTTTAAACAAGTTAACAAATAATAAACAATACGTACAGTCCTAGTTTATCAAATAATCAAATAACCATAAAGTTTTTGGTCTGGTAATCAAATAATCACCATAAAAACAGCCAAGTAATCAAATAATCAAAACCCCATGAGGAGGTTCACCGTTTCAATGCTTGAACTTCAGAACTCTTAACTCACTGAAATAACTATAGCTACTGTGTATAACCTCATCTTAACTGCCAAGTACATTCTCAAATCTTCTTCCTGTCTATCGTTCAACCAGATCAGTCCATTTTGTTCGCTGGTAATAAACTGGAAGGCGAAGGTCTCATTCTGGACACTTGCCAGGATATCTTGCTGTTCGATTCCAACTTTGTAAAAATCATAATGGATATATGCGTTGCCATAGAAACGGACAATTTTTTAAAAGTACTTGACGAAGTCAGTGACATCGTAGCCGCTAAAGTATTTTCTAGATCCTGAACTAAAAACACCACCTCCAGGGTTAATTACTGTCCTCAGAATTGTTACCTGGGCTGAAAAGTCAATAAGTTAATAAAAGTATTTCATCCAAATTTTAATTCTAGGGAAAGTTAACAATTGGTTGTTTCCCTTTGAAATCTAGTAATTAATAAGTATTTCATCGAATGTAATTCTAGGAAAAGGGCATTAACTGAACAAGGAGAAAAGCTAAAATCGTGAAAATCGAACTTGACCTGTAACTTGTCATGATAAAACAATACACAAAATATCAAATCAATATCTTCAAGCATGAAGACAAAAAGTCTGAAAGACTGATTTGGCGGACTGACAGATGGACAGACAGATAGACAGACGGACATACAGACGGACAGGGTGCAAACCTAAAGTCCCTTTCGACTTCGTCGGTAGGGACTAATAAGAATTCATTTTTTTTATGAAATTAGATAAAAAAATTATTAAGGACCCTTTGGACCTCAATGTGGTATTATCTAATTAATAATGAAAATAAATTATAAATACTGGTTTAGATTCAGCATTTCAAAGAACCCTATATGGATTCAATTTATGTTGAAATCAAGCACAGCTTTATTTTGGACTCCGATTTTGACCAACTTCAAACTGGGCCAAAAGTCAGAAATATAAACATGATAAATATATGTTTATTAATAGACAATATCAGCTTAGTTTTTAAAGGAGTTCACATCATCAAAAAAATATATATAGCATTCAGAAAATTAGTGTTTACAGAATGACAAACAAACATACCACAAATTTCTTTATACAATTTACTAAAGAAAAGAGAAAAATTTCAAAATGTTATTTATCATTAACAGTGATTAATACAATGTGTTTTAAAAATCTATAAAACTTATCTGTAAATATCGTCAAAATGTCTAAACATTAACAGCTAATTTCTTTCTATATGTATACAGTATTATATAGCTTATAATCATCAGCAATTAGAAAACAGAAAATTTTAAAATAAATCTGTCACTCCAATTATAATTGTTAGATAAGACATTTATCATATGCGTTGTAATCTTGATAACAGGTGACAATTATTAAAACACACTTTTTATATATATAATTAACAATTTCAGTTCGAGAGGAAATAATTCAATCACATGAGAAGTACCACTAATAGATATTGAAAAGCACGATAACTCAACAAGTAAAAAAAGCTGAAATCGTGAAAATTTAATATCAGGTTCACATGCTCAGTGTTGTATAATATGCTTGTGAACAGTCGCCTATTCTTGTTAGTTTTTTATACATTGTAACTTGGATAAAGAATTGTCTCATTGTCACTCATACCACATCTTTTTTATATTGACAATGTTATTGCAAGAAAAAACAAAAGACAAACAACAGTACACGGTCTAGATTCTATGGTAAAAGGTCTTGAAACTTTCGATTCTGCTTTTTAAAGGTTTTTTCATTAGAAGACCATGCATACAGCAGTTAGGAGATAACTATTTTGTATTTGAAGCTCCAATGGCATCAATTGTTGATTTGATGAGTGAAAGTAAGTTTACTGGCGATGCCTTAGCAAACAGGTACTGTCGACCATCAAATCACCAATTTTAATATTGTCGGAGCTTGAAATATAATATTGTTATCTCCATTTTAATGAAACGGAAAAAAAACAACATCAAATCATACATGTAAAATCCGCCAAATGTCGTTTTACGTTTGCGCGTTCATTTTCATAGCGTCAACTGTAAATTGATGACATGAAAATTTGTGACGGTATTCAATCAAACTAAACGTTACGTATGACGTTGCATTATAATTAATCATTGATCAGATGTTCTTAATAAATACTTTTTTTTTAATAGAATGACTTAAATTTTGTAACCTGTTTGGTGAAATTATGAATATTTCAATATAGATTAGGCCCTATATTTGTCCTCTCTTATTAAGAGTATTCCAAACAAGATAATTTATAAATAGTACATATAATCTTTTCAGATATTATACGTGAAGAATTTTACAAATTTACTTCTCCGTGTCAGCTTAATGCAGTATATTACCCAAATGCATAATGGGAATGGAATTAATATTGGTATTGATATCATAGAGCAATTACATCAAGACTAAGACCAAGAACTACACCAAGACCTTATACACAAAGGCAAACACAGAGGCCTGACACACCATGACCGACCAGACCACCTGAACCACAAAGGCCAACAACTATCACTGTCACCTAAATCATAGTTGATTTTGGGTTTAGACCGTCTTTTAGAAAAAGTCGTGAATAGTAAAAAAATAATTGTCATGAAGAGAGTTACAGACATTGCTTTTTCGTTGTTAATCAGAATGTCACAATATAACCTCATGAACCACTATAACTAGTTAATCATATCTTATCTCAGATATACCAGGATTATATGCATTTTAAACCCAGATTATCTCAAGTTTATTTCAATCCGTCAAAAATCCAGAATTTCCTAGAGAATAGGTAATAAAAAATCATTAGCTGGAGAAAATTCAGGTTTATAACAATAAATTCAGAAAATCAGTGTTTATTTGACAAAAAATTGAGAATATCTTAGACTTATTTGAGATGATCCAACTTTAACTAATTCTTGTGAGAAAATCCAGGATTTGATTACCCCAGAGTCTAAAACATATTGTGTAACATAATTTTCATTGGACAGAAATGTGTACATTTAATTTTCATAAATACTAGTTAAGAAGAAATATTGCTTTTATTTTCTATTTTTAAAAGACGAAAAACCTTCATAAGTTTAATTTACTGAACCTTATCCGGTTAAGAGATGAACGTGGTTTATACATTTTCTTATTCCTTTTCAGTAATTTGTTTGTTTATAAAAAGGTAGATGTGGTATGATTGCCAATGAGACAACTCTTCACAAGAGACAACAATGACACAGAAATCAACAATTATAGGTCACCGTACGGCCTTCAAGAATGAGCAAATCCCATACCGCATAGTCAGATATAAAAGGCTCCGAAATGACAATGTAAAACAATTCCAACGAGAAAACTAACGGCCTTATTTATGTACAAAAACTGAACGAAAAATAAATATGTAACACATAAACAAACGACAACCACTGAACTACAGGCTCCTAACTTGGGACAGGCACAAACATACATAATGTGGCGGGGTTGAACATTTGAGCGGGATCCCAACTCTCCCCTAACCTGGGACAGTGGTATAAAAGTACAACACAAGAACGAACTATACAAATCAGTTAGAAAAGTCTTAACTCATCAGATGGACAAAAATGCAAGTGGATGTGGCCGGATCCTTATACATCCCAACAACAAAAAGACACTAGGAACATATCTGAGAGTACTCGCAGTTAATTGACATCTAGTTCAAACCACTAACACCTGATAAAAATATCATGCATCTAAGTTTAAATCATCAATCCGTACACATCCAACATCCAATGGATTTAGTGTAATGACTTCATAAATAGTCAGCGAAAAACATAACCTTAGTTAAGTCTTGACAATTCCAGGCAAAATATGTATGTCTCTAGAAATAACTTATTCTACGACCTGAAAATTAATTGTATACTTGGTTGTAAATTACGTTAGAGTTATTGATATATTGAACTACTACCACCTGTCATGCCTTTTGAAAGTGGACTCAAAAATGGAGACAAATTTGGGCTTCTATTTTCAGTCGAAATGAACAGGACATCGGTTTGTTCGGGGTCAAGTTATCTCAAATTTGATTGATTGTATCAGAATAAAGATTTTGTATGATTTCTAATTAGACAACTATCCTGTAGACACAAACTAAAGTAGGCTAAGCAACTTTGGGTCATGCAAGATAAAGACTTCATCATTGAGTAATATATCCTGACCTTTAAATAAGCTATAAAAAAACGCCAAAAATCTAATAATAAACAAGAAACATGCCAACGGTAAGATGTAAATTAGAATACAATAACCGAAAAACAAATATGATAACAACAACCAACAACAACCACTGTAACACATGACTTGGGACACACAATTACAGAATACTGCTGGTTGAAACATATTTGAAAGCGTCCAATCCTCCAATAAATTAGAACAGTTATGTAGCAGAAGAAAATAGAACAATCTGTAAAACCGAATTGCATAAAGAGTGACTCATCGAAACGAACACAAAACAAAAATAAATATAACAAAAAGACAAACGACACCAAGTACGATCTAACAGTACTCACAACAACAACAAAAAACTCTAATGTCAATATATTTACGTTTCTTCACAAAAAATTTTCAATTGCATTAATCAAATTCTGATTTTACCAGTAATCAATGATTTCAAATAAAAAATACATGCATAATTTCTGAATTAACAGTACAAAAAATCTGATAGATTGAATGCAACGACGTCAAAAATAGTCGGACAAAAAAAAACCTTTATGAGTCTGAGTCTTTAGGTGGGTGCCTTCCTTAGTGATTTCCAAGTATGACCCAGATCAGAGTAGTATGTGCATAGGTCTGCCACTGCCCGGTCCTGATATTAGGACAGTTTTTGGAGCAGACCAGGGAAAAGTCTGATTTTGTTAGATCGTTGTATTTAGCACTTTTCAAATGAGACCTGACCTTTGATTGTGTAAACTACCATCACTTTTTCCCCCAAATACAGCAAAATAGAATACTAGTACTTTATATATACACATATTTGGGTTGTAACATGAACATTCTTCTTATTATTTTTGATATTTCTAAGGAATTACTGAACTGGCAAATGATTAAGACTGAACAAATTGAATATTTATTTGTCTAATAACAGCATAACATAGGTTCAGCGTAACAGCTCAGCTTGGATAAATAATGTGAAATTCAAATTAAAATTTTGCAAGGGTACTAGCATGGACAATAGCAGATAGTGTCCTGATAGTGGGCGGGTTAACATATAGAGAACAAAGCGGTTGTAACTAAAGATATGTAAATGCACAAACTTCAAATTTGCAATATCCCTGTTCTAAAAACTTTTGTTTTTAAATTAAGATTCTGTTGGTAAAACATCTTAAACTTGTGCATGCATAAGACTTTTGAGTGACACTTCAACTGAAACCTTGAGCTGTTAAACGGATAGCGACACAAAGAATCAGTTATTACGTATTATATGCTAAGCATACTTGACTGAAGTACAATAGGAAAAAACATAGGACATAGTTTCCTCCACTTATTTTAAAATGTTTCTTATAAATATGATTTTTCAAACTTTATAAAAAAATGTTCTGTTTCAAGGTTAATATGTTATGAATATCATTATAATTAGAAGGGATGATATGACAAGTGATTTCGTACAGTGGCCAGCGACAATTGACAAATGATTAGTGTTGTCCTTACCTCCTGTAAGTTACAGTTATACACTGAGGGATAGGTGTGCTTGGATAAGAAATCGGCCGTCTGAATTTCTTATACTAGAGGGGTTTCTAATTCAGACACGCCGTTTCCCGAAGTGTATAACCAACTTCATCCGATACTATGAACAAGAACGGATAGCATTTTTATTGACCATGATAAATAAGATTTACTTTTTTAAATGAAACCCCACTTTTAACCTTCATTCAAACTCGGACAAGTGTGTAAATGTAACGAATGTCAAAGTTTTTGTTTTATATTTTCGTTTTTTATAACCCAAGGAACTAACATGTATCCGTTTAATGAATGCAACTATAAATGATTTCACAAACTAAGGTTTTATTAAAAAAACAAGCCCCCAACACTTTCTCAACATTAAACAAACATTCATATTCGAGCATACTGAGGGATATGGGTGTCTGGATTAGAAGCCCGTTGACTGGACAGCCTTAACATACAAACATACAGACTGCATCTGTAGAAATCTCCCATTTTAGGGCCAACCAAGGGAGTGGGAGGTTCAAGGGGTTGGAACATACCTAGTGTTGATCAATGCTTTTGAATGGCGCATATTGTTTGAACCTCTCCTAAATACTGGGTGTTAGAACCCCTTTTAAAAATGACTTGATCCGCCCCTGGGTGCCATTATTTGACTTAAACAATTAAAACATTATTATTTATTTTCTGATTAAGCCTCATCTATATGTTGTTAAAGTATAATTAAAATAAAAGTTCTTTAAATGTATGCTCTGTAGGTCATTGCCATATATCATTAAAAATTTAGCTTCCAGTAGAGGAGTATTTAAATGTTGGTTTTTTTTTTTTTTAATTCAAAATACTAGATGCTAAATAATTTTTTCGCTATTTGAATAACCTGAAGTATCTTTGTTTTTATATGTTTTGCAACAACTTGTAGTGATCCATATTAGAAATCTCATATGTTCGTGCTATTAAAAGAACAACAGTTTTGTAATAAATACTAATGGACTGTGTGTTCTGGGTGTAGAAGCAAGGGTTTCCGGAAATCCCGCTCGTCATACCCTTTGGTTAAAATTTATTGATTGTTGGTTGCTTTACGCCGCATTAGCACCCCTGTGGTTAAAAGTCCACTGTTATTCGTAACAAAAAATCTTTCCAATTTACACTTGTTCCAGAATTAGAAACTATGAAGTGTAACAATAGAAATGGGGTGTGATATTGAGGTCCATAACTTAATTAACATTTCATTATTGGCAAATAATTCAGTAGGTTTGAGGAAATTGTGATTGTCATTATTTTATTTTATTATACATGTTATACACATGAAAGGTGCAATACATAATTTGAATAACACGTTTAACATTAAAATATGTATAAGGGTAACGAAAAGATACGCATTCCAAAATAATTACCTTAAACTAATATCAGCCGTGAAGATAATAAAAAGCATTTATACCTTGAGTTTCTGCTTTTCAAACAAAAGTTTGTTGTACATATGATTAGGAAAAAATTATGTGAAACAGATATGAATTAAAACAATGTTTATACACGAATAGAGATTATTGATTTTAGAACTTTACTTTTTTTAAGTATGATTTTTTTTCTGATGAATATATATGTGTAATATTATTGGAGAATTTTTTTTATTTTCATTAAGGCTTATGATGAAGTGTTTACTTTTTTAAATCGATCCTCAATAAGCTTCACGGCAACTATTGTTTATTACTACTTAAAAAAGACTTCAAAAATAGAATATAATAAACCACTGCTCTTCTACTTTTAACTTGTCGAGTGTACATACAGCTTTGTTATAATAAATAAAACTAGAGGCTCTAAAGAGCCTGTGTCGGTCACCTTGGTTTATGTGAATATTAAACAAAGGAAGCAGATGGATTCATGACAAAATTGTGTTTTGGTGATGGTGATGTGTTTGTACATCTTACTTTACTGAACAGTCCTGCTACTTACAATTATCTCTATCTATAATGAACTTGACCCAGTAGTTTCAGTGGACAATAACTCCTTAGGGGGTCAATTGACCATTTTGGTCATGTTTGACTTATTTTTAAATCTTACTTTGCTGAACATTATTGCTGTTTACAGTTTATCTCTATCTATGATAATATTCAAGATGATAACCAAAAACAGCAAAATTTCCTTAAAATTACCGATTCAGGGGCAGCAACCCAACAACAAGTTGTCCGATTCAATTGAAAATTTCAGCTCTAAATGCTTTGGTTTTTGAGTTATAAGCCAAAAACTGCATTTTACCCCTATGTTCTATTTTTAGCCGTGGCGGCCATCTTGATTTGATGGCCGGGTCATCGGACACATTTTTTAAACTACATACATTTTGTACCCCAAAAATGATTGTGGCCAAGTTTGGATTAATTTGGCCCCGTAGTTTCAGAGGAGAAGATTTTTGTAAAAGATAACTTAGATTTACGAAAAATGGTTAAAAATTGACTATAAAGAGCAATAACTCCTAAAGGGGTCAACTGACCATTTCGGTCACTTTACTTATTTTTAAATCTTACTTTGCTGAACATTATTGCTGTTTACAGTTTATCTCTATCTATGAAAATATTCAAGATAATAACAAAAAACAGCAAAATTTCCTTAAAATTACCGATTCAGGGGGCAGCAACCCAACAACAAGTTGTCCAATTCATCTGAAAATTTCAGCTCTAAATGCTTTGGTTTTTGAGTTATAAGCCAAAAACTGCATTTTACCCCTATGTTCTATTTTTAGCCGTGGCGGCCATCTTGATTTGATGGCCGGGTCATCGGACACATTTTTAAACTAGATACCCCAAAGATGATTGTGGCCAAGTTTGGATTAATTTGGCCCCGTAGTTTCAGAGGAGAAGATTTTTGTAAAAGATAACTTAGATTTACGAAAAATGGTTAAAAATTGACTATAAAGAGCAATAGCTCCTAAAGGGGTCAACTGACCATTTCGGTCACTTTACTTATTTGTAAATCTTACTTTGCTGAACATTGTTGCTGTTTACAGTTTATCTCTATCTATAATTATATATCAATATACTAAATAAATAAATGATTGGGAATACGTTAAAGTAATAAAAAGTCAAGAGAATTTCAGAACACAATTTGGTTCCGAACAATATCTATCACGCTTTGTGCATATAGACTCCACGCGGCCTTCACGTGATTTTACTATTTTTAGAATAATTGCATAGTAACCAAATGCACTAGATTCAACCTTTACTAATTATGCAACATTTTCGAATAATTCTCTAGAAAATATTTCAATAGGTTCTAAAATTTATATTGTAAATATACACACTGCAGTTATTAATAGATAAATATAAAAATAACTTGTACCCTTTAATACATCCAATCACAGCGTTCTTAAGTTGACTTCCTACGCCCTGTCTTGGGTACACAAAAGGCCAACCTAATGCTGGGAAAATGTAATACTACCGTTTTCCCTATACATCAAACATCATGAAATTGAATATTTTGTCCAGAACTATACGAATGAAAATTATAATAGATCCAAATTTTATTCAGATTGTACTATAAAGAAACCAAAGTTTTTTTTTCGATTTATTTACATAAACTTATTAAATCAGCTGCAGCATTACTATTATATGTAGACCTTCATTACATAAAACAATGGAAATAACATTGTATATTGATATAAACAATAAAACTTGTAATATTTAAAATAATAACCAAAAACAGCAAAATTTCCTTAAAATTACCAATTCAGGGGCATCAACCCAACAACGTGGTGTCCGATTCATCTGAAAATTTCAGGGCAGATAGATCTTGACCTGATAAACAATTTTACACCTGTCACATTTGCTCTTAATGCTTTGGTTTTTGAGTTATAAGCCAAAAACTGCATTTAACCCCTATGTTCTATTTTTAGCCATGGCGGCCATCTTGGTTAGTTGGCCGGGTCACCGGACACATTTTTTAAACTAGATACCCCAATGATGATTGTGGCCAAGTTTGGTACGACGGACGACGACGGACGACGGACGACGGACGACGACAGACGACGGACGCAAAGTGATGGGAAAAGCTCACTTGGACCTTCATGTGTTTTTGCAGTGCATGTAATTATGGTGAGTCATAAATGGAGACCCAATATCCATTTTGTTTTATCACAATAAATAACTCTTCCTTTCAATAAGAAATCGTGTAAATAAGAGTAAAATAAGAGTGACCAAAAAAACAAAATTGTGATATTCTCACTGTAATACATAACAGTCTATGGTTCATTCATCAAGGTTAGTATATCTTGGTGCACAAGTGTGTATTACATAACATTATGATATAATCTCTGATTTTAATTTTTTCTATGTTAGCATCCAGATCATTACCTTTTCTTATTTTACATTTGTTTGATCATCAATTCATTTAGGGAAAAAACTATACTATACATTCATAATAATATATTTTAAATATGCTAAACTATGTAGCCTATACAATCAATTTATTGAGAGTCAGGCGACGAGCGAAAGCAAATCAATAAGTCTAAATGAGGTGCGGTTTTGGGAATTTTTTGAAACGTTCGGACTTCTTGATTTTTTTTTCTACTACATGTAAACAGGGTCAAATATGTTGCTCCATAACACTCATTTTTCCCCTTTTCATATAAGACTTGAATAGCTCATAAAAGGTCATTTACCAAAGTTTAAGCAAATTCTAGATATTTTTTCTTTTCATTTGATACCCAAATAATATCAATGATATTATAACATGTATAAGGCAAAAATCCGAGTCAAAATTTCCCCGCAATATTTTTAAAAGTAAAATATCTCGAAAAGGAGTTCCATGACCTAATGCCTATATGGTTCCTTAGCCAATGCTGTTCTGGTCTTCAATGCTCGTTAACTTTATACTTGTTTGGCTTTCTAACTTTTTCGATCTGAGCATCACTAATGAGACTTATGTAGACAAAACGCGCGTCTGGCGAAACAAATTATAAGCCTGGTACCTTTGATAACTATTTACACCTCTGTGACGATCGCACTGCTGGTGGACGTTTCGTCCCGAAGATATCACGAGCCCAGTAGTCAGCACTTCGATATGACAGTTATTTTTCACTCGATCCCTTTATCTGTTGCTTGATTATAGTTGATGCTGTCAGGTAAAATAAACTACTTCTTTGTTAACTTATCCTGAAGTTAATGTGTGTGCTAAAGTAAAGGACTTTTAACATTAATTTTATTTTTCAATTTTGGTTTTAAATGCGCTTCAAATTTGTGATTGATTTGGGTTTTCGACTATTTTGAATCGAGAGCCGCGGGTTTGACTTGTGAAGCGTGCAACACATTTTTTTTTTGTTTTAATTCACTGACATACTGTTTGGTTAAAGGAAGTTTTTGTTTTAGTAATAAGGGAAATTATAGGTGACGTATTAACATATTCTATCCACTTATTCTCAAATGTCTTGAATATATATTACACACTTGAAAAGGCTTATTTCATTTGAATTTTTATTTCATTAATTCATTATAATTCTATAACACATTACGTTTTTATATGTTATTTGAAAGCAGTAAGAAACAAACAAAAAGGCAAACCAAATATTAGGTTAACAAATCAGATTAGAATATTGATTATGTGTTCGAACATTGCTTATTAGGATCTGACAACGACTTCCAATTATTACATCAGCAAATGAAAATCTACCTACAAATTATCAAAAGTGTGCGTCATCACGACACGACAGCATGGTCCAGAAGGGACTTTAAAACAGAATATGTTAAACGAACGGTTGATAGATCTTTGTAATCGAAGCAGGGATAAACGAAATAGTATAAAATCATATTTAACAATAAAATGTAAATTCAAATGTCACTAAACAAAATAAGTTGTTCCCAAAAGCAGCTACTATCATTTCATTTCTTCCAATGTATCACGATTATTCTAAAACTATTTATTCGTGTAGTGGTTACAATATGTGGATTCTAAAAAAATGCAGAGAATTTTTTTTTATTTTTTTAATCGCTATATTTCTCTGAAATTAATGCTATCAAAACTTATGATTTTTCAACCACTATTCCCCATATGAAATTGAAAAAATTATCTTAAAGAAAACCTTTACAAGGCTGATCAAAATACAAATGATACCATACGCTGGAAATTCATTATTTTGTTTTATACCATACGGCATTTCTGTTAATAGTGAACTTTCAATGTTGACATTTTTTTCTCTTAGAAAACATGACATGCACAATTTATACATTATCGACCTCTAGCTAAGGAGTTATTCACATGCATACTGATTCAGTGAGGTCGATTTCTTCTCTTGCAAGTGAATAATTCTACATCAATTTTTCTTAGCTTTTCTTTTTACTAAAATTGAACCATACAACTAGCTGGCTGCTAAAAGCGAATTATTATTTCACTATTTCAGTTTTATAAATGATTGAACTAAAAAAAAACATATTTTAGATTTTTTGTATATACATGATATATCTCGTAGCAAGTACCCTTTTAAAGGTTATCAATCAATCTAACATAATAGTAAAATCTTTAGTTTTTGTTTTTATCGGTTTTTAAACATTGATTTCAGTTTTTGAAAACTAAGTAAAAACATAACTACATTGCACATGTATATATTGCTACACATGTTATAAAAACTCATTAACCCGCCTACATTCTGTCGACCATTCTTACGTATATTTTGACAGTGTGCAAGGTTATTCGTTTCTCAAACGGTTTATGATGTCCTAACACTAACTCCGTTGATGTGTACTGATTGATTCTTTAGTCTTGAAGAACAGAAGTTTTAATTAGACTAAGTTTAATTGGCTTTACAACAGCTTTCAGTAACTGCGAGTTCTCATATTGTTTCTCATTCGTTGTGCCAATTGTATTTCATGTAAGTTTTTTTTAAGACTCTTTCTTTTGAGTTAAGCCAATTGCGACTGGTTTTTATAGTTTATGCTTAATGTTAAACAATTGTCCCAGGTAAGGATAAGGGTTGAGCGCACACTGAACTCCTCCGGACAACATTCTTTATGTTCACGTCCCAATCCAGAAGATCAGTGGTAGTCTTTTGTTCATGTCTGTTATATATTTGTCATCATTTTGCTTAGTTGCATCTGTTGCCTGATCTAACATCTGTTTCGCACTTCGTTTCAACTGAGTTTAAATGTGCATGTTTGTGCCTTCTGGAACCTCTGGCCTTTGCTAGTAATTTTTTTTTTTTTTTTAAATTTCGATTCATTTATATATATATATATGCCTCAGATTTTAGTATGACGTCCATTTCGTTGAACTTGAAAACATTATAGTCAAGGAGTAAGCTGAAGCCTGCGTCTAGGATGTGGTTTTCTTGCTATGTTGAAGACCCATTGGTAGCTTTGAGCTTTTTTCAGCACTTTGATCGAGATGTTGTTTTTTTTGACACATTCTGCGTTTCCATTCTCAATGTTAGGCTTGTATTTTGGGCTGTTTATTTTTCAATGTCTGTGTTGGATAACCGGTAGACAATTATTAAGGCTTCTCGTCTAATCACTGCATTTGAAAAAATGTATTTTCATTTTCACCCTTTGCATTATTTTCATGTTTTTGTTATCCTACTAAATCTGTTGAAATCAATGCAAACAAAAGACAATAAATAGTTATCAAAGGTACCAGGATTATAATTAAGTATGCCAGACGCGCGTTTCGTCTACATAAGACATTCATTTTGATCACAGTTTATTCAAAAGAGGGACGTAAGATACCAAAGGGACAGTCAAACTCATAAATCTAAAACAAACTGACAACGCCATGGCTAAAAATGAAAAGGACAAACAAACAACAGCACACACGAATATAAAACTAAAGAATAAACAACACAAACCGCACCAAAAAACTAGGGGTGATCTCAGGTGCTCCGGAAGGGTAAGCAGATCCTGCTCCACATGTGGCACCCGTCGTTTTGCTTATGTGATAACAAATCCGGTAAATAGTCTAATTCGGTAGGTCAAATTCATGAAAGGGAAGGGGATAGTAGTTTCGACGTAAGGAACATATCCGATATCATTTGTGAAACGGTTATTCCATAACGGTCAACCAACTCGTGATGGCGTCCGTAAATATTACGAAGGGATGATTTCAACTTCACCATTTGGAACTCTTGGTTTAATAGCTTCCTTGTGAGCAGCAACCCTCTATCAAGAAAATCATGATAGGAAATGCAGGCACGGGAATATCGTATCAGTTGGGAGATATATACCCCGTATGCAGGCGCTACTGGAATGTTGCTACTTAGAAATGGAAAGTTCACAATTGGAAAGCTGAAATCATCTCTTTTGTCGTAAAGTTTTGTTTTCAACCGACCCTCTTTGTCAATTTCTAGATGTAAGTCAAGATATGAGGCCGACTTAACTGTATCTGTAGTATCCTTTATCTCTAGCGCGATTGGATAGATGCGTTCCACATATTCACCAAATTTTGAATTATTTAGTGAAAGAACATCATCTATGTAGCGAAAAGTAGAGTTAAAGGGTACTGCTAGCTTCTTATCTTTCTTCCTAAGAAGTTCCTGCATGAAGTCAGCCTCATAATAATAAAGAAACAAGTCGGCAAGTAGAGTGGCACATTTTTTTCCCATTCAAAATATCGTTTGATTTTTGGGGGATAACACAGTATTTATCGGGTGCATTGCATTGGCGCCATTTTTTTTATAAACCAATCTTTCATTTGCACCACAAGATTATATCATTTGCGGCATTTTACAGATAATGTTTAACGTAATGTTTAATGTGTAATACTGCTCTATCGTGACTAAGATTTGTGTTCATACTCATTTCTAATACAAAACTGAGTGGAATCACCAAGGTTTAACTGTACATACTATTTTTGAACTGCACTGTAAATATTGCTTTGTCTGCACCACGCATCAGTTCGATAATACACCAGATGGTGTTATGAACTGTATATGCATGGAAGAAGAAGAAGAAGAAGAAGAAGAAGAAAAAGAAGAAGAAGAAGAAGAAGAAGAAGAAGGTTTAGAATTATCAGCGGCGGATACAGAATTTTGCCTAAGAGGGGCCCGCTCCAATTATGCTGCTTTGATTCCCTTTCTATATAATGAATCATTTTTTTCCCTAGAAAAGTGGGGACGGCCCCTGGGCTCCCCTCCCCCTAATCCGCCTCTCGTGAAATAGGTTGAGGTGTCAAGATGGGCATTGTCAATTCAGAGACAAACAGAGGAAATAAGTATGTAATTTGTTTTATGACCATTCATAAAGGTTATCATATGTTAAAAAAATGGAGTGTACAAAAAAACTTGCATAGCCAGAATAACAACTGATATGGTCAACAAAACAAATATTACTTTGAATAACACAACCGGCATGGCGTAAACCATGCAGCAGAAAGAAGAATCTTAACATCTCAGAGTCAAAGTTCGAAAAGCATCTGGTGATGTTAGTGAAAGACCTTCAAAGATAATACACAAAGAACTACAAAGTAATTGTTTTGCCAATTCAAATACGATACAATATTGCATAATTAACACGCTAGTCAAAATCTAATGTTCAAACCAAACATAGAATAAATCAAATACTTATTGTTTTCTCATTCGAATTGTTTTACATTTCGGGCCTTAAATAACTGACTGTGCGGTACTGGCTTTGCTCATTGTTGAAGGCCTACGGTGACCTACAGTTTTTATTCAGAAATGAAGGTTAACGACCTATTTACAAATGACTTTAAAATGCTATCTAATATATTCACCTGTAAAAAGTGTGAATATACAGACTATCTTTCAATAATTTATTTTTCAACTCAAATACTGAATTTTCAAAAATATTTTAAATAATTATATTTAAAATTAATTTTCTTAGCTTGATATCACATTTTAATTGGTGTCAAAATATCAACTGAATACAATTTTATTTTACATAAATGTTGCCAAACTGTTTAATGAACTGTCGTTTGACAAATTTCCTCTAAACCATCATCCTTCTAACATGTTGATAGGCTTTTAAGCACATTTGCACCTAATTAAGGTGGTACATAACACTTTAGGGAGATAACATTTATTTAAATAAAAATTCATAAGATGCCATTTGACTTTAATGGGAGACGGAGGGGCGGAAAGAGTGGGGGGGGTCTGGGGTGGTGCTCGGATGAAATTTGGAAAAACGACAGGACAGCATTTTTGAGTAAAAGAAAAAGGCAGGTTGATTATTTATGTACAAAGAGTCAGGATTTACTAATAAAAAAAACAGGACCGAATAGAGTTAAAGATAAGAAGGCAGGACAACTAAAAAAAAATAAAAAATTGCGGGCACAATTTTTCATCCTATCCCCCCTAAAAGTCAAATGGTAGCTACCTTGGTCACTTTCTATTGTTAGTGAACTACTAATTAAGCTTCTAAATGATCAAAGTTATTTGTGAAACAGCAATATATCCATAGATTTTTTTTCAGATAAAGTGTGAGGTTTAAGACTTTTTTTTAAATTTTAAATCTATTAAAGTCAAAGGGTCAAAGTAAATATTCTGTCAAAATTTGAAGAACATTAAACGAGCCAAAATAATTTTAGTCAAGGTGTTTGGTACCACCTTAAATCGACTCTTTATGTCAAATATAACTTGCATATGAAATGTTGAGACCAAACACAAGCAGAATCATTCCATTTATACTGGAAACGTTTATCGATTTCGACACAATAAGAACCAACTCCATTTGGTTCTCCCAATGCCCATCGTGTGTAATTCATATCTTTTATTTTGCCATCGGAAGTAACCCATTGGTACACATCATCTTGTCTTTTCCCACCAATCCAGAATTCAGTTCCTGTAATAACAAAACAAAGAAGTGCAAGCATTAGACGAAAAATAACGAAGTGATATTCAAGGCAATTTGAATAATAATATATAGACTATTTATATGGGATGTGAGAGGCATTATACTTCATAATACAGTATACAAGTACATGTAGTATGTAAAGCAAAAAGTCGAAAGCTTGTGATTCCTAAATAAAGAATTAAACATGTTACTCATTTATCTTTTAAATAAAGACAATAAATTAGATACAGGAGTGTAACCAAAATCATTAAATCCCTTTATCGCTCCAGTAAAAAAAACGTCAGTTTGAAATCCGTAATTGTTGCTAACGATTGCAAATGAGAATCAATATTAATATCACCCAATCCTATAGGTCTAAACTATTGTAGACAACATAGACTAATAGAAGACATATTTATTTAAAGTTGATTGTATACACATATTATTCAAAGCTTCATAGACATTTCCACACACGCAGAAAAATCTGGTTGCCAGTAAAATACTTTGTTGTTTCACCTGTTTTCATCACAGAAAATAATCCAGAAGAAATTTGGTGTTTCTGTAGTACATTGGTGTTTGGTGGCATAAAATTTCGAAATCTACTAAATAGTATTTTTAGACAGTAAACTTTAACTGAACTTTTGTGAGTAACTTTTCGTCGAAAAAAACGAGTGTTAATAAAACGAGTTATGTGGGTGGAAGTTAAGTTTCAGCGGTTGTACAAAGAAGCGCATGTATGAAATACTTAAAGCAAAATGTTAAGCAGTGGATGAATTCTAGACTGGTAATTATGCCATTAAAATTGGATCAAAAAGATAAATTGGTCCAGCGTCGTCTATTCACAAGAAGTGGCTAATTATTTGGGCATTTCACGTGCTCCATCTCCGTTGAGACTGCTATGAATAAGTTAAAAGCTTACAAGTATGACATGAAATCTAAAAAAAAACAATAATCGAGGTAATGAAGTATGCTGTTGTAAAAATACCTTCCGAATTTAAAGCACCTTCCGTATACTTCAACGTTTGATATTGGTAACACAAACATAAATGTATTCAAGTAAAAGTAAAATATGACCATTAAGTTAAGGCGTTTTGTAATAGTTTGTCGCCTAACCATCTGTTTTTAAACTGTCTGAAGTCGGAACATACATTTATGATTACGTCTCAGAAACATGAAAAAGAACGCCGATAATCAGAACAAAATAAAAGAGGCGTTAGACAAATAAAACAATTTAAGATTGACCCAAACACATATGAAGATTCAATGGTAATGGAAGTTATGGTTATCATATGATTATTCAAACATCGATTTTAATATTGAACCAGAGTTTTCAACCACTTGTTATTAAATAAGGTTAATAAATTGGAAAGAGGGGCGATAAGATACCAGAGGGACTCATAGATCGAAAACAAACTGACAACACCATGGCTAAAAAATAGAATAATAAAAAAAATAATAGTACACAAGACACAACATAGAAAACTAAAGATTAAGCAACAGGAACCCCACAAAAACTGGGGGTGATCTCAGGTGCTCCGGAAGGGTAAGCAGATCCTTCTCCACATGTGGCACCCATCGTGTTGCTAATATTATTACAAATCCGGTAAATAGTCTAATTCGGTAGTTCATATTCGCGAACCGGGAACGGGATTGTAGTTACGTTACGACACAAGGAACATATCCGATATCATCTGTCAAACGGATATTCCATAACGGTCACCCAACTCGTTATGGCGTCCGTAAAATGTACGAAGGGATGATCTCAACTTCACCATTTGCAACTCTTGGTTTAAAGCTTCCTTGTGAGCAGCAACCCTCTATCAAGGAAATCATGATAGAAAATACAAGCCCGGGAATATCGTATCAATCTGGAGATATATACTCTGTATGCAGGCGCTGCTGGAATGTTGCTACATAGACATGGAAAGTTCACAATTGGGAAGCTGAAATCATCTCTTTTGTCATAAAGTTTTGTTTTCAATTTGAGTTGATCAATCTTTGATATTATATGTACTTTTTTGTTTTGATATGTCGTTTTACTTGTCAGTCATGCTGCTGTGTTGGTTTTTTTCCTTCGCATCACGGTGCGGAGCTATTAGTTTCAGTCGATATACACGCCATCTTGAGATAATTACTTATCACATATAGATTCTGATTGGTTGCTTTATGATGCGGCTGAGATACAACAACAGCTATTGGCTTAAATGAAATAAAGAATTACATACTTTTCTCGTCTTAGGATAAGACATCAAATGCCGGAAAATTAACTATGAGTATTTCAGTTCCGATCAACTGACATTAATTCAGGTTCGTTTTATTATGCATATATTGCACACTGCAATTCAATATTGAAATATCGATTATTAGTACGTGTTTATTTGCTTTGTTAATCTGCAATATGCACGATTTGTTTTGCTAAACAATGTTCCCATACAATGTTTACAATAATGGTGAAGCACGCCTCCCGGTACGGGATTTTCTCGCTGTATTTAGACTCATTGGTGGCCTTCGGCTGTTTTCTGCTCATTGGTCGGGTTGTTGTCTCTTTGGCACATTCTCCATTTCCATTCCCAATTTCATCATCTGAAGTTTATAACATCTGCCAATACAGGCATAACTCCAGAGAGGCACATTTCCAGAGTCATGTCTATTTGTAAATGTTTAAATTTTCAACAAGTAAAGTGAACAAAATTTGTAATGCATGGGTGTATAACGAACACTCTTCAACATCATTTTTACTGAAACTAAATATGCCACATTTCCAAAACTAAATTAACAACCACATGCACACATATTACCTTAAATTAGGATAGAGCGAAGCAGTCCAAAGCTTTTTAGAAAGCTAAAAAAAGAGGGACGAAAGACTTGTTTGTCACTTAGGATTTGATTGCACCCTCTCTCTCTCTCTCATCATATTTTCATGATCCGTAATCATGGAAATTTATTTTCTGTGAATCGTGATTGACAACAAAATCAACTCGTGAATCGTGATGAGACTCCCCACCCCCCCCCCCCCCAACCCCCCCCCATCAGTCCCCTCATTAATTGTTAGACGTTATACATCGTTGTCCCATGGACATATTGACATTATCTAATGTGCAGTCAATAATGAAGGCAGTGTTTTAAACTACCTCAAATTGGAAAAATAATGTTAAAAAGACAAACCGTGATGATTACGAATAGAATCAGCCAGCCACACAGCTTCATTTGCGGAAAGGATGTCTGCAAGAGATCCGTTCTGTTTTCTGCATTGCTCCTATGAAGCAAAATAAGATTAAATTTCGACAAACGTGTTTTTAAATTGTAACCTTATATATTGCTATCATGGTTAAATGTAAATACTCGAAACTTTAAAATAACTACAAAAGGCAATTTTTTTTCACAAATACTAGGTTTTGTTATACTGAGTAAATATTTTTTAAAAGTCAAAGTGTATCAAGAGTGGAGGTACCCAGGCGACTTCATGCAGACATATTATTGTGATAAAGCCATACTTAAAAAAAAAGTTGTCAATGCTTTTTTTCTGAATTGGTTCAGCACTGATTTAATCGACCACCATTTAGAGATCTTATGAACACAAAACCTTGTCTGTTACGGGGGGGGGGGGGGGGGGGGGGGGATACAAGATATCTAATATCTTTCACATAGTCATGTGCACTTCATTGTACTCCTTTTTCAATATTTCTGCTTATTCGAGTCTAACAAATATTTCCTATTTACAAAAGTATGAATATTTCGAAATGCTAAGAATTTTCTTATCCCAGGCATAAATTACCTTAGCCGTATTTCATGATTATTTGGCACAACTTTTTGGAATTTTGGGTCCTCGATGCTCTTCAACTTTGTACTTGTTTGGCTTTATATTTTTTTTTTATTTGAGCGTCACTGACGAGTCTTATGTAGACGAAACGCGCGTCTGGCGTATTAAATTATAAGCCTGGTACCTTTGATAACTATTTGCTCCATCCGTAATGAACCAACATAGAATATGACTGATGAATTTAAAATAAGAAATATCGGCTTACAAGACAAATTTCAAAGGCTTCAGATTGTGACACCCGAGTTTGAGATTGGAGAGTTTTGAATACCACGACCACGTGACTACGACAGAGGGTGGTTTTACAACTGTAGTTGTCAGTTTATTTTTCAACTAATGAGTTTGAATATAAAAAAGAAGATGTGGTATGATTGCCAATGAGGCAACTCTTCACATGAGACCAAATGACACAGAAATTAACAACTATAGATCACTGTATGGTCTTCAACAATGAGTAAAGCTCATATCGCATAGTCAGCTACAAAAGGCCCCGAAATAACAAATGTAAGACAATTTAAACGAGAAAACTAACGGCCTAATTAATGTACCCCCAAAAAATAAATGAAAACAAATATGTAACACAGCAACAAACGACACTGAATTACAGGCTCCTGACATGGGACAGGCACATACATACATAATTTGGCGGGGTTAAACGTGCTAGCGGGTTCACAATCCTCCCCCTAATCTGGAACTGTGGCGTAATTGTACAACATAAGAACGAACTATAAAAATTAGTTGACAAAGGCTTAACTCATCAGATGGATACAAATAGAAACACATCTAACAAAAAAATAAAGTGGACGTGACCGGGTACTTGTACATCCCAAAAACAAACACACTAAGTGCAGATCTGATAGTACTTCATTTTGTTATCTTTTGCCCCTGTTATAGAGACCCTTACAATTCAGAGCAGATATTATTTATCAGACTGGAACAGTAAGCATGAAGATCTGCAGAATATGTTATATATATAGCACACCTTTTACGAATTAACTTATTTAATTCACGAAAAGCGTAGCTTTAGGTGGATTAATTATGTTAATGAGTAAGGTGTGTCTATATATGATTTGTAACATTAATAGGTTATGACACATGTCAAAGGTTAAACCAATAAAACTTTACTGCACTTTTTGATATGTCAATCAAATAGTTGCGTGATACTATATCTGATTTCCAGAAAATGAACACAAGAAGCAGATGTTAGTTTGATTTGTATGTCCGATAAAGGTACGTTTAAAATTAAAAGAATTGTTGCCGTGGGATTCATACTCGATAGCCATTTATGTGTTCTTGAATATTTTATCTTCCCAAAAGTTGTGAAATAAAAGGGGGTAATGCAAAATTTTATATTACGTTTATTTGCCCTAAAATCGTCAAGAAGACATGTAGTTTCAAAGGACGTTGTGATAAAAAGAGAAAAATTTCCTTATTAAAGTAGTTCAAAAAAATCTTCTTTCATTTTCCAAAACTGGGAAAAGATCGGTCAAGTGACTGCAATGGTTGATTGTTGAATGCGTGTAAGGTCCAGGGACAAAGGTTTGAAGCATGATCAATACACGGAAAAAGACCTTTATGAAATAAAAAAATTTACTAAACATCAAGTGCTTTAACTTTTTTTTTAAGATTATTATTAATTTCGACACGATAAAACAGGTATCCAAGCAAAATAACTGTAGGTTAATAGTCATTTCTATTTCATTTCGTTTTAATGTTTCATCAAGCAGATGACAAAAAAAAAATTTTGGAATCCAGATTTTCCCCCATACCTCCCTTATTACTACCCCAAATTAAAGAGGCGGAGCAAAACTGTGCATCAACAACTTTTGAGATGGAAGTTATTGCACTGGTTTGAGCTCCTCCTCCCATTCTATGCTATTCAAACGAGAAGTTTTAAACGGCTAGATCGAAGAGTGAAATAATTATAAAATCATTCAGTTAACGCACTCCAAGGTTGCAAAAAAGGATATTAAGTTGTTAACTGTTGTCTTTTAAACACACTGCAGTATCGGTAGACATTTATTATGGATTTTATTATAACAAAATTACTGCTCCATAACGATACGTTCGTAGAGTTTCGTCCATTCGTAAGATGTTGAGAAACCTCTAATAGCAAAAACAAATCATGATGAAAATATGAAAACATTTATCTGTTTTAATAATTACCTGTGCATCGTTCCATGACATTGTTTTGTCACTAAAGAAATAGCATGCACCATAGTCGTCATTTTTTATCCATCCACTATGGCATTCTGTTGTATCCTCTGCTGGGTCTATTTACAATAAATAAAAACAAACAATTACACTAGTCTTGTTTAGTGTACACTTATATCAACCGTTCCCATTTTACCGCACCAGATGCGAATTTCGAAAATGAATGTCTCTTCAGTGGCGTCGATGCCGGAAGCCAAAATAGATAAATCCAAAACCTTTTAAAAAAATGAGATGCTTATAAACCAAAAAGGTAAAACGTATTATAGCCAAATCCTTTTTTTAAAAATGAGATGCTTATAAATTAAAAAGGTAAAAAAGTATTATAGCCAAATCCGGACAAAATTATTTTCCCGTTGTATTTGACATTCATTCGATTATCAGTTACTGAAAATAAAGCATATCGTACTATTCCATTAAAGTCTTTTAATAGGATTTGTCGTCACGTTAAATCAAAAATAAAACCTTTACATTTTAATCAAAATATTTCTGATGGAAGTTATTTTAACTTCAATTGTTATTGAAATGGGTCTTGTCTACACTTATGACCTTACAAAATGAATTTAAAATCCAAAATGGTAGAATCATTATATGCAAAGGCTCATGTCCACATTTGTGTAAATAGATGCAATCTTTTGCTTCGATCGTTACCAGGGAATTCATTTTGAACGAGTACCCGTTATGTTTCGTATCAGCCTGAAATACTGACTAAACCCTTGCCTTGCGTCGCATCTGTCGAACAGTGAGTCCGGATCCAAGTTTTTTTTAAATGATTAAACATGTAAAAATCGCAGAAATCCCCTAATGAAACGAGTTATCATGCTATGTGTGCTGAATTCACAAAGTTAATGGTTTTTTTTTTCGTTGGCAGGTTTACTTTCTTGTTTTGCTAGTATTTTGGTTGTTATAAACTTTTAGACGTTAGAAAAACATGTATATGAATATAGAAAAGACTTCCAAATTGGATAATTCACAAATCTACAAATTTTAAAGATACATACCTAGAAGCAAGAATTTGTCATTTAGATTACTGACACTTTGACTTAGGTCTTGAACTGTTTCATTAAATGTAGTCCAAGAATGAATTGTTTCGTTCAGTTCATGTTCGTTCTGTATAATGTCATCTCGCAAATTTTCGATTTCACAAGAACATGACTTCCTACAGTTTTCAAGTTCATTTTCCAACTGTTGTCTTTGACCTTTTAGGTCGGTAATTTCTTGCTCATTTTCGACAACTCTCTGTAGTAGAGTATGGTAATTTTCCTTCATAACGTTAACTTCCAGCTTTATACCTATAATGTTACTCTCCTTACATTCAGCACCAGCTAAGCTTTGTGTACCAGCCAAAATACCATTACAAGAGTATGTGAGAAAAGACAGTATCACAAACCACATTTTCATTTCATTCAATTTTACTATTTTTTAAGATTTACGACGCAATGTTAGAAAGTTCCTTTAAATCTTTATAAATACTGATTAGATAGTCATAATGGAGAAAACATGTACGCATGATGAAAGAAAGAAGAAATTATGCTATCCCTTGCAAGCAAAAAATTTATATGTTGCATGAAACTTGAAGAATAAGGGATCTACATAACGCGGAAGATATAAGATTCGCTAGACTCTTCCTTATTCTCTTATGAATATAGTTAATTAAACATTTCGACAAGATGTTTACGTAGTAATCAAATACCGTATATTAAAGTGGACACTTAAAATAAATACAATTTTTACTTGTAAACGAAAATATTATCCTTTCGAAATCATGTAATTTAATGACGTTGATATTTCAATAATACATCAAATAAAATTAGCATATTTTAAGTGGCAATTGAAACACTTGAGGTGACTACTTCGTATACATATATTACACGACGATATATTTTATTATCTTAATCATGTTAATTGTTTCGAATTTGCGTACAGTGAAAAATAATTATTTAATATTTGCAAGTTGTCTAATTGTGGACAGGGTGAAATTGAGTCAAAGGGTTCAACTTATGATTAGTGTCAGATTCCTATAGACTAGAATTGATGAAACTACGTGAATTAAATCAAAAATAAAGTATCCTCGATTTGTTATAAATCTACAAAATTGGTATCTACAAAAATAATTGAATTTAAGGGTATTAATTAATTAAAACGAAAACAACACAAGCAAACAACGGCACACAGAAAGCATTATAAACCTGCAATACAGGTACACCAGACATTAAAGACACACAACCAAGTCAAATAATACAAGAAATAGTTAAAACCGAACACACGGTTCTAAACAGTCTGACTTCGAATGTACGCTGCAACAAAGATGACTCTACGAAGGATTAGATTCATACAGCAGCGATATAAATAGACTAGTTTAGGAAGAAATAGAAATCTTTTTTGAATAGATTCGAACGTCCAAAAAATTCAAAACGTTTAGTTTTTAACCCTGTGGATAGTTGGTATCAGCCATATTTTATGCAATTAATGAAAAGAAAGAACCCAATTCCTTGCTCTCCAATTACATAATACATTTCTGCCTTCCAACTGTATAGATTCGAACGACACTGATGAATCGCATATAGACACGCTTCTGATGCATTATACATGAGATACAAGCCCTCATCGACATCAGAACTGTTTTCTGCATCATGTTAGGTTCTACTCTGTTGAAACTCTTAAAAGATTGATGAATATTAAAGCTGTCAAAACTTCTTTGTTCCATTCATAGCATTCTACATTGCAAATGTTATTATCATTTTAGCAACTGCTAACTTTATACTGTGGATTCATTATTATTCGTGGGATACCAATTTTCGTGGATTTCGTGGGTACGGGTTAACCACGAAATTAAATGTTCAACGAATTACATATTTTCTATAGGTTTGTATGCAGACTTTGCCAAAACCACGAAATTAAATATCAACGAACATGTAATTTTTCCTCTATCCACGAAAATTGGTACCCACGAAAATAAATGAATCCACAGTATATCAAACTTGTAATTTTCAATACTGTAGGAATTAACTCTCGCCTTCCGTCTGATATATGTCATGCAATTTCATATCGCCATGAAAAAGCAGAAAATAATACCTACCATTATTGCATTGCATTTCATGGAACCACAACAAAAAGATGGTATTTGACCTATATGCTTGCACAGTCGCCAAAACATATGTGTTGACATGAACAAGCGTGGATATGGTCATATTTATAAACTACAGGAAACTGTTTAACACAATTCAAATTATTCCAAATATTAAGGATTTTCTTCCCTGATAGATTACCTTAGAGATGTGTTTGGTAAAATTTTTGGATCATCGATGGTCTTCAACTTCGTACTTTATTTTGCCTTTTACCTATTTTTTTATTTAAGCGTCACTGTTGAGTCTGATATCTCTGTGAGTTATTACAGCTACACTGTACTAGATTGCTTTTCTTTATCATCCTCATACAAATATAGTCTCACTGGTCATTTGTAACCGGAACAGCCGGTATTGTAAATATTAAAAATCATAAAGGGTTGTAAGCCGAAGAATCAAATTTTCCACGTCCAAAACCAATCAGCTGGAAAAAAGACTTCAGGTCACTGATGAATGCATTTTAGGACAATGCCAGGAAATAGGTTTGGCAGATAAGATAAACCTCAACTGAACAATTTATCTGAATGGACCAAAGTGGTTCAGTCATGCACTCAGACGTACATTAGTAAACTACAATGTACCATACTCACACAGGTGTCTACCATTTAAAGAGTCCGAGGTTGACGATGCTTTATCGTCTCTTCACGACAAATGTGGTGATGTTTTAACAGACAACGGATGGATTTATACAGTATGGTGAACATTGTAATTTACTGTTGAATATATATATTATGTCTTTATTCTGAAATGGTCTTCGTACAGTAAATTTATGAATGTGTTGGGGGTTGTATGTTAAATTGACGTATTGTGATATTGTAATCATTATTACTGATGTAATTTTGCTCCATTATTGATAGACAAAACTGTTTTAGCATCATGTATTATTTTGGAAACTATGACATCTTCAGTGCAACTGTTATCTTCATTAGTATTACTGTGAGATCAGAATCTGAACAAGCACAAGAACAACTAATCGTATGATAGATCACAAAAATGAAAAAAAAATATAAGCCAATCAGATTGTTCTACAAATCATTTTTAGATAGCAAGAACCACAACTATTATACCTCCTGAGAGACAATTATGTAGTCGCGTTTATCCACCTGTAAACTACGATTCTACTATTATAATATACAGAGACTCTCTGTATTCTGTCTACTTTTTTCTGAAATATTTACTAGCTAAGGGGTCAGTTGCATATATATTGAAATAAGTAAAACATCTGGAAACAAGAATGTGTCCATAGTATACGGATGCCACATCGGCACTATCATTTACTATGTTTAGTGGACCGTGAAGTGGGGTAAAATCTCTAATTTGGCATTAAAATTAGAAAAATCATATCATAGGAAACATATTTACTGTTTCGAGTTGGTTGGACTTCAACTTCATCAAAAACTACATCGGCAAAAACTTTAACCTGAAGCGGGACAGACGGACGGATGAACGAACGAACAAACTAGAAAACATAATTCCAATAATTGGGGCATAAAAATGTATCGTTGAAAGTGAAAACTTTAACCTGAAGCAGGGCAGAAGGACGGACGAACGAACGAACGGACGAACAGACTAGAAAACATAATTCCCATATATTGGGCATACAAAATTATTGTTGAAAGTGAAAGTAGTGATTTGGCCAAAATGGAAGTAGGGTAGAGATTCGAGGGAGGCAGGACTAATTCGGGACGTCGGGATAGGGTGCTTTTAAGCTCGGGATTTCGAGATTGGTCTTTACGGGATGCGGGAATATTTTTTTTTTAATTTCGGGATTTTGGGATATAAATTTCGTTAAAATACGCCCCTCGGGATATCTTATTTTTTAAGCCCGGGATTTCGGGAACAGGGCTCCTTAGACCACCCATAAAATGAGCCTTTGTCATTTATACGAGATTCAAATCCTACCATTGGCATGTTAATATGTCTCTCAAAAGGAAAAGCACTGACGGATTGTCCTAGAAGCACATTTTATTAGAATAATAATGGTCTATAAGCAGTTTCATTTATTTCATGTTTGAAGCGGTGCAAATTTTTAATTTAATTTGACTTTTACCAAAAAATGCATTGTAGCAAAGAAGAAAAATAATTGTGGTTTAAGGCCAGAAACACGAAAAATAATTGAATTTAACAGAAAGGAAACACATAACGGACTTTGGAAAAAAGGGAGAGGGCTTTTGATACCTTATATGAAATTCTCAAATGATAATATTTTTCACAAAAATTCATCTTACAACAGTTTACAAGCTGTATATGCCCGCGGGTGTGTTCTAGTGGATATTTATACGACGACGAACTATAACGTAATGATAATGAAACATGCATTTGATGTGAACAAAGAGACAACAGATTAGAAGAGACTTAAGAAAACTTATGTTAACTTTAAACTACGCTTATTTTATGTTGGGGTGGAATTGTTCAACCTTTTCTGCAATCTTATCTAAATACACATCCTGTATCTATTCTTCTCTTGCAAGTAAGGTACAAATGATTAATATCAGATATTCTAAAAAAAGCTGTCATAAGTTTATAACGCATAACTATGTTGATAAAATCACTATTAATTTTACACATATCTTTTTCTTCCTTTTCGTTTAAAAAAACCACCACTTCTCGTGTTTGGATACTTTAAGAATTTTAATTTTATATCAATAAACGAACGTAATAAGGAAGAAGTTTGTATTCACTAATTGAAGGATGATCTTCAGTTTGATATATAAGTAAGAGAAGCGAGACTAAGTGGAAAAAATTATGTCAACACTTTACCGATTATTTTTTCCTAATTGACTTCATAATAAGTCCTTGTACTTAGGTTTCAAATAGATTAGCAGAAAAAAAAAAAAAATATCAAATAAAAGGTATGCAAATTATAAGTAGTGACAGAACACAACTTTAAATCAAGTTTGGCGAAGTTATAGAATGCATATTATTTCTATTTGAATAGTATCCCTTTTAAAAATACAACAGTTTATGTTTTTAATTCTCAATCAAACATTCTATATAACAAAGAATCTTTCGATTTCAGACCCAAGACCAATAACCCTAAAATTGATGTAAATCAAAGATTCTACGTTATAGATTCAATCTTTACTTGTTGTCTGTTCGTAACTTTATAACGATGATCTTTATTACATCACTAAAGAAATATTTATTATCGAAATGCGCATCTATATGCACAGACAAATTTGTACTGTTTATATTATTATATTAACAACACCCGATCCCGACGTCCCGAATAAGTCCTGCCTCCCTTTAATCTCTACCCTATTTTCATTTTGGCTAAATCACTACTTTCACTTTCAACGATAAATTTTTATGCCCTAATCATGGGAATTATGTTTTCTAGTCTGTTCGTTCGTTCGTCCGTCCGTCTGTCCCGCTTCAGGTTAAATTTTTTGTCGAGGTAGTTTTTGATGAAGTTGAAGTCCAACCAACTCGAAACTTAGTAAATATGTTTCCTATGATATGATCTTTCTAATTTTAATGCCAAATTAGAGATTTAACCCCATTTCACGCTCCACTAAACATAGTACATAATAGTGCCGATGTGACGTCCGTATACTATGGACAAATTTGTACCGTTTATATTATTGATGTCCCTGCAATGTTTGAATAAATTCTTCTACATGTAAATCCATGGAGGTCTTGAGAATGGTATGGTATGACTCAAGGTGATAGCGTAAGACCTGTATCAAATCGGCAATTACCATTTTTAGCACTTGTCATTGTTAAAAGGCAGAAAATAACCAACAGCAACAAAAAATCACGTTTAAAGAGCACAAATCGAATAAAAGAACAACAGTTTACAAGCTAACTCCACAGAATATAAAAGATTGAGCAAAATGAACCCACTGATACCCGGCGATGTTCTTATGGGCTTGTAAGATTTGAGCAAATTATGTTTTTCATTTGAAACTCGTTGTGATGCTCATGGCTAGTACCGTTTGATTATTAGTATCATTTCGTGAAGTCATAACCGCGGATATTAGAGCCAGGAATTGTGATTATGACAAAATGTGGCAGTATCGTTGTCATAACGGTCAACCAAATCATAATGTCTTAATCCTAAAACATGCAAAGTAAAACATATATTTTGTAGTAAAAAAATATCTGATTTTCTCTGTCGGGGATTTTCAAGAGTTTTCGTCTCGTTCGATCGAACGAAATACATTGATAAATGTATAAACAAACTACTTTTATAAAATTCATAACGTAGAAGTATTGTCGCAAATTAACAAAATTTTCTAGAGCTAAATGCAGATTTAGGACATGTGGGCATACCATAACTTTTTTTTTTTTTATAGCATACCAAAATAACCTACATATTTCAGTCCCAGACTTAAACAAGTTAGCATTTGGACATTTAATATCAGATTCAATGTAAACCGCATAATATATTGTTGAAACACACTCAAATCAAAACTAAATTGTCTTTTAGAAAGACAAGACGACAAGGGATAAAAATGGTTATTAGCTTTGGAACCGATTAGTCAGTTAAAGTAAACATGGTAAAGCAAAAAAAACAAAAAAAAAAAACACTCTAATTTTCCTGACAAAAAAAAAAACAACAACAAACATACAGATATTCTTTAATTTTAAGTGCGAAAGGGTTTTAAAATCAAGTTGAAAACAAATTACTTCAGAATAGTGCTGGTTCGTCAGGATTGCCACTTACAAAATTAATATCTTGTGTAGTCAAAATATTTAATTCTAATATATAATTTTCTAGTACCACATGTGTCTTTATATTATAACCAATGCAAAACTGCAGCAACAAATAACACAAAATATACATCGTGTGTTATCTGAGTGTATGTATCTTTCTGATTGTCGATCCACTTCTTCTTATAGTTTTCTGGATGTAATATTTGATTTGTCTCGCAGGATACGGTTGAGAATCATGTGTTACTGTCTTGTAACATAACCAAAGAGACATTCATTGTCAACTTGAGCATTTAGTGTAGTAAAATTTGTACCGTTAATGTTATTGTAATTATTATTTTAGAGTGGTACACAGATGAAATGTAGAGGTTTATCGTTCCTGCTTTTTCTAATTTTGTCTTAATCGATGTGTTAATGTTAACAAACAGAGAGAAGATCGCAACTGCATGAGTTTTAGTGTAAATTCAATGAAAACCATGAGACATCAGGCCCCTATCTGCTTATGGCACCTCACTAAGTCAAAGGTTTTGCTTTGCCGTGATTTCTAGTGAAGATATCGGAAGTAATTGTCAAGAATTTAAATAACATGCATTGATGGGATTATTTACCACGATTCTATAGCAATTCCTTCAAATTACCTATCACTATGAGTATGACCACACGTTTTTGTATTGATGTACATATCACGGCAGCAAAGGTCTAGCTCACCAACTGTCCAAATTTTTCTTTTCAAAGTGACAAGATTTGACTAACGTGCGCTTAAATAACACGAGTTATTCTAACTTAGGGTCTCTCATGATCATTCAACATGCTTTCACTTATACCCTTTGAGTCCAGATTAACAATTAATGTGCATAATAATAACTACTGGAAAAAACATTAAAAAGAACTTCAAGTTTTATGTACATGTAAAAAAAGTATTAGACTACCTCTTTTGTTTCTAATATGTTTTAATTCTACTTTGTAAGTTAATAACATCAATGTGTATTTCATTACGTTTTTTGCGTACATTGTGGATACATGATTACATTGTTCAATATATACATCTTCCCACCGCTCGTCTTCTCGAAATAATCTGTTTTCATTCTGATATCTACTCGAGCACAAGACAAGTGTTGGGTCATTAACAAAATTTGATTCTATTTCTAAACATTTTAAATCCGTTTTCAAACAGTTGACACCTCTAATTTCTGATTTCGAAACCCTGACTGCGGTACTGAAACTCAGTATTTACTTTGTCCTCTTTTAACCTGAACCATAATGGAATCAAGATAATGATTTTCCTTTTTGTACTGACAGTATATTAGTTGTATACTTCATGCAGTTAAGAAGAAAGGAACAATATAATCTTGCAGGAAAGATATCAACAATTATTTAATTAGATAAACAGATTATCGTTTAGCCGTTGCAAAGCAGCATTATGCCGAGACTCATGTGCATCGCAATGCGCAAGTTCCTTTTCGCCGGTTCAACATTTAACTAGCCATACATAGTAATTATCAGAGGTTTTTTTTAGTACCATGTATGTATGGCTATTGAATCGAATCCGATATACGTTATACGAGAACAATGAAACATCGGACAATCGGGATGGTACCTACCTCACTACATTAAACGTTTTGATTTTTGTTACATATCTTGCAGCACACATGTTACTTATTAAAGATAAATCCCTCTATTGTTTATGCGCATATACAAGCGCAACAGTACTATGCCGTCAGTGGTTTATGACGTCGCGGTTTCCGCGAACTGGAAACGTTTATTAGAGTTATTCCTCTTTGACCCGATGGAGAGAGTGACAATCGTTTTGATAGGTTACTTTACCGAGAAAAAAATGATTTTTTTTAAATAATAGACATGTTCTAGAATTGGATTAATTATGAAAATGAAAAGAGAGTCAACTATACAGCAATCTAAAAACAAAAAATACACAAAAATGACCGTAAAGAAACGAAATAGAATCTGGATACTCGACAACAAGATGAGTCAATCAAATTATAATATAATACTTTTTTCCTTAATTTTCTACATGTATAGACTTTTGTAGGTTCTTAATTACATCGATATTTTACAAATCATTAAGAAAGTACGAAAATCATCAATCTTTCTGATCATGTCCTCAAAATTCACTGTATCTTTAGCAATAGGTATGGATATGGCAAATTGCACTGACGTAATTTGAATGTGTACTGCACTTACATTTTTACATGAATATGATAATTAGATTTCAAATAAACACCAACAAAACAGTAACCTAATGACGCATACATGTAAAACAAAGTACATCTAGAGAAGTTAACATATAATCTTCTAACATTGTAGGTTTTTTTATATGACCATTCCGAGTTTGTCCCGATTGTTTGATATTTATGTATAAGGTGCGCAATTTTTGTTTAAAAAAACATAATCGTGTCTGTGTTAAAAAGATGTCGGAATGAAGAATTACAGAGGAACGCATATGGGAAAAAAATAATTAAAAGGAGATTTGAGAAAAGAGGTCGGACTAGGTTTTATTCATACTCACGGTATGACAGCTGTATGAGTATACTTAGGCTGAGTTTCTAGCAACATTGCGGAATATTTCGATATTCATAGATGCCTAAGGATGAGTGATCAAAACATAAATGGTGTTAATTAGACCCCGTTAACACTTGCACGGAATTGAAATAAAATCGATCTCTGAAGAGCATCTCGCGTTTTCGATCTTTTTAAAAGAACTTGTGCGTTTACATTTAGTATACATTGCATATCTAAAATAATCAGCCTAACCATTTCGTTGACAAAAAATCGTAAAAAATTGAATAAGGAAATATTTGGTTCATTAGATAATTATATGCTTCTGCATTTATTAATATTATATTTGATTAACATGTCATAAGTAATTAAAAAAAAAAGAATTGTCAGAAAAAAATTACTTATAACGCTCATTTCGTTTGAAGATGAGTAATCTACAGAAAAAAAAATACTGAATGAATACAATTGAAAAGATATTGTTTTAAAAAGGTGCACCGAATAACACACGTATAGTAAGAGAATATGGAACGAATAAGTAACAGGGCATCAGTCGAGCACTGAAATGAGTATTTACGCCTTAGAATAGGGTTATTTTATCCCTTAGAACCAATATATAGCATCAGAGACAAGAACAAAAAAAGGTGCGACCTATAACAAGCATATTGTAAGCGAATAAGTAGCAGGTCATCGGTCTAACGCTAAAACTGATCAAAACTGGAACATACGCGCTAATAGGTATATTTCACTTTTAAGAACCTATAGCTAACACCAGAGACAAGAAAACAATTGAAAAGATTTGTTTCGTAATAGGTGCAATGTGTTTCAACGTATAAGGAACGAATAAGTAACGGTACCAGTCGAGCGCTGTAACGGGTCCTGTCTCAACTCAGGAGTATGTAATTTAAAGTGGTTGTTGTTTGCAAAAGAGTCACACATTTTTTTTTCATTAATTATTTTTTTTAATTATTTTCTAGTTTGAATTGTGTTACATTTGTCCTTTCGGGACCTTTTATAGTTGTGTATGCGGTATGGGATTTGCTCATTGTTGTAGGCAGTATGGTGACCCATAGTTAATAATTTCCAGTGTCAATTGGTCATTTGTGGAGCATTGTGTTATTTGCAATCATACCACATTTTCTTTTTTTATTAATATATTTTCAGAAAAATGACGCAAAAAACGTCGAATATATTAATTTGGTTTTTATTATCTCCATGGCACGTTTTGTCAAATCATTTGAGAATAAACACTGAAAACATTTTTAAACTGACCATGCGCAGATTTATTTTCATATCTACATAAAACACTTGGAATTTTTCAACTATATTATATCGATTGATTGATTGAAAAGTCGATCGCGATGTATCTAAAGCGTTTTCACTTGAAGAAAAATCGGTTCATAAAAAAATCGTTCTTTTAAAACTACGTCTGGGGATGGAATGTTTACGTCCGATTGAAGATCGATCTTTCTCATTTTTGCAATACTAAAGATCGTCGATCTCAGAAATGATCGATCTTTGTTGTTATTGGAAACGGAGTCTTAGATTTCTAATGATTTTAAGTAATTATCATCAAAATAATAAGGAACAACATTCTTAACCGAAATTAAAATTCATGATACCGGAAGCCAAATTCTGTCTTGTCTTTCAGATGTACTTTGATTGAACAATGATATTATATAAAATGTCTTCACTATTTTAAAAAGAATTTCTGTTCAACACGTAAGCACTATGAATAACCTGAAATGAAATGTTCACAGAAGCATTCGTGTGTACTTTTGGACAACGCATTGTTTTCCAACCACCGCATTTATATTACGTGTCTGTGATACTGACTGAAAACTAAGTACTATCATGTGTAGATTACTGTGAATTTATCGTAGTTTAAAACAAACAAACAACAAAACAGCAAATAACGAGAACTGGGTTGTCTCTAATTTGTGAGAATATAGCCTAAAACGGCCGAACGTCTTTCGACGTTATTTTTAGAATTGGCGCAATGTGTTCCCGCCAATTCAAATTGTTAACCCCTTTTTTGAAATATCTCTTTTTCCATTACGGTGACCCCATCTTTTTATTTCCTTATTTTGTTTAGATATAAACAACGCATATTCTATTGAAGACTCATGGAGAAATTATTGGTCAATTTTTTTTAAACTTATTTTTTTTATAGATATTTCACAATAAAAAAAAGGCGGGAAAACTATTATAGCGATTTATCATTATTATTTTCCATTCAGTAAAGGGTGATATTATTAAAAGAGTTTGTATTAACAACTAGGTTAACAAAACAGACAAGTTTTTATTGGATACGGACTTTAAAAAAATATTACACTGCTATTGACTAGAAGTCCCAATTTCCAAATTCCGTGAAAAAGATGGCGTTTTAAATCGAAAACGAGGTCGGTGACCCCATTTTTTTATTTGCTTATTATAAAGCTTTTACCTAGCCTAAATTAAAAATAAAATATAAAGAAGATATTATTAGATCTGAATAGAAGGATTTGTCTTTAAAACAGAGAACTAGTATGTTTCCTGTTTTGGTTGCTTACATTTGCGTCTACCGTTGGTGGAAAGTTGTCTCATTTGCAATTATACCACATATCTTTATTTTCTTATTCCTTTAAAAAAGTTATAGGAGTGCATACTATGTTCTAGATTAATTGCTTTTATTCCGTTGTGGAATAGAGTTTATCTATCTGCAAAACTCAAACACGCCAGAAGCTAGTACTAAGTGAAACATTAGACGCAGTTATTAATAAAATCTATTTTCTAATTTACGAAACTCAAAATGGAATTGATTATAACTGTTCCCTTGTTAGTGTACGAAAGGGCATACATGTTGGCACAATGGTTAATTTATCCTTATGTGGTTTTTCTTCAAATATCAGGTAAGTCATCCCATTTATTTTTAAAGTATGGGATTTTTTCTTGTTTGTTACTGCATTATCATATCAGTTTAAAGGGAACATATATCAGTTTAGCCAGTGATGTACTGATTGAAGTTCTTTATTTTGTGCTGGACTGGGCTTTCTGGTAGCATGATAAGTATACATGTTTTCTTCGTGTTAAATCTTAATGTTTCTTTTTTCTGATCTCCATTGTTGGTTTCTTCTATAAGATCTTGCATCCTATTTAGTGATTGTGTTATTTTAATTGAGTGTGAATTCGCATAACGGGCAATGCATGCATTATAGGAGACGCTTGTCATGTCGACGTATCCAGCCTCGCATATTTTGGAGGTTAAGCGATTCCCTGGGTTTTTTGTTTGTTACTATGATGGGCCTCTTTTTAATTGATTTTCAAGATTAGAACATTGGTAAACTATTGTATTTTTGATTGTGTACCTTTGTCGCTACGATTTATCTTTCAGACAGTAACCGTGTCATGTCAATTATCTTACCTCCTATACATTTCTAGGAATGTGATTGGTTAAAAGCGACCTCGTGGAAACCGTGTATATTTGATATTAGGTTAGTAGGGAGGCGGGGCTTATTTCATACACGGTTAGTAGTGGTGTTACGTCCCTTTAGAAAAACAAAACAGTACTGAGAAAAAATCTTTAAGGTTTCAACAGACGAAGAAATTGATGATTAAGATTGAAATAAATTCATAAAACACATTTAAATCTAACAAGTTGTCATTGTTGGCATCTGTTTTTGTAGGGTCAATGGAGTAGTTTCTTAATCATGTTAATGCTAACCGTATCGGAAGACTTGCTCATTTTAAAAGGTCACTGGTCTAAGTTTTACACGTACAGATAGTCGGTAAGATAAATTCGTTACATAGTGTGCTAGTGACGTAATACGGTATATGGGCGTTTTTCAATAAAAGCGTACATTTCAGACCTAAAAGAAATGGAAAATCAACTTGTCTAAAATTTAATTTCAAGAGTTATTTTGAATACCTCTATAATAGACCTGTTTGTAAACAAAAAGTGCAATCTTAAATATTCTTTAAAATGATATTATTTTCATAATTTGTGTACTGTTTCGTAGGGGACTTTTGTCCCCTACGAAACTTCTTCTAAACACACATATTTTTTGCAATTTTAAATGTCTCCTATAGACATTCCAGTTTGTTTACTTTAAATACTAGAAAAATATTTTTTTTTTTCTGAATTAGAAAATCATTTTTATCGATAAAGATTAGACAGTACTTCACATATGAAGGTTCAACTCATGTTACGTAGTGGACATTTTGATGCGTTTCGTAGTGGACAAAACCGTTTCGTAGTGGACAAAAAGTTTCGTAGTTGACATCAACCCTATTATATGTTAATAAAACATAATAAAAATTACATGAAACTAACCCTTTTTATTTGTTTTGCACGAATATAATTGAAAAAAGATTAAAAAAAGACTCAATGGTAGTGGTAGTGTCCACTACGAAACGTTTTTCTCCCATACTTGTTTCGTAGGGGACCGTTTCGTAAGGGACGTATTCGCATGCTTTATTTTTTCCCCACAATTCCTATATTGTAATAGTAACAAGACTGATTGTATTCATCAAAGCATTTATCAAGCTGTACACTGATATTTTTTTCATAATTTTAAAACCAGATACTGAAGGAGATTTGACCCGTTTCGTAGGGGACATTTGATGTGCTCAAATTTTCTTACCAACAATTTAATTGCCGTTATAAAAGCATCACTTCTTTTGTAAGACCCTAATGTTTATATCTCTTGCAAACAAAAATTACATTGATTTTATAAAACTGTTTATTGGCAAATTTTAATGACTTCGTTTCGTAGTGGACAATTTGTGAGGGACACACCTTCTGAAATTAAAAAACCTATATTAAAAGCTGTTTATTAGAATATGTTGGCTCTGAACATACTTTTGAATTATTAAAGAACTTATGTAAAGTAAAAAAACCATTAATTTCTTCAATTTTTTACGATATTTTAGAGTATGAATGTTGGACAGGCGGTCTAGGGACATGCCATTTTG
Source organism: Mytilus edulis (assembly GCF_963676685.1). NCBI lineage: Eukaryota > Metazoa > Mollusca > Bivalvia > Mytilida > Mytilidae > Mytilus > Mytilus edulis. The sequence continues at coordinate 19,420,074 of NC_092356.1, read as the reverse complement.
GTTGTTTTGGACCATTCAGGAGTCAATATCTTATCAATCCCTCTAAAAAATAAACTGTTTCTTTGCTTAAAAATGTTAAATCTAATTCAATGTACTGACTGCACAAAAAAATACTTGCAAAGATCAAACACATTTTTTTAAAAGTGGCTAGGACAAGAAAATACGTTTTTATTGAAAAACGCCCATATATGTGGTCAGTAAATTCCATATGGGGATTCGAGTTTCGCTCTCACCCCATATGGAATTTACTGACCCCATATATACCGTATTAGGTCACTAGCACACTATGTAACTAATAATATTGGACCGGTAGCATGAAATGCTGATTGCGTCGGTCAGGTCCCTAAAACTGTTTCAAACTTACGTTTAACATAAACTGTCCTGCGACATCTTTTCTATGAATCATTAGTTTAATATTACATTCGCAATGTTGTAAAAATAAAGTAGAGATTTATATCCTGTTATATATTTTATTCGTTGCAACTTTTAAATGAAAGCGCCCTTATGGCCCGAGAACATAGTTATGTCGTAGTGCATTCCTTTTAGACAACACATTCTGATTAAAAAATCGCACCTGCTCTATCTCAAAAAGATTTTTACATTGTAGTGTACTACTATTGGAACAAGTAATATCAAAATTATAGAAAGACTACCAGCTCTAACATTTTGTCTAACTAAAAATATGGACAATTCTATGTTAAGGTTGTCTAAAATTCTGTTTGACAGTTTCAGACGTATTATTTTTTTGACATTGTTAACTAGACAAAATCACTACTTAAATTGAAATAAAGATTCAGCACCAAAATTTTTATGCATGCAATTTCATCAGCTTTCTTAATATTCCATGCATGAAATATCAAGAAATAAATTGGGAAAGTGCATGCAAATAATTTTCAAGTTATACACTGTATACTACAGGGACTATATTCGTAGACAACGAAAACCAAAGGACGATATCTGTGTCCTTGGACCTTATTTGTAATCTATAAATACGAATCGTGTAAGTGTAGTTTATAAAATACACGTAAAGACACATTTACCACAATTAAATCAATATACCGTTATGAAATTTATAGAAGGAAACGTTACAACCTGTCATTTGCTATTTGCTCTGAAATATTTATACAATCAATTTCTTTTTTTTGTTTTTAAGAATATCATATATTTGTAGCTGCAATCTTTCTATAATAACATATACATCTTTTAATATATTTTGTACTATATCTAAAATCAATTTTAGTTTTTTTTTCTGATTCTAAATTTGATAGTGTGTAATCATGTTAAATTTTTTAAATAAGTAAAGTTTGATTTTGGTATAAACTTGTAAACTTCGTTATGAACTGTAGTTGAACAAGGTCCGCTTTGGTGATTATCAGTCAATCAACAATAAAATAACAAAAGACAATAGTAGACATGTTGTCAAAGATAAGTCTTGCATATGAAATTGTAATCCAGATGACATTCATATGTGTACCATTTATACTGGTACCTATCCCATAACTCAACACAATTGGACGGTGCAAGTGATCTGTCTTTTGCCCATCGTGTGTAGTTCATATTTTTGGTTTGTCCATCGTGAGTAAACCATTTGAATATACCCTGGTCTCTTTTTCCACCAATCCAGAAATCAATTCCTGTAACAAAGTAAAGCAGGGAAGATTACGATATTTTCAACAATAATTTGTAAACCTATATGGTATAATAAGAATAAATAAGAAACGATGCTTACATGAAAGATAAACTTTGACATCTAATGAAATGTAAACAAATTTACCGACTGTGTCCTATTCCTAATTGTGACTTTTTGTGATAGTGATTTTGCATCACGGGAGACACTTACCCTATCCAGTGCATAAGGTCTAGCTAATTTTGGAGCTGATTGGAATCTTTCAGTGTTTCTGTTTTCACATTGATATTGTCACGATTCAGATGAATGTTATAGATATTTATACAGATATTTGTTCAGTCAGACATGTATATAAATAATAATATTATTTGTGAAACTGTCGTCCAGAACAAAGAATTGCACTTGCGGTCTCTGCGTGAGACGCCTTTTTTATAGTTTCCAACATACATAGAATATAGATAAACTTCTGTTGTCTCTTATTTATGATGTTCTGTTACCTATAAAGAGGAAGTACATTACAGCTTTGTGTGTTTGTCTGGCGGCAGTACATTTCAATAACAACTTCTTTTGATGTTTTGTTTACTTCAACGTTTTTGTCTTTCTACGCTCTTACTCCCTTTCTCTCACTAATTTTAAATTTTGAATTAACTATCTAACAGTCGTATCTACGTTTCCGAAATGCTATTAAAATCTTTTAATAACACAAAATATTGTTCTTCTGTGTAAAAAAAAACACATAAGTGATATTAGCAGAATAGGCACCGTTTTTTCCGTTTAATGCAATATATCCTTGAAATATATTTTAAGAAATGTATCTTCTTCATTAGTTTTATTTAATATGTGACTTATTTATCATTGGCAGGAATGAAAATGACAAAAACCGGTTGATCTAGGGTGATTACTTCTTATGCTTTAAGTCCTCAAGTTAAAAAAATATCGCAGTTTTATCTTTTTACGGTAGACTAAAACTGTAAACATGTTTAAGTACTATAGGTGGCCTTGTGGTCGTGGGTATAAGAAGTCAAACTACCGTATCACTAGCCTATCATCACTGGTTGTGAGTTTGAATCCCGCATTTGGCAGGTGGGCCCGACTCCATTTTAAATTAACTATGATTGTAAGTTGTCCACACCTTCTCTCTCCGAGCACTCCGGCTTCCACAATTAATTATCATGATAAGTTTTATGACAATCTCCATAACTGAATTGTAGTTTTGTGAAAGACGCTTAAATGAGATAATATTAATCAAGCATCGAAAAAATGTATAGTGTGCAGTGGGTCTAGCAAGTAGTCTGGTTTCTATCCTTAAGCGGAAGATGCTGCAATAAACCACAAACCTGAATGTTCACGACAAGAATCTTCAACCCACACGGCTTCATTCTCAGAATAAATATCTGCCAGCGATGAGTTCTGTGTTCCGCATTGCTCCTACAAGACAATTACATTTACATTTAGAAATTTTATTTTGATACAACATTTTCATTTGTTTTAAATACAAATATTCCAAAACCAACAAAAAAGCATATACATGTACATGAAGAACATTTTGATTTTATTTAGAGCGACATTAGCTGACAAATCCATGTGTAATAAATTGAAGACCTCTAAAATTTGATATCATAATTACAAAAGTTAAAGTAAAGAATATACAATGCAGGGAATTTTCACTTTTCAACTGACCTTTATAGCACGCTGTGTATATATTGTGTACAAGATGTAAGTTTGTACAAATTTAATTTGTACAGGGTTTTTGTACAAGTTATAAGTTGTTTTACACATACCTTTTTGCATCAGGTGATAAAAATGTATCAGTTTAATGTCTTTAATTCAAATCTATACTAGAACACACCCGCGAAATCGCGGGTATTTTGAGCTTGGTTGAAAGTATGTTGACTGTGGTAGGATAAATCTTTGTAAAAGATTTTCATGATATCTGGAGAATTTCAGAAAGGTATCAAACTGAATCACGTAGACGAAACGGGCGACGGCGTACTAAATTATAATCCTGGTACCTTTGATAACTATGGGCACTTGGAGACAGGACAATTATTTGAAGCCCTCTCACTTTTTTTCAAAGTCCGTTATTTTTTTGCTTTCTGTTAGATTCCATGATGTTGGCGTTTCTGTATACTATGAACATACATATAATATAACTAGAGTGTATTTGCTATTAAAGTCATATGAAACCTCATTAAAAAAAATGATGCATATGGTTTTATAACTAAATGAATAGTTTTCATTATAAAACTAATGTACATATACTTTTTTAAAAGAAAATTCTTTAATTGTTCACAAGTAAAAGAACTTTACTTTTTTTTAATTGCTTGCACTACAAACTCCTCAGAGTCTGAATTAACCAGTTTTTGTGCTCGACCAGTAAAATCTAGCACACATTTTACTCGACTAGTCTCGACATTGTCTCGACTGTACTTAACTGTACTTAAGTGTACTCGACTAGGTCTCGACTTTACTTAATTAGTCTGATTCAGTACTTGATGATCTTTGTGTAGTCTGAAATGGTCTTGACCAAGGCTCGACCTGTCTCGACCTGTCTTGACTAGTCTCGACTCAGTCTCAACCAGTCTCGACCTGTCTCGACTAGTCTTGACCTTCAAATTTAGTTTTGACTGGTGAAAATCAGCCCATCTAACTAAATTAAATATTGATCTCACAAAATTCAAGCTTATTAGGTAGTTTGATTTATTGCTGTGAAATGAAAGAATTTAATTTTACAATATGTAAAAAAAAAATTATTATATAAAAATTCAGATAGGCATCTTTAATTTTTTTTATAACTTTTTCAAATCAACTTGGATTTTCATCAAACTATGCAGATATCTTAGATATATACCAAGCTTACTGAATCCCATTTCATTTAGTTTTTTGTTGTATTGCTGTAAAATTTAAGAATTAAAGTAATCTTGGTATAAAAAGCTAGGATTTGCAATTCGGACAAAATAGAGATAGTACACTTTAATTTTTTTAATAACTTTTGCAAATCAACTTGGATTTGCATCAAACTATGCAGCTATCTTACATATATATCAAGCTTACTGAATCCCATTTCATTTAGTTTTTTGTTGTATTGCTGTAAAATTTAAGAATTAAAGTATTCTTGGTAAAAAAAAGCTAGGATTAGCAATTCGGACAAAATAAAGTTAGTACACTTTAATTTTGTTTATAACTTTTTCAAATCAACTTGGATTTTATTAAAACTATATAGCTACCTTGGTGATCTTACTAAATCCCAGGTTGTTATGAAGTTTTAAAATATTTTTTTGTCAAATTTAATGACATGACACTATACATGATTTAATTACATCAGTACACGTGAGTTTTACAGGTAAAAAGAAAGACCTACTTTTCTTAAACTCGTGTATTACTTATCTAGTGAATTAAAAGCCCTGCGATTTAGATTTAACAGGATGTTGCAACTTTGAATAAATGTTATTTAGAATTTAAAACTCTCTGGTAGATGTGATCTTTTTAATAAGTTTGCCCCAAGCAGAATTAAAGGTATTGCTTTATAAATCACCACAAATCAGAAGAACTATTTTAATAATTTCTAATGTTTCATCCCTTTTTGATATATTTATATAGTGTATATCAAAGGGAATAAAACATTAAAGGAATTATATTAATATTTTATATATACTTTTTCCCAAATTATGAGAAAAGATATATTTCTAATATCGTAGCTTTTTGACCTAGGTTAATTTAATGCTTAGATTTAATAGAAATACACCAAACAAAATAACAACCTATGATTCAGTAAGATCAATATATTGCAAAGATATTTGTAGAGTTTGATGAAAATCTAAGTTGATTTGAAAAAGTTATGAAAAAAATTAAAGTGTACCATCTCTATTTTGTCAAAACTGCAAATCCTAGCTTTTTTTACCTAGATTAAATTAATTCTTAAATTTGACAGCAATACAACAAACTTTTTAACAACCTGAGATTCAATAAGAAGAATACATCACCAAGGTAGCTATATAGTTTCAATAAAATCCAAGTTGAATTTAAAAAGTTATAAAAAAAATTAAAGTGTACTATCTCTATTTTGTTCGAACTGCAAATTCTAACTTTTTTTACCTAGATTAATTAAATTCTTAAATTTTACAGCAATACAACAAAAAACTAAATGAAATGGGATTCAGTAAGCTTGATATATATGTAAGATAGCTGCATAGTTTGATGCAAATCCAAGTTGATTTGAAAAAGTTATTAAAAAAATTAAAGTGTACTAGTAATCTCTATTTTGTCCGAATTGCAAATCCTAGCTTTTTATACCAAGATTACTTTAATTCTTAAATTTTACAGTAATACAACAAAAAACTAAATGAAATGGGATTCAGTAAGCTTGATATATATGTAAGATAGCTGCATAGTTTGATGAAAATCCAAGTTGATTTGAAAAAGTTATTAATAAAATTAAAGTGTACTATCTCTATTTTGTACGAATTGCAAATCCTAGCTTTTTATACCAAGTTAAATTTTACAGCAATACAACAAAAAGCTAAATGAAATGGGATTCAGTAAGCTTGATATATATGTAAGATAGCTGCATAGTTTGATGCAAATCCAAGTTGATTTGCAAAAGTTATTAAAAAAATTAAAGTGTACTATCTCTATTTTGTACGAATTGCAAATCCTAGCTTTTTATACCAAGATTACTTTAATTCTTAAATTTTACAGCAATACACCAAAAAGCTAAATGAAATGGGATTCAGTAAGCATGATATATATCTAAGATATCTGCATAGTTTGATGAAAATCCAAGTTGATTTGAAAAAGTTATAAAAAAAATTAAAGATGCCTATCTGAATTTTTATATAATATTTTTTTTTTTTACATATTGTAAAATTAAATTCTTTCATTTCACAGCAATAAATCAAACTACCTAATAAGCTTGAATTTTGTAAGATCAATATTTAATTTAGTTAGATGGGCTGATTTACACCAGTCAAAACTAAATTTGAAGGTCAAGACTAGTCGAGACAGGTCGAGACTGGTTGAGACTGAGTCGAGACTAGTCGAGACAGGTTGAGAATAGTCAAGACAGGTCGAGACAGGTCGAGCCTTGGTCAAGACCATTTCAGACTACACAAAGATCATCAAGTACTGAATCAGACTAATTAAGTAAAGTCGAGACCTAGTCGAGTACTCTGAAGTACAGTTAAGTACAGTCGAGACAATGTCGAGACTAGTCGAGTAAAATGTGTACTCGATTTTACTGGTCGAGCACAAAAACTGGTCAATTCAGACTCTGAGGAGTTTGTAGTGTTGCTTCCAGGAAGCAATTCGCCGACATATTTTTCCGTATGCAAAGTGACCTTATCGTGATCCTTCTCGTGAAAAGCCGATGATCGCAATACGCATGAATCTCTCATTAAAATAAACTATTATCTGATTGTTCATGTTATACACGTGCTCAATATCCATGCTTCTTTGTTGACTGTTTACTATAAGGTGACAATCGGTAAACTACGACTTCATAACACGGCAATTAATTTGCAGCCATATTTTATGATCATAACAGACAGAGAGAAAAAAAATTGACGATAATACGATATGTTTGCGTAAAACATGATAAATTTGTGTACAGAAGACTAAGTTTATGATATATACAGGCATTGGTTCAAGAATTGGATAAACATTATTTTTCACCGGTCACTCGTTTCATATGACTTTAACTATCAATTCCAAGTTTCTTCTCCACGGCGATTACTGCTTTATTATAAAGAGAGTCTCTATATATTATAGGATTATAATCATAGTAAACATGCAGAATAACGCGAAAATAATTGTCCTGTCCCCGAGTAATTATGCAAATTATTTTTATAGTGGGGAGTAAAGGGGGATACGCGAAATAAAATTGACATTTGACGATGAACGAACAATTAAAAATTTCTTGCACGTTGATCTTTTTATCGATTTCACGAAACACGGTGAATAACGAACCTTTTTAACGGCTGCACGTGAAATAAAAAGTGGTTAAACACGTTGCATGAAAATAACACTTTACCCCCTCTTTTAAAGTTTAAAATCGGAAGTCTTGGGTATGTCTTAAAAGTTGGTCTGTTGACGGAAGCAATAGCCGGACGCCTTTTTCATCGTTTTTCTCCCCAAATAGCCCAAACAGAATAATCATCAGAATGGATGACAAATTCGACTATGCATGGTACTATAGGACACAGAGACATGGGGATTAATTTATTGGGGAAGGAAGAGAAGCGACACACAAAATGAGGTCTTCTCGTTTAATTGTATAGATACTTCAACCATACATTTAGTGCTATTCCCCTAGTCTTAAAACTGGAAATAAGGACACCTGAATAGTTTTAATTCTATTTTTATTTTTCTCCTTATACCAAAATCCTATCCATAAAAAATCTTTTTGTCTTTTTATAATGTTTTTTTGTATCAATGTTCAGTATTAAACTGTATCATGTAGTCATGAAAATATGATAAAAATATTTGAATCAAAAGACTGTGTTCTTGCATCGTCCATTTATGTTGAGCGGTTCACTGATAACTTGTACAAACAATCTGTACATTACAATTTGTACACAACATAATCAACAATCTTCTCTAACTAAACGCACTTACCATGGTGCACACTTATGGATTTTTATGAACTCTGAACTCGAATTATTCTTTTGAAAGACAAAATTTTCATTCATTTCAACTTAGACTGTCAAAAGCGCAGTTATAGCTGCTTTTATCACGATTTTAGTTTAAAATGTATGGTATTGATTATTGCTAAATTTGAAAAAAAAATACAAGAATATTTGGAATTTGTAAAAGGGAAACTCACTGACATGCACTTGTATCCTGTTTTTCTATTACTCATATCTTTTAATGATGTTATTTATATATATTTTGTTGTATATTTGATGGACAAAGGATCGGAATCGTAAAAATAGAGAAAACGAAAATATTATTCAGATTTTTACCTTCGCGATGCAGATTGAGTCATTTGTTGATTCGCGTTTTTTTTCAAAATACTCCATACTTGAGTCTCAACAAATAATATAGTTCTACCAAAAAAAAAAACGCATTACCAGTCAATTACATTGTTATCAAGATGTGATCACCACACAGAGCTAACAGAAGTTGTAAATTTGAACAAAAGGTCTACATTAATGTTATATAATATTGTTGTTTTTTTTTCGCTTTTTGTCATCCAGTGCAAGATTTCAACACTATTTAAAATATATTTAGTGGCCAATATGATGTAACTTGTCATTGTATGACTCTGAGAGTTCAGACGATATAGAACGAACACTGGTGATCAATAAACTTAGAATAAATTAAATTAAGATTATTTACGTTTGTAACCTTGTTTTAGTTACAGATCTCAACCTTATTAGTTGTACATTCAAATGGGTAACTCGTGCATAAAAACCATCATTTTTCGCTTCTAATGGTTTAGAAGGTATGGACAGAGCGTCAAAAATTTAAATAAATTTCTAACGCCAAAGCAAACATTCCATCATTGTTTGAGTCGCAGGTACTAAAGTTTAAAAAAAACATGCACGCAGGATTTATTTGTAAACCCCTTTAATGTTCTTTAATTTAAGTACAAGAAAATATTTTTAATGGATGAATAGTTAGATGCAAGGGATAACCATAAGGATTGCTACAATTCGCTGTGAGGCTCATGTGAATTTAGGCGACAGTAGTTTACCACTGTTTAAATCCCGTTAGTTGAATAGGAAGAGAAAAACCAAGGTAACAAACGAAAACTCTATGTTTCAAATGAACCCCAACTGCAGCGGAAACGGGTGCGTCAACATGATAAAATTATGAATAAGATAATAAATTCCTTAATTACCTGTGCTTTATCCCATGACAATCTTTTATCACTGAAGCAATAACTTGCACCAAAGTCGTCACGCTTTATCCAGCCCCCATAACATTCTAGTGTGTCCACTGTCAATGAAAAACAAAATTACTTTGTTGAATTTTACAGAAATCTCCTTTTTGATTTATTTTTAGTTATATTCGATATTTAATCGAAAGATTTCCATTTGTTGGAAAATAATCATTTTGTTACTACTCTTTTATATTTATGCCTATTGGATAAAACAAATTCCTCAATTGATCAAATTGATATATGTACAAATTAGATAAAGTAAAACTATATTATGTATCATTAGTTACCAACTCATAAGAGTATTAGAATAAAGTTTTATAAACTTCGTGAGTCCAAATATGCTTTTCTTGATTTGCATCCATTAGGAAATCTGGCACTCAAACCATGGATGAAGAATATGTAAACACTTTCGAACCTTTATAACTTAAAGAAATACTAAAAGAAAGTTACCAAAGGGACATTCAAATTCATAAGTTGAAAAATAAATTGCCAACTCCAAAACGAAAACAGAAAAAGACTAAAAGACAAACAACAGTTCACAAAATACAGCATAACAAGTTCTTAGTAATTTCCTGTAATCATGTAATATAAGGAGCACTGACTACTGAGGAAATGATACCACGGGGACTTACCGTCGACCACCAAAGGTATTGACCCCCTGGTTGTAAATTACAGATTACAAATCCTATGCGTCAGAAGTGCTTGTCTATATTCACCTTCACCAGGAACGCCCAAAGCAAAATATTAGACAACCAGACAGTATACACTAACAGAGCTATATGATTAATAAAGGCAACAGTAGCATACCGCTGATTTAGCAAAATCCGGGTAACAAACTAAACCCGAGGGAAGCCCATCAACTATAAGAGGAAAACAATGGAACATCATTTGTTTTTGACGGGTTCAAAAACAAAAAATATTATTTTCATAGTTACGTACTATAATGTTCTGTGCTATGATATACATATTAATAAAAAGATGAATAGGATATAGTAACATGACGTTAGCTGATTTGGACTGTTTGACTTTGACAGACTAGAACAATTTAGGTGCATCCGGTATCTAATGGTGTTTGTTGCACACTTTTTTTCTGTATAGTGATTTGTTGTCTGTTTGATGCTTTTCGATGGTTTACATTTGGACAGGCATGACACGGTTTTGTCTGTGTTCTTCGAATAATTGTTGTGATTGGCGGTTTTTGTATCGTTTCTTCCAACCTTCTTTTTTCATTTTACGTATATTGTACTATGTTTATTTACAGTTCGAACGATCCGTTCATCTGTGAAATATCTAAAATTCTAAAACAAAACCCCCTGGTAAACAGCTAGGTTGTGTGCACGTGATTTTGTCTTTATTGTTTCCTGTACATTTCTTCCCGCCGTTTTTGGGATACGGGTTAGAGCATTGACGATGACGTAAACGGGTACCAATACCACACGTGACACTGCATGGTTCTTCCACCCAAGCAGTCCATTTACCATCAACTCGAAAGATAAATACATCTAAAATACAAAAATTGTTTATAAATGATACTATAAAGTTAATGTACAAAGTAATGTTTCGAAATAATCTCGTAGCTATCATGATAACGCATCAAGTAACGGTTTGGTCGTCCATATGTCATAGACAAGAAGTCAAAATGTTTGTTTTCCCAGTTGTGTTCTTTTGGTGATATGTTTTAGATGTCTGATGTAAAAAGGCAAGCACCAAGATTATTTCTGAAAATAATCTGAAAATGAAAAGAAATATTTATTTTCAGAGGAACTTTGACCTTTGGTCATTTATATGTTCTATTTAATATAAAATAATCAGTATTTTGGCTCAAACAGAAATAATCTTGGTATGAACAATTGGCTGCACATTGCATTTTGTTTTCTTTTATATGAGGGTGTTTTTGTTTTGACTTGAAGGTTTTGAAAATAAGGTTTGATGGCTAACAAACCAGTTAATTTGAAAAGTACCTAAAAATCCATGATCAATATTTAGGACGTTATTACAGATAAACAGTATGACAAGTACTTCACTGGCAAAATATTTATTACCATTGATAGTGTTTCAAAGAAAGAACATGTATTAAAATTGAAATGATTTCCACACTTTGTCCTATGTTCAATTTCTTAGAATTAGGACAAAGTAAAAAAGTTTTTATTAAAAAAGTGAACTGTCCAACAACGTAAAGTCAACTTACAACGCAAAATTGAAACTCTGACTGTTTAAAAGTGAACTTTTTACTGGTTTCCTACTGATGTTAACTATGAATAACTTTAACTTGAAACCTACCTTGAAATTATGGTTTATATTTTGTATTTTAGCAGGGACATTCATGGTTGCTTCAGACCTTGTCTGATTTTTGATCATGTTTGTTCGATGCATAAATGTAAACTTGGGACTAGGACAGTTATGAATCGATTGGTTACATATTTCAACGAGTCCTTGTTTCCCGGTATTAAAAACAAACTGTTTGACTTCTCTTTTTTAGGAATACAAACATATCTGGATTATTCGTTTTAAAGAAATAGAAAAAAAAATATATTGCTGACACTTTTAAACGACAACAAGCTTACGTTCATTGTATACTAATAAACGTCGTATAGCAGACATATATTTCCATATCAAAGGTCAGATTAAGCTAAACAATGTAGCAGTTTTTGTGTAGTGAAAGATTTATCCTTGTTTTCTTCCAAATTTTGAAACACGTTCTACATGTTTAATTCTCTTTTATTTCTGATGTTTCTGAATTTCAATGTGGATAGGTTATCGTGAAATACATGCATAAGTAATAATACTTTGACATGTTTGATATAAAGTTTTGTTTTAAATTATTTAAGTTGGTACAAATTTTGTGCATATCTTCATGTTACTTAAGCTCGTATGTTCCGGTTAGAAGCATAAGGAAAATTGGTATACAGAAAAGTATAAATTGATAAAGAGTATTCAAAATATCGTTATTTTACTTTATTTTATTTTACAGCTGTTTTTGACAAAAAAGCATCAATGCATTAAAAATTTGTCTTCCAATTACGTTTTTGTTCCACAATGAAATCAAAGCTTTAATATCAATTAATAAGTTAACATTTAGCTAAACAGAACCCTAATGTAGAAAGGCATTTTGCACGACATAACTTGAGCAACATTCCACAATAGTAAATATTGTATATATATTGTTAATAGACATGTTACAAAAAGGAATGTTCATGACGGTGAGGTCGACAAATTAGAATTTAAATGTGGGGTCTGTGTCAAAACATTGATAATCGAGAAAACAGGTAAAATTCAATTTGAGCGATGTTAACCAGGTATCCTACGCACTACTTGTTCATTCGAAATAATAAAAACTTAGAATTATCATTTTCTGATACCATTGCTTGTGATTATAGGATGCGAAAGGTGTATGCACGTCTGAACACAATCAAATAATAAGCTAGTTTGATTTTTACTTTTTTAATTACGATATCAATCTGTCAATCCACTACTGACCCTCGTCCTAAAAATGCATGAACTATATGTCATTGGACGAAAAACAATCAACATTTTATCAATCTCTGCAAAATCCGCACAAAGCTCTACAGCCTGGTGGATTTTGTTTTTCGATGTTTCCATAGGTTTCAACTGACTTGAGCGTCTTATAACGTGTTCCACAAACGAAAATTGCAAGTTTATTGTTTTCATTATATTCTTTCTGCACTTGTTCTACACCTAGCTCTAAGTTTATGGCACAGAGAATAATGAACGAAGAACAAAGAAACGCGATATTTTTATTTTACCTAAAATGGCAGAATCCCGGGGAAATCTAATATCATACCTGGCCCATTAAACAGTAAATTAATATGTTGAGCATCATACTGCTGTGCTAGGAAACTACTTCTTGTAAACCTGCTTTGATTCATGTTGTCCTAAAAAATGCTGTATAGGTATGCAATGCCGGTATTTTGAGTAAAATTAAGCCCGAGGCTCCGTGTCTTGTCTGAAAATGGCTCGAGAATTGCTATCAATTACCGCTTACGCTTCTGGTATTTTATGCCACTCTTCATGTATTTGTCGAGGATGTACTACAGGCGAAAAGCGAGACATATTTGACATAGAACCCTTAGGTATCAAACAGATTATTATATATAAAATCATTTCCAACGTCCAAATAAGGGCGAGTGGGGCCCTACAGCTTATGAGTTCATTACTCAAAACGGGTACCGTCTTCTCCTGTTCGCCTGCACGCCCACCCGTCCGCCAGTTGAATTTCGTAATATTGTATGATAAGTCATACATTGAATACAACACGCCATAAAGTTCTGACCACGGGTGAACACACAGTTAACTAAATGCCCGTCACTGTTGAGTTCAAAAAAAATAAAAAAAATAGCAAGTTACTTTAATTTCAAAGAATTTTCGAGGGATTTTTTCTCCCATCCATCACTCCTTTTTTCTCGTATTTTATATCCTTTTTGCTATACTCTCTCATCCTGTCAGTATTCCAAAATGTGAAAACGAAGAAAAATTATGGAAAAAACCCCATTTTATTTCATTTAACTTCAAAGAGAGGATCGTCCTGAATATGCATTAACTTTTGCCACTTCACTTGAGCAACCAACAATGAATTAATGTATCAAAGGGGGCAGGATTATATTTTTTTTCGAGTCAGAAATTCTTTTTTTTAGTTTTTCGACGTTATCAATCAAATTATTTTTTTTTTTCTAAAATTTAACACTATAAGGTGTATTTGTCTCTCTTTAAATTGGGGATCAGAATTTTTTAAATGGAAAAACATACCCCCACTTAAATTTTGAAGTTTAACGGTTGTTCCCTTATTGGGTTTATCATTTGTATTCTTCACGGAATAAACATTATTAAATATTTGTTCCATAAGGAGTGTTTATGATGAGATTATCTAAGATAAAGATTTCAAAGGGACGTGTATCATAAGAAATAAATATACGCGGGCATCATTACTATTCAGTTTAAACACAAGATGTAATTGATACACAGGTAATTCAAACCTTAAAATCACTTTTGTGTTTTGATACGATACCCACATTTAAAGTATAATTTGTCAACCTCAGCGTCGAGTATATACCATTTCGTAACATGTCTAATAACATGAACAATTTAAAACAAATTAGTCATACGATTGAACTTTACTTCACCTTTCCCACGGTGCGATTGGATGAGTCTCTATTGGTCGGATTGTTAAAGTATATCATGTAGCTAGTAACGCTCGTACTTAATCATGAAGAAAGAAGTAAGCGTTCTCCTACAAACTAAAATGATTGCTTAATTAGTTGTATTAAGGAATTCGTGTCATTGTCAGTGGTGCAGTTTATAATTAATGCATGATATCCTTTTAAGGCATTTCATTTGTCAAAAATACCAACATCCATATTGGTTGTTTCCTTTTTTTATTAACAAATTGTATACGATTTCCTTTTCGTGAAAGTTTATATTCCCAATGCCATTGCATTTCTTGTCGGTGTTATTGAAATGATTCTGAAAACAAAAGTTTAAAATACAGAAATTTCAGTCTTGTACTATTACATTTTCTACTGGACACCTTGAGCAAAAACTTGAGTTTTTAGATATTATATGACATAACAGTACGATGAAATGGAGGGAATTGTATAAGTTTCCTAATTGTGCGTATGAATGTAAATCATGATATATTTCTTCTTTTTTCTAATTTCCAGTTCAAATCAGTAAATTTAAGATTCGAGGTACAATTAAATTTTATTTCATAGCCACTATAAAGTAGTCCAGCTCATTATAACAAATCCAACTTCATTATGTGAGAAAATTAACTAAAGCTAAATGTTAAGATAAAATGCTTTATAAATATAATCCAAAGTTATTGGAAAATTATAAATTGTTGTTCTTACGGACAACGTTTTAGGTCAAGATTCAGGTTATATTTAATTTCAAAAATTTCTAGTTTTGTGTTTTATTAATATTGTTTTTAATTGTACCAAAATTTTGAAGTCATTTTAATATAAATGGTAGATCTACCTCTTTAATTGCACAAATAAACTTCATCTTACTTTGATTTTTTTTTTAAATTCAGCTTTTAGTCACAAATCCTTTAAAGCTGATATATGCTCTTCGGGGAATTTGTAACTTATTTTTAGAAAATCTTTGTTTTGAACTGAAAGTATGCATAAACAAAAGGATGCTTCCTTACTAAGAAAATGATTTACATTCATTCTTCAAAATTAAGAAACACCAAATAGTGCAGTTGCATTGGCCGATAACACTTAGTTATATTCTAAATTATAATACTATTTACTATCATTATGACGTTATGATTTGTTTCGTTATTCTTAACGATGTATATATTGAGCCATTGCTAACATCAATTAATAGAAATTACAATACTAGGTTAAATTTCTACAAAAATGGCAGTTGATTAGTTAGAGTAATTCCGTTGGTTTAATTCGTCTATCTAGAAAAACTATTATCAACAACTACATATTATATATATCATTGAAAACAATGACTCTTTAAATAAGCTACAGTTAGCTTACAATTTACCTTGTCTCGGTCGATGTTCATTTTCAAATAATTTAATAAAATATGTATGCTACTTAAACGTTAAGTATTTCTTTTAAATATCTATTATTATTTGTACAATATTATTTTATATCATATATGCATATCAACAACAAACAATTGTTGACATGTAAAAGTTGATACCCTGACATGTTTGCTGCGTTTTTGTATTTTTATTTAGAAAATAAGATTGAAAGCCCCATTTAATACTTCAAGTATTATCTATGTTTGTTCAGCCCTTTGCTGATACTGCTTCTGTTAAAATGCTAAGACCCGATGTTACCATCAGCTCAGTCGTCTGTGTGTCTAAAAAGACCTGATTTATAACATTAATATTTACAAATTATATATAAACTCTATCTGACTCCGATATCCTCATAAAAAGTTGACCACCTTAATTTGTTTTATATTATGATATTCATTTTATTTAGGTTTATTTCAGCATAACGCTCCACTGTACATTGTAGTAATGTATACAATTTATTTGTACGAGCAAGTTTTTTTTTCATAATTAATTGTTAAAAGAAGACTATATCAATTAAATAAATACTTTCCAGTTGCATAACAAAAAGTGTCACAATTTACCCGAAAATATTATTCATTTGATAAAGCTAAAAATTTGTATCAAGAATTTATATTTCAAAGCTGATGCTTAAGGGCATACGATACAGTTTTGAACCTGTATTTACAAGTTGATGAAAATTTGCATATAGGCTATATTTTACCTGATTAAATCAAATATTTTATAAAAAATATACCTTCATTTCAGGTCGAAATTTTGTATATTTGCTCAAAATACGGATTTGGGGCCGTATTTTCCCTTTCGAAAGAAAACCATAACTTTTTTTATTTCAAAAGATAAACACAAATTGTTTTTTGTTAAATAATTTGTAATTTCTGTATTTTATAAAAATTCGAAAAATTTATGCATTTTTTGTTCATAAATAACTCATATATTAGCAAATGGTCATGAATTGAGAAAAAAAACCGTTATTTTTTACTGTATATTTATCAAAATTAAAACAAATTGCACTATTTACAGTTTTATAAAATTTGGTCCATATAATCTCCCTGCAAAATGAGACACAATGTCGTTTTTAAAAATGGGGGTCCATGCACTCGTTTTCAAATTAAATCTGTTTCAATGATAAAAATCAGTCGAAAAATGCATCTTTTCCCGATATGTCACAGTTTGATGTCGCGAAAATAACATTTTACGTTAGCAACGTCATTACCTCCCCTGTAACTGTATCGTATGCCCTTAAAGCATAAATATAAACAAACCATAAAATATCTTATTACAAAGTGGGTGATACCTATTCATAATTTAAATTTTGCTGTGTACCCTAATTTTTCCTAAAATTATAAGATTAATCGATATATGTTAAAAGAAGTGTCAGTAGCTTAAGTATTGTGATTTTAAAAAAATAACTACAAAAGTTACAACCAGCAGCATTAGATCAAAGACGTTTGAACAAATAATTATGCAATACGCATAATGATTAATTTTATCAATGCAATCAAACCCACCTTTCTTTTCTTGTGTTCCGTCATTGTCTGAGAAAGATGTTATTTAACTTGAGGTCAGCATAATATAATGAAAATAGAGTAAATGTTTCAATTTGACGTTTCATGCCAAATTCAAAATGTAATCATTCGAACAGATTTTATAATCAAATCAAATTGCTGAAAAACAACCCAGATAGCTCATGGTTATCAAATAAATATATACGACAATTAAAAAAAAACTCCGCAGGATCATGCCAAATAATAAATATACACACCTGACTTACTTTCCGCTCTTTCTAGAAGCACGTATTTTGCATCTAACAGACTGACACTGTTACTTAGGTTTTGTATTGTTTCATTGAATGTAGTCCAAGAATGAATTGTTTCGTTCAGTTCATGTTCGTATTGTGAAGTGATATCTCGTATGCCTTCAATTTCACATGAAAATATCCGTCTAGTGTTATCAAGTTCATGTTCAAGCTGTTGTTTGTTACCTTTCAGGAATGCAACGTCATTTTCGTTATTATAAACTCTTTGTAGTAGAGCATGGTAATTTTCTTTCAATACGCTTACTTCCATTTTGATGTCTGTGATATCTGTTCCATTATTTTTAGCATCCATAGGATTGTGTTGACTTTCATCAAGCAAATTTCCATTACAGGAGTATGATAAACAAAATAATATCACAACTAAACGCATTTTCATTTCATCAATTTTCCCTTGTTTTCTTAAATGTGCGTTTTGATATTAGCAATTTTTTTCTTTAACAAAATCATTATATACATGATATATGACAGCACACGTGTATAGCAGAAAAAAGAGAGAACAAAAAATGAACAAAAAAAAATGTTAATGTTTGCCGAATAAATAAAAATGAGTCAAGATAATCCCTTTAGCGGACAAATCAACATATACGATAGACTATCTTATTCTACCAACACGCAAGATAGATATAAGATTATTCAAACGTGTACTTTAAGATGCCTCTACATTATCCGCAATTGAAATTTCATCTAGATGTTTGTCAAGTAATTACGCAGTTTAATGTGGTCGTTTAAACACTTGAATTGACTTCGTTATGTACAAGTAAACGAAGATGTCATCCGCTTTATATAAAAAAATGATTGCATAATTATTAAAGAGTCTGTTAAAACACTAGAACTGATTACTTCATATACTTATAAAATTAAAGTGGCTAAAATAAGAATTATAGTTTGTACACCCTACAATGTGTACACAACATATACATTCAAGAAATTACATGAAGTAACGACAAAAGAAAGAATAGAATGTTCTAAGTAAAAAGTAAAATAACTAAAATACAGAACTCCGGAAAAATTCAAATTGGAAAGTCCCTTATTAAATGGCAAATTAAAAAGCTCAGACACATCAAATAAATGGAAACAACTGTCATATTCCTGACTTGGTACATGCATTTCCTTTTGTAGAAAATGATGGTTTAAAGATTGTTTTATAGATAGCTAAGCCACTCACTTGTATGACAATCGCTAGAAAATCCATGATATTGATAACAATGTGTGAACAAAACAAACATACATAATAGTAAAAAATGTCAAAAATAAGGATACAGCAATCAACATTGTGTTATAATAATCTTAATGACTATAAAAACCAACGAAAATTTCCACAAAGAAAAACAAAATGGCATTTAGACACAGCAAAAATAACCACAGCACAACAATACATCAGCGAGATACATAAGTACAGAACCACTACAAAAGGATATTACCTGAAATGGACTCAACAGTAAAGGTTAAAAATTTACAAAGACAAACAAAAGAACACCATAAACGTACTTTAGATGATAAAGAACGTCAGTACCTAGAATCTATACGTCAAGACCATCATGTTTAATTAGTTGTGAAGTTGATACGGAATATTTATCAAAGAGGGGCGAAAGGTACCATAGAGACATTCAAACTCATAAATCGAAAATAAACTGACAGCGTCATGGCTAAAAAAGAAAACGACAAACAGACAAACAATAGTACACTAAACACAACATTGAAAAATAAAGACTTAGCAACACGAACCCAACCAACAACTTGGTGTGATCTCAGGTGCTCCGGAAAGGTAAACAGAGCCTGCTACACATGTGGCACCCGTCGTGTAGCTCATGTTAGTACAAACCCGGTAAATAGTCTAATTCGGTAGGTCATATACGTGAAACGGGAACGGTATTGTAGTAACGTATACGATCGCGACATAAAGAACAAATCTGCTATCATCTGTGAAACGGATATTCCTTAACGGTCAATCAACTCGTGATGGCGTCCGTAAAATTTAAGAAGGGAAGATTTCAACTTCATCATTTGAAACTCTTGGTTTAATAACTTCCTTGTGAGCAGCAACCCTCTATCAAGGAAATCATGATAGGAAATACAAGCTCGGGAATATCGTATCAATTGTGAAATATATACTCCGTATGCAGGTGCTGCTGGCATGTTGCTACATAGACATTGAAAGTTCACAATTGTCCTCTTTCTGTCGTAAAGTTTTGTTTTCAACCGACACTCATTGTCAATTTCTAGATGCAAGTCAAGATATGAGGCAGACTTAACTGTATCTGTTGTATTTTTTATGTCAAGTGCGATGGGATAGATGCGTTCAACATAGTCACCATATTTTGAGTTATTTATTGAGAGAACATCATCTGTATAGCGGAAAATAAAGTTAAAGGATTTCGCTAACTTAATTTCATTCTTCCTAAGAACTCCTGTATGAAGTCAGCCTCATAAGAATAAAGCAACAAGTCGACAAGAAGAGGCGCACAATTAGTTCCCATGAGAATGCCGACAGTTTGTTGAAAAACACGTCCTCCAAACGTAACAAATATGTTGTTAATCAAGAATTCAAACATCTTGATAATGCCAGTTTCAGAGATTTTTTGGTTTTAATTAGAGTGATTTTTTACAAAGAAGGATGTATCCCTCCCTAAGACAAGATACTTGTATCTACGTTGGTCATTCTTGTTTTATGATACAAAGCAATACCAACTCTTTCAATTTGTCTTTTAGTTTAGAATGAGGAATACTTGTGAACAGTTTAGAAAAATCAAATGTTTTAATACTATTGCAAGATGAAAAAGTCTTAGATTGTATGTACTCTAAAAGATCTTTGGAATTTTTTAGTATCCACATCTGATTCACGCCACCTCTAGAATAGGCAGTTTCGCAATAACTTTGAAGCCCGGAGTTTTTGGAAAAAGGTCGAGATGGTTTTTGACAAAAACCTGGTTCATCAACTTTCTGATCAGACACTGCTGACGTTTCGTTTTATAAAGTATGGGTATTCGCGGCAAGTTCTTTCATACCGAATGGGTTGACAAATGCATATCCAATATGCAGGTGAAGTTGGTATGTTGCTACTAAGGTGGGGGAAATTGATAATTTTAAGATTGAAACCGTCTCGTTTGTCATAGATTCTGGTACTGAGATGACCACTTATGTCAAATGCTGGGTTTATTCTATAAATGAGACAGAGGAAGCCGTGTCTATTGTTTCTTTAATTTGTTACCCAATCTGAAAAATTTGGATTGTTATTGGAAAGAACATCATCAATATATTCATGATATGTGAAATTTAAAGATCTGGATTATTTGATCTTCTTGTTTTTGCCAAGTGCCTGAAAAAACTCCGACTCATATGAAAATAAGAAGAGGTCGGCAAGTATTCGTTCTTATAGGAATGTCGACAATTTGCTGAAAAATTCTACCTCCAAATTCAACAAATATGTTGTGAATTAGCAAATCCAGAATACTGATCACTTGCACCTCTGTGAAGCATGTTTTACCTTTGTGTTTACTATTAACAAAATATGCCGTATGGTATCAAAAAGTATTAAATTTACAGCGTATGCTACCATTTGTATATTGAATAGCCTTGTGAATTATTTTTTAAGATAATTTATCAATTTCACATGGGGAATGATGGTTGAAAAATCAAAAATTTTGATAGGATTAATTTCAGAGAAAAATCGAGATTTTAAATAATCCAGAAGGTTTTTGGAGGTTTTTAGAATCCTCACATGATTAGCACCACTACACGAATAAACAGTTTCACAGTAATCAGGACACATCGTCAGAAATGACATGATAGTAGCTGCTATTGGGAAATTTTTCAATAAATCGTTGTCAAAGCCTATCCCAGCACCCCAACTCCATAGATCATAAGGTGTTTCGAACATCTATTTAGACCAATTAAAATTAACTAATTGACCATGGCCATGTCCATCGTCAGGAACCCAAGCCATTGCATAGTGACACTTATTATAAAAATACTGTAATTTTTATTAGGGGCTCGACACTTCATGATCTGTTTGACTAATATTTTTCTATACTCTTATCTACTTAACCTTGTTTATCAATTAAACGAACAAAGTTTAGAAACTATTTTCATAATCTGCAACATATCAATTACCCAGAGTTGCTGATGTTACTGTGTCTTTCAAGTTTTTATGCATACGGAAAGCAAACAGAGGTCTTTTATCAAATAAAATAAAATTTTTGCCTCTTCGTCATCCTTTAATGTATCCCAGTGATTTAATATATTGTTCTTTATGTGTGATTTTTGTCTTGAAAACACTGTTGAGAATACCAAGGGAGGCGACTGTAATACAGATTTGGGCTTTACCCTTAATGTGTCTTTTCTTTGTTTTGCAGTCACTTCCTGCATAACCGGTTCATATCCAGATTTTGTTAAAAAGGGATGACGTTTAAAAATATCACCCTTGTCAAAATGATATTTACATCTTAGTTTTCTTGCAAATTCATTGAAATCTGATGCAATACTAGATTTTGCAAATTTGGTCGAGGGAGACGGTAGATATTTTAATCCTTTACTGAGTAACAAAATCTCATTGTCTTCTATTTTTTCAGTGGTGAATATTTTAACATATTCACGTGCTTTTTCAATTGATTTTTTTCCTCTTGAGAGAGCGAATCTATATCTTTCTATTTTCTGATAGAAGGCCTTTTTCATGATAGCCTTTTTAGTTTTTTTCGCTCTCTTAAAGTGTCTGTTAGCCATGCTTACAGATCGGAGGAAATCGCCAGAAGGCAGTGTGCAATTCATTTCTTGATGTAATATTGATTCTTTATCAAGCCTGTATGAACTCACCAACCAATCAGATATCAGTTACTCATTAGGAAACAAAATAAGGGAAAGAGGAGAACATCCCTCCTAGACATTGCAACCAATCACCATTCATTGCTTTATAAACTGACACGTATACCAGATGCATTTTGACAATTTGACTTTTTAATTTATCAGACAATCAAAAACCATACATTTTTGTTTTGCAAATCTCAGCACTTTCTTATCAACTTATTCCTCTCACTAAAGAATCTCTGACGTATTGGTTTTTACATTTACTTTCCTTGTATTATGTATGTATTACAACTTTAACATGAAATTGACATAATTAATCAATCCTTAAACCTTTGGATAAAGATATTTTTCAAATTTAATATCTATTTTGACAGAAATAAAAAAACACACTATCAATGCACTATTGCCACCGCCGATAATAACCGTTGCACCCAATTATAATGTATTAATTATGACCACTTATCGTAAACAAAATATCAAAAGTTATCTTTGATGGTTTTATTTCTCAACTTTAAATAAAGATATATTTGTAAACATTTGTTTATCATCATAATTACATTGGGTTCATTGATAAACTAACCTTCTTTGTTCTGCTCTATCAATTTTCTATAAATTAAGCGTAACTCAAGAACTGATAAGATATTGCACTTTTATTTACATAATTTACAACTGTTTGTCAAAAAACATCACTAACGAAGTGTATAGCTATATATATATAGGCACACGTTAAATGTTTTATCATCTTCCAATGACTTATCTGATGTTACACAGTTCAGTTAAATCATATCCATAGCTAGTTGCATTTATGTAATTCAAGTTTGTTTATAAAACTGTATAAAATATAAAGCCATAACAGATCACTGGTGGGACTGCCCTTAAAGTGTCAGATTGTAATTTAAGACGATGTGGGTAAAACCCCTATTTTTTTTAGCATTGCTGATGATAGATATTTCCTCCAGTGAATAAGCAAATACAGGAAATTGCAGCAGTGTTCAACATGCACCAAATAACCACTTTATTGTGGTACGAGGAGATCATAAAGTCAACAAGATATCAACTAAACAATTCTCAAGCTGACAGCGTGATAATAGCTCAAATATTTCAATAAATCGTTGTCAAAGCCTACCCCAGCACCCCAACTCCATAGATCATAAGGTGTTTCGAACATCTATTTAGACCAATTAGAATTAACTAATTGACCATGGCCATGTCCATCGTCAGGAG
Organism: Mytilus edulis; assembly: GCF_963676685.1. Lineage (NCBI taxonomy): Eukaryota > Metazoa > Mollusca > Bivalvia > Mytilida > Mytilidae > Mytilus > Mytilus edulis. The sequence continues at coordinate 19,396,172 of NC_092356.1, read as the reverse complement.
CCCAAGCCATTGCATAGTGACACTTATTATAAAAATACTGTAATTTTTATTAGGGGCTCGACACCTCATGATCTGTTTGACTAATATTTTTCTATACTCTTATCTACTTAACCTTGTTTATCAATTAAACGAACAAAGTTTAGAAACTATTTTCATAATCTGCAACATATCAATTACCCAGAGTTGCTGATGTTACTGTGTCTTTCAAGTTTTTATGCATACGGAAAGCAAACAGAGGTCTTTTATCAAATAAAATAAAATTTTTGCCTCTTCGTCATCCTTTAATGTATCCCAGTGATTTAATATATTGTTCTTTATGTGTGATTTCTGTCTTGAAAACACTGTTGAGAATACCAAGGGAGGCGACTGTTATACAGATTTGGGCTTTACCCTTAATGTGTCTTTTCTTTGTTTTGCAGTCACTTCCTGCATAACCGGTTCATATCCAGATTTTGTTAAAAAGGGATGACGTTTAAAAATATCACCCTTGTCAAAATGATATTTACATCTTAGTTTTCTTGCAAATTCATTGAAATCTGATGCAATACTAGATTTTGCAAATTTGGTCGAGGGAGACGGTAGATATTTTAATCCTTTACTGAGTAACAAAATCTCATCGTCTTCTATTTTTTCAGTGGTGAATATTTTAACATATTCACGTGCTTTTTCAATTGATTTTTTTCCTCTTCAGAGAGCGAATCTATATCTTTCTATTTTCTGATAGAAGGCCTTTTTCATGATAGCCTTTTTAGTTTTTTTCGCTCTCTTAAAGTGTCTGTTAGCCATGCTTACAGATCGGAGGAAATCGCCAGAAGGCAGTGTGCAATTCATTTCTTGATGTAATATTGATTCTTTATCAAGCTTGTATGAACTCACCTATTTCAATAAATCGTTGTCAAAGCCTATCCCAGCACCCCAACTCCATAGATCATAAGGTGTTTCGAACATCTATTTAGACCAATTAGAATTAACTAATTGATCATGGCCATGTCCATCGTCAGGAGCCCAAGCCATTGCATAGTGACACTTATTATAAAAATACTATAATTTTTATTAGGGGCTCGACACCTCATGATCTGTCTGACTTATATTTTTCTATACTCTTTATCTACTTAACCTTGTTGATCAATTTAACGAACAAAGTATAGAATCTATTTTCATAGTCTGCAACATATTAATTACCCAGAGTTGCTGATGTCACTATGTCTTTCAAGTTTTTATGCCTACGGAAAGCAAACAGAGGTCTTTTATCAAATAACAGTTTTGCCTCTTCGTCATCCTTTAATTTATCCCAGTGTTTTAAGATATTGTTCTTTATGTGTGATTTCTGTCTTGAAAACACTGTGGAGAATACCAAGGGAGGCGACTGTAATACAGATTTGGGCTTTACCATTAATGTGTCTATTCTTTGTTTTGCAGTCACTTCCTGCATAACAGTTTTAATTTCATTTTTTGATATCCCCTTTTAATAAGGCGCTCAGAAAATAACGCATATTGTGTTTGCAAATCTACTGGATCGTTCGTACATCTCTTAAAGCGAAGCATTTCTCCTTTAATTATGCCTCTGAAAGTAGAGGATGGGTGGCATGAGGATCTCTCTAAATACTGATAATTTTCAGTCTTTTTTCGGAATGTCGTGAGGTCTAAGATTCCTGTTTCTCTAAATCTTAGACCTTTGAATACCAGCACATCTAAAAACTGCATTTTAGTTTGTGATTTCTCGTGTGTAAATTTTAGAAGTGCATGTTGTCTGTTAGCATGTTCAAAGAATTGTGATATTTCATCATCTGTACCTTTATTGTAAATAAAAAAGCCATCGTCCCTAAACCTGTAGAGACTTGATATTTTCTGTTTATGTTGAAAAGTCCTTAAAATACTATTTAAGACTTCATAAACTCTCAGATCCGTAATTTCAGGTGATAAACTATTTCCCATTGGAACTCCAGTTGAAGTTTTATAATATTTACCATTGAACATAAATTCATTATTTTCAAGAACTATCTTAAGAAGTTCCAATATATATCGCAACGGAGGCAAAAGTATCGTATGTTTACATTTAATTATCGTAGGCCAAGCATGCTTGACTGCGTCAATCATTTCTACATGGGACATATTGTTGTACATTTCTTTTATGTCAAAACTGACTAAGTAGGCGTCAGGTTTTACCTGCAATTTCTCAATAATATTTATAAATTCTAATGAGTCCCTTAAATGTGTTTCTTGTTTTAATACTGCTGGAAGCATGAATTTATCCAAATACTGCCCTATTCTCTCTAAAACAGTACCCGATAATGAAACAATAGGCCTTCCTTGAATTCTGACATTTTTATACAGCGTAGGATTCTGTTGAACGCTTTCTATTAGTTCAGGATCAAGTTTGTGCAATTTAGGCAGAAGATACAACCTTCCTGGTTTGAGATCTCTCTTAGCAGAAAGATATTTAAAGGTGATTTCATCCATGACCCCTTTTCTATGCATTTCAAAGATAATAGTATTGATTTTCTGGTTAGTCTCTATTATGTTTAATTTTGCAATTTCCATGAAGTGAGTAGCACTACTTAATTGCCTCAGACCTTCATTTATATATTCTGTTTTATCCCAGATCACTGTGGTGTTATTTTTATCTGCTTTTCGAATAACTATGTTTTCGTTTCGTTTGAGGGAAGAAATTGCCTTTCTTTCCAGCGTAGTGAGATTATCGTGTGCTTTATTAATTGTTATATTATCTTTCTCAACCTTAGTTTTGAATATATATGTCTCAATGGCATTGTTTGCAAGTTCCGGTTTATATCCGGATTTTGTTAAAAAGGGATGACGTTTGAAAATATCACCCTTGTCAAAATGATATTTACATCTTAGTTTTCTTGCAAATTCATTGAAATCTGATGCAATACTAGATTTTGCAAATTTCGTCGAGGGAGACGGTATATATTTTAATCCTTTACTGAGTAACAAAATCTCATCGTCTTTTATTTTTTCAGTGGTGAATATTTTAACATATTTACGTGCTTTTTCAATTGATTTTTTCCTCTTGAGAGAGCGAATCTTTGTCTTTCTATTTTTCTGATAGAAGGCCTTTTTCATGATAGCCTTTTTTGTTTTTTTCGCTCTCTTAAAGTGTCTGTTACCCATGCTTACAGATCGGAGGAAATCGCCAGAAGGCAGTGTGCAATTCATTTCTTGATGTAATATTGATTCTTTATCAAGCCTGTATGAACTCACCAACCAATCAGATATCAGTTACTCATTAGGAAACTAAATAAGGGGAAGAGGAGAACATCCCTCTAGACATTGCAACCAATCACCATTCATTGCTCTATAAACTGACACGTAAACCAGATGTATTTTGACAATTTGACTTTTTAGTTTATCAGACACTCAAAAACCATGCATTTTTGTTTTGCAAATCTCAGCACTTTATTATCAACTTATTTCACTCACTAAACTCTGACGTATTGGTTTTTACATTTACTCTCCCTGTATTATATAGGTATTATAACTTTAATATTTCAATACATAATTAATCAACCTTTTTAGCTTTCGGTAAAGATATTTTTCACATTTAATATCTATTTTGACAGAAATAAGAAACATATTGGCAATGAACTATTGCTTTTGCCGATAATAACCGTTGCATTTAATTATAATGTATTAATTCTGACCACTTAACCATGTTAACGTGAACAAAATATCAAAAAATATCTTTGATAGCTTTATTTCTCAACTTTAAATAAAGATATATTTGTAAACATTTGTTTATCATCATAATTGCATTGGGTTCATTGATAAACTAACCTTCTGTGTTCTGCTATATCAATTATCTATAAAATAAACGTAACTCAAGATCTGATAAGATATTACACTTTTATTCACACACTTTACAGCTGTTTGTCAAAAAACATCACTAACTAAGTGTATAGGCACACGTTAAATGTTTTATCATCTTCCAAAGACTTATCTGATGTTACACAGTTAAGTTAAATCATATATTTTCCGATAAAAGTTATGAGTTATGTACATAGTCATTTCAATATTGTTCGATACTGTTTAATTCTTAAACGGAGGGAAATCTTCTTCCTCCCCTCCCCCTTCCACGATTAAATCGACGTCCGCCTCGTCCTCGATGGGATGGTTCAAGGAAGCCTCTCAGCTCTCGTAACTCATCCTGGAGTTTAGATATAGTATTTGCTTCAGTTTCCGGTTTTAGGTACTAGATGTCGACATGTTTCTAATAGCCCTCAGATATCGTTCATTCCATATCTCTTTCTTTTCCTTTACTAGGAATGTCAACCTTTTTAGACAAGCGCCTTTTTCTGCACTTCCACGACCTATCATTCGCTCTGTGTCCTCAAGCAAGTTGGATATGCTGGTTAACATGCTCTTGTGGTGCTCCTCGCACATTTCAATAAGTCTATTTAGAAATTGTTCACAGAGTTCACTTTTAATTATATCCAGATTTTCGTTAAAAAACGAGTTAGAATCTTGGTCCAATGATGGTGTGAAATTAACTGTTAGTCTGATATAACTTGGAAGTTGTGTCGAATCGACCTTACCAAGACTGTATTTTAAGGTAGCTACCTGGTGTTTCTTTCTGAGTTTGTTTTCCAACTCCTCCAAACACTGCCTGACTATTCCTTCCTTTTCAGAATTTACATTTGAAATATCCGCACAATCCATTTTAAAGTCAAAAGATATTTCTCCCAATGATGGAGTTTCTTCTGTCTTAATCACAGTTCCACTGCAAGAAATAAATTCCTGCATGCTAGCATCTTCTTTTTCAAAATTTGGTCCTTCAGAGGGATTTTTCTGTTTGTTAAGACTTAGCATGTTTAGTCTTTCCATTGCTAGTTGCATTTATGTAATTCAAGTTTATTTATAAAACTGTATAAAATATAAAGTCATATCAGATCACTGGTGTGACTGCCCTTAAAGTGTCAGATTGTAATTTGAGACGACGTGGGTAAAACCCAATTGTTTTTAGCATTGCTGATGATAGATATTTCCTCCGGTGAATATGTAAATACAGGAAATTTCAGCACTGTTCAAATTGCACCAAATAACCACTTTATTGTGGTACGAGGAGATCATAAAGTCAACAAGATGTCAACTAAACAATTCTCAAGCTGACAGCGTGATAATAGCTCAAATATTTCAATAAATCGTTGTCAAAGCCTATCCCAGCACCCCAACTCCATAGATCATAAGGTGTTTCGAACATCTATTAAGAGAGCGAAAAAAACAAAAAAGGCTATCATGAAAAAGGCCTTCTATCAGAAAATAGAAAGATATAGATTCGCTCTCTCAAGAGGAAAAACATCAATTGAAAAAGCACATGAATATGTTAAAATATTCACCACTGAAAAAAAAAAGACGATGAGATTTTGTTACTCAGTAAAGGATTAAAATATCTACCGTCTCCCTCGACCAAATTTGCAAAATCTAGTATTGCATCAGATTTCAATGAATTTGCAAGAAAACTAAGATGTAAATATCATTTTGACAAGGGTTAAAATTTTTAAACGTCATCCCTTTATAACAAAATCTGGATATGAACCGGTTATGCAGGAAGTGACTGCAAAACAAAGAAAAGAAACATTAATGGTAAAGCCCAAATCTGTATTACAGTCACCTCCCTTGGTATTCTCCACAGTGTTTTCAAGACAGAAATCACACATAAAGAACAATATCTTAAATCACTGGGATACATTGAAGGATGACGAAGAGGCAAACATTTTATTTTATCTGATAAAAGACCTCTGTTTGCTTTCCGTATGCATAAAAACTTGAAAGACACAGTAACATCAGCAACTCTGGGTAATTGATATGTTGCAGATTATGAAAATAGTTTCTAAACTTTGTTCGTTAAATTGATAAACAAAGTTAAGTAGATAAAGAGTATAGAAAAATATAAAACAGATCATGAGGTGTCGAGCCCCTAATAAAAATTACAGTATTTTTATAATAAGTGTCACTATGCAATGGCTTGGGCTCCTGACGATGGACATGGCCATGGTCAATTAGTTAATTCTAATTGGTCTAAATAGATGTTCGAAACACCTTATGATCTATGGAGTTGGGGTGCTGGGATATGCTTTGACAACGATTTATTGAAAAATAGAAAGATATAGATTCGCTCTCTAGAGGAAAACAATCAATTGAAAAAGCACGTGAATATGTTAAACTATTCACCACTGAAAAAATAAAAGACGATGAGACTTTGTTACTCAGTAAAGGATTAAAATATCTACCGTCTCCCTCGACCAAATTTGCAAAATCTAGTATTGCATTAGATTTCAATGAATTTGCAAGAAAACTTAGATGTAAATATCATTTTGACAAGGGTGATATTTTTAAACGTCATCCCTTTTTAACAAAATCTGGATATGAACCGGTTATGCAGGAAGTGACTGCAAAACAAAGAAAAGACACATTAATGGTAAAGGCCAAATCTGTATTACAGTCGCCTCCCTTGGTATTCTCCACAGTGTTTTCGAGACAGAAATCACACATAAAGAACAATATCTTAAATCACTGGGATACATTAAAAAATGACGAAGAGGCAAAACCTTTATTTTATTTGATAAAAGACCTCTATTTGCTTTCCGAATGCATAAAAACTTGAAAGACACAGTAACATCAGTAACTCTGGGTAATTGATATGTTGCAGATTATGAAAATAGATTCTATACTTTGTTCGTTAAATTGATAAACAAGGTTAAGTAGATAAGAGTATAGAAAAATATAAGTCAGACAGATCATGAGGTGTCGAGCCCCTTATAAAAATTACAGTATTTTTATAATAAGTGTCACTATGCAATGGCTTGGGCTCCTGACGATGGACATGGCCATGGTCAATTAGTTAATTCTAATTGGTCTAAATAGATGTTCGAAACACCTTATGATCTATGGAGTTGGGGTGCTAGGATAGGCTTTGACAACGATTTATTGAAATATTTTAGATGCATTGGAATTTTGTATTTTATTCTCAAATCTGATTGTGTAACATATCGTTCATCCCTGCTTCGATTACAAGGGTCTATCAACGCATCGTTAAACATATTTGTTTTAAAGACCTTTCGGGACCATGCTGTCTTGTCGTAATGACGCACACCTTTAATAAAAATTTGAAAGCAGATTTTCATTGGCTGATATGATAATTAGAACGGAGTGTTGTCAGATCCTAGTAAGCAAAGTTTGGACACATAATCTATATTCTAATCTGATTGACTTTCATGGGAGTCTGTGATTAAAAAATTGTATGTATATTTGTTAACCTCAGATTTGTTTTGCATTTTGTTTGTTTCTTACTGCTTTCAAATAACATATAAACGTATTATGTTATCAGAAATATAGCGTTATAATGAATTAATGAAATATAAATTCAAATGAAATATAAATAGCGTACGAATTATTGGCATGAGACATCTGTTAGTAATCTTTGATAATTATATATAATGAATATGTAGGAAATTTTGCATACAATTTTACATATATCCGTTTCTTCCTTTTCCGATTAAATCAAATCAAAACTGCTACTTGACCTATCTTGCATATCTAAAAGGTTGTGCCTGTAATAAGGAAGAAGTTTTTTTTTCTCACAATTTAAAGCCTTTTCAAGTGTCTAATATATACTTTGGACATGTGAGAATAAGTGGATAAAATATGTCAATACTTCACCCATAATTTCCCTTATTACTAAAACAAAAACTTCCTTTAACCAAGCAGTTTGTCAGTGCATTAAAACAAATTAATTTGTTGCATGCTACATGAGTCAAATCCGCGGCCTTCGATTCAAAATAGTTGAAAACCCAAATCAATGACAAATTTAAAGATCATTGAAAACCAAAATTGAAAAGTCATTTGTTTAGCACACATATCGAACTTAAAGATAAGTTAAAAAAAGAAGTTCATTTTAATTGACAAAATCAAACATAATCAAACAACGGATCGAGTGAAAAGCAACTGGCATATTTGGACTTAGTACTTGCTAACGCCATTTATGCAGTGGGTTTGAAAAACGTAGTATTTTGAGTAATTCAACGGTTATCTATGAAGACAAACATTACCATAAAATGTCGGTTCAATGATATTTATTTTCAGCACTATTTGGCGTGTGATACATTCGAAGAAAAAATGAGGCATCAAATGGCAAAGTCAAAAGCTCAAACACATCAACTGAATAACAACTGTCCTATCCTTAACTTGGTACATACATTTTCTTATGTAGAAAATGGTGGATTGAACCTGATTTTATAGCTAGCTAAACCTCTCACTTGTATGAAAATTGCACCATGTTCCATTATATTGACAACGATGCGTGAACAAGACAAACAGACACAACATGTAAAAGTGTCAAAATAATAGGGGTACACATGGTACAGCAGTCAACATTTTGTTATAATCCTATTCACTATAAAAACAGAAACATACGTAACAAAGAAGCACAAAAAGGCATTTATCAAATTTTACAACATTTACTGCTTTTTTATGATAATATGATCAATCAAACCATGGTGACATACGTAACATATCAGAGGAATGATTTCAACTGTACCACTTATAATGGTACTTGGTACATTGAAACCAGATTTTATATTTTGTAAATGAGTGGAGAAGAGCGTCAATGTGCTACACACCGTGACATTGTGCTATATCTTATCACACGCAATCAATGTATAACCAAAATAAAGACAGCTTACTTCATGATGTTAGAGAAACCTGAGAAATAGACAAACATACGTATTTGAGAAATCAGAGTTCAGTTAATTATCTTACATGTATGTCAATCAAATTAGTTTTTTTCCACCAGACGTCACTCATGATTTATTTTATGAATAAGGATGTTCCAAAAGTGTTGCAGTTTTCAAACAGTATGAGTTCGGAATAAATCAGGATTTGATGGAAATTTAGGTGCTTTTTTTTAAATCATCTTAAAATTGAAAAACCATTGTTTTTTCGAGTCTTTCTTTGTTTTGACTTGGAGCCTATATTGCAAATCAAATTGAAACCAAAGATTATATGTTCGACAGATAGAATGCTTTCCTGAATGAATATCACTTTTATAAATTAAGGAAGTTCGCTTGTCATGTCTTTGGACTTTTGTCAGATTTTCGAAATCCTTTGGTTTTATCCATTTGAATGCCTAAATAAAATTTGCCTATTGACCCTCATTTTTATTTTTATAAATATTTTACATGTGTAATGATCTGTAAAAGTCTTATAAAATTTTAATATTTTTTAATAGTTTTTGAGAACTTGAACTTGTCAATGATAAAGCTATGAAAAGACAAGAAATAATATTTTCCCGCCACAATTTCAATGGCTTATATCTCGAAAACAAGCACATTAACCTATATATTTTTTTGCTCTTTTGATTCCTTCATTTATCCCCTATCAATATAAACTAGTGTTTTGAAAAGTTAATTATTTTGAAACTGAGAAGCGAACTCCCTTAACTCTTTGCCCATATCCGAATTATTTTCGATTCGTAATAGAAAACAATATCGGAGAAACAAATCCATCAATAATTGGTTAGAATTTCACTTTTTTTTTTATTTAACGTAACAATATCTTTATTGCACATTTGCTGTAACAATTTAATAAGTATACAGCTTTAACTTAGTATCCCTCATGTTAGCTTACCTAATAGTTAAGAGAAGCACTATTTGGCAAGTTATTATCTATTCATAATATTAGTATTCATAACATAAGACATTTCACAAAATATATTTAATAAATTATTGTGATTATACACATACATTACATTTTTTTTTCTCTTTTTTATAGTTTTTTTTTTCGGAATCAACTTCGTTATCGGTATGATCCGTGTTTCCATTTATATTGGGCACAGTGTTGTATTTCGCATGTGCGTTATCTGATTAGTTTTTTTGTTATTAAAATTGTTTATTTCAATAATTTCTGAAATTTTTTAAATGTTTATTTTTTTTGTCTTCTTTTCTGAGACAAAATGTAATTTGTATATTGAGAAGGATATTATAGTTAATATGTAATTATGCTAAATCTTCAATGTTGTACCCTGTTACTAAATTTTCAAGGCTTATAATATCTTTTTCAATACCTAGGGATTTCGTTAATTTCATTACTATTTTTAGAAAGTCATTATTATAACTGCAATTGACAAAAAAATGTTCATAGTCTTCCTCTTTTTACAATGCTTACATAAGTTGTCTTCAGTAATTTTCCACTTTTTTAAAAGTTCATTACTTGGCAGTATGTAGTGAATAAGTTTCCATCTAAATATTTTCAATCTATTATCAGTGAGATATTGAAAAATAAAAACAAAAGTATTTTTCAATTTAGAATTTAAGTGTTTCTCAAATATTTTTTCCCACGTAAGAAAACCATTTGGTTTATCACAACTATCTTTCAGTGTGAATATTTTATAGAGTTCTTTTGTACTCATCAAGGGAGTAATTGTCCTGTGCATAATTTTTAAGTCATTTATAACTTTAACTTTCGTTTTGAATGAATCTTCAGTGCAAAGAATTGTTTTCCAATCAATTGATATTGCTTTTTTTAACATATATATTTGCCTTATCCAATTTTGTTTATATTTTTATTTAGTTAAAATTACAGTTTCAGAGATATTGTCCTGTTCATCAATTACATCATTTATATTTATAATGTCACTTGTTATCCAATCTTCAAAAATTAAACATTTTCCATTAAACCGGATATTATCATTTCATTTGTTTTCGAATTTCAAGAAAATTTTTGGGATATTTTGTATTACCTCCCTTTACACTTATCCAATCTTTAATTAGTTGTTTATAGAAGTCTGGTAAATATTGTAACTTACTTTTATCAATGTCGATTATATTCTATAAATTCATATTAAATACAAGAAGATTTTTTCCTAATTTGTTGAAGTAAAATTTGGGAATAATTGTCCAGTTGTCATTTTTATTTTCGCTTAATTTAAGAATCCAGTTGATATGCAGTGATTTTATCAATATCTGTCATCTTAAGTCCCCCTTCCAGAAAATCATTTGAAAGTGTTGATCTTTTTATTCTATCTCTTTTGCCTTTCCAAATAAAATTGTATATTAAAGTTTTAAAGTCTTGCAACATTTCCTTAGGAATAATAGTGTTTGGTGCAACATATGTTAGGTTTGGCAAAACTAAAGATTTGATGACAACTATTTTTCCTATGATAGTAAGATTTCTTTTATTCCAATCAGATATTATTTTTTTACTTTTTAACAGTTGTTTTTCAAAGTTAATTTTTGACATTCTTGTTTATTGTAACCAAAGTAAATTCCGAGGCTTTTGATTGGTGCAGTACACCAATTTATATTTTCAAATTTTTCCCGACTGTGTTTTAATCGACCAAGCCATATTCCTTCAGTTTTTGTTTTATTCAATTTCAAACCTGAGAGAGTACCAAATATTTCTATTAAATTAATTGCTAGAGATACATATTTTTTTGATTGAAGAAATAGAGTAGTGTCGTCAGCTAATTGACAGATTTTCAGGGTATTACTCTTACCGTCTTATTTTATTTCTAGTCCTTTTAAGTTTTTATTTTCCCTTATCTTTATTGCCATTACTTCTACAGCTAGAACAAATAGTAACGATAATAACGGACATCCTTGTCGGATCCCGCGAGATGCCCTAAAACGGGAGGAAACCCATCCATTATTAATAATGCATCCTTTAATATCAGAGTACATTGTCTGAACCCACCTTATAAAATTATCTTTAAATCCATTTTTTTTAAAGTCTCAAACATGAAGTCCCATTCTAATGAGTCAAATGCTTTTGTAAAATCAAGAAATAAAATTGCCGAATCAATTTTGAAAGTTTCAGAATAGTCTATGACATCTTGTATTTGTCTAATGTTGAAACCAATATACCTATTTTTGAAATATCCTTTTTGATCAGTATGTATAATCTTTGGTAGCAGGGGTTTTAATCTTTGTGCTAAGGCATAAGCAAGTAATTTAGCATCATAGTTTAAAAAAGTAATAGGTCTATAGTTGTCTAGAGAAAAGGGATCATTCTTTTTATAAATTAGAGATATTAAGCCAACTTTCTGAGTGTTAGATAGTTCTCTTTTTTAATAGCAGTAATTAAAAGTGGAGACTATAAAAGATTTAAGTTCATCCCAGAATGTTCTGTAAAATTCCATATTTAGTCCGTCAAGCCCGGGCGCTTTATTAAGTTTCATTTTAAAAATTGCATCAGTACATTCATCAACAGGTATTTCCCCTTCGCAGGAATTACTTTCATAGTCAGTTAATTTCTTATATTCCTTGAGAGAATCTAAATACTTTTTAGTTGCTTCTATTTCAGGTTTTTTTTGTAGAATATAAGTTTTTATAATAATTTGCTTCTAATTTTAGTATTTTGTCTTGATCTCTTGTAATTTGACCTTTATCATCATATAATTGGGTTATTGTTTTTCTACTCTGTCTTGATTTTTCCATCCCTAGAAAATATGCGGAATTCTTCTCTCCTTCTTCAACCCATTTTACCCTTGTAGTCCAGCGGCTACAAGCATATTTCAGACGAATTGTGCACATCCTGCTACAAGCATGAAATTTAGCATTGACCTTCCTCAACTATTACTCTTTAAATTCAGATAGGAAGGCATTTGAAAAAAATGTCTTACTTCCGGTAAAATCCAAAATGGCGGACTTCATACTTAAATCAGCCAATTATCGAAGGCTAATATGTGAAAAGGTGTTATAATCATGCTACTATCGTAAAATTTACTACAAACCTTTGTTATGTACTACTTTTGGATAGATTATATAGATTAGATGTCTTCAAAAACCTTACTTCCTGTAAAATCCATTATGGCGGACATTAACAAAAATAAGACTATTTTTTTGAAAGGGTCATTGAAATGTGTTTTAACATATTGCTGCTATCCTTATATTGTGCAGAAATCTTTCTTTGGTGCTTCCCACGCATACCATTTAAAGGAAAAGTCTTTAAAACACCTACTTCCGATATCGTCACATATGGCGGACATAGAAATATCGTTTTTTTATTTTAATATTTAATTTTTTTCAAAATGTAAAAAAAAACATGTTTTTTTTTGTGCAAGTCATTAAACTTTTGGCCTCAAAATCACTAATTCTCTATTATTGTTAAAATATGTTGATACAAAATTAACACTTCTGGTATAAAACAATATGGTCCTAAATCCATCTCAATCAATCTCTATATCTTCGATGTAGAGGTTTGGGTAGCTTGAATAAACAAAATAAAGTCATTAAAGAACTAAAAAAATATCTAAAATTACTAATTTTTGGCCACAAATACATGTTATCACAATCACAACCACAAGCCAAAGGCACTTGTTTCTTTCCATGGGAAGACCCACTATCAATGTATAATGTAGTGAGTCTTCCCATGGATAGAACCTACTGCCTGTGCCACAAGCACATAAAACAGTACACGGGAGACCCGATTTTCCTCATTTACAACGACCGCTGCATCCTTTCTTACATCAATAATGTACAAGATCCTCACAAGATGATGAGGTCTCAGAAAAGATTTTTAAAAGGGTTCCCATGGATCATCTTTGTCCCTTTGCCATCAATTAGGGCTGGGACTGGGTAGCATAACAGCCAATTCCAAGCTCGACCCCTTGACATCCGCCTTAGTATATTACACGTTGCACCTCAAACGAGATGATTTCAACTTCCAATTTGTAAACTTTCCATTTCTATGTAGCAACATTCCAGCAGCGCCTGCATACAGAGTATTTATCCCAATTGAGACGATATTCCCGCGCTTGTATTTCTTATTATTGTTTCCAACATCGTAACTACAATCGCCATTTTCATGAATGTGAACTACTGTAAATTCAGAAATATTGCGAGGTTTTTAATATTGCGAATAATGCGACAGAGTTGTAAACGCAATAATTAAAACTCGCATTTTGTAATATTTTATCTGAATAAAGCAGGATTTTTTTCAAAATCGTAAAAATTAAAATCGCATTTAAGTTTAAAATGACAAAATCGCAATAATAAATGCACGCAATAATTTCTGAATTTACAGTACCAAATCAGACTATTTACCGGGTTTGTAATAACATGAGCAACACGCTGGGTGCCACATGTGAAGCAGGATCTGCTTACCCTTCAGGAGCACCTGAGGCCATCCCCATTTTTTGGTGGGGTTCGTGTTGCTCAGTCTTTAGTTTTCTATGGTGTTTCTTGTGTACTATTATTTGTCTGTTTGTCCTTCTCATATTTAGCCATGGCCATGCAGACTAGACCAAGTTAAAGGAATAGCATCAATTAGCCTTCCCGTTTGCACAAATAGTTGTTTCCTTGCTTCATTTATCCCATCAGATAAGTTCATGCGATCTTACAGTAAAACCACGGTGATTTAGGCTGATCAATCATCATTCTTTATGTTAAAGTCACATCTTCAAATGCCATCAATGTCTCCCACGTTGTCTTTTTATCTTTTCAAGCAGAGAACCGAATCAAACCGGTAAATGCATGGATCTCAGGAAGTGTGTGTGATCACTCATTGCCTAGTGCATTTGAAAGGTCATGGATAGATATTTAACCAAAACTTTTTGTCCTACTCCCAAACACAAGCCATAGTTTGTCTACCCCTATGTCACGGAACAGCGAAACAGTAATGACAGCATCATCATTAACGACTGTTAATGATGACTTGTTTAAGTCCGTGTTTCACTGCATCAGACACATACACAATGATTTTAGTGTCAGTCTCTGAATGTGAACATGGTGCTTAACGTGAAACATCATCATGTGGTAGATAAGATAGAACATCCTAGGCATTTGTTGCTACAACTACCGTATACATCCAAGACTTCATTATCTTGTAACAGTTTCAAGGGGTTTCTTAAGGTAAGGACATAGTACTAAATCATCATACTCGTTAGAGAACACCTTGAAACTGTAACAACAGTGGATGTATTCTCGGATGCGTACATAGACGATAATTTAAAGGCTGCTTCGAGAAGCAAGAGCTAGGGAAAGGGAATACACAGACGAGTCCAAACTAAAACAAATTCCTCAAAATTGGCAAAGTTTTCTGAGAAATGACGACAATAAGAAAGAACATTATAGTTTTCATTCACAGCAGCTTTCTCAATAACATTTTGAGAGAAAGGTAGTTGCAGCAACAAATACTCCGGATGTTCTGTGTTATCCACCACATGATGACGTTTCAAGGTTAGCATCATGTTCACATGAAGAGGCTGACACTAGAATTATGATGCATAATCCATAACCTTTCAAATGCACCACGCATTGAGCGATTACACGCTTGCCGGAAAAGGGAAAAAAAAAAGACTGCGTTTGAAGATTGGACTTTAGAATTAAGAAAGATGATTGATCAGTCAACATCACCAGATTGGGATTTGATAATGTCATTGATAGAACGATAAATGGTTTTACTGTAAGACCAAACAAACTAATCAGATGGGACAAACGAAGCAAGAAAACGTCTGTTTTGGGAAGAGGAAAGACTAATTGAGGTTATTCCCGGCCCACGACTCCGTCTAGTCTTTTCCAGCATATAAAACGTACAATATACCATGGAGGGTGTGAATAAGTAACATGCTTGGAATTGGTGAAACGCGCGTCTGGTGTATATACAAAATTTAGTCCTGGTATCTATGATGAGTTTGTTGCTAACTATTCCAGATGCTAATGAATGTCGAAGAGACTCATATGATCCATGTGAGCCCGTGTCGACAACTCTTTGTGAGGCCTCTTCATCTTGCCAGGAGTTTGTAAATTATGGATGTAAGAAAGGATGCCACAGTCTATGTAACTGTGGAAAATCAGGTTTCCAGTGCACTGCTTTCGGTACTTGTGGTGGTGATTGTGAATAAACATCTATTTGCGGCCATAAATTAGTAATTCTACAGATGTTTGAGTACTTTAGTGACCTTATTTTGTTTAATCAATCTATCTAAAACTCTACATCAAGGATACAGATTGAGGACTCATCTCTGAATTTTACGCCATATCATTTTTTTTACCGGAAGTGTTAACTTTGTATTAAAACATTATAAACATGATAGTAAATAAGTTGTTTTCAAACTGAGTTGATATTTCTATGTCCGCCATATTGGATATAACCAGGAAGGGGTTTTAAAGGGATATGTCCTATATAATGTATCCATACAGAGATCAAAAGAAAAGTACCTGCGCAATATAATGATATTAGCTATACCTTAAAACACATTTCAATTACCCTCCCGAAAAATACGCGTGTTTATGTACAATGTACGCCATGGTGGATTAAACCGGAAGTAGGGTTTTTAAAGTGATATAATCTATAAAATATATTCAAAAGTAGCACATAACAAACGTTCTATTTTGAAATTGTCCCACAGTATGTCAAGATCTGTTCTTGTTTTAGCTTTGTTTTTAAATTTTTAAATTATTTTCCTAATTATTTCAGCATAGTCTTCATTTTGAAGTACACTGCTGTTGTATTTATCCCCAAGACCAGGAATATTCCAAGACGCTACTGATAAATGCTTTTCTTGAAAAGTCATCATTACAAAAAAGTGAAACCAGTTTTAAATTCTGGTGGGATAGTTCCAAGAGTTTTACTAAAGTATAACAATTATCTCCCTTTGTACATAATGTAAATATATTACAAGCTTAATGTTTTTCAGTAGTATACATACAAGTGAAAAATGTTTTCATTTAAATATATATATGTTAAATATTCTTAAAGTTTCAGAAAAGTTTCATTTCAAACTAATTATTTTCAAATAAAAACTATTTAGATATACAAGTTAATTCAAATGTATTAATTACATTTTAATGTAAATATTGTTCTCTTAGTGTTTAGCTTATATGTAAAACGAACAATGTAAGTAAGTTCTTATTAAAACAGCAAATGCATTTCTTTGTCCTTATGAACAATAACATATAAATAATTTAAAAAGAATCATATTGATCCTGTGTACATGTAGATGAAGGAAATACTACTATTAGCTACCAATATCAAGATAATTGTGTCTTTGTTTTCTTTGTGTTTCAACAAACATATATACATAGGTCAAAGCAAGACATATTGTACTTCCTATACCACTAAAATAAAAAATTCAACAATTAATGATAAAAGTGATGATTTTTCATTTCCTATTGTTAATTATCCATTTTTAGATAGTGAAATTCCATTGTAAACATCTTATGGTGTTTAAACAAGTCGACTTGTACGATTTAATCGTGTATGTAACACCTTATTAGAATTAGCGAGAGAAATGTATGTATTACAAAAAAATTATTATACCAGGGCTTTTGATATTCAAAACTAGTCAAACAAGTCAAACATTTACTTAGTTTCATCATCGGTACAATAACATCATTTGTTAATATATATCAATATTTTCTCAAA
Organism: Mytilus edulis; assembly: GCF_963676685.1. NCBI lineage: Eukaryota > Metazoa > Mollusca > Bivalvia > Mytilida > Mytilidae > Mytilus > Mytilus edulis. The sequence goes on along the minus strand of NC_092356.1, from coordinate 19,378,793 downwards.
TATTGTTTCACTTATAGGGTCTTTGCATTGGAAAGTAACATTTTCATACCAGTGGCTGGCATACTACGGCTTATATTCTTCTCCCGAAAGGGAGGAGGGATTGTGCTTGATATCCTATGCTAAATACATGATATTTCATTGAGTTTCATTGCGGTCTGGAGCTGGCTAGTACCGGTAGTCCTTTGTTAATTTATGTATCATTGTCATTTTGTTTAGATTTTTTTGTTGCCTATTCTGACATCAAACTCAAACTTCTTTTAATCTGAATTTCACTGTTGCAAAATATCCCTTCATGACAGAAGGATGCAGGTAAAAATAATATTCATCATTTATTAATGAGGTTGGATGTTGGCCGGCAAGGTAACTACAGTAAATTTAACAGAATATGTGTTGATCTTGTGTAATAGAACAAATATTTGAAAAACGCCAATTTTCAGAATAAATCGATTTCTTTTTCATTTTTTTTTTAACATTTTCGAGATGATTCATTGAAAATTGATATAAGAAAATGTATTTATCTAGAATTTAACCTAAATTGTTGTATATTTCTTCAAATTTTGAAAGTATAGAAGAAGAAAAATATAAAAACAGAATTTGATCTTTGACCTCATTTTATGCAAAACTGTTACCACATTTCTTTTTGACGACATCGATATTTCAATAGTACTCATTTTTCCGAATCCAATGATATATAATATAGCCATATAGTATGTTTGACGATTAAATCTAAAAAATATTGGGTCTGGTCACCGTACTATTAATAAAGTAATTCGAAAAACTAATCAGAAATAACACGATGTTTTGATTTATATCAATTATATAAATCAAAACATAAAGGTTATTCCTGATAAATTTTTTGAATTATTTTATAATTAAAGGCGTTAAGAAACCTTTGGTGACCCCACAGTTTAAATGTCTATCGTAGGTACGTCGTGAACAGTGGTCGTTACAGACAAACGTTGATGTAAATTGTCCCAGTTAACGGATGAATTTAATGTGTCAATCAATGGCCACAGCCACAATGTTTTGAATTTCATTCTACCTTTGGGACTTATTATTTTCACTATTTCTGGATTGGGAAATGATCCAGCAAGGTACAGTTTTTGTCCATCCATTAGACAACTATTTTCTTTCATATATTGCAAAGTGAATTCACCAAGAAACTTTATAAGTGACTGCTTGTATTCACCTGAACTAAGAATTTTTTTCCAGTCTGGAATGATTCTTCCTTCGATTACTTGAAACACTTTTGGATTGAAAAATGACTTTGATCGACGTTCCCGTTCAGAGCTTTTAATGGAATTTTGAATGTCATATCTATCAAAAATGTCAGCAACCACTGAAGCATATTGAAAGCAAGCAACCTGATTGCGGACAAAATCTAAAGCCAATTCACTAAATGTTTTAAACCTTTTTGCATTGATAGATTGCAATAATGCCATGCCATCTCTTATATGGGTGGTTCGGGATATATCGAATATTGGAAGGATTTGACAGACTACTACATCCTGTTCCAGTATGTGAGCTAAATCTGCCTTGCAAGTCTTGCGCATTGTACCATCGTAATGGAACATGGATGTTGGGATTGGGCCAATTGGATAGGACAGAACTTTTTCAACTGTTACATCCTCTCGACAATTTGCCAAAGCCAAGGCACGCCTAAAAACTAACTCTGGGTTGATATGCACATTAACTGTGTCACCAGAACGACACTTTAGTTTAGTTTTTTTCGTCATATCCTCGATAGACTTTAGTTTAGATCTTGATATCGGGTTATAGAAACTTCGAGACTGCCCATTCGACAAAGAACCATCAACAAAGGATTTAACCCTTTGTGTGCCCTCATTAATAGAATTCAATAAAGAATCTTTAACTTCTTTAGATGCGTGCATCCCAGTTGAAATATTTATGAGAGGAACTGGATGTAAGGTAACATCAAAAGGATCTGTCATTTTGTTGATGATATGATCTAACAAATCACTAACCTGTTGGTTATCTCGTGTCATTGCTGCTGGTTTCATTTTCTCGTGAGATAAATCACTCTCTATGGACAAACCAGCTCTATCACGCATTTCTGAACCGATATGACCGAGAACATGTCTCGTTATAATGTTCATCTAATCAAAGCAGATTTTTTGCGGGTTAATCCAACAATCCCCCCATGCCCTTTACAGTCTTGTATAATGGTTTTTTCGGTGGTCATGACACTCCAAATGCCGTTAAAAGTTCCCTTTTTTTATGAATTGCAAATTCACCAGAATCAAATGCTGATTGGACTTTATGAGGGATATCAAGCATATCAAGAATATAAACCGGGGTCCATCTGGAGTAATTTGTTCTGTTGGTTATAAAGAAGTATGGCAGCATATCAGTAGTAGTATGTAAATGCAATGACCACAAACCCTACCGTCCTGCACGAATGTTTTGGAGCATTACTTCAACCGCGTTCAGGAACATATCCCAGTACTTAAATGTCGGGGACTCGAGATATCCCCAGTTCCTGAATCTAACTGTTAATGGTAATACATGGGTGGTATACAGAGTCGTTAACTCGTTAAGTTCATCTTTGTAAGATTCCGATTCATCTGAAAACTTTGCTTGACATTTGGACAGCATCACCCATACATCCTTTGGTATTGCATCAATACCATCATTTTCCTCACACCATTTGAAAAACGAAGCAAACCATAACGATCGTAATGCTTCAGATACGAGTGTTAAACCTCGAACTGAACGGTTAAACTGTTTCCCTAAGAGCATCTGGTCAACAGTGCATCCGGCATAAACACCAGAATCAATCATAAGATCCCGACGACCTCCATCTGCCCACAATTTGCCAATACAAGCTATAAAGCAAGAAAGTGTGTGAAATCCACCAAGCCTCAAAATATGGAATTGAAAAACTTCCGGCATTGACCATTTCACTTGCTGTGATACTGCGTAAAGTTGTTGATCAAACGTCTGTATTGCAAAGTCCTGTCCTACTTCTTTTGGCATGTCCATACATTTCTTCATTGTTGTATAAACGGTTGACATATCGCTTGGCTTCAAGTCAACAACTGGTGCATATGTAACAAGTGTCCGACAAGGAAGTGACTCTGAGACTAGGCCATTAAACCCAGTCCAGAAGGGGATTGCTTGTTTAATTTGTTCTGGAAGTTCCATTGGAAATTTAATTACTTCTCTGAACAGAAGTCGCAGCAAAACCCGAACGGAGTCTAAAGAAGCTTCACATCTTTCTGAACAAGATTGTATATCACTATATGCATTCTCACGACGGGGAGGCTCAGGACGCTCTTTTGGCTTGTTGAATGGTACACAGTTTATCAAAGACATTGTCTGCTCGTCGACTGGTAGAGATTTTTCCTGTCCTCGTTTAACTTTAACCTGTTCAGCATGTACAGCGCTTGAATCTGTCATTTCAGTCTGCAGTTGGAAAACAGCTCTAGCCGTAGAATGGAAAGTATCCTTGCCATCCACCGTTTCCGTGTTTATGTCAATGTTATCTGATCCTTCCTGGATAAGACAACCATTGGAAGACAGTGGTACAATACAGTTTGGAACATACACGTTATTTTTGATCCAATCAATTTCATGACTTGATAAGCTTGTTAGGTAACGCCTAACCTCATCATACGAACTGCAAAACCCATGAGCATTTAATGTTTCAACTAATTGGTTTGATCCAAATTCGTGATACAATTGTAATGCAAGACCAATTTGAAATGGAGTGATAACATTACATGATTTCTGTAAGCGACATACATTTTCGCATTTTTTTCTACGGTAGTATGATTTTGGTTTGAAACGGCCAGAAAAGACTTTTCATCTATTAACCAACAAATAAATTTGGTCAGGTTTGGGGGCATTGATTGAATTGACAACGGCAGAGAACATTCGGAAGGTGTTGGGTAATAATCATTAGTTTAGATCAAGGCTATGTATATCACGCCTTAAAATATTGGCAGCGGTGTGTAAAATATGTTCTTCACTTGTTGTATTTTTGGAACTTCCAATTTCCAAATCTAACTGCTATTTTGAGTTCAGATTTTATCTGACTTGCAGCTTTGATTGCGTCACCGATAGATATAGAGCTGCTGAACATGATGTTTGATTTACCCTAGCCTTGTTGTGGTTGTATGACAATTGAATCGCCGTAATAATTCATTAACCTATTTTGCAATTTATATGTTGTGTATTTGTCGGCATAGTCCTGTGGAAGCAAGAAACGAAATTTCTCAAGCAAGTTGGACATCATAAAAGCCTTATGCTTTACCATCAGGTCTGAATTAATTTCTGATACCAACTTCACAAATGCAGTATCGTGGTCAGAAGATTCTGCTTTTACTTTTTGGGGTGTTTTCAGTAGATATTTAGTTATACAGGCCGAATGATAAAGGGCATTTTCAGTAAAATTTTCATGTAAAACCGTTGAGTCTCAATTTCATGATCCGAATTAAATCTAGCTGCCTCAAGTATATTCTTAATTCTGTCTTCCGATTCCACTTTGTGCAATTTAGCATCTTTTTTGTAAGTTTTTTTCTTACAAAAAATACAGGAATACCACTCTGATCGAGTTGTGATTCTAGATGTGCTTGCAGCAGGGAAAAAAATGCAAGCACCACCTATATTCTCCTCCGTTTCCATAAAATCTTGTTTATAACAAGATAGATTCTGCTTACTGGTGTAAGATTTACAACAAGATCTATGGTATTTAACATCAATATTTTCCGAAAAAAATTGATTAATAGAAGACAACTCTTCTACAATCTTCAAATAGATCTCATCTTTCCGTAGTTTAGTAGCTTCAATAAAACTAACTTTGCCCTTGTCAGTGAAAATATATAATTTTTCCGGGCTTTTAATCTGACAAATTATGCATTCCTGCCAATCTAAGGAAGACTTCCCTCTCTTTGCACTTGTTGGGGTAAGTTTTAAAGGACTACCGAACTGTGACATTATCCGGAAAATTTTCACAACAGATCCGGAATAATTTTTAAGCGATTACTTAACACAATGTAAACAATGATATTACCAAATATATTACCACTATTGGTATTAAAAATAACAAAAAAAAAAACCAATGAAATCAACAACAAAGCAAATATAAAACTAGTGTAAAGACAATTATAAACCCTAAAACTGATATTAATCAAAAAATTTCAATGTGAATCGACATTTGGCTTGTACAGTGATAGAACTGAACGGAGTGAGGATTAAACAAAAATAAATGTCCCGGACCGTAATTCCGGAATTAAATAAATGTGTAACAGATTGATGTGTTCTATTCAAATTAAAAATTTCTTGTAAATCGAATAAGAAATGTTACAAACGAAAGTGGTTTTGTATAGAGTAAATATCGAAGTGTATATTTATGCCAAATAAACACAAATGAAGTGTTTTATAATTATCCTGTTATTAACGGAAACCGGTGAAAATCGTGTTAATCACAAATACTGAAGTAAAACTGTTTTTAAAATGTTAATGGTAAATATTTTTAAAACAATTATTGACTATTTTTATCGTCAGTGATATATTCTTACATTATCAATTTAAAAATAGCCGTAATATTGTGATTCGTAATAATAATTAACATTTTAGTGTATCAGTGATTTTTTTTATACACTACATAACGCTTTAAAAAGCCATTTTTACGGAAATTCGACCATACGATTTTCTTACGGCATGTTTAAAATATAAGTTTAACATGTATTCTTTTATTTAAAAAAAAATTCAGGTGTGTGTTCTTTGGGTGCATTAAACTCCTTAACTAAGCGTCTTTTCAGATTTCGCCGCTGCACTAATATAACAGACTAATATGGGGACGAAGTCAACAATTACGGTAGAAAAATCAATAAAAATTTTTTTTTGATAATTTCGGGAAAATTTCCCGATTTTTTCATTCTACTAATGAACTCAAAATCGTTAACTTTTTTCAGATCTACTTCCGTTTCCGGTTTTGTTTGCACGAGACTTTGAATTAAATGTATATTTATCAAATATAGGAAGGAATTCAACACCCAATCATTTTTGATAATTGTTTGATATGAAAAAAAACCGTTACCTGGATAACAGCGTTTCTTTGTTTACATTGAATATGACGTCATAACTTAAATAACGTCACAACTAAATCCCTAACAACAGAACCTATATATCGGAAACTTTACGGTATTGCTGTTTCTTTTATCAACATATTTGAATTTTAAAAAAAAACCAGACTTCATCCTTATTCACATGTAATGCCTGCCTCATATTATTATATACATGTAGTTAAAACTTTTTAAAACTTTTAAAGAAAATGTTTGAGAAATCAACTTTTGATTAGTTGAAAAACAGCCCATAGTAGCATACAATAAAATCCATTAAATTTTCAGACACAAGGGACAGTTAGGGGAAGTTGGCGGCTTCAATATATGATTATAGGTACAGACGTTCTGTTGAGATTTAAATTTTATATAATGTCGTTTTGTGAAAATCATCACCTATATATATTACGGATATATACTATCAAATTCCTATAATTTATCTCATATACAATTTGTAATATCCTAGTTTATATAAAGGGATCATTTAACTTGTTAACATCACAGCAGATAAAGATGTTCACCATTATTCATGTTATTATAACTTAAATAGTGGTGCATAAATTATGAAAGCAACTTTTTGAAAGATTAAAATAATCTGAACTAATGACATGTTAGTTTTAACATATTTATAGGTTTATTTATAGTGGATTGGGATAGTTTTGCAACTTATATTAATCCCTTTCCTCTTTGCGGTTGCGAGTGCTGCCTTTTAGTGGCATTAGCCTGCTCTTTTTCGAAATCTACAAGGGTGTATTTAACATGCAAGAGATATGGCTCTCTCTTAACACGGGTCAGCCATGTATCATCCCCTTCCGACAAACTATCATCATGTTAGCTTGGTGACCGTGTAATTGCGACCTATTAACATATATATTGCATAGAAAAAAAGTGACCAATTCAAGCGGTACGTCTTAATTATCTTACTTAGGAGTAGATCACCCTCCCGAGTGAAGAGAAACTAAAAGACAAAGTGTATTGACAGACAGAATATCTACATGTTATGCCAAAGCTTCATTTCAACCCAACGCCCCCGCCTACATGCATGCTGATGTTCAGAAAAAAACAGACAAAATAAACCACAGGTATGTTTTCTAGCTTTGAGAGGAAATTCATAAAGGGGTATAGGTTCGGTTAAATTCTTCAAATGTTTGCAAGAAGTGCTTCTGATAAGTGATTCAAAATTATCCGTGAAATTTTAATATATTTCAAAATTCGTTCTACAGTTAATATCCAAAAACAATGTTATTTTAGATTTTTGTTTTCACAAATCTAGTACAATAACTAAAACCGTATGAATAAAATAAAGTGATTTTTTTCCAATAATGAAGTAACATAACACTGGAACAGTGTAAGGGAAAACAACGAAAATCAAACCTAATCTGTATTCGGTGATCCTAAACATTAAATCAAAATTTCAATTTAGTTCAAAAACCGGTTCTCTATTTTTCAACTGGAAACCATGAGACAGACGAACTGAAGTACAGGCATAATAATTGCTATATATCCACGACACTATCCAGTGGGAGTGTAATTAAAACATAGAATAATACTTCAAACAGAACTCCTAATCAATGCATGTCAGCACTGAAGGGCAAAGATAGATCTATTTTGAAATGAGAACATAAATTTAAACATTGCATTAAGCAATCATTGTTGGTTGTTCAACTACACATATTGATTAATGGAATATTACCCATTTTGGGACGTACGAACGTACGGACGAACGTTCACACAAACAAGGGTTAAACTTAATATCTCTCCGTACGACAGGGGTATTAAAAGATTAAAAGACATGCAACGGTACAAAAAAAACACAATATAGAAAACTTAAGACTAACTTTATTGACAAATATATGGTTACATACATACACATCCTTTCATAATTTGACTGTATGAGTCTATATTGCATGAATAAATGTCCTGAAAGTTTCATGCTAAGACAAATGTTATTTTCGATGCACTACGATCCTTTTTTATTTCAGAGTAGTGATCAAGTCAGCCACGCAAATAAGATTTTTGATTTCATGAACGCTATATTAAACACAACAATGTTTACTAAGTTAAAAGTTAATGTGATCACAACTTCAGGGTAAAAATGTAGTAACTAAAAAAAACTTATTTGGAAGAATGAACAGACGAACACACATACATTCTCAGTTTTATTGTAGGTGGGCTCTATCAATAGCTTGGTACGAAACTTTACCCCTGACTAATTAATCAAAATATCAAAAGAATCAGACAACAAAAACATGTCAGACAACTCTTTTAAATATTATCTATTAGCTGTAAATATTGGGATTGTTCAAGGGATAAACATAACAGCATAAAATACATACGGCAATCAGCTTCGTCTGAATTATCACCACAATCATCATCCCCATCACATCGCCAGATCTTCATCGCACAACGGTCATTTTTACAGCGGAATTCATTAGGGTTACATATTGCAAATGCTGAAATGATAACACATGTGTTTTAAAAGTGTATCACAAACATGTGAGAAATTAAAAAAAAAGAATATCTAAAATCTGTTCAACCAAGGACTATTTATAATGAGTAATACAATTCATAATGAGTACCATTTCTTTTTACAGCTCAAAACTAAAGTAAAACCTCGAAACAAGCATTTGGAATATTTCTATATTGGTTACTATAAAATCCTGTGATTTTAGTCGTTAAAAACTATAATTTAACATGGAAATGAAATTCTTTTGTTTCAGTCCTCTGACGTCATACAAGATCTGTAGTCAATGACCTTGCATGAATACAGAGTGAAACGTGTTGAAAAATATAGGTCCTTGCATTTTTTTAACTAAAAGTCGATATTATTAAAAGATGTATTTATCCTCGAGTTCAAATATTGCAAACTATTCAAACAGTGACTGAAGAAAAATCACAGTTTATTTCTACAGTATGGAAAACATATACAAGAGGATAATGAAATTACTGTAAAAAATACAGCAATTTTCTTTTATTAAAAGTAAATTTATCTAAGAATGTTGAAAAAAGATTACGCATTTCATACATGTACCTGTACATGAATCTTCATCACTGTTGTCATCACAATCCTTGTCTAGATCACAACGATAGTCAATCGGTATACATTGTCCATTCCTACATGTTGCTTGTCCAACACCACATGGACCAACTGATGCAGGCGTTGTTGGTACAGTAACTATAAATAGATCGAAATGTTTCTATCATTCAATCTATCTATTATTCATGCACACAATGATTTAGAAGCTTGGTTGGCTTAAAAAGGGATAGCACATCTATCTCATTTTTACGGATATGATGATAACCGTGCCCGAAAATTTAGAAACAATGCCGGTAAACTTATCGATTCTTTAATAAACTTATTGTAAAAAAAATACTAATACAACACTGTAATTTTATCTTGAATTTTGTTTTTATTGGTATTAATATTGATTTTTTTAATAGTAAATTGAAAGCAAACTAAATCAAATTGTATATACATATGCACATTCATGGATCTACGATTTGTCGATACCTGTATCTTAGAATTGCACAAGGTCATGTTCTTTTACGGTTTATGCCGTCTTTAAACTAACTTCATTGGATGTTCGAGGTGTAATAATTGATAATTTAGTCTTAGATGCATGATGTTTTTTATTAGTTGCTATATGTCATTTTTTGCATTCCGTGTGTTTGTTAGATCTATTTCTATTTGTATCCATCTGATGAGTCAAACCTTTTTCGACTGATTTTTATAGTTTGTTCTTATGTTGTACTGTTACACGACTGTCCCAGGGAGGGTTAGGATCACGCTTACATGTTAAACCGCGCAACATTCTGTATGTATTTGCCTGTCCCAAGCCAGGTGCCTATAATACAGGGGTTGTTGTTTGTTGCTGTGTTGCACAATTGTTATCGTTCTTTTTTGTTTTGGTACCTAAATTAGGCCGTTAGTTTTCTCGTTTGAATAGTTTTACATTTGTCATTTCGGGGCATTGTATAGCTAACTATTAGGTATTTGTTTTGGTCATTGTTGAAGGCCGTACGGTTACTAATAGGTGTTAATTTCTGTGTCATTTTGGTATATCGTTAAGAGTTGTATCATTGGCAATCATACCACGTCTTCTTTTCTATATTGTGACAAGATATGTCCACTCCTTTTCCAAAGACACTAGTTCTACTGACGTTCACAATGTGTTTATTAAATTAGCAGATCATACAAAAACCATATTCATTATACGATATTCCATTTATCTAGAATGTAATAATGATAATTTTTGTTTTCTAACTAAATTTAATGCATAAAAACATATTATCGAAATGCATAATTGCATGTAACATTGCACACGTCTATTATGTTATGAAGAATTGTTCAAACCCACTACTTAGTAAAAACTATTTTACTGGAATTTCACTATGTTTCCATTAACAGACATATTAGGTACTCACTTTGCCTGACTACAAGCCTTGCTGATTCTGTGTATGTCCTGTAATTGTAGATACCAGAGCAGATATAATCCCCAGCATCAGTGATATCACGGTTAGTTACTTACTTTGCCTGACTACAAGCCTGGCTGATTCTGTGTATGTCCTGTCATTGTAGATACCAGAGCAGATATAATCTCCAGCATCAGTGATATCAAGGTTAGGTACTTACTTTGCCTGACTACAAGCCTGGCTGATTCTGTGTATGTCCTGTAATTGTAGATACCAGAGCAGATATAATCCCCAGCATCAGTGATATCACGGTTAGTTACTTACTTTGCCTGACTACAAGCCTGGCTGATTCTGTGTATGTCCTGTCATTGTAGATACCAGAGCAGATATAATCTCCAGTATCAGTGTTATCAAGGCTAGGTACTTACTTTGCCTGACTACAAGCCTGGCTGATTCTGTGTGCGTCCTGTCATTGTAGGTACCAGAGCAGATATAATCTCCAGTATCAGTGTTATCAAGGCTAGGTACTTACTTTGCCTGACTACAAGCCTGGCTGATTCTGTGTGCGTCCTGTCATTGTAGATACCAGAGTAGATATAATCTCCAGTATCAGTGATATCAAGGCTAGGTACTTACTTTGCCTGACTACAAGCCTGGCTGATTCTGTGTAGGTCCTGTCATTGTAGATACCAGAGTAGATATAATCTCCAGTATCAGTGTTATCAAGGCTAGGTACTTACTTTGCCTGACTACAAGCCTGGCTGATTCTGTGTGCGTCCTGTCATTGTAGATACCAGAGTAGATATAATCTCCAGTATCAGTGATATCAAGGCTAGGTACTTACTTTGCCTGACTACAAGCCTGGCTGATTCTGTGTATGTCCTGTCATTGTAGATACCAGAGCAGACATAATCTCCAGGATCACTGTTATCAAGGCTAGGTACTTACTTTGCCTGACTACAAGCCTGGCTGATTCTGTGTGCGTCCTGTCATTGTAGATACCAGAGTAGATATAATCTCCAGTATCAGTGATATCAAGGCTAGGTACTTACTTTGCCTGACTACAAGCCTGGCTGATTCTGTGTATGTCCTGTCATTGTAGATACCAGAGCAGATATAATCCCCAGTATCAGTGATATCAAGGCTAGGTACTTACTTTGCCTGACTCCAAGCCTGGCTGATTCTGTGTGCGTCCTGTCATTGTAGATACCAGAGTAGATATTATCTCCAATATCAGTGATATCAAGGCTAGGTACTTACTTTGCCTGACTACAAGCCTGGCTGATTCTGTGTACGTCCTGTCGTTGTAGATACCAGAGTAGATATAATCTCCTGCATCAGTGATATTAAGGCTAGGTACTTACTTTGCCTGACTACAAGCCTGGCTGATTCTGTGTATGTCCTGTCATTGTAGGTACCAGATCAGATATAATCTCCTGCATCAGTGATATCAAGGCTACGTACTTACTTTGCCTGACTACAAGCCTAGCTGATTCTGTGTGCGTCCTGTCATTGTAGATACCAGAGCAGATATAATCTCCAGCATCAGTGATATCAAGGTTAGGTACTTACTTTGTCCGACTACAAGCCTGGCTGATTCTGTGTACATCCTCTCATTGTAGATACCAGAGCAGATATAATCTCCAGCATCAGTGATATCAAGGTTAGGTACTTACTTTGTCTGACTACAAGCCTGGCTGATTCTGTGTATGTCCTGTCATTGTAAATACCAGAGCAGATATAATCTCCAGCATCAGTGATATCAAGGTTAGGTACTTACTTTGTCTGACTACAAGCCTGGCTGATTCTGTGTATGTCCTGTCATTTTAGATACCAGAGCAGATATAATCTCCAGCATCAGTGATATAAAGGTTAGGTACTTACTTTGCCTGACTACGAGCCTGGCTGATTCTGTGTATGTCCTGTCATTGTAGATACCAGAGCAGATATAACCCCAGCATCAGTGATATCACGGTTAGTTACTTACTTTGCCTGACTACAAGCCTGGCTGATTCTGTGTATGTCCTGTCATTGTAGATACCAGAGCAGATATAATCTCCAGCATCAGTGATATCAAGGTTAGGTACTTACTTTGCCTGACTACAAGCCTGGCTGATTATGTGTATGTCCTGTAATTGTAGATACCAGAGCAGATATAATCCCCAGCATCAGTGATATCACGGTTAGTTACTTACTTTGCCTGACTACAAGCCTGGCTGATTCTGTGTATGTCCTGTCATTGTAGATACCAGAGCAGATATAATCTCCAGTATCAGTGTTATCAAGGCTAGGTACTTACTTTGCCTGACTACAAGCCTGGCTGATTCTGTGTGCGTCCTGTCATTGTAGATACCAGAGCAGATATAATCTCCAGTATCAGTGTTATCAAGGCTAGGTACTTACTTTGCCTGACTACAAGCCTGGCTGATTCTGTGTGCGTCCTGTCATTGTAGATACCAGAGTAGATATAATCTCCAGTATCAGTGATATCAAGGTTAGGTACTTACTTTGTCCGACTACAAGCCTGGCTGATTCTGTGTACATCCTCTCATTGTAGATGTGTATGTCCTGTAATACTTACTTTGCCTGAGTAGATATAATCTCCAGTATCAGTGATATCAAGGTTAGGTACTTACTTTGTCCGACTACAAGCCTGACTGATTCTGTGTGCGTCCTGTCATTGTAGATACCAGAGTAGATATAATCTCCAGTATCAGTGATATCAAGGCTAGGTACTTACTTTGCCTGACTACAAGCCTGGCTGATTCTGTGTATGTCCTGTCATTGTAGATACCAGAGCAGATATAATCTCCAGGATCACTGTTATCAAGGCTAGGTACTTACTTTGCCTGACTACAAGCCTGGCTGATTCTGTGTGCGTCCTGTCATTGTAGATACCAGAGTAGATATAATCTCCAGTATCAGTGATATCAAGGCTAGGTACTTACTTTGCCTGACTACAAGTCTGGCTGATTCTGTGTATGTCCTGTCATTGTAGATACCAGAGCAGATATAATCCCCAGTATCAGTGATATCAAGGCTAGGTACTTACTTTGCCTGACTACAAGCCTGGCTGATTCTGTGTGCGTCCAGTCATTGTAGATACCAGAGTAGATATTATCTCCAGTATCAGTGATATCAAGGCTAGGTACTTACTTTGCCTGACTACAAGCCTGGTTGATTCTGTGTACGTCCTGTCGTTGTAGATACCAGAGTAGATATAATCTCCTGCATCAGTGATATCAAGGCTAGGTACTTACTTTGCCTGACTACAAGCCTGGCTGATTCTGTGTATCTCCTGTCATTGTAGGTACCAGATCAGATATAATCTCCTGCATCAGTGATATCAAGGCCACGTACTTACTTTGCCTGACTACAAGCCTAGCTGATTCTGTGTGCGTCCTGTCATTGTAGATACCAGAGCAGATATAATCTCCAGCATCAGTGATATCAAGGTTAGGTACTTACTTTGTCTGACTACAAGCCTGGCTGATTCTGTGTACATCCTCTCATTGTAGATACCAGAGCAGATATAATCTCCAGCATCAGTGATATCAAGGTTAGGTACTTACTTTGTCTGACTACAAGCCTGGCTGATTCTGTGTATGTCCTGTCATTGTAGATACCAGAGCAGATATAATCTCCAGCATCAGTGATATCAAGGTTAGGTACTTACTTTGTCTGACTACAAGCCTGGCTGATTCTGTGTATGTCCTGTCATTGTAGATACCAGAGCAGATATAATCTCCTGCATCAGTGATATCAAGGCTAGGTACTTACTTTGCCTGACTACAAGCCTGGCTGATTCTGTGTATGTCCTGTCATTGTAGATACCAGAGCAGATATAATCTCCAGCATCAGTGATATCAAGGTTAGGTACTTACTTTGCCTGACTACAAGCCTGGCTGATTCTGTGTATGTCCTGTCATTGTAGAAACCAGAGCAGATATAATCTCCTGCATCAGTGATATCAAGGTTAGGTACTTACTTTACATGAGTACAAGCCTGGCTGATTCTGTGTATGTCCTGTCATTGTAGAAACCAGAGCAGATATAATCTCCAGCATCAGTGATATCAAGGTTAGATATTTACTTTGCCTGACTACAAGCCTGGCCGATTCTGTGTATGTCCTGTCATTGTAGAAACCAGAGCAGATATAATCTCCAGCATCAGTGATATCAAGGTTAGGTACTTACTTTGCCTGACTACGAGCCTGGCAGATTCTGTGTATGTCCTGTCATTGTAGAAACCAGAGCAGATATAATCTCTAGCATCAGTGATATCAAGGTTAGGTACTTACTTTGCCTGACTACAAGCCTGGCTGATTCTGTGTACGTCCTGTCATTGTAGACACCAGAGCAGATATAATCCCCATCATCAGTGCTATATAATCTCCTGCATCAGTGATAACACGGTTAGGTACTTACTTTGCCTGACTACCATCCTGGTCGATTCTGTGTATGTCCTGTCATTGTAGGTACCAGAGAATATAATATCCTCCATCAGTGAAATCAAGGTTAGGTACTAACTTTGTCTGACTACAAGCCTGGCTGATTCTGTGTGCGTCCTGTCATTGTAGATACCAGAGCAGATATAATCCCCAGCATCAGTAATATCAAGGCTAGGTACTTACTTTGCCTGACTACAAGCCTTGCTGATTCTGTGTGCGTCCTGTCATTGTAGATACCAGAGCAGATATAATCCCCAGCATCAGTGATATCAAGGCTAGGTACTTACTTTGTCTGACTACAAGCCTGGCTGATTCTGTGTGCGTCCTGTAATTGTAGATACCAGAGCAGATATAATCTCCTGCATCAGTGATATCAAGGCTAAGTACTTACTTTGCCAGACTACAAGCCTGGCTGATTCTGTGTGCGTCCTGTCATTGTAGATACCAGAGCAGATATAATCTCCTGTATCAGTGTTATCAAGGCTAGGTACTTACTTTGCCTGACTACAAGCCTGGCTGATTCTGTGTAGGTCCTGTCATTGTAGATACCAGAGCAGATATAATCTCCAGCATCAGTGATATCAAGGTTAGGTACTTACTTTGTCTGACTACAAGCCTGGCTGATTCTGTGTAGGTCCTGTCATTGTAGACACCAGAGTAGATATTATCTCCTGCATCAGTGATATCAAGGTTAGGTACTTACTTTGTCTGACTACAAGCCTGGCTGATTCTGTGTAGGTCCTGTCATTGTAGATACCAGAGCAGATATAATCTCCTGCATCGTTGATATCAAGGTTAGGTACTTACTTTGTCTGACTACAAGCCTGGCTGATTCTGTGTATGTCCTGTCATTGTAGAAACCACAGCAGATATAATCTCCAGCATCAGTGATATCAAGGTTAGGTACTTACTTTGTCTGACTACAAGCCTGGCTGATTCTGTGTATGTCCTGTCATTGTAGATACCAGAGCAGATATAATCTCCTGCATCAGTGATATCAAGGCTAGGTACTTACTTTGCCTGACTACAAGCCTAGCTGATTCTGTGTACGTCCTGTCATTGTAGATACCAGAGCAGATATAATCTCCTGCATCAGTAATATCAAGGTTAGGTATGATGAGACGACCTCTCTCCACAGTAGCTTTAGGTTGTATATCCTACAAAAAAGACAGAAAATTCATAATTTATTGATAATCAATAGTGTATAATTACATTACATGAAGGTTTCATTATAATACATTATTTTGATTGGCTAACAGCAATCTGGCATCATTCTTAAATTTACATTCATTTCAAAATAAAAAAGGAACATTCATGATGACACACACTTTCATAATTAAGAGCTCAGTTAAATGAAAGAAAAACTTGATTGAAATCTTTATGAACCTAGCAAAATAATGTTATTATAAGCATTGCTTTGACTGTTATCTGCTGTTTGGTCGGATTGTTGTCTTTTTGACATATTCCCCATTTCCATTCTCAATTTTATTCTTTTAGTATATAGGGCTGTAAAAGCATTGATTGAGCACACATTTTTAGATTGAAGCCAATACAATATGTACTTCTGGCAAAGCTTATACCCCCCCTAATTAATTTACAAAAAGAAGCATTTAATTCTTAAAGCAACATTCTACATTCTTGAAAAAAGAAGATAGCACCGAGTTAAGAAGTAACCTAGACATGTACACTTCCTCAAGTTTGAAAAACCATTTATAATATCTATTATCTATTTACACATATACACTTGTCCTAGACAATATCTGACATCATACATTCTCTTTAATCTTTACTGAGAAAAACTAAAATCACTTGGGCAGCCTTAGATGCAAAATTATCACACAGAAAGATTTGAGATAAATGTGATTAAAAAATTTAGTTTTTATGTCAAAATTAAAATTAGGTACTCTGTTGATTCATTATTTTATGAAATTTTGAATAGATCTTACTGACAGATAGTTTTCTTTCTGAACACAGTAGAGTGATATGATAATTTATTGCCAGAAGGTAAAGGCCTACATGCCCTTTGTCAATGAAATCAACAATGTCGTCATAGGTAAAATAGCAATTAATAAACAGATTATCATTGGTCATTTCTACTCGATTGCTTTTCTCACTTTTCGCCGTACCAGCTCAAGCAAGAATAATCAATCTTGTTGAGATTACCAAAGATAACCTATAAATTTTAGACACTTACAATATTTCCATTTCTGTACCATTCTAATGGTGTGTCTGCTGGTGATATAGTACACTCAAAATAAGCCTGAGAACCTACTCTCAAAGTCATCTCTCTGGGAGTAATGCTGATGGTTACTTGTTGAGAAGCTACAAAAGAAACTAATATTGTTATTTTTTACAATATATATTATTTACTATAATATCATGCAACATCTTTACTTTAAGTCATTAGGTCTGGGAACACAGTTATCTTCTTTCAATTTTTGTTGAGCAGAAATGAGATTTGGTTAAGTGCAAATAGGTGTAATTTCCTCTTCTAAGAAGCTCTCTGGCTTCACCCACACCCATACCATAGTCTTTGTGTTTTATGATGCCTAGAGAAAACCAGGTGCTCCACAGGGCGCAGCTTTATATAACCACAGAGGGTGAACCCTGAACAGTTGGGGCAAGTATGGACACAACATTCAAGCTTGATACAGCTCTGAATTTGGATTGAGATCAAATTCTTGACATAATACGAGTTTCTGACGCCAAACAAATGTCAAGATCTTACAAATCTATTATGCAATATTGTGCAATTAAAGATTTCTTCTTCAAACAATTCAAAAATTTGGTTATTGAGAAACTTGAAAAAAAAATGGAAATCTATTACCACCCTCCTTTTTGTTTGCAAAAAGTCCAAAACCTGACATTTCTTTATACATTATTTACAAGTAGTGTAAGGGAGCTAAATCCAAACATACCAAACATTGTATGTTAAATGTTTTAGAAATCTCCCTTACACTGCTTTTAAATTTTCTTAATAGTCCACTGACCAGAAATACCTAGCTTTTCCCATTTTTTGCCCCTAACTCCGAAACATTTTGAGCCATAACCCCCTAAAGTCAATATTAACCATCCCATCATGGTATGGAAACTGGTATAATTTCAGAGAGATTCATACACTTAAACACAAGTTATTGTTTGAAGACTACAAAATGCTTATTTTGGGCCCCATTTGGGCCCCTAATTCCTAAACTATTGGGACCATAACCTCTAAATTCAATCTCTACTTTTCTTTAGTGGTATTAAACCTTCTGGTAAAAATTTATAGTGATCCATTAACTAAATCAAAGTAGTTGTCTGGAAACTAAATGCGTCTTCGGACGACGATGAAGAATTGATATCATTATATGACGCAAATTTTTTTTTTGCGCTCGTATAATGAGCTGATGAAGTTTTCTGAATTTTTAATGTTTTTAATTACAGAATACCATACTACAAAGATCATTTAACCCACAGAAATAGAAAATTGAAATGATTGTCCCTGGGGCACCTCACTAAGAACTATTTAGAAATTGAAATAGATAAATCACAGTTACTGTAAATAAAAGCAAAATTCAATAATATGAAATATGTAATCCTCCATGCCTCAACAGAATGAAACATTTGACTCAACTTTTCCCTTTTTTTTTACAAATATAAGAATTTCAAATTATTTTTTCTGTGTAGATTTTTGTTCTCTAATTTAGCTATTTTCTTAATGTAATACTACATCTTTCTAAATTGTAATGAATACTTGTCAGGTATTTTAAAAGTTCCAATCATTTTATAAACTGTTGTGTTTGTATATTGCAAATTTACATACGACAATTCAGTTCATCTGATCCATCACGACAATCTGATCTCCTGTCACATCTACGGTCAGCAGGGATACAGTCTCCACTTCTACATGTAAATTCATTTGGTTGACATCCTGTAATGAAAAAGTTTAAGTGTACCGTTGTATGTCCAAAGCCAGCATGAATAAAGTCTCAACTTGAGTATCTTATTATTTAAAGTTTGACCTGTTATCCTGTAATTTCTACAATCGGCAGGTATACAGTCTCAAATTGTTTCACTTTATCCTTTTATTGCATTTTCATCTATATTTGCTGTTTTAGCTTAAAGATTTATATAGTTATACACATTAATTTAGTAATTTATTTAAACAGTCCCATCGATTAATCAGGACAAAGCTATTAGTCATTAAATCAAAGCTATAAAAGTACTGTGGATTCATTTATTTTTCGTGGTTTCACAATTTTGTTGGATTGAAGAAAAAAAATAATTCCTGGATATCTGATTTTGTGGATTTTGCCAAAGTCTATGAACAATAAAATTGAGAATGGAAATGGGGAATGTGTCAAAGAGACAACAACCCGACCAAATAAAAAACAAAATCTATTTTAAATGTGTTCCTGTTTTGAATATCTGAATTCATGTTTTACCAACACCCAAGAAAATTAGTTTACCAAGAATATTATTAAGGATGTATTCTTCTGACTTTTCAGTCTCGTTCAGTCTCGTTGAAATCTTGTTCTTGAATTATTTCCAAAACATGTGATACAAGTGAAAAATATCAATGAATTTTAAAAATATTATAATCAAACATAACTCTGTGAAAAAATTGTGTATTTACAATGAATGGTTTTTGAGTAATCTAGTTTTCAAATTTTACCACCAATCAAGTCTATTTTTAGCCAAAATTTTGAGAAAATAGGTGAGGGGTACAAAAAATGATTTTACAAGAACCATGTACATCCCATATCATTTTTGTCTTTTCAAATTTCTTAGATATGTATTTTTTTCAATCATCTATAACAAAAAAGCTTAAATAATATGCATTTTGTTCTTAAAATTGAGAAAAATCACAAAAATACAAAATTGACAGCATAGTAAATTTTACACAAAAAAGCCTCAAAATATGATAAAACTTTCTTTTATTAACACCTACCTATAGTTTTTTTAAGTAAATTTATTCAGATTGGTCCACTTCATCTTTATAGAAAGAATGAAAAAAAGTTTTTTAATTGTGGAACTGTAATAATAGTCCAAAAATAGGTAAAAATCGATGAAAAATGGGAAAATCATCAAAATTGTGCATTTTCAAAGGGCTGTAGCAAAAAAAGAAGTGCACCACCATATGCTTTTTTCTTCACCAATTATTTTGTTACAGTCTTATAAACCAAAAAATCAGGTTAAGAAAAAAAGTTTAATTCTAGAAATTTTTGGCTCCTCAGAGGTTTACATCCTTAAATCCACAGTCAATTTAAAATGTATTCTTAACATGTTCAGAATCTAAACAACTGCTTAGCAAACAATCATATACAGATGTCTGACGATTTTTAGCTAAAATGTGTAGAATTGACCGTTATAACTTACCACATCCCTCTTCATCAGAGTTGTCCAAACAATCCCTGTTACGATCACATTGCCTCCTGTTATCAATACACTGACCATTACTGCAGCGGAACTCGTTGGGTTTACAAGCTGTGATAAAAATAACACAACAAATATTTTATACTTTGAAAGCACTTTTCTGAATGTAAATTCCTCAGGAATGGTCAAACCTGAACACAACAGGTGACGAAAGGGGAGCAGGATCTGCTTACTCCTCCAAAGTTCATGAACTTACTGCCGGTTTTTTTATGGGGTTCTTTTTTCTCAGTATAGTTTTTTTATTTTGTGCTTTGTTTTCTGTTGTTTGTGTTGTGGTTGTTGTTTTTGCCATTGAATTGTCAGTCTGTTGTTGACTTATGAGTTTGGTATCATCTCTCTTTAACCAGGGATGTAAAGTTGCATCATCACAAGCACTGGAATATTGTCCATTGCCTTAACATTTTCTTCTTTCATATTATCAGTTTCCTTCTAATTTAAACAAAAATACACTAAACAACAACAGTAGGTGTTAATCTGAAAAGGATTTTAAACATACGAAGGTTTGTATACTTAAAAAATCCTTTTTGTCAATGATGCTTAAAGAATAAGTTTCTAGCAAATATAAGAAGTAAAAATTGTAAGGAACTGTAAACAAATCGCAAATTGCAATAATAAATCGTCTTAGGTGTCCAAATCAACAAGACTCTGTACCAAGTCAGAAATATGACAGTTGTTATCCATTTGTTTGACTTGTTTGAGCTTTTGATTATGCCATTTGATTAGTGACTTTCTGCTTTTAATTTTTCCTCACAGTTTGGCATTTTTGTTATTTGACTTTATTCTTACCACAACCTTCCTCGTCAGTTCTATCAGAACAGTCAGCGAAACCATCACATTTTCTAGCCGCTGGTATACACTGGAATTGTTGTGTACAAGTAAACTGATCAGCACGACAATTCAATGTAGCTACAAGAGAAAAAGAAGACATAATTAAAAGGATTCCTGTAAACCAACTTTACTTCACGTTTTACCCATTTTAGTCCATATCACAGCTTTTAAATTTTGCTATTTTCTAATTTACTTGATGTAGTTTAATAAGTAAAGATCCAAGTTTGACATTTTCACAACAATTTCGCATCATTTTACTACTATTATGGAAGTCGTGAAATCAAAACCTTGCAAAGATAAGTTGGTTTACAGTATTTCAAATCTGTCCGCAATCCAGTGTTTTGATCATTCTTAATTTTAATTGCATTGCATGCATTCTTTACCACAAAAAATCAAATATTTCACAAAAAAACAATTGATCTAGTTTATCAGTGAAGGGTAATAGAATATTTGACATTGGATAACATAAACTATCTCCCTTGTATTAACCAATCAAAGTCTAGCATTTTGACATTAAGCATGATGAATTTGTCAGCTTCTATAGTAAACACGTTTTCTTTTGAAGCTGGCAAATGTCTTTTCTTATTTATTTTGGTGGCAATTGCCAATTTCATTCAAATGAATCTGCAACTGCATGTTTAAACTTGTACATTTTATGTACTGTAAATTTAGAAATAAGTGTGAGCATTTATTATTGCTATTACTGTAGACAATGTGAGTTATTGTCAGATTAATCTGCATACAAATAAATGTATCAGATATCAGAATGTGTGTTCTTATTACTGTGATACTCCCCCAGTCACATTATAATTTGCATAAAAAAAACATCACAATTATTTCTGAATTTACATTAAATACATGTTTTCAGCAACTTATTGCTACATGTCTATCAAAATACAAATGCTGAAGAAAAAACTCAATCTCAAACTTTTGAAAAACTAAACTTACGACAATTATTTTCGTCTGAATTGTCAACACAGTCTCTAACACCATCACACTCTTTAACAAGGTTGATACATGTACCATCACTGCAACGGAATTCATCAGGGCGACATGTGGATACTACAAAAGTCAAACAAAAGTTCTTTGATAAACAATTATTCTAAAGCATTACAGGTTGTTATTCACAAATCCCCACCAAGGTTTAAAGAAAAATAACAACATTAAATCTTAATGATAAATTTTTGTGTGTAAATTGATGTAACTGGTTAATTTTCATTTCTGAATTTCAAAGCCAAAGCTGATATGTACAGCATTTTTTGGTCTTCTTGTCTGATTGAGACAACGAAAATGAAAAACAGTTTTTTTTCTTCTGAATCTACACAGTACCTTGGATTCATTAAATTTCCTTGGTAATAATCTTTGTATTTTCCTTGAAACCAGATTCTTTACTTTTCTATCATTCTTTGTTTAAGCAAGTAGAAAGTTTACATTTGTTGAACATAAGAATTTTTAGTTTACATATACCCAAGATATCCACAAAAAATGAGCTCCTCACAAATGACAACTAACCAACAGTAACTCACACTGATACATTGATCCTTAATAACAAGAAAATGTTACATGGAATACTTATGTACTTATGACACATTCCCCATATCCTTTCTTAATTTTATTATGGAAAACTCATGAAATAATCCTGGAATACTCCTGGAATACTTTTGGAATACTCATGAAATTTCTTTTAAATACTCATGGAATACTGTAACTCAAGGAATACTCCTCGAATAATCATGAAATACTTGTGAAATACTCATAAAATAATCATGGAATACTCTTGGAATAATCATTGAATACTTTTTGGAATAATCATTGAAAACTCTTGGAATACTTATGGAATACTCATGAATACTTCTAGAATAATCATGGAATACACAAAGAATACTCATGGAATACTTATAGAATACTGGAATACTTTGTGGATACTCACCACATCTGCTATGTTCATCTGAGCGATCAGTACATTCAGTAATTCCATCACACTCCTGCATGGCATCAATACACTTGGTACCATCTCTACATTGGAACTGTCTTAAACTTGGACAACCACAATATTTAGGAAATTCGTCTGACCCATCTCTGCACTCTGTACGGCCGTTACAGCCACTTCCTTGCCTGGCACATGACCCGTCATCACAGGCGTACTGACCTGTACGACATGGACCTCCTGGGCCTTAAGATAGAAAAATAAATCTTTAAGGTTGGAAATTACAGTGTTTTATCAATTAGGTTTTTTTCATAATAAAATGTATCATTAATAATGTCGAATTCTAAATTGACGACCTATTATCGTCAACCAGTATTATCACAGTATATCTACTTTTAGCACAAGCGCATAAATACACAAAACCGGCTGTTCTGTGTTACGACCAACTTATTTATTTTACCAGATATTCTCAATTTTCGACATCAAAACCCCTACTTTACATAGGCCAAAATTCAAATGCAATATATATATATATATATATATATATATATATATTCTACAGCAAAATAAACAAATCAGTCCATTTCAATTTATTTTTCAAGGTCAAATTTCATGAAACGAAAATTCTGCGAAATGATGTTAATGTCATGGCACGGCAACGAAACAAGGTGACGTCACAAGTATGTTTCCGTAAAAAAAAAATCAAATGTAAATACTGGGCGTTTTAAAGCTTTTTGTACGCCTCACAACGAATAAAATAACATTGGAAGAAAATATATAAGTGAAAAATGCGATTAAAACAAATAATCATTGAATTATATAATATTACTAATATTATCAAAATTGGGTTGAAACGGAACAGCCAAAAACAGTATCGTATGTATAGGGCTTTCATGGTTAACCAAATAATGGATTTTGTCCTATTAGAATCGCTCAGGGTAAAATAATCGAATATAAATGCCCAACCCTTGGTTAAATGAAAAAAAATATACAGCTGCCACAAATTATTTCTAAAATAAAGAAAGGTGTGTTATATTCTTCATGAGATACAAATATTTGAGAGGGGGGACAATAGGCCTTGGGTTTAATCGGTAGTAGATATCTAACTGGAAATGCTATTTTTCATTAATGCATTATTAGATTTTAAGGCCTCATCCTTTAATCTTTATATTTTAGCACTAAATTATTTTCTATTCGTTATTTATTGGCCTATTTTTCTCTACTCCTTATTTTTATTGGCACACTTTTATGAGGTTTTGGCCTACCCTTCTTTTTATTTCTTATTCAATCCAGATCCTCCTGTTGAAATGGGTACACATGAACTTACAGTTTTCCTCATCAGAACGGTCATTACAGTCAGCATAACTATCACATCTGTACGTTTCTGTAATACAGGTTCCATCTCGACAACTAAATTGGTTAGGTTCACATACTGAAAATATATAATATATTGATTGATTGTTGATTGCATTACGTGGTAAATATATAATATATTATATGTATAATGTAGCAAATGATTAAAATGATATAAAATGAACATTTTAATGATTCAAAAGTGAGGACTGCTTTCACTTTTGTATACTTGAACAGCTTTAAATCAAGCAATGGAACAAATTAAGGTATGTTTATTTTCATCACTAAGAGTTTCTGTTTTTTAAGTCGAATTAATCAATGAATGATTGTTTTTTCAAGGAAAAAATGTAAATTTAAATGAAAGAATTCCACAAATAATAATATCCATTGTAATATTTCATTTGGACAATTCACTTTGCAAAAATGAATAGTCAGGCAAACACCAATTAATTTTAAATAAAGGTTTTAATTTCCTTTTTTAAAAATATGTTAAAACTTACTTGGCAGTTTACTCTGCAAAATCTAAACAACAACTGATTCTAGAGAAAGGTTTTATTTTCTTTGTCAAAAATGTAATACTCCTTACCTGGGATAACCAATAGACTGGCCCTGTCTGGAGTGGCTCGTGGTGAGGTAGGTACAGAACAGATGTAGGTGTCAGCATCGGCGAGTACCAAGTTTGGAATGGTCAGTCTTCCTCTATAAATCACAGCTTTAGAAGGTATATCCTATCATTTACATACAGAAATTATTATATAGCAATAATTATTGAATTAGATGCACAAAACACAAATTCCCTTAGTAATACTGTGGATTCATTAACATTCTTGGGATACCAATTTTCTACATGTGAACCACACATTTACATGTTCAATGAAGTATGAAATTTCTATTGGCTTGTGTAACCAGAAAACGACTAAATCAAATAACCATGAAAGTACAATTTCCTTAAACCAGGAAAATTGATACACACGAAAATAAATGAATCCATAGTATGCGCAATGCTCAATTTGAAAATAGAAATACAAATATTTGATTATGAGGATAAGACCCAAACAGGAAACCTTAGATATCATAATGATATGGCTATTCAGGAAAGAACCTCAAGAAAAAATATTTATCAGTACCATTTCTATTAAGTTTTCTCTGATTTTTCTAGGTTATAGTTTTCCATCTAAATCTACTCGACTGAGATGAAACCCTTAAATGTGTTTAGGGGTATAGTGAATTAAAGAATGCACTGTGTTACTTTTAGATGAAGAACAGCTACACATGTGCTGTTCCTTTGTTTTTGGTAGTCTGTTACAGTCTTATTATCTAACCAACATCCAGAAAGATACTCTTGAGAATCAGTTGAGAAACATGCAATTAATTAAAAGAAAAGAATAACCCAGAGATATGTTAAGTTAAAAAGATAGACAAGAAAAAATATCTTTTTTAAAAAGAAAAGATTTTTCACAAGATAATAATATCCAGTTTGGGCTATTCCATTACAATAGTTGTTAGAGGGTAAAAATGAAGTCTAGTTTATGACATTAGACATGGGTCATCAAGTATAAATTTGGAAATTATTCATGAATGATTTGTAGATGTATGTTCAATATTTTGCAAAGAAAGTATGTTGGTTGTGGGGGATCCACATGTTCCTTTCCAACTCCGATCCATTGTTACAACTACTAGCCTTCTATGTAAATATGACAGCTACAATACATATGAACCTGTTTACTTAGATAGGGGGATTGTAATATCAATGTAATTCATTCTTTATGCTAGCTGATAAGAACTGATTGCTAATTGCCATTTTTCAGCAGATCTTGCACTACTATGTCAAAACATGCTTGATATGAATGGATAATTGGATATATGTCCACAAATTCTGGTTCAGAATGGATTGCATAGTATAACTATATTATATGGCATTATCTGTCAATTTTTTTTTCTTACCGACACTTAATTCAAACAGGTTCATTCTAGCAGCATAAATTGTTTCCATTTATAAGAATCATATTTTTTCAAAGGTCTCCCGTTACAAAATAAATACAGGGAAAAAGAACAATCTTCAAAAATGCTTATATAAATTAATATCAGTAATATTCTACCTGAAAGGATGGGGATATTGTGACAAAGGATATAAAAACAAAATGTTCTTGAAGTTGAAACAGATTCATCCAATTTTGTAATATTCACCGGAAAAGAGTTAATAACAAGGAAATTGAATACAGCATTAACCTAAATTGTGCCACTTGAGATGGGTGGTTTGAAGACATTCGAGACAAAATGTGAAGTGTA
The DNA here is from genome assembly GCF_963676685.1 of Mytilus edulis. Taxonomy (NCBI): domain Eukaryota; kingdom Metazoa; phylum Mollusca; class Bivalvia; order Mytilida; family Mytilidae; genus Mytilus; species Mytilus edulis. The sequence goes on along the minus strand of NC_092356.1, from coordinate 19,352,032 downwards.
AAGGGAGATTACCCGGTACAGAAAGGGACATCATCCAGGGCAAATAAGAATTGTTAAGGGAGATTACCCAATACAAAAGGGAAATCATCCAAAACAATATGAAGTGTACTGGGAGATAACCCAGTATGAAAAGGGAAATCTAAGACAAAATAGTTTGAGGTTTCGTAGTGCTTTAAAGGCATATCATCCATGACAAAGATTACTCAGTACTAAAAAGGAAATCCTCTAGTTAAAATCTTGGGACCAAAGGAAGATTACCCAGTACAAAAGAAAAATCATCCAGGACAAAATATGAAGTGCAAAAGGAGATTACCCAGTACATAAGGGAAACCATCCATAAAAATATGAAGTGCAAAGGGAGATTACCCAGTACAAAAAAAGACAATCATTCAGGAAAAAAATTGAGGACCAAAGGAAAATTACCCAGTAAAAAAAGGAAAACATCAAGGATAATATATAAGTGTAAAGGGAGATTACTCCAGTACAAAATGGGAAATCATCAAGGGAAAAATCTGAAGTGCAAAGGAAAATTACCCAGTACAAAGGGGAAATCGGCATTGACAAAAGAGTGTAAAGGGAGGTTACCACGTGACCTACAAAACATTTTGTGTATGTGTAGTATTGTAAAGGGAGATCACCATAAGACATATGTGTAAATGGAATAATCTCACTGACAGGAATTATAAGATGAGCAGACACACTTGTTTACAGATAACCACATAAATATTTGAAACAGCCTTATGAAGAATGAAACAGAATTTAGTATATTTTAAAATTCGGTTATATAAATATTGCCTTAATTTTAATCCTCAAATTTTGTCCTTTTTTTCTTTAATTAAAACTTATCTAATTTCTCTAAATTTTACTGAAGTTGATAATTTTATTTTCAATTTAAGATAATGTGAAATGACTGTCCTAAAAGAAAAAAAACTATGAATAGTATTTGTGTATATAAATCACTGCTCGCCATGGTTGCATGTAACATTTTGTCTGCTCTTACTTGTTTATTAATGGTAAGTTATATATACCACTTACATTATACTTACCATATTATCCTGAAACTTTTAATCAACAAAATTCAATGAAAAAATAATAAAAACTACTTTTAAATGAGAGTAGCTTAATTTACACTGTCAGTGATGGGGTGTGTTCACATCAATAGCCTCACATTATATCTATAGTTGCATTACCCACATTACCCACAGTCCCTCAAAATGAGAAACAGGAAATTCCATGTTGATAGGATATTCCAGTGTTTGTGTCTCCAAGGTGGTAAAGTTGAAGTCATGTCTCAAGCTATTTTCTGGATGTTATCATGATTTTGATGAACACATCTGTGTCACAGTTTATCAACTATATTTTCCACTTCCTGTTCCCTTTTTCTTAATTGTGACGATACATGCATGAGTAAATTGACATGCTTCACATTTGGAACAGGATCAGCTTACCCTAGTTCATGAGTTCACCCAAATTTTTGTAAGTGGTTAATGTTGCTCTCTGCATGGGTTTTACGTAGTGAATATGTTAATTGTTTTTACCATGGTGTCTTTTTTTATTTGGACTTTATGTCTGATGCTCCATATGTATTTTCCCTATCTCTTTTTACAGTTGTGAACTGAACATTCCATAAAAAATTAATTATTATCTATACATATTGTATCGTTTTATATAGTTTTGACTAAATTCAGCTTATTAAAAATGTTAGAAGCATATGATAAAAATTGCATGGTAACAATTCAAATTTTCAATCACCATGATTAAAGTTTGCTTTTTCAAGTTTTTTTTTTTTTTTTTTGTGGTAGGATCTTACCAAACTCCATAGTTTATATAAGAAAAAAGTTATGTAAATCTAAATGAATGTTCTTTAAATGAATTATAATAATTTATAAGTTTGTAAATTATGCAATGTTTTCAGAATAATTTTATTTGCACAAAACCTTCAATAATTTACCATGCAATTTTAGGGTAAAAAATGTTAACAGTTGTGAAATTTTTACTGTAATTTTAGTAATCGAAAATACACTTATCACTAAATTTTCAATAATCAACAAAATTGCCTAAATCAGGAGAAAAGTTACAATGTATGCATTTATATGGTGTCATATTAGTATTTTAGTATAAATTTGTAAGCAAAAAAAGAATTAGGTCAATTTGAAAGGTTATAACTTTTTAAATTAAAAAAAAACAATAGTAACATCTACGTTATCATCATGGTAACTACCTGAGAATCTCTGGTCCAATGGATTCTAACAGCGGTATTAGCCACAACAACACAATCAAACACAGCAGTTTCTCCTTCATTCAGAATTAACTCTTTGTTTTTTATTTTCAGTGAGGTTACAATTACACCTAAAACAAATTCAAAACTATGAAATTTTTCAGTAAAATACTGAAATTTGAAAATAATTATTTTCTTAATTTTGCTCTCCAAACTATGTTATTTTTCAGTTTAATAAGGAAAAATGAAAACAAATATTTTCTAAATTTTGCTCTGGATTCTGTATTTTTGTTTATAAAATTCCATGAAGGTTTGGCAAAGTTATTGTTGAATGAAAAACTTTAACCTCAGACAGAATCTGAATGTTACCAGTAAAAGAAAGTAAGTCCATCATTCAGTAAAATACGTGAAAATGAAAATAAATAGTTTTTAAAAATGTATTCTGGATACTGTATTCTGGTCAATTAAACAAGTTTCCGACCAATCATATTCATATAAATGTATAGAAGGTCAGATAAAAATCTTTTCTCCACATAAATATAACGTATAAAGTGTTCGAATATTTAAAAAAATCTGGATTTACCTTCATCATGAACGCTCAAGCCAAGCATTTGAAATCCGAGGATGTATAAGTACCGAAAATAGCTGCCACTATATTTGTGACTGATCTATTATCGAAATTGTTACCTGGACAAGGGTCATACTGCCGGCACTTTTTGCGTTCGTCTTTACCTCTGAATAATGTTTTATTCAAACAGTTACCTGGACATTCGTTAGGCTGAGTACATGTGACATGGTCTGTTCCGTTGCCTGTACAGTTGTTTCCACCATATTTAGGATGTGGATTAGAACAGTTGCGAGATCGTAATCTGGTTCCAACACCACATGTTACACTGCATGTGTTTTCGCTCCAAACACTCCATGCTCCGTGCACTACAAATTTCAAATAAAATTCTTAAAATATAATGTAAATAGGATTTTTTTTTTGCAATACAATTTTCTGAAATGCCAACGTTTTGAACGAGTCTCGAATACACTGTCAAAATTAGAGACAAAATTATCTTACCGCACCATGCTTATCTAGGAACTTCTAGGACAGTAGATAAGGGTTTCTGAAATCGTATTTTATTTCTTAGATATAGGAAGATGTGGTGTGACTTAGAACACCTAATATTTCTGCAAAAAAATAGTAGATTTCCTGCTAGATCGAAAATTGCAGCAGACAGAAGTTTGATTGCAACTCTTTTAGTATGTGAAAGTTTTGCCAACAGTTACATTCTATTTATATATAATTGATATGATTGACATGTGCTCGTTGTGATGTTATACCAACGTTAAATATTATTAGTTACATAGTGTGCTAGTGATCTAATACGTTATATATGGGGTCAGTATATTCCATATTGGGTGAGACCGACGCTCGAATCCCCATATAGAATTTACTTACCCCATATATACCGTATTACGTCACTAGCACACTATGTAACGAATTTATCTTACCGACTATATTAACGTGTGAAATTTAGACTAGTGACCTATAAAAATGAGCCAGTCTTCAATACCGTTAGTATTAAGAAACTACTTCCATTGATCCTACAAAAACAGATGCCAACAATTACAACTTGTTAGGTTTCAATGTGTTTTATGAATTTATTTCAATCTTCATCATCAATTTCTTCGTCTGTTGAAACCTTTAAGATTTTTTTCTCAGTATCGTTTGGTTTTTATAAATGGACGTAACACCAGTACTAACCGTGTATGAAATACGCCCCACCTCCCTACTTACCTAATAAGGAATACACACGGTCTCCAAGCGGACGCTTTTAACCATTATATTCATAGAAATGTATAGGAGGTAAGATAAAATCTTTTCTCCACATACATATTACGTATAAAGTGTTCGAATATTTAACTGCCACTATATTTGTGACTGATCTATTATTGAAATTGTTACCTGGACAAGGGACATACTGCAGGCATTGTTTTTGTAAACTGATAGATTTTTATGTCTGAAACCTGATTGGTTGAATAATTCATTGTTAGTTGCTCAACGTCCAGTGGCAAAAAGTTAATGCACTTTTAGTACAAGAACAAATTACCAATAAATATCCCATTGGCAAACGAGGGTATATTGGATAGCGACAAAATTTTATCCTTGCAACAGACTACCTGCATACCCTAACAGAATTGTTACAAGCCAGGGTTCTTCTGGAGTGGTGAAACTTGAATACCAAATGAAAAACATTGAGCAAACATACGATCCGATAACAGTTATTTAATAATCTTATACATTTATGAATTATTTCAAATCATCAAAATCCAACATAATATTTGCTTATTCATTGCAAAATTCGTTGGTGATCTTGAATAATCATATGTGTGAGAAATTTCATTGTGCTGTCAAAATGCTCACCACATTTTATCATACGCCTTTTATTTATATTATGAACACTTTTTTTAATATCGGTATATTTAATGTGTTTCTATCTATTACCATGATAACATGCCATCCAAATATAATACCATCTTTAAGTTGAAAGTTCGTTTTTTTAACATACAATTACCGCTCCTATCATGTTCGTTCGTCAATATCCTGGTCATGTCTAGTAAGCAGTTACTACGGTCGTTTGATCCGTGGTCAAATTTAGCGCATGTTCAAAAATTGTCAAGGATATACAAGTACTACCATGATCTACTACGTATGACTAAGGCAACACTACAGATATATACGAATTAATACAGATTGCCACAAATGATGCCGGATCGTATCCGTAGCTAGTCCAGCGTCAGATCCGTGAATGTGTGACCTAGGGAAAAGATCTGATGATATGAATGTGATATCTATTCCAGCTAACATATAAATAGTGTACATTGTTTTAAACCAATGTTGAACTTTCCGTTTACCTTTGAATTATGTTAAATAAGAATTGGGATGTTATTATCTCACAAATATATGGTAAACTAGTACTGTCAATGATTTTAGAATTTCAAATGTATAACTTCCTCTTTAGCTCTGAATAATCTTTTATTCAAACATTTACCTGGGCATTCGTTAGGCTGAGTACATGTGACATGATCTGTACTGTTGCCTGTACAGTTGTTCCCACCATATTGAGGATGTGGATTAGAACAGTTGCGAGATCGTAATCTGGTTCCAACACCACATGTTACACTGCATGTGTTTTCGCTCCAAACACTCCATGATCCGTGCACTACAAATTTTAAATAAAATTCTTAAAATATAATCTAAATTAAAAAGCAAAAAGTAAATAGGATTTTTTTGCAATACAATTTTCTGAAATGCCAACGTTTTGAACGAGTCTCGAATACACTGTCAAAATTAGAGACAAAATTATCTTACCGCACCATGCTTATCTAGGAACTTCTAGGAGAGAAGATAAGGGTTTCTGAAATCGTATCTTATTTCTTAGAACACCTTATATTTCTGCAAAAAAATAGTAGATTTCCTGCTAGATCGAAAATTGCAGCAGACAGAAATTTGATTGCAACTCTTTTAGTATGTGGAAGTTTTGCCAACAGTTACATTCTATTTATATATAATTGATATGATTGACATGTGCATCGCTGTGATGTTATACCAACGTTAAATATTATTAGTTACATAGTGTGCTAGTGATCTAACACGGTATATATGGGGTTAGTAAATTCCATATGGGGTGAGAGCGAAGCTCGAATCCCCATATAGAATTTACTTACCCCATATATACCGTATTACGTCACTAGCACATTATGTAACGAATTTATCTTACCGACTATATTAACGTGTGAAATTTAGACTAGTGACCTATCAAAATGAGCCAGTCTTCAATACCGTTAGTATTAAGAAACTACTTCCATTGATCCTACAAAAACAGATACCAAGAATAACAAGTTGTTAGGTTTAAATGTGTTTTATGAATTTATTTCAAACTTCATCATCAATTTCTTCGTCTGTTGAAACCGTTCAGATTTTTTCGCAGTACCGTTTTGTTTTTATAAAGGGACGTAACACCATTATTAACCGTGCATTAACTTAGCCCCGCCTCCCTATTAACCTAATATGGAATATACACGGTCTCCACGCGGACGCTTTTAACCAATTATATTCATAGAAATGTATAGGAGGTAAGATAAAATCTTTTCTCCACATACATATTACGTATAAAGTGTTCGAATATTTAACTGCCACTATATTTGTGACTGATCTATTATTGAAATTGTTACCTGGACAAGGGACATACTGCAGGCATTGTTTTTGTAAACTGATAGATTTTTATGTCTGAAACCTGATTGGTTGAATAATTCATTGTTAGTTGCTCAACGTCCAGTGGCAAAAAGTTAATGCACTTTTAGTACAAGAACAAATTACCAATAAATATCCCATTGGCAAACGAGGGTATATTGGATAGCGACAAAATTTTATCCTTGCAACAGACTACCTGCATACCCTAACAGAATTGTTACAAGCCAGGGTTCTTCTGGAGTGGTGAAACTTGAATACCAAATGAAAAACATTGAGCAAACATACGATCCGATAACAGTTATTTAATAATCTTATACATTTATGAATTATTTCAAATCATCAAAATCCAACATAATATTTGCTTATTCATTGCAAAATTCGTTGGTGATCTTGAATAATCATATGTGTGAGAAATTTCATTGTGCTGTCAAAATGCTCACCACATTTTATCATACGCCTTTTATTTATATTATGAACACTTTTTTTAATATCGGTATATTTAATGTGTTTCTATCTATTACCATGATAACATGCCATCCAAATATAATACCATCTTTAAGTTGAAAGTTCGTTTTTTTAACATACAATTACCGCTCCTATCATGTTCGTTCGTCAATATCCTGGTCATGTCTAGTAAGCAGTTACTACGGTCGTTTGATCCGTGGTCAAATTTAGCGCATGTTCAAAAATTGTCAAGGATATACAAGTACTACCATGATCTACTACGTATGACTAAGGCAACACTACAGATATATACGAATTAATACAGATTGCCACAAATGATGCCGGATCGTATCCGTAGCTAGTCCAGCGTCAGATCCGTGAATGTGTGACCTAGGGAAAAGATCTGATGATATGAATGTGATATCTATTCCAGCTAACATATAAATAGTGTACATTGTTTTAAACCAATGTTGAACTTTCCGTTTACCTTTGAATTATGTTAAATAAGAATTGGGATGTTATTATCTCACAAATATATGGTAAACTAGTACTGTCAATGATTTTAGAATTTCAAATGTATAACTTCCTTTTTAGCTCTGAATAATCTTTTATTCAAACATTTACCTGGGCATTCGTTAGGCTGAGTACATGTGACATGATCTGTACTGTTGCCTGTACAGTTGTTCCCACCATATTGAGGATGTGGATTAGAACAGTTGCGAGATCGTAATCTGGTTCCAACACCACATGTTACACTGCATGTGTTTTCGCTCCAAACACTCCATGATCCGTGCACTACAAATTTTAAATAAAATTCTTAAAATATAATCTAAATTAAAAAGCAAAAAGTAAATAGGATTTTTTTGCAATACAATTTTCTGAAATGCCAACGTTTTGAACGAGTCTCGAATACACTGTCAAAATTAGAGACAAAATTATCTTACCGCACCATGCTTATCTAGGAACTTCTAGGAGAGAAGATAAGGGTTTCTGAAATCGTATTTTATTTCTTAGAACACCTTATATTTCTGCCAAAAAATAGTACATTTCCTGCTAGATCGAAAATTGCAGCAGACAGAAATTTGATTGCAACTCTTTTAGTATGTGGAAGTTTTGCCAACAGTTACATTCTATTTATATATAATTGATATGATTGACATGTGCATCGCTGTGATGTTATACCAACGTTAAATATTATTAGTTACATAGTGTGCTAGTGATCTAACACGGTATATATGGGGTTAGTAAATTCCATATGGGGTGAGAGCGAAGCTCGAATCCCCATATAGAATTTACTTACCCCATATATACCGTATTACGTCACTAGCACATTATGTAACGAATTTATCTTACCGACTATATTAACGTGTGAAATTTAGACTAGTGACCTATCAAAATGAGCCAGTCTTCAATACCGTTAGTATTAAGAAACTACTTCCATTGATCCTACAAAAACAGATGCCAAGAATAACAAGTTGTTAGGTTTAAATGTGTTTTATGAATTTATTTCAAACTTCATCATCAATTTCTTCGTCTGTTGAAACCGTTCAGATTTTTTCGCAGTACCGTTTTGTTTTTATAAAGGGACGTAACACCAGTATTAACCGTGCATTAACTTAGCCCCGCCTCCCTATTAACCTAATATGGAATATACACGGTCTCCACGCGGACGCTTTTAACCAATTATATTCATAGAAATGTATAGGAGGTAAGATAAAATCTTTTCTCCACATTCATATTACGTATAAAGTGTTCGAATATTTAACTGCCACTATATTTGTGACTGATCTATTATTGAAATTGTTACCTGGACAAGGGACATACTGCAGGCATTGTTTTTGTAAACTGATAGATTTTTATGTCTGAAACCTGATTGGTTGAATAATTCATTGTTAGTTGCTCAACGTCCAGTGGCAAAAAGTTAATGCACTTTTAGTACAAGAACAAATTACCAATAAATATCCCATTGACAAACGAGGGTATATTGGATAGCGACAAAATTTTATCCTTGCAACAGACTACCTGCATACCCTAACAGAATTGTTACAAGCCAGGGTTCTTCTGGAGTGGTGAAACTTGAATACCAAATGAAAAACATTGAGCAAACATACGATCCGATAACAGTTATTTAATAATCTTATACGTTTATAAATTATTTCAAATCATCAAAATCCAACATAGTATTTGCTTATTCATTGCAAAAGTCGTTGGTGATCTTGAATAATCCTATATGTGAGAAATTTCATTGTGCTGTCAAAATGTTCACCGCATATTATCGTACGCCTTTTATTTATATTATGAACACTTTTTTAATATCGGTATATTTATAATGCGTTTCTATCTATTACCATGATAACATGCCATCCAAAAAATAACATCTTTAAGTTTAAAGTTCGTTTTTTTAAACATACAATTACCGTTCCTATCATGTTCCTTCATCGAGTTACGTTCGTTCGTCAATATCCTGGTCATGTCTAGTAAGCAGTTACTACGGTCGTTTGATCCGTGGTCAAATATAGCGCATGTTCAAAAATTGTCAAGGATATACAAGTACTACCATAATCTACTCCGTATGACTAAGGCAACACTACAGATATATACGAATTAATACAGATTGCCACAAATGATGCCGGATCGTATCCGTAGCTAGTCCCGCGTCTGATCCGTGAATGTGTGACCTAGGCAAAAGATCTGATGATATGAATGTGATATCTATTCCAGCTAACATATAAATAGTGTACATTGTTTCAAACCAATGTTGAACTTTCCGTTTACCTTTGAATTATCTTAATTAAGAATTGGGATGTTATTATCTCACAAATATATGGTAAACTAGTACTGTCAATGATTTTAGAATTTCAAATGTATAACTTCCTCTTTACCTCTAAATAATCTTTCATTCAAACATTTACCTGGGCATTTGTTAGGCTGAGTACATGTGACATGATCTGTACTGTTGCCTGTACAGTTGTTCCCACCATATTGAGGATGTGGATTAGAACAGTTGCGAGATCGTAATCTGGTTCCAACACCACATGTTACACTGCATGTGTTTTCGCTCCAAACACTCCATGCTCCATGCACTACAATTTTTTATTAAAATTCTTAAAATATATCCTGAATTAAAAAGCAAAAAGTAAATAGGATATGTTTGCAATACAATTTTCTGAAATGCCAACGTTTTGAACGAGTCTCGAATACACTGTCAAAGTTAGAAACAAAATTATCCTACCGCACCATGCTTATCTAGGAACTTCTAGGAGAGTAGATAAGGGTTTTTGAAATCGTATTTTATTTTTCAGAAAACCTACTATTTCTGCCAAAAAATAGTAGATTTCCTGCTAGATCGAAAATTGCAGCAGACAGAAGTTTGATTGCAACACTTTAATAGTATGTGAAAGTTTTGCCAACAGTTACATTCTATTTATACATAATTGATATGATTGACTTGTGCATCGCTGTGATGTTATACCAGCGTTAAATAAAATATTTTCTCCACATACATATTACGTATAAAGTGTTCGAATATTTAACTGCCACTATATTTGTGACTGATCTATTATTGAAATTGTTACCTGGACAAGGGTCATACTGCAGGCACTTGACATATTTATTTCTACTTCCTCCACATTTTTTCCCGCCTTGTTCAGGGTAAGGATTTGAACATTCGCGATACCGCAAACGGCAACCAACACCACATGTTACACTGGAAGGTGTATCTATCCAACTGCTCCATTGTCCATCAACTATCAAATTAAACATATATCATCAAATTAAAACCATAACGTTAAACAAAATTATACAGTGAAAAAGAATTTTAGGACTGTGATTTTCTTACAACATTACTATTTACTTTACTATTTCCTGTTCATTGTTTCCGTAAAAATGAGTATTTGGAACACAATATTTGCGATACCGTATACAGCTATCTACACCACACATTACATTACAAGGTTCTTCCACCGAACCACTTATATTTTTTTTTATCAACAAGGAATTTAAATGAAATTATAGTAAGAATTATATTGCGAGTGAATTCGATATTTTCATTTGTAACAGCATCAATCACATATTACTAAACAGTTTCGTTCAATGAACAGAATGAAACTTTCGAATAAAACTGTTTTTATCGAGGACTTTGTTCTAAATAAAGGATACTTTAGAGAATAAAGTTGTTTTTTAAACAGTGTTATAAACAGTGGTGTTTCGAGATAATTTTTTAGAAAATTTGGTACCTTTTCCACTAAGCAGAGTTTCACGTACTCTTAGCTATAGATGATAAGTTTATGATAATATGCTTTCCTCAGAATATCTGAAGATGCTTTTTGGATTGTTTTTTATCAATCACATTACTTAGAACATTTGTAATAACGTAATCGGTATCCAACATCACACGGTACATATCAGGGTGTTCATTTCTTAGTAAGATTTACATTTTTAAGAAACTTTTGCAAACTGATGATTTAACAATAAAAATAGATTAAAAATATTTTGTACATGTAACTACCTTAATTACAAATTGCGCAAAATATGTAGGCGTACAGCTCTCAAATATATCATCGAAGGGGTAATCAAACTATAAACAAAAACAGTAAAGGTATGACGAGTACATTTTAACTAAATTGATACATTAACATGGTTACCGTCCTTTGACATGTTTGATATCAACTACTATCACCATACAAAATATGTTATTACATGATTGGAAAAAGGGGCCCAAGGGAAATCTTCAAAAGATTTTTGCATTACAAAAAAGCAAAGCAGAGGACTGACTTCAAGATCTCGATTACATTCTAAATTTTGTTCACTATAACTAAGCTTTTAAAAGTTAAGGCAAATAGAAAATTGTTTTAGTTATTTCGATCTTCTCATACCAGTTTTGGCGTTTTGTTATTCTCTGAATGGAGTAGTTAATAGTTATCAAAGGTACCAGGATTATAACTTAACACGCCAGACGCGCGTTTCGTCTATACCAGACTCATCAGTGACGCTCAGATCAAAATAGTTGTAAAGCCAAACAAGTACAAAGTTGGAGAGCATTGAGGACCCAAATTTCCAAAAAGTTGTCCCATCCTGGGATAAGAAAATCCTTAGTTTTTCGAAAAATTCAAAGTTTTGTAACAGGAAATTTATAAAAAATACCATATAATTGATATTCCGAAGTGCTGACTACTAGGTTGATAATACCCTCGGGGACGAAACGTCCACAGCAACAAGTTACCGTTAAACTAAAACATTGTCTGATCTCGAAAGAAAGTTCATTTGTGTTTGTACTAATTAATCCTTAAACAAAAAAAAAAATCATTATGTTTTGTTATTTGTTTCATTATTAAATTGTCGTAAGGGAAAACGGATAAATATTTCGATTTTTTTATGAAGCTTAAAACATAAAACTTTTTCAAATCAATAATTGAATGGAGAAAAAAACTAAATTGAAGGTTTGTGATACTAAAAGTATGTTAATATATGTTTGTTGCAGGCAAAGATCCAACATCAAATTTATCATCTTTAAAAACCTACAATTGATGTATAGTCAGCAATACACGGTCTCGACATGAAACATATAAAACCATTTAATTGAGAAAAAAGGACCTAATTAATATCCAAAACATTTACAAAAAGCTTGTATGACAGACATGAACCAACGAATGGTCAACAGATGGGTTCAACATGTTCATAACGTGGGACAGTGGTGTATGAGTACAACATAATAAGCCCATTTTTCAATTCCCTCCTGCGCTAATGTTTTGTTGACAGACGAAAAGAAGCACGTACGGACTACGGTATACTATAGTATTTCTTGACTAAGTAATTTGAGATTATGATCTGACTCTTTTTGCCGAGCTAGAAAATAAAGGCAGCAGCCGTGTACTGCTGTTCTAATGTCATTAATTGATTGAGAGATAACAAATCCAGATTACCAACTAAAACCGAGTGAAACGCACCAACAAAAGAGGAAAACAACGACACAACAGACACACTAAAGTGCAACAAAAACAAACGACAATGCAACATACACAGACACGAACTATAAGATAACAACTACCATTTTCCTGACTTGGTACAGGACATTTTAAAAAAAAATGGTGGGTTGAACCTGGTTTTGTAGCTTGCTTTTATGACAATGTTAAATATACCACTAAAATGATAACATTACATGACAGGAATACAGTAAAAAATAAATTCAAGAACATGTAGGAAAGAAAAAATAGACGAATAAACAATACAATAGTACATTTTGACATGCTTAACACAGAATAATAACGAACACAAAAACAACATAGGTCATCATACAAAAAAACAAAACACAACAGAACCGCGAACTGTCCGTCAAACATCTGTATCAACGCCACAAAAGTGACGTCACAGGGAAATTTCTAACAAGAGGCTGTCGAGTGACAGCAAACCGGATTTTCCTTTAATGGTCGAATCATGAACAGTAGAGTAAGTATGGACACACTATTCAAGCTTGAAACATCTCTGAATTTTGATTGTAATTGAATATCTAAAATTTATCTAATTAATAATGAAAATCATATTTTTAAATCTCAACCCCAGGATCATGTAAGTATTGAACAATAACATACACAACAAAAATAAAATACAAAATAACAACCGTTACATCTACTTTTATAACACGCATGCATGTCTTAAAAAGATTTTATAATAACTGGATCATGGAGTGAGTTTGTAATATTTCTCTTTAGACAGAAATATGGTTTAACATTCTACTCTAACATTATATAATTATGATTAAAAACTCTCTTAAATTCAAGATGATGTAACACAATGTATATTTTCAAAGTATAATCAAATATAACTGATAGTTCCAAATATTATTTCTTTCATTTGTCACACAGAAATGCAGATCTGCAACTTATCAATGTCAACACTTTTAAATGTAATGATATATAAATATACTATAACAAAAATAGATTAGTATCTGATTAAAGGAGTTAACTTCATAAAAAAAAAGCAAGTGATGACAAAGTTCTCTACAATTAGATATGATTTAACAGTCAAACATTGCTGGAATCAGCATACCAAAGAACGCAAGAATTCAATTTTGGTTGAAATCAAACGCTGTTTAATATCGTACTCTAATTTGGACCAACTTAAAAAATGGGCTCAAAACCAGGAATCTGAATATATGTTTATTAATAGACACTATAAGCTTAGTTTTGAAAGTTGTTCACTTCATCAAAATAAAAATATGCATAGCATTCAGAAAATTAGTTTTTACAGAATAACTGTAATTGTAAAAAAATAAAATAAACAAATTGTGTAAAATTGGTTGGAATTTGTTTAACAAATCTGTATTTGGGTAAGTTGATTCAAGCATACTACAATGTATTATCTGTATTGCAATTTATGTTATAAGCAAATAATCTTTAACTGCTATATCATGTTACTGTGTAAACATGTAAATTGTGAGCAATGAAAGTCAAGTAGTTCGAGTATTTTTTTTAGTAAGTTTTAGAAAATTTCAAACAAATATTCTTCACTGTGGTTAAGCATTCATTATTCGTCACTATCCTATTGATTAAAAACTTTTGATAATTTATAATGTTCATTGAAGATGGAACACGAATGCGATATTAATTAATTCTATTGATGTGTCATTTGTATGCACGAGTGACATTCCTTTAAACTATGTTCCAATTCGAAAAAAAACAATTGAAGGTTTGCGAGTATTGTCTACCTTGAACAGGTTCATAATTTTATATGTACGTATAGTTATTTGATTTGATTTTAAATAATTACAAATGAGTTTGACTGTCCCTTTGGTATCTTTCGTCCCTCTTTTATCAATTCAACAGATTTCAGTTTTTTTTGTTATTGGTTTATTCAAGACCTTGATGTTTAAATATAATTATATTAATTTGTTTTGAAACGTTTAAAATTGTTATTACCAATATTAAGAACCTTTCATAGTTATTTTAAATCTCATTTAATTACATCGAAGAAATTAAATGCCGCCCGTGCTAGGGCTGTTTAGCCAGTCAAGGTTGTTATAAACTTCCATCATCAGAAGAAGAAGAACTGAAAAAACCGACTTGCATGGTAAATAACGGTCGTTCTCAAGGCCTCCCTTACATGATCCTTTAATAAGTGAGGACAATTACTTTTACAGTGCGTTCGACTCAGGCAGATACAGTTTCAGGTGAAAAGCACGTGTTAATAGACACCTGTAGTCATTCTGCTGTCAAGAATGCACTTTTTTTTAAATTGCCTCCACATCATATAACCGACAACAGCATTGATCCTGCTACTTTAATATGCCATATGTTGTATATAATTATGTCAGATTTCAAATGAAGCCTACAAATTGCCTTATATAGTGCATTTTCATTCTTAAAAGACAAATAAATATATGCTGTAAAACCCTTACACAAAAATACGCAAGATACATATACGCACAAACACTTAAACAGAACACCATAAGCACCACTTTATTCCGGGAACTTCAAAGTTATATCAAATGCTTTAGTGAGGAATTATGAATAGAAATTATATGATTAATTTGAAAAAAGACTTTATATGAAGATTATCTCCCATGATAATGAAATGATGGGAAAGGTTTATCGGAGTTTTCTTACATTAATCGCAAATAGGACAATAAAACAATTTTTCATTTGAGCTTAATTAACGTTAAAACAATTTTATGTCATTCAATTATAAGGACTTTGTTACACAAATGTACCAATCTTGTTTCGTGATGACAATAAACAAAACATACCAAAAGAAAAGGATACAAAACTGAACTGTGGTATATATTTGATAATTATCCAGATGACATCCCTGGATAACTGCTATCTATGTTTGTGTGTGAATACTTCAGGTTGTTTTTAAATTAACATTACAATTCTGCATATAATATACTTCAAGTTACCAGATACACGTATAATACTACTAAAAATGGGGGTATGTACACATAATATACGTAAACACACCTACCTGTATTGTCAAGCCTTTTTTTAATCCTTCGTTTTATCCGTTTCTCGAACTTCCTCATTTCTTCTCTAAGCAATTGTTTTTCCTTTAAATTGTTGCCGTTTAGATTTGTAAAGCCAATATTTGTGGAATGTGTCAGTTCTTGTAAAGAATTATTCAATAAAATCAAAGAGGATCCCACGGAAACCCTCGATGTTATGGACTTAGATTTTTCTTTATCTAAATCACGTTGTTGTTGTGAAGTAATGTTTTGTAAAGCCACGATGTTTTGACTTGAGGTATCCTCTTCCGACATTAGTTTCTCCATTTTTTCCACAGTGCTATTAAGCTTTTGTTCTAAATAATGGTTTTGATCTTTCAGAAAATCAACTTCGCGATTAACTCTAAAAAGTAGATCGCTGTAATTGCTTTCCATTTTTTTAGACATGGATTTTTCTTTATTTAACTCACGTTGCTGTTCTGAAGTAAGTGTTTGTAATGCCTGGATCGTTTGATTTAAGAATTCTTCATTTGTAATTAATTTCTCCATTTTGTCCACAGTTGTGTAAAGCCTTTGATTTAAACCTTGGTTTTGTTTAATCATAGTATCAATTTCACTTCTGTCATTCTGAACTGTTATAAGAAGATTGTGGTAATTGCTGGCCAGTGCTTTCATTGTGGCGTCAATTCTCTTCACAATATCTGCATTTATTAATTCAGCATTCCTGGAACTGACATCTAAAAAAAAACCGAAACCGATATATGACAGTACAGTAAATACAAACAACCACATTTTGTTCAATTCATCCAATTCTTCTTTCTAAAACAATACCACATTTAACATCATCCGGGTTATTTCATTCAGTAGATTGTGACTTTGTAATTTAAGGGTGTACTTAAAATAAACACTCATCTCAACTCATTCACCTTTCAATATCGTGATTATAGTTTTCCTGTTCTGCTGCACTTAAATTATTAATTAGGATCATGATCTTCAGCTTGCAATGGTGTAGCCTTCAATTTATATACTTAGTATACTAGTAATAAAAAGAAACAATACGAGGCAATGCATTTTATATATATATATATATATATATATATATATATATATATATATATATATATATATATATATATATATATATATATATATATATACTAAAATTGAACACACTGTACCGAGTTAAATAATTGCCCTCTCGGTCTAATATTTACAGGGTGTTATTTCTTATCAAAATCATTGATTTTTAAGGCAATGCAAAAACTCGAAAAACAAATTAGGAATTTTTGTGATTTCCAAAAAATCGTATTTTCCCAAAAAAATTAAAAAAACCGATATTTGAACTTAAAACATTTAAACTTAGACATGGTCTGCTTCAAATTTTGAATGCCTTTGTCGATATTTGAATACTTAATTCTCATCTTCGAAATTATTGCCGGCTTTTAACATTATTTTCCGCAAAATAAATTTGACCCCTGTGTTCAATAATACGTAACTTTCTAATTTTCCGATTTGATCAGAGTCTTTTCATCATATTCTTTTCTTTGTTAATGTTGTTTATAGGATTATTTAACCGTTTTTCTATTTATCAAATTTTATGATAAATTGTAGTTCAATCTTGTGTATAGTTTCTTTTGTTCACTAGTATATTTAATTTTTTAATTTTATAAATTCATTACATTAATGCTGATAATTACTTTGAAAAAACAGTCATGCTGAGTGTTTGTTCGTAAAATCTGGATAATCACAGATAACTTGAGAATATCTATAAAATCTCTACCACGTAAGATAAGTAAACATGTATTATAGGGAAATCTGATTTTATGATTTTTGACGGAATCTGTATCTTTTTTATTTGATTGTATAATTGGTAGAAAAAGGTTAGCTAAGATCGATTGGTGCAAATAAGAAAACATTTTTTCATATTCTGGTTAAAACAAATTCGATAACGTAGGTTATAATTATATTGTTGTGCACCAATCATCGGTTGTAACAATATCGGTAATCTATAATTCTATTCTATTTTGAAATATATCTTAGCTTTGTTTTATATATTCTGCATTTGCATCCCTATACTAATTAGTTCGAGTCATTTTTTTTTTTTTTTTTAAATCTCAAAAAGGAGCCGCATAACCATTCGATCGTTTTGTAATTAACACTATTCTATCTTTTATTATCAATTTTGAATGCTAGATTTTTTAAACATTACCTTATAACATCATTAAAATAACTCTGATCCTATGGATGTAACACACATGATATCTTCATATTTTGTTTCTTTAATATATGATGATTTAGAAATATGCAGGAAGTGGAGGTTTTAACAGCTCCGTTTGCAATGCCTTTTGATCAAACTTCCATTTAAATCGTGGTTCATTTTTCCCCCGTTACCTTTCAAAATGATAAATATAAAAGTATCAATTAACAGCTATTAATGACATATAAACTATTGTGTCACCTGAAATGCTTATGGGGACTCGCGGGTTCCAATTTTCGCGCCAACTGCGCATCGAGATTGAAGTTCTTCCTATTGTCGTAATTGGCAATGATATTTAATTTTGATTATTAAAAACAATCTATTTTATTAAGATATAAGACAAAAGAATATTATAAATATAAACTGTAATTCTAGAATTTTGCGGGGTAAACATGTTAGCGGGATTCTTAACCTCCCCTAACCTGGGACAGTGGTGTAACAGTGCAACATAAGAACGAACTATAGAAATCAGTTGAAAAAGGCTTAACTAATCAGATGGACAAAAATACAAGTGTAAGCCTTTTTAAACTGATTTTTATAGTTCGTTCTTATGATTTACTCAACAGTTACACCACTGTATCAGGTAAGGGGAAGGATAGGGAGTCCCTTATCATGTTTGATACCGCCACAGTCTTTATATTTTCCTGCCAAAAGTCCTGTAATTCAGTGGTTGTCGTTTGTTGATGTGTTACATGTTTGTATTCGTTCATTTTTTTGTATATATATAAAGCTGTTAGTTTTCTTAACGAATTGTTTTACATTTGTCATTTTGGGGTCTTGTATAAGTGATTATGCGGTATGGGCTTTAATTTTCTCATTGTTGAAGGCAGTACGAGGACCTATAATTGTTAATTTTTGTGTCATATTGTGGATACTTGTCTCATTGGTAATCATACCCAATCTTCTTTTTTATACGTACACATTCTTTATTATCCAGATATTTGAAATGATAATTACTTTTAAGAGGGGCGATAGATACCAGAGGGACATTCAAACTCATAGATCGAAAATAAACTGACAACGCCACGGCTAAAAAAGAAAAAAACAAACAGACAAACAATAAAAAACAATACACAGCATAGAAAACTAAGGACTAAGCAACACGACCCCCACCAAAAACTGGGGGTGATATCATGTCCTCCGGAAGGGAAAACAGATTTTGCACCACTTATGGCAGCCGTCGTGTTATCCGTGTTATTACAAACCCGGCGAATAGTCTAATTAGGGAGGTCATATTCGTACAAAGGGAAGGGGATTGTTGTTGCGACATAACGGAAATAACCGATATCGTTTGTGAAACGGTTATTCCATAACGGTCAAATAATTCGTGATGGCGTCTGTAAAGTTTACATAAAAATGATTTCAACTTCACCATTTGGAACTCTTGGTTTAATAGCTTCCTTGTTTTTGTGAGTTGATACTATTATGGTATGGTTGTATGTACACCCAAGTAGTATTTAACTACGTTAGTTGAGCGGATTTTTTTATTAAGTAATACATGTTATATGTATTAAGTAGAATTGAATGTGCGTTATAAAGTATAGGGGATTGGTAACATGTTAAATGTGTAGCAATACTCATGTCAGTAACTGCTAGTAGTCCTTTGTTTATTTATGTCTTATTGTCATTTTGCTAAGTTTCTTCTGTTACATATTCTGACATCGGACTCGGATATCTTTTAAACTGAGTTTTACTGTGCGGATGTATGTGTTTGTTTATTCTACATTGGCTAGAGGTAAAGGGAAAGGATTGAAATCTAAAAAAGGATATACTAAGGATATAAACCAACAGTAAGTTGTATATCCGCAATAAAGTTGTAAACAAATCAATATGTATGTGATCAAATTATTAGAAAATAAAAACAAAAGTAGATTACACACAAACAAACGATTAAGATTTAAAATATATGAGTAAGTTAAAATATGATTATAACATAGAAAAAAACATACTCATTTATGTTGGAAAAACCTATATAAAACATACTTTTGAAAACTTATTTCCTTATTCTGAAAACATGTTTTACTAAGTCAAAACATACTTCTTAAATGCACATAGGCCGGTTGGTGACACATGGTTGCTAAATTCCACGACATTTGCTCTCTTGTGGATAGTTGTCCTATTAACTATCACACCATATCTACACATTTCTAAATTTATTTATTAAACTTGTATGTCACAAAACATTTCGAAGTAGTGTCTATAACAAGTCAAATATATATTTTCGACAGAGAAAATGGTCAACGTAACAAATCCACAGAGGCAACAGGACCGGGGGGGATTGTGTGCAAGTAAAGCAGATATGTTTTAGCCTTAGTCACTGCTATGTGTGCCAGAAACAAAGAATATGAAAAGAAAATAACAATTCATGAATTTGGTACGTCATCAAGAAAGACAAAGCCAAGAAATTGAATGCCAAAGGTGGATATGTATTTATCAAGACATTACATGTGCAAATAAAACTGTCAGGACCATGCTTTTTTTTCTTTGTTGTTTCACCTTTTAGAAAAGTATAGTTCCTACATTTTTGTACATCCATACCTCAATAGTATAGAGAAGAACGGTTAATTTTCCTTTCAGCAGATAAGTTCTTTGAGCTTGTTTTCAGTGGCAGTGAGCAACTTATAATACGATATTGTGTGTTTTATTATATGGTCGTGTTAGTGTATACTTCGTGGGTTTTTTTATTCTGTATATCGTGTTTATGGCATCAGGTCCTTTTCTTGTACCTATTTTGTTGTTTTTCTCTCTAAATTACACTTCCTTGATCGAAAAATACGTAAGGGGAATATTGAAATTAAATAAAACCAACACCAGTTCAACCGTGCCACATGATTACGAGTCAGTAGAAATAGATTATTAACCAATAGAAAAGTTTTAAACCAATAAGAGAATCATAAAATATTATGTAAATATATGTAGGTTGTAGTTTAAAAGTTATACGTTTTAAATTTACTTTTCTAAAATTCAGATAGTAAATGGTCGTTTTGCTCAGATAGATTGACAAAAGCCGTTTTTCATCATAAAATCGATCATTCCATCATCGGATGATTTTTATTTAACCAGAAATCCCATATCGTTCATCTTTTTACTCAACATTATGAAATGGAATGTGAAACCTTACCCCCAATTAGATAAATAGCAACGTATAATGTTAGTTCATTGACAAATTTAACGTGGTTTCCTTCACTATTGCGAGGAATTAAAATAATACAAACCTAAATATGTACGACTGTATTCAGTCAACCACTTGGCTTTATTTTAATATCTGCAAGCCATCCGTTCTGATATCTGCATTCCTTCTTCAAAACACAAGTTCATATTTCGATATGTTTATTTAAAAATCATAATCCATTGAAGTAAAATGCAAATATCGCAAAACCTATTTAAAAAGACTGTATACATGTATATTATGCAGGAAGAGACAAAAACTTAGTTGCGACAAATTCTTTAAAGGAACGATGATAGGTTTTCTAAACGTACCATACTATTATGAACATAGATAAATGCCTAAGATGATGATTTTCAGAATAGAAATTTCGTCTCAGTTGCATCAAATTATTATTGGTGTTGTCCATAGATAAGTAAAGAGTGTGTGCACATACCTTCAAGAGGTATTCACAATAAAGTGCAGCCACAATTTATAAAATTGAACCAAGGGTCTCGACGTTAAGCTAATGTTTGGTCTTGATCGTCAAGATGGTGATTAAAACACTTTTCACTTTAAAACGTTTTAATAATATATAGTGGCAACTGTGAATTTTTACTGTTAAGAGGAGATTCAGATAAAGATCCGAAGTTTACTACAGATGAACATTGAAAGGGTCAGTTTGTAAACATTGACTGGGATCGTATTCAAACAAATTGACTTCACTTTCTAGTAATTGTAATATTCATACAACTCATAATCGTTAATTTTGAAATAATTTTTAATGGAATGAGCGGCTACACATGCATTTGTGCACGTATTTTGAGTACATTATGGGGACAGAAGTTCAAACATTGGTTATAAACAAAACTTTAAAAAGTTTTAAAAGAAACATACACATTATCAGATTAAACACCTATCAATATCCCCACTGACCGGTTGAAAATGATTTATGCTGAAGAAGGACAAACACATGGCCGGATGGCAGACACCATGTCAATTAAAATTTAGTGTTTTGTTTAAGTAATACACGAACAAATAACGGAGACATTTTTCCATATTTACCTGTGCATCGTCCAATGATAGTGTGTCATTACTAAAGCAATAAAATGCGCAAGAGTCTTCCCGTCTTCACCGGCCTCCTACGCAGTTAATATAACTATCTATCAATTACAAATAAAACGACATATGTGTTAACAGGACTTTTTTGGTGCAATACCTTTGACACATTCAACCAAAACTTTTCAAAAATGTTGTTACTGATGACAAAGTGCATGCCAAGTTCCACATTCAGGACTTATGCTCCTTGATATATCGGGAAATGGCTCTTTGTAATGTAAACGTGCAATAAATATGACCCGTTCAAACAATGTTTTTCTAATTTCAATTTGTTGTTCCTTTTGACAAAAAGAAAGACAACTGCGATACGAACGATTTTCTTTTTTGTCGTGCAGGAGTTATGGGCTTCATAGACTGAAAATGACTTTTTATGTCACAAGAAGTCATAACTGCCAAATCGTCAATTGACCCCAAGTAGGAGTTTTTTTTTGCCCTAGAAAAACATTTTTTTTACCATATTTGCATATTTTGCAGAAGCTATGATTAAAAGACAGAAACCGTAAACAGCAGAAATGTTAAGATCATTGAGATGTACAAATAAGTCAACTTATTAATACATATTTATAGTAACTAATTTGTCAATTGACCCGTTATAGGAGTTATTGCCTTGAAAAACATATTTTCTCATTTTACGTTTTTCCGAGAATTTAGGATAAATATAGAGAAACTGTTAACAGCACAATAAGATCTACAAGCAAGTTCAATAGCCGATATTGTCAATTGATTCCTTATAGGCGCTTTTGCCCTTGAAGTAGTATTTTTACCTTTTATTTCACTTTTTGATAACGAATTCGACAGATACCGGACTTTTTGTTTGTTAATATCAATTGAAATTTTTCAAGTTAAAATTTATTCAATGGCTCATTATATTCATACGAATTGGACAGTTCCCATTAGTTGTAATGATAGTTTATATGGAATTAAAATTTACAACAAAATATGTAAAACCTTAGATTTCTATTTCTATCAATCTCTGCCTCGTATTTATTCTGTCGAGCAGGGATTCAGAATACCAGGTTATTTTCGGATATGTAAATTTACCAATTGTGTCTTATTTCCGATTGTAACATTTGAGTAGGGATTCGCTTTGTGGGTGATGTATGCATGACAGGAGATTCTTACCCTGTCGACCCGTATTGCTCTTTATGGAGTTCTTGTGACACCCTTTGTCAGATATTTTTATCTTGATTCGTATATTCTAAATCGATGTATGAGATTTGAATATCGGTCAACTATTGTTAGCTTTTATTTGAAAAGATGTAACTAATTGTTTCTCTCTATTTATCACAGAATTTTGCGATAAATAAAGGTAACAGTAGTATACCGCTGTTCGAAAGTCATAAATCGATTGAGAGAAAAACAAGTCCGGGTTACAAACTAAAACTGAGGTAAACTCATCAACTATAAGAGGAAAACAACGAAACAACAGAAACACTGATAAACTACGCTTAACAGTTTATTCTTTTTTTTTTATATTTGAAGTATAACTGAAAATCATTTTTAAATTTAGTATCTATGATTAGCTCTTATCATCAAAGTGATATTAGCATCTTCTGCCATGTTGTAAAAAAAAACAGAACACCATCGGTTTAGATTTATTTATCAAATAGTCAAATTTTAAGACAAGAAGGCGATTCATTAAAAAAAATGTTTATTTAAATTAACAAAATCCTCTGTTTTTTTCTTATACTTTAAAAAGTGTTTACCTAGACTGAACATCTGATTTGTATTTAAAAAAAAATAATATCAAATTTACCGACATATAAGATTAGGACTCAAATATTTCTTATAAAAAAATGTAAAATATGTTTTCTATGTTTTGATTTTGTTGAAACATTTTTAAGAGATATCTTCCTGTACTTTTTAGTTTGACATTCAGTTTTCCATTTATATAATCACGATATTACTACATTTAACAAAGTATGAGAACGGTCTGCCATCGGTTGTTCATATCCCATTACAACATTAAGTAAACCTTTGCGAATATGAAAAAACTCCCTAATAAATCAAGCTCAAACGTTCATAATGATAAAAAATAAAATTGAGAATGGAAAGGGATAATGTGTCAAAGAGACAACAACCCGACCAAAGGCCACCATGGGTCTTCAACACAGCGGAAAAATCACGCACCCAGAGGCTCGCTTCAGCTGGCCCATTAACAAAAATGTGTACTAGTTCAGTGAAAATAATGTATAGATGTACCTGATTGATTAATATGCTCTTCGCATCTCCCAGGTAGCAAATATTTGTTGTCTACACATTGACCCTGTGAATTAGATTATGTGTTGTTTCATTGAATGTAGTCCACGAGTAAATTGTGTCATTCAATTCTAGTTTCTGCTGTAAAGTGATATCGTGTAAACTTTCAATTTCGCATGAAAATGTCCGCCTAGTGTTTACAAGTTCATTTTCCAACTTTTGCTTTTGTCCTCTCAGGAACGCAATTTCTTGCTCGTCACCAACAACTCTTTGAAGCAGAGAATTATAATTTTCTTTCATTAGGCAAACTTCTTTTTCCATATCTGTAATTTTCGTCTCCTCACAGTGTTCATCCACAGAACTTTGTTTTCTTGTACCAAATACATATCGAAAGGAAGAGAATGACAGCAATGAAAATACCACAACTGACCACTTTTTCATTTCAAAAAATATGTCATGTATTTCTACATTTACATGTAATTCGCAATCTTCTTATTTTCATTTTAAACACCTTATATAACAAATGAAATGCGGGCACAAATGAGTATGGTTGCTTAAAAGAAAATAAAGTTGTTTGCAAGATGAACGACAGTTAATAGTAAAATACAAATAAATAAAGTTTTACTAAAAACGTAACAAAGTCGTATAAAATGATATTTTTGAACGGATGCAATAATAATAAAAGTTGGTCAATGAACCTCTCACTCGTCTTTTAAAAGATCGAAACTATGATTAACTTGAAATACATCACGATATTTGAAATAAAGGTTTAACATTGCTTAAGCTTGTTCTCAGAACACTTGAGTTGAATACAGTGTACTTGTAGACTACTAAATCATCAAGTTTAATGATATGCTATGTTGAAATGAAAAAAAAAAAGTATTATTTTGTTATTAATGGCGGTTTTTAAACGAATGATATAGGTTTCGGCGACCAAGTGACAATTAAATAAGATGACGTTTTACAGACGCTAAAAATCTTTTTTTTTTAATTTCAAAATTTGATGCAATTAGGTTTACTCGTAGAAAAACTGTGAAATAGTTATCATTTGAGTGGTACTAAATAACTTAAATATTCAAAGTGTTATATATATATAGAGAGATACCAACAGGAACCCTCAAACTCTGAAACTGACATTATGATCATGCTTGATTTCTTGATAGACAGCACATTTGATAAAGTTTGGAGTACGTGTTTTTTACCTTCTTCAAAAAATCAAACGTCATTTTCCAGGTAACCAACCTTTTGTCGACGTAGTCCCTGCCTCATATGAGACGTACTTCATTCAAAGCTTCTTTGGACGACTTAAAAGAAGCTAGCATTATCCTCTTGATGTCCTCTCACTTAATAATTCAATGTTTTGTGACTTTGTTAAATGTATCTATTCGTTCGAACTTGAAATAAAGGATACAAAAGATAAGTTTGCCCAATATCGTGACTTTCACCTAAAAATTGACAATGAGGGTAGGTTGAGAGCTACGATTTACAACTGTTCACACATCGTTGTAAATATAATGGAATATGTTGCGACTGTCATACAAATATGAGGTTTAGCTAGCTTTAAAACTAGGTTTAAATCACCATTTTCTATATAACAAAAAATGCCTGTACCTAGCCAGAAATATGACAGTTGTTCATTCGTTTGAATTGTTTGAGCTTTTGATTTTGCCATTTGATACGGGCTTTTCCGTTAAAATTTTCATCAGAGTTCAGTATTTTTGTAATTTCACTTTTCACAAATAAACCTAGATATATATGTCCATGCATTTGAGACTCAAGAGCAGTAAGGCCTCAAGTACCTTTATTATATATTAATATATTTACGTATACAGAAATATTTACCGTGAACAAGAGTGATACAAATTAACTAAATGACTCCTTTGATGAGAACGTAAATTATACAGGTATTAAAAATTATTATTACGTGTATTAATATCGTGATAAGAATACAAAAAAAAATCTTTAAAAACATTAATTTTAATATAAAGTAATCAAATACTTATGGATGTACTTAAATGAAATTTAAAACATCAAGAATATTACATGTATAATTCAGAAAAGCAATGGTAAAGGAACAAAATAGGCCTATAATATGTATAGGTCATGGAGCTACTTTTCGAGATATTTTACTTTTAAAAAATTGCATGAAAAGTCTGACTCGGACTTTTGCCTTATAATATCAATGATATTATCAAATTAAAAGAAAAAATATCTAGAATCTACTTAAACTTTGGTAAATGACCTTTTTTGAGCTATTGAAGTCTTATATGAAAAGGAAAAAAAAGGGTTTTATGGAGCAAAATATTTACCCTTTATACATGTAGTAGGAAACAAATGAAGGAGTCCGCACATTTGACAAAATTCCTAAAACCTCATCTAAATAAACCATTAAGACTTATTGATTTGCTTTCAGTCGTTGTCTGACTCTCAATAAATTGATTGTAAACGGTTACAGAGTTAAAAATATATTATTATGAATGTTTAAAATATTTGTTTCCTTAAATGAATTGATTTTCAAACAAATGTAAAATAGGAAAAGAGAATGATCTGGATGCTATAATGAAATAAATGATAATCATAGTGTATATCATATGTTATACACACTTGTGGACAAAACAAATAATTACCTTCAAAGTTGATAAATGAAATATAGACTGTTATGTTTTACAATGAGAATTTACAATTTTAGTTTTTGGGTCACTTTTATTTATTTTCCTATTAACACGATTGCTTATGAAAAAGAACAGTTAGTTATTGTAATAGAAAAATAAAGAATATGAGGTCTCCATTCATAACTTAAAATCAGTACATGCACAACAAAAAACACACAAAAGCAAAGGAACAGCGCTTTTATGGCTGTTCTTCACCGGGTCTTTATTCATGATAACAAAGCTTTATGTATAATTGACAAGTTCAAAGTAGAAGAGCAGTTCTTTATTGCTGTTTTCTATTCATGAAGTCTCTTTTAAGAAGTAATTAACGTATTTATGTAACAATAGTTATAAAACGGCTGAATTTTTATGTGTTTAATGAAAAGGTGAGCGCATGTTTGAAGTAAAACTGCTGTGAGGCTATTTATGTATCGATATAAAAAAAGAAAACCCCTTTTAGGCCTCAATGAAAAAATATTCTGCAATAACATTACACATATGTATTTATCAGAATACATAAACTCAGAAAGAATATCACAATATATTAGAATTCACAGCTAATATTAGTTCAAGGTATTTATTTGTGAGTGCATTTCTTTTCATTACCTTTATACATATTTTAATCATAAACTGGATAAACAAAAGAAGTATTACACTTGTCATGTGTATACTTAAATAAAAACATAACAATCAAAACTTCTTCAAACCTACTGAATTATTTGCAAATAATGAAATGTTTTTAGTTATGGACCTCATAATTGTAGAAATTAAGGACAACAATAATCATTTGTCAATTGTCGTTAGCCTTTGTACCATATCACTTGTCAAATCCTGCCTTCTAATTATAATGATATTCATAACATATTAACCTTGAAACAGAACAAATTTTTATAAAGTTTCGAAAGAAAACTTTAAAAATAAGTGGAGGAAACTATTTCATGTATTTTCCCGGTGGTACTTCAGTTAAATATTATTTGCACTTAATGCTAAATAACTGCATCTTTGTGTCGCTATGACCGTTTTAAGAGTTCAAAGTTTCAGTTTCTGTGTCACTCAAAAGTCTGATGCATGCACAAGTTTAAGAACTTTTACCGACTAAATCATGATTTTTGAAGATGTTTTTTCAGTACATGGAAATTGGTATTTTAAAGTTTGTGCATTTACACATCTTTAGTAACAACCGCTTCTTTTCTATGTATGTTAAACCGTCCTTGGACACTACCTGCTACTTTCCATAATAGTCCCCTTGCCAATGTTAACTTGACTTTTTCTTTCTTTATGAAAGATGATCTGTTGCGCTGAACCTATGCATTTGTTAAATAGGACAAATTAAAATTAAACTTGTTCAGTGTTACTGGTGTCTCCTGTTTGCTTCTGTTGTTCAATGATTTTTTTTTACAAACAATGACAAACAAGGTCGGGTTTTATTTACAAATTTTCTAAATTTATCAGGGAATCTATTTTTGTAAAAAAAAAAAAAACCTAGTCAAGTACTGATTTTATAAAATCACTTTTCAGTTCAGTGATTCCTTAAAAATAATAAAAATAAAATAATAATAAAAATGTTCATATAACAACCCAAATATGTTAATATGTGTATACATAAAGTATTCTAATTTGCTGTTTTGGAAAAAGAAAAAAAGTGATGGTCGATTACACAATCAAAAGTCAGGTCCATTTGAAAAGTGTTTAATACAACGATCTAACAAAATCAGACTTTTCCATGGTCTGCTCAAAAACTGTCCTAATCTCAGGACCGGGCAGTGGCATACCTATCCACATACTACTGTGATCTGGGTCATACTTGGAAATCACTGAATTATTTTTGGTAAGGAAGGCATCCATCTCTAGTCAACAGACTCACAAAGGTTATTTTTTGTCCGACTATTTGTGACGTCGTTGCATTTAATCAATTATAATTTTTGTAAATTCAGAAAATAATGCATGTATTTGTTATTGGGAATCACTGATTACTGGTAAAATCAGAATTTGATTAATGCAATTGAAAACATTTTGTGAAGAAACATAACTACTGAAATTAGAGTTTTTTTTGTTGTTTTGAGTACTGTTAGATCGTACTGTGTGTCGTCTGTCTTTTTGTGATACTTATTTTTGTTTTGTGTTCGTTTTGATGGGTCACTCATAATGCAATTCGATTTTATAGATTGTTATATGTTCTTCTGCTACATAACTTTTCTATTTCATTGGAGGGTTGAACTCTTACAAATATGTTTCAACCAGCAGTATTCTGTAAATCTTTGTTCCAAGTCATGTGCCTTGGTTACAGTGGTTGTCGTTGGTTGTTATCATATTTGTTTTTCTTTTATTGTATTCTACATTACATCTTACCGTTGGCATGGTTTATTTTATTATTTGATTTTTTGCGTTTTTGTTTATAGCTTATTAAAAGGTAAGGATACTACTCATTGGTGAAGACTTTACCTTGACCCAAAGTTGCATACGTCTTCTAAAGTTGGTGTCTAGAGGATAGTTGTCAAATTAGATATCATACAACATCTTTATTTTGATACAATCAATCAAATGTCATATAACTTGACCCCGAACAAACCGATGTTCTATCCATTTCGGCGGAAAATAGAAGCCCAAATTTCTCCCCATTTTTAGGTCCACTTACAAAGGGCATGACAGATGGTTGTAATTCAATAAACCAATAACCCTTACGTAATTTACATACAAGACACTGCCGATCATTTAACAACCTAGTATACAATTAATGTTTAGGTTGTATAAGATATTATTTCTAGAGACATACATATTTTGCCAGGAATTGTCAAGACTTAACAAAACAAACAAATTACTGAAAGGGAATAAGAAAATTTAGGACATTGCTTAAACAAAGTTCATCTCTTTACCGGAATAGGTTCAGTAAATTAGAATTATGAAGTTTTTTCGTCTTTTAAAAATTGAAAATAAAAGCAATGTTACTGCTTGATTTGTTACATTTAAAATTAAAATTAAATGTACACATTTCTGTCCAATGAAAATTTATGTAACACAATTTGTTTATAAGACTCTGAGGTAATGCTGGATTTTCTAACAAGAATTAGTTAAAATTGGATTATCTCAAATAATTCTAAGATAATCTCAAACTTTTGTCAAATAAACACTGATTTTTTAAATTTATTGATATAAACCGGAATTTTCTCCAGCTAATGATTTTTTGTTACCTTTTCTCTAGGAAATTCCGGATTTTTGTCGGATTCAAATAAACTTGAGACAATCTGGGTTTAAAGGCATATCATACTAGTATATCTGAGATAAGTTATGATTAACTAGTTATAGTGGTTATGGCGTGACATTCTGAATGACAACAAAAAAGCAATGTCTGTAACACTATTCATGACAATTATTTTTACTATTCACGACTTTTATTATAAGACGGTCTAAACCCCAAATCATGTATGATTTAGATGACAGTGATAGTTGTTGGCCTTTGTGGTTCAGGTGGTCTGGTCGGTCTGGTCGGTCATGGCGTGTAAGGCCTCTGTGTTTGTCTTTGTGTATAAGGTCTTGGTGTAGTTCTTGGTCTTGGTCTTGGTGTAATTGCTTGTCCTTCTTTTATGATATCAATACCACTATTAATTCCATTCCCATTATGCATTTGGGTAATATACTGCATTAAGCTGACACGGAGAAGTAAATTTGTCAATTCTTCACGTATAATATCTGAAAAGTATCCTTTGGATTATATGTACTATTTATAAATTTTCTTATATAAAATATTTTAAATAAGAGAGGACAAATATAGGGGCTAATCCATATAAAAATATTCATAATTTGACCAAATAATTTACCAAATTTAGGTCATTGAATTAAAAAAAAAAGTATTTATTAAGAACAGGTCATGAATGATTATTTCTAATGTAACATCATAACGTCCGTAACGTTTATTTTGATTGGATAACGTCACAAATGTTCATGTCATCAATTCACAGTTGACGCTATTAAAATGTACACACAAACGTAAAACGACGTATGGCAGATTTTAAATGTATGATTTGACGCAGTTACATTAGGAAGGAGATAACAGTATTGTATTTTAAGCTCCGACAACATCAATTGGTGATTTAATGGTCGCAAATACCTGTTTACTGGCTCTGCTAAGGCGTGGCCAGTAAACTTATTTGCACCCATCAAATCACCAATTGGAGCTTAAATTACAAAACAGTTATCTCCTACCTGTTGTATTCATGGTCTTCAAAGGAAAGAACCTCTAAAAAGCAGAATCGAAAGTTTCAAGACCTTTTACCATAGAATCTAGACCGCGTACTGTTGTTATTCTTTTGTTTTTTATTGCCATGACATTGTCAATATAAAAAAGATGTGGTATGAGTGCAAATGAGACAACTCTCTATCCAAGTTACAATGTATGAAAAGTTACCAATTATAGGCGAATAAATTGGAATAGCACAGTCTTTCATTGACCACAAAGTCTGTTGGTTGCAACAAATCTTGTAACTTAAAACTAAACAAGACAAAGTTGAATAAGCAGACAAACGAACCTTACATAGAGAATAGGTGATAAAGCAACCACATCTAAAAAGAAAACTAGACATAGCTTTCCGTTCAGTCCACCAATAATCCGTCTGTGTGCTTCTTTTGTAATGTCTTTCTCATTAACGGGAAGCTTAATACAAGAAATTATGATACAAGAGATGATTATTCATTTCCTATCGTTAATTATCAATTTTTAGATGGTTACGTTCCCTTGTCACCATCTTATGGTGTTTATATATCTCAACTTGTACGATTCGCTCGTGTATGTAACAACGTATTAGATTTTAGCGAGAGAAATTTATGTATAACTGAAAAATTATTACACCAGGGTTTTCGATATCACAAACTAGTCAAAACATTTACTAAATTTTATCATCGGTATAAGGAAATAATTCGTAAATATAACTCAATATGCAGACATCTTATACGTTCAGGTATTTCACATCCAATCTTTTATGGTAATATTCTTTACAAAACACAAAAATATCAGTATTCACCTCAAAAGCTTACAAAACCTTTAAACAGACTTATTAAAAAAGGCATATAGTCACGATACTGTTGTCAGGTCATTAAAGATTGCATATTTTGGCTTTAATATTGATTCACTTATGGGGTCTTTGCATCGGAACTAAACACATTTATTTGTTGGCTTGGCACGGGTTATGTTCTTCTCATATGTTTTATGATAGTATGATACTAAACATCTAACGGGAGGGATTGTGCCTGATATTCATATGATGAAGACATAATCTTTCCATCAGTTTAATTTAGGTCTGGAGCTGGCATGTCAGTTAACTGCTAGTAGTCTTTTGTTATTTATGAATTATTGTCATTTCATCTATTTTCTTTTGTTACATCTTCTGACATTGGACTCAGACTTCTCTTGAACTGAATTTTAATGTGTTTATTGTTATGCGTTTACTTTTCGACATTGGCTAGAGGTATAAGGGGAGGGTTGAGATCTCATAAACATGTTTAACCCCGCCGCAATTTTGCGCCTGTCCAAAGTCAGGAGACTCTGGCTTTTGTTAGTCTTGTATGATTATTAATTTTATTTTTTGTATATAATTCGGAGTTTAGTATGACGTCCATTATCACTGTACTAGTATACATATGTTGTAAGAGGCCAGCTGAAGAACGCCTCCGGGTGCGGGAGGTTTTCGCTACATTGAAGACCCATTGGTGGCCTTCGGCTGTTGTCTACTCTATGGTCGGGTTGTTGTCGTTTAACACGTTCCCCATTTCTTTTCTCAATTGTATACACATATAAAAGTGAAATCGACTACGTGTTCACACATTTTAAATATCAGGCAACCGAAAACTCTGAATGACAGTTTAAGTTACAATTAAGCGTTTGCAGAAATGTAAACCATCTTAGAATTATATTATTCAATAAATAACTGCATGTATGAATTGTATTTAGTGACGTATATGCTAAAGACAGAAATCATTGTTTTTTTAAAGTTAAATAACTCATTTTTTGGGTGAAAAGATCAGATTATGCTCACTTGAAACAGACTTGTTTTGCAAATAACGAGAGAGAAAGGGGGTAGCTAATCGTACCTAATCTCTGTTAGTTTTTAAATACTTTCAGATAAGAGCGGCGGGCCACCTGATCACCTCTCCCCCTCCAGACACCCCCTCGTATCAACACGCCTTGTCAGGGACTGAGAAAAAAGGAAGTCTTAAGAAGGTCATTCAGAAAAAAATACACGACTTTTACGAGTTCCAAATGTGAAACCAGCCATTATAAACTTTACAGACACCATCACGAGTTGGTTTACCGTTATGGAATAATCATTTCACAGATGATACCAGATATGTTCCGTATGTCGTAATTACAATGCACTTCCCTTTTCACCACGAATGTGACCTACCGAATTAGATTATGTATCGGGTTTGTAATAACATGAACAATACGACGGGTGCCACAGGTGGAGCAGGATCTGCATACCCTTCCGGAGTACCTGAGATCACCTCTAATATTTGGCGATGTTCGTGTTGCTTATTATTTAGTTTTCTATGTTGGGTCTTGTGCACTATTATTTGTCTGTTTGTCTTTTCATTTTTCAGCCATGGCGTTGTCAGTTTATTTTCATTCTATGAGTTTAACTGTCCCTTTGCTATCTTTCGCCTCTCTTTTGTGGGAAAAGAACGACACTGAAATATACAAATCTGAAAATCTGAAAATGATGGATTTCTTCGCTGCTACATAAATCGTGGGAGACGTCATTGCATTGGTAGCTTTAAACTGGTACACGTTTCTCGCAAGAATAGCCTACTAGAAGGGTAATCACAAATCACCCTGAAATCCGTTATATTTCTAGTTCTAGGGTGCAGTCGTGAGAAACAATGAGATCTTTGAGCTAATGGCTGTTTATAACTGCGAGTACTCTCAGATCTGTACTTAGTGTGCCTTTTTCGTAGAGACATACAATTACTGGGCCAGGTCCACTCTATTTTTTGTTAGATGTATTTCTATGTGCATCCAACTCATGAGTTAAGCCTTTTTCAACTAGTTTTTATAGTTTGTTCTAATGGTGTAATGTCCCATGTTCAGGGGCGGGTTCGACTCCAATTAAAATGTTTAACCCCGCCTCATTCTGTATGAACCTGTCCCAAATCAGGAGCCCTTAATGAAGGGGTTGTCGTTTGTTTTTTTGTTACTTATTTGTATTTAGTTCAGTTTTTGGTACATTAATGAGGCCTCTATTCTTTTGGTTTAAATTGTTTAACATTTGTCATTTCGGAGTCTTATAATAGCTGACTGAGCGGTACGGGCTTTGCTCATTGGTGTAGACCGTACGGTGACCTATCGTTTTTAATTTCTGCGTCATGTGGGCTCTTGTGAAAAGTTGTATTGCCACATGAGCATTCATACCACATGTCCTTTTTTTTATATTGTATTGTTACGTTCGGTTGCATTTCTTGGAAAATATGATAGAGTCATGTCTGTTTTAATGTTTTAATTTTCAACAAGTGATGTGAACAACATTGCATCTGTGAATAACATAAAGTAGAACAAAGTATTTACATAGCATTTTTATATCAATCAATATCTCAAATTCCACATTTCAAATACTAAATCAACAATCCGATGCACACATACTTACAGCGAAGCAATCAACAGCTTTTTAGAAAGCTCAAACTTGTAATTTTTTTAAATTTCAAAATGAATATCATTGATACATTTTGTTTTGATCTATGTAAAAAAAAGCGTTTACCAGAACGTAATAGGTGTTTGCACATAACATTATAGGTGTTGGCACACAACGTAATAGATGTTTGAATATAATGTAATAGGCATTTGCACATAACGTAATAGGTGTTTGCACATAATGTAATAGGTATTTGCACATAACGTAATAGATGTTTGCACATAATGAAATAGGTGTTATACATAACATTATAGGTGTTTGCACAAAATGTAATTGGTAATTGCACATGACGTTATAGGTGTTTGCACATAACATTAACGATGTTTGCACATAACATTCACGATGTTTGCATAAAACGTATAAGCTGTTTGCACATCACGTTAAAAGTGTTTGCATATAATGCATAGTGTTTGAACATAAAGTAAAAGGCATGTGCACATGACGTAATGAATGCTAACAGAGAGTATCAGTTGTTCGGCAAAATGTATATGAACTATACCATGAAGTATTAGGTTTTTTACAGGAGAGACATATGTATAAACACAAAATAAAGCTGCTAGACTATAATATCATGATGTTTCATAGAACAAAGATGTATCAAAACAAGTTGTCTAGAACATTCAGCATAACAATCACATTTGAGACAGGACGCAATTATTAACTGACTAACGTAAAGGAAGAATAGACACAACATAGAGTAAATATGAAAGAATGTACAGGTGGTTGATCATAAAGTTTGGAGGTATTCAAAGAATATAGTAGTTACAGCATAATGTAATGCCTATTGCACACAACAAAGTTCAGCAATGACATATCATACAATTGTTTGACCAAACAAATAACAAAATTGACATCACACAGAGATGCAGTATCAGGTAATAAAGGGCACCTGCACATTATATTAAGAAGACATGACAGGACTAAAGGCAACACGACAAAACACATTTAATATTTACACTATAAGACAGTCCCGGCGTTCCATAGTTTTTGACACATCTTTTTTGAACTTTTGGTCCTCGATACTGTTCAACTTTGTACAGCCCGTAAAGGAGAAGTGATCGAATTGATGTTTCTTTACCGTCAAAATTAGCTACGTTATCAACAAACTTAATTGAGTAGTGTCCGAACTATTGGTACTTTAACGTTAAAAAGATTGGCAATGCTGAAAAACCTTCATGTGTCGATAATCAAGTTTAATACCGATAATATTGAAAATAATTCTAATAATATGAAACAAAATATGTCCATGCACCATTTCGATTGGGCGAAAAGTAGTCATTTCTTCAAAGTCAGAACGTGTCCCGGATTGTCAGGTCTCGAAATTTAGGACGGGAAAAAGCCCGCCGAAACTTTGGTTTTTAAATCTTTTTTTCATGTAGAACGGTGTGAATTATTCAGCTTGAAGCAAGAAAACTCTTCGATCAAACGAAGGAATCTCCGGTGTTAATTTACCAGAAATACACATACATTTCAATTAAACAACTTAGTGCTAAAACACATCTGCTAAGGCACGTTACATTTGATTTTAAGGAGGGGAAAAGGGGGTATATAGTTTTAAATCTCTGAATATTTTAATAACCGCTTCGCTGGTCAGATTTTTATGCCCCCGCCTTGTCAAATATATATCGGCTTGTGTATGTCGGATTGGTTTCATCTTTGGTCTGAAGCTTTCTCAAGGTGAATTGTACCGTGTCTCCCCTTTTGGAAGTACACCACTAATTCATGGTCCCATTGCTTTCTATGTTAAATTCCTCCGTTTCAAGCAGGCACACCTCTTTTATTTTAAGTTCAAATAAAGTGGCAATCATTGCATTTCAAAGCAACACTTTATGGTGTCTTGTACTGAAAAAATCAACATACCTTGCATGGCATATAAGAAAGAACTGGTTCCCGGAACTTCAGATGTACCAAAACAGGTACTTCAGATCTGACAAACAGACAAAATGTACCCTCTTTTTAAAATTTGGTGCAGTTTTTTTAATATTCAAAACTAAAAGTCCAAAAGTGTTCTACAATGATCACCAGTCCTTCAGCTTTCATTTGATACCAAAAATACCTAAATATTCTACATATTTTGAAAGTTACACTCATGCGTAGGAACTATTTTGTGTTAAAAATGTACTACTTTCTGGTATGTGCTTTCTGGCCGGGCCTGAATTAGTGGTGTTACACATTTTCATGTCTGTCATTCGTCTACTTCCTGTTTGGCGGGGGCATCTGTGTCTCATAGACACATTTTCCCTGTTTTCTATTACAGTTTATACAGGAAAATTATGTTGACAATTTTTTTTTCATGTGACAAAATATTGAGGCAGCAGATTTTTTAAGTCAAAATCAAGGTCAGAATATTGTTTTCTATAAACTACCAGGCCCCTTCCTCCATGAAAATTATATGGTCCGTGGCAAAAATAAAAAATTCCCACATGTTCAACTTCAAAATTTGACCAGAGTCTATTTTAAACTGTCGGATAATATACTAGGTTAACATAGAAAATGTCCTGTATGGGACGATTCTGTACTCATACTTCACGCGTAGTTGAGTACAAGTGTCCTCGTAGTGAACGCACCCGACTACGCGTGCAGTAAAAAGTGTACTCTTACGTCGGATACCGGGCAGTTTCTTTGTTATATCTGTACTTTATCAAATACATGTGCATCTTCATATTTACTTAATATGAAATAGGTAAAAATTATTGCTGAAAGCATGTTCAGGGTTTCTTTCTTGTGTATGATTATATAATTTTTTTTCACATGCCTGAACTAATTGACGATAATGTAAGGTGCTCTATTAGAAAAACAATTAATTTCTAGTTCGGGTTTGAAAAAGAAATTTCGCCTTTTCTTGAGCCTGTTTTGTACATTTAGTTTAACAGATATGATCCAATGGAAATTTTCACATGGAACCTTCGGTAAAAAGGAAAATGAAAAGATATGGGGTAATTTACAGAGAGACCACACTCCATCCATGAGAAAAACGGAGGGAATTTAAAAAGCTAGAGGTCTCCACAAGGCTTTCAACAAGGGTGGAATCTCACTCCTTCTGAAAAGCTCTAAATCGCCCCAACGTGTACATACGTTTGGTCATCAAGAAGTTCTGGATTTTTTTTTTTGTGTGACATAAACATTCAATTCGGATTTGAATTTAATTTAGCGAAACATTTCCGTACATTAAATCTTAGGACGGTCAGAACATTTTAAGGACGCAACAGATCGAAGTACAATATTAAGTAGTACATAGATGTGCAATAATTCAGCTTCCTGTACATGTTAGTGAAGTTCTAAATTTTGAATGTTGATTTCTTTAAAAAAAAACACCATTTTTTTACAATAAAAAATCTCAAAATGTCCGTTATCAATGAAAAAGTTTGACCATGAAAAATCACATATCTAAGAGACGCAGTCGTTTAATTTATTATAAGAAAGTTTCAGTATATCATGTCAAATTTCTTTAATTTGAGAGTTTTCCTTTAGTTACAAATGTAGTTCCATGTGTGATGGTGAAATAAAAATTATATGAAATTGAAAATGAATGAAAGTAACCCCAATTAATTATGTTTTGGCCAAATAAAAAATAACATTTTGAGTAAATGTGAGGTACAAATGGACCAACACATACCTTAAAATGAAGACAAAAAGGTCCATCTGTGGTATTTGTCATCAAAAATCACATTCTTCAACTATAAGTAGGTAGATGAGAAATATTTAATCATTTTTTGGAACATACTATATTTTATCATGATGCGGCTTGATTTGGATTGTTCGAAGAAATTTTTCTCGAATCGCTGAAGATGTCGTATTACATTATGATACTTTTTTCAAACTATTAACTTATCATGACAAAACTTGACAATAATGCTTGAAATAACCAGTATTACAAAGGAAAACAAATCTTTTTCAGTTTATTTAACAAAAAAAGTCTTCTTTAGTTGGTGTAATATGTAAATTTAACAAAGACCTATAAGGGAAATAAATGGTTGCATGATTATATCACTTTTAATTGGTAATTCTAGATTTGATAGACTTAATTTCACGTACAGAAATACCATTGAATAACTGTCATTTGGATGGTACTAAGTACCATTCAAAGGGTTATTCCTGCAGCTCTTTTAGACATAAACTAGCATAAGGAAGTTTTGGTTTTCCTGTTAAGACTTGACCCTGTTATGTTTTATCTATATCAACTTACATATTTTTTGCCTATTTTAAAAAAGTATTGAAGTCTCAATTTTAGAAGACAAATGTCGTTACAAAAACACATGACGTGCGTACAAAAATAAATATATGTATTTAGCGTTTGTTTGGTTTTTTTTATTCTGTTCTTAATTTTGTGTTTCTTTCTTATTTCGTTATGATACTTGTGTCTTGAAATTTTTATCATCGGTGGGTTTGTTTTCCTTGCGAGAACATTATATTAAAGTCATCTGTTTGGTTTTTTATTACTACAATGCAGGATAAACATCTGTCAAGAGCAATTGCAAACACATTTGCAGTTGGTTAATTACATGAATTATGCTTAACTTTTCATTACTAGTAAATGACTTTCATAGTTCACGTTTGGTTTTTCCCAAACAGTTATGAATTCAAGACTATTTAGAAATTGACATAATGAAAGCTTCTCGTTTAATAAGCTTTGGAGACCTAAAACTTTTAAAATCTGTTACATTTTGTTTCTCTTGGAGGGTTGTCTTCTTTTCGATCATCACTTAAGGTGGTAGACCTTGGTTCAGGGAGATAACTCTTTAAATCAGTTATGTGTTTTTGAAAGTCAAGTTTCATCAATGTTTTTCAAGCATTTACCTGAAACAGATTGGAAATAATCTATGTAACCTAGAAGCTAAGAATATATTTATGAAAACGGTTGACACAAACGTACTGACGATTTTAAGAGTTATTTCCCTTAACCTAGGTCTACCTCCTTAATAGACATTAATTTTGTGTGTGTATGTGGAATGCTATCTAAATTAGGAAAAGCCCACATCTCCTTTTAATTAACAAAGTTAAGCCATGATAAACATGTATGAATCAAATCACATAGTTCATGATATTATAAAATAGAGAGTGGAAACGATGATGTGTCATAGAGACAACAACCCGGCCAAATAGCAAAAAAACGCAATAGATCACCATTTGGTTTTGACACAATAAGAATCCCGCAGCCGGAAATGCGCTTCCATATATGTTTGTCCAGTATAAAAAGCTTGTTATGATTTGATAATTTCTACATGCGCTGAAATATTTATAACTTGTTAATCGGACAAGAACTCAGAGCTTCATATGAGATAGAAATATTCCGTATTTTCAAATTTCTTTGTGAAAACGTAATACATTTTGTCAAACTCCGGACAGTGATCGTTTCCGTTCAGGAACTGTTTTCCTTTACTCCATCAATTAGTGTAGAGTAGTATTCGGGCCCGTATGCGGATCGGAACTGGTACTGCCGGGGAGTTTGACATTTTGTATGATTTGTATCTGTTTCTCTGTTCTGTTTTGAGGTCAAAAGGCCGCATCATTAGAAAACGAGCTTACACCTTAAAAACCAAATCGTCTTAAAATATTTCCTTGTTATAAAAAGGAAAGCGATATTGCATATTCATTATTACACAAAGTTTTAAAACCTATTTACACAATTTCAGTTAGGTTTGTAGATAGATAGATAAATTGTTGTCTAGATTCCGAAGAAAATCACAGAAGCGTCCTGGTCCCTGCGTTTGTGTCGACAACAGTTGTTAATTGTGTTAAATCACAATACGCTTTGCTCTACATATCTAACCTCACACTGACTTTTGTCAATCTATATTATGTGCATTGCTGTCTTCATTGATGCATACCGAAATTCCCATTATTTAATTCAATCATTATGTGGTAGTACGAAAGATCTTTAAAAAAAATGTTCTAAAAATTTATAATTTCAAACTTGAAATTCTTCACTTTCAAGTCAACATTTGTCACTTCCGTTTAAAGATTCGAACTTACAAGTTGAGATTTTAGCACTTCCAAGTAGGAGACACCCACATCCGAAAGACAGTTTTCATTTCCAGCTTTACATACCTCACTTCCACGTTATCATTTCATACTTTCAAATTAGATTTGAGAAATTTGAGTTCGAACTAAAATTTGTGAAGTGGGAAGTTAGAAATGTGAAAATAGGAGCAAGAAATTGTGAAAATATGATGTCCCATCAAGCTTGTGTACGCGTGTCAATACTGAAATAAAGTTTGATGGGATTTAACAAACTATGTGTCGATTGCCAGCATACCAGTATAACATGTACTGCAATAAATGCAATAAGTATGCAACCTGGAGAATCTTTAAATATGCAGTTAGTTGTAATGTCATGTCGAAAATAATGTTAACATATTCTTTTAGGAACTATTAACCTCTAAACCAGATGTAATTTTCTCGAATGTCTAAATTTAGATTTTATTGAAACCTATTGTCCTTTGGTATTTTCTTTAAATGATATTATTTTAAATGTATGATGTTTTTTTTACAAAATAGGAGCTCTTCTCATCTTAGTACAGGGTTTATCAGAAAATCACATTAACCTTTTTTTTATTTTGCTGACACAATTCCACTTTAACACAATCCGCAAGTTTTTCGACAAGCACTTTGAATATAGTGCATATTGCAATTATATTCTCTGTAATTTCCGAGAAGAGAACTGCAAGCTGAAAATTGATCGACGCAACCTGAAAGAGAAATGGATATTAACTATAATCCTATTATCATGTTTATTAATAACTTACTTTTCACCATATGGATAATGTTATGAAAGCTTGAACCTTACAAACAATATTGTTAGCATATGCTGGATGCTCTTGACAATTGTTTGAATAAACATGATCATATAGGTCAAAATTAAGTTCTTCACATAGAATTATGTGATGTATACTTCAAGAGAAGTCAAAATCAATATTAGGATTAAAACATTTTATTTGTCTTACAAAACATGCTTTATACATGTTTCCGAACACTGGTTAGCTTATCTGCAGACCAAAATCAGCCATTGTTTCCCATGGTTTGCTGTCTGACTTAGATTTACATATTTTAATTAACTCTACCTCTAAAGCTCAAAACTGTTTGGGACTTAAATCGTTTGTTAAAAAAATAAACAACGTTGTTTTGAAAACGTCAATATCCAAACGTCATGCAAAACCATCTCACTGCAGCAAAAGGACCATCGCACTTCGGCGTAGACAATCGCACCTCAGCGTGACCATCGCATTTCAGCGTCCCCATCGCATCTCCGAGTCCTACATATATATATATATATATATATAAATGGAACGGACATCTAATGTACCTAAGTACTTTAATAGCCAGTATTCAGTCCATTTAATTCCAGTACAAGTTTCGTCTGGCCTCTTGTCATAAATTCCATGGATTGGTAACCTAATGACATTGTACTGTTCTTCGCATGTTAAGATTGTGCTGAGAATTTCAGAATTGGAATTAAAATGACAAGCTTTTTCACGATAAAGACAAATGCTTGCAAAGTTAATGCTTGCGGTGAGAATAGAGAAAATTCGGGATTTGAACGTCCACCGTTTTAAAATATTTTAATAATAAAAAAACTATGGGGTATCCTTCCATGACCAATAATCAGTATGTGCAAAGCAAAAACACATAAAGCAAAGGAACACCGCTTTTATTGCTGTTCAAAATCAGCAATTCATAATCACTTTAAAGTGTTGTTTTATTTCAATCCCAAGGAATATATTTCAATAGTGTACATGTAACAGTACGTGAGACAATTGCATAAACTATGTTTTATTTTCTTTAATACATACACAACTCATCTCATTCACTTTATTTTTAAAAATTAAAATGTGTAAA
Source organism: Mytilus edulis (assembly GCF_963676685.1). Lineage (NCBI taxonomy): Eukaryota > Metazoa > Mollusca > Bivalvia > Mytilida > Mytilidae > Mytilus > Mytilus edulis. The sequence goes on along the minus strand of NC_092356.1, from coordinate 19,309,309 downwards.
AATATCACAATGAGGATACTGATTTCAGCTTTACAGAGAAATACATATAGATTATAGAATAATTTCATTAGTTTAATCAGAAGATAACATACTTTTTCTGTAATACAAACTCCCTGAATATTACTTACATGTCATGCAATGTAGAAATTAATCATTTTAAAATAAGATTTGACTACAGATAATAACTTCACAAGATTGAATGCATATTCAAACAATGTCACAAAACGTTAAAAAAATGCCTACCTGTCTCTGCCCGAGCTGGGGGTGTTGATGATACATGACCTACAAAAAAGTATAGAAAATACGTTGACTACATTTCTACCTGATATACTGTAGATATAAATAATAACAAACCTATAATTTTCATTCTATAATTTAATCATGTTAATGTTCAGAAAAAAAGTACTACAGTTAAACTCTATAATGTCGGAGAATGTTTTATTGATTATTACAATTCGGCATAGCCAAGTAAGCAATAATTTGTCACTGACATGACTTATTACATAGATACATAAAGATGTGGTGTGATGGTCAATGAGACGACTCTCCATCCAAATAACAATTTATAAAAGTAAACCATTATAGGTCAATGTACGGCCTTTAACACGGAGCCTTGGCTCACACCGAGCAACAAGCTATATATGGCCCCAAAATTACTAGTGTAAATCCATTCAAACGGGAAAACCAACGGTATAATCTATATAAAAAACGAGAGAAACACGTATAAATTACATAACCAAACGACAACTACTGTACATCTACATGTACAGCATTTACTGTACATGCATGTCTAAATGTCCCGTTGATAAGCTGACAAAATATTAGAAACAAAGGTGTCAATATCCCCAAGCAAAGCTGCCTTTATCATGTTTATAATGTTTTCGTTATTATATTCGTGCTATTACCTTTTTGTTATATAAAAGGTAATAGCACGAATAGAATACGGACACTGTTTTCATAAATCAGCAATTTATAATCACGTTTGTTCGATTTCAATTTTGAGACAATTGCACATAACTGTTTTGTTTTCTTTGATACACATACAACTCCTGTCATACACTTAAATTGTAAGACTTATAATCTGTATAAATATCACAATGAGGATACTGATTTCACCTTTAAAGAGAAATAAATATAAAAATAATTTCATTAATGTATTCAGGAGATAAGATATCACAATGAGGATACTGATTTCACCTTTAAAGAGAATTACAAATGTACATATAAATGTAAAATAATTTTATTATTTTAATCAGAAAATAAGATGCTCTCTGAAATTCAAAATACGTGAATATTACTTAAATTTCATTTGATGTAGAAATTCATCATTTTGAAATTAAAAACTAACTAGATATAATTCCTTCACAAGACTGAATACAAATTCAAAAAGAAACTTTAAACAATGTCGCAATGTCATAAAACATTTATCTAAATCCCTATCTGAGTCTGCCCATGTTGGAAATGTTGGTGTTACATGATCAACACAAATGTAAGAAAAATAAATGAACTATCTGAAATATTGTAGCATTCAATACGTGTAAAGTCATAGTCATCCTTTATTGTACAATGTTAAGCACGATAACACTCCAAGTAAACTACTAGTCGTTATTTTTCAATTGTCGAATTAGGTAGTACTGATTATTTTAATACCGCACAGACAAGTACATTGCCACTGGCATGACTTAATATATGCATTTATACTTTCCCTTGGAATAAGTTAATAAACTGTTATCACAGAAATTTTTCTCGCTTTTTGTAATTTTGATTATGCAAATGTTGAAATTAAATTTGCAAAACATAACTAGAAAGGCTAATATTCAAAGTCAACAAACCCTGACTGAGGTATATACATAGCGAAACCATATCCATGTGTATGAGATTTGGCAATGCTTATACAACTGCATACCAAATTTCTTTGATTTATTATAAGTTGTTCCTTTAAACAAACTTAAACACAAAGATAATAAATATGCATACCAAATATCATTGACTTGACATGAGCAGTTCATCATAAACTGATCTAATCACAAACTAACACATGTAAACTAAGCAAAAATGACTGAGGGGCCAACAAATCTCCATTGAAATGCGATGTGCTAATGCTTATACAACTGAATAATAATGAACATTGGCCTATCACTAATGCTTCCCCTTGAACTGACTTAATCACAAACTAATACATGTTAACTAAGCAAAATTTTCTAATTCAATAGACCATGACTAAGGTGGCTGAGCAAAATAATCTCCATGGACATTAAATATGCCAATGCTTATACAACTGCATACCAAATATCATTGACCTACCACTAATGGTTCCCCATAAACTGACCTAATAATAAACTAATACATGTAAAATAAGCAAAATTATCAAAGTCAATAGACATTGACTGAGGGGACAGGGACGAATAATCTCCATGGAAATGAGATGAGCCAATGCTAATACAACTGTATACCAAAGTTCATTGACTTACAACTTGTTGGTCACCACAAACTAGAACTAATCACAAACTAATACAATGTTGACACCGCTGCCACCACCGCCGTCGTCGCCGATGCCGGAAACAGCATACCTATGTTTAACTTTTTGACTCCGTTAAGCGAGACAATAACTATAAGAAACATAAATTACAATACCCTTATACAAAGTTGCTCATAGATGGTACAATCTTTCGGTCATAAAGCTCCTAATGTATTTATACATCCTTGCTTGAATGTTTTTGATCAGAAAACACCGACCAGTTTCGAACAAACCCAAACATTATGACATTAACAGTCCAAAATCATTCTGACCATGTAAAAACCTTGATTTATGTTTCTGTTCAAAGTATTCAAACTTCTTAAATTAATCAACATTTTATAATCACTATTTCAATGTATTTGGAAATCATATTTCTATATTGTAAGAATACGTGAAACAATTGTAGAAACAAATATTCTATTTTCATGCATATGAAACTTATTTCATACACTTGAAATGTGTTTAAATCTCTCAATTAAGAAAATGATTTCGCGTTTAGAAATAAAAAATGTGGGGAATATTTTGTGTGTGACAAGTTGAATAAGGATAAAAAGAATTTTAATAATTTAATCACAAAACTTGAGTAAAGTAAATCTTAATAGTGAAATACCTGATTCTTATATTGAAAAATTAAATGATACTTTAAAAGAATCTTTAGAGGGGAGATAACTTATAATGAATTGACAACAGCTATGCGTAGAATGAACTAGAGGCTCTAAAGAGCATGTGTCGCTCACCTTGGTCTATGTGAATATTAAAGGAAGCAGATGGATTCATGACAAAATTGTGTTTTGGTCATGGTGATGTGTTTGTACATCTTACTTTACTGAACATTCTTGCTGCTAAAAATTATCTCTATCTATAATGAACTTGGCCCATTAGTTTCAGTGGAAAATGTTAGTAAAAATTTACAAATTTTATGAAAATTGTTAAAAATTGACTATTAAGAACAATAACAATAAGGGGGTCAATTGACCATTTCAGTCATGTTGACTTATTTGTAAATCTTACTTTGCTGAACATTATTGTTGTTTACAGTTTATCTCTATCAATAATAATATTCAAGATAATGACCAAAAACAGCAAAATTTCCTTAAAACTAACAATTCAGGGTCAGCAACCCAACAACGGGTTGTACGATTCATCTAAAATTTTTAGAGCAGATAAATGTTGACCTGATAAACAATTTTACCCCATGTCAGATTTGCTCTAAATGCTTTGGGTTTTGAGTTATAAGCCAAAAACTGCATTTTACCCCATGTTCTATTTTTAGCCATGGCGGCCATCTTGATTGGATGGCCGGGTCACTGGACACATTTTTCAAACTACTAACCCAAAAGATGATTGTGACAAAGTTTGGATTAATTTGGCCAAGTAGTTTCAGAGGAGAAGATTTTTGTAAAAGATTACTAAGATTTACGAAAAATGGTTAAAAATTGACTATAAAGGGCAATAACTCCTAAAGGGGTCAACTGACCATTTCAGTCATGTTGAATTATTTGTAAATCTTACTTTGGTGATCATTATTGCTGTTTATAGTTTATCTCTATCAATAATAATATTCAAGATAATGACCAAAAACAGCAAAATTTCCTTAAAACTAACAATTCAGGGTCAGCAACCCAACAACGGGTTGTACGATTCATCTAAAATTTTTAGAACAGATAAATGTTGACCTGATAAACAATTTTACCCCATGTCAGATTTGCTCTAAATGCTTTGGGTTTTGAGTTATAAGCCAAAAACTGCATTTTACCCCATGTTCTATTTTTAGCCATGGCGGCCATCTTGATTGGATGGCCGGGTCACTGGACACATTTTTCAAACTACTAACCCAAAAGATGATTGTGACAAAGTTTGGATTAATTTGGCCAAGTAGTTTCAGAGGAGAAGATTTTTGTAAAAGATTACTAAGATTTACGAAAAATGGTTAAAAATTGACTATAAAGGGCAATAACTCCTAAAGGGGTCAACTGACCATTTCAGTCATGTTGAATTATTTGTAAATCTTACTTTGGTGATCATTATTGCTGTTTATAGTTTATCTCTATCAATAATAATATTCAAGATAATGACCAAAAACAGCAAAATTTCCTTAAAACTAACAATTCAGGGTCAGCAACCCAACAACGGGTTGTACGATTCATCTAAAATTTTTAGAACAGATAAATGTTGACCTGATAAACAATTTTACCCCATGTCAGATTTGCTCTAAATGCTTTGGGTTTTGAGTTATAAGCCAAAAACTGCATTTTACCCCATGTTCTATTTTTAGCCATGGCGGCCATCTTGATTGGATGGCCGGGTCACTGGACACATTTTTCAAACTACTAACCCAAAAGATGATTGTGACAAAGTTTGGATTAATTTGGCCAAGTAGTTTCAGAGGAGAAGATTTTTGTAAAAGATTACTAAGATTTACGAAAAATGGTTAAAAATTGACTTTAAAGGGCAATAACTCCTAAAGGGGTCCCCTGACCATTTCAGTCATGTTGAATTATTTGTAAATCTTACTTTGGTGAGCATTATTGCTGTTAATAGTTTATCTCTATCTATAATAATATTCAAGATAATAACCAAAAATAGCAAAATTTCCTTAAAATTAATAATTCAGGGGCAGCAACCCAACAACGGGTTATCCGATTCATCTAAAAATTTCAGGGCAGATAGATCTTAACCTGTTTAACAATTCTACGTCTCGTCAGATTTGCTCTAAATGCTTTGGGTTTTGAGTTATAAGCCAAAAACTGCATTTTACCCCTATGTTCTATTTTTAGCCATGGCGGCCATCTTGGATGGTTGGCCGGGTCACCGGACACATTTTTTAAACTAGATACCCCAATGATGATTGTGGCAAAGTTTGGTTTAATTTATCCCAGTAGTTTCAGAGGATAAGATTTTTGTAAAAGTTAACGACGACGACGACGGACGACGACAGACAACGGACGACGCCGGACGCCAATTGATGAGAAAAGCTCACTTGGCCTTTTAGGCCAGGTGAGCTAAAAATTAGAGAAGGTTTTTGATTAAGTTAACAACGACAACGATGACAACTGAGGACAAGGGATGACCGACGAAGGATGCCAAGTAATGAGAAAAGCTCACTAGCTTGAAGGGCCAGGAGAGATAAAAAAAAAACTATTACAAAACCTAAGAATTACTAGGATAAAGCTTGACTGGTTCGGTCACAAACTTTACTATAGATATTTGTTTGTAAATAAATTGGTGTACTTTAATACTGTCTTTACATATAAAAAAATATATGGAAAAAAGCTGTTTCAACCTCTATAGTGTGGTTGGTGAAATAGATTAAGAGCCCTTTTTATGTTGAATTCTTAGAATTCTAAGCCATTGCCAAAGTAGTATTGATATACCAAAATAACATGTACTACCCAGGAACTCATTTATACAATAATTATAAAAAAAGTTTAATCTTCTTTGTAAAATTCTTGATACAGGGCTTATTTATTTGTTGTTTTTTAAGTCCAGTGGCAAATACTTCATTTTGAACTTTTAAGCCATCATGACAAATAAACATACTTGTTGTTGTTGTCGTTGTTGTAGTCAACCGAGGACGTCTTCTCATTGGTGGAGCCTTCGATGGTTCTGTGAAAATAGAGACAATAATAATCAGACTTATAATTCAAATTCTAATGCAACAACGTTTGTAACGTTCATTTTGATTGGATAGCGTGACTTTCTTACATGGCATCAATTGACAATTGATGCTATGGGACGTACACGCAAGCGCAGACGGCATATGAAAGATTTTAAATTCATGTTTTAACGTTGTTTTCTGTCATTTTCATTAGAATGGAGATAACAATATTGTATTTAAAGCTCCGACGGCATCAATTTGGGATTTGATGGTCGCAAATACCCGTTTACTGTCTCCGCTAACGCGTCGCCAGTAAACTTAATTTGCCACCATCAAATCCTCAATTGATGCCGTCGGAGCTTAAAATACAATACAGTTATCTCCTAAATGTATAAGAGCATAGTGAATAAAAACAGATGTCTTTTACTAGATTTGACTTATATAATAAGAGCAAGATTGATAAAATAGACTTATTAGACTTAATTGACTCATATGATGATGAATACAAACTACCTACTAATAAAATTGAGAATGGAAATGGGGAATGTGTCAAAGAGACAACAACCTGACCATAGAACAGACAAGCTGCATTTGACAGCAAAATTTCACTCCTATTGTGGTTAGATATAAATCTCACACAATTGCAATTTGTTACATTGCTGTACCAAGTCAGGAATTTGACAGTTGTTATTCATTCGTATGACAGTGTTTGAGCTGTTAATTTTGCCATTTGATTAGGGACTTTTTGTTAAGAATTTTTCCTGGAGTTTGATATTTTTGTGATTTCACTTTTTACATCTGATTATATTGATCAACTGTCAGATTGATGTGTAGCCACAGTGGCGGATCCAGAACTTTGCCTAAGGGAAGGGCCCGCTGACTGACCTAAGGGGGTCCGCTCCAGTCATGCTTCAGTGATTCCCTATATAATCAACCAAATTTTTCCCACGAAAGGGGGGACCAGGTCCCCAGGCCCCCCCTTGATCCGCCTATGAGACAGGTGCAATAAGGGTACTCAGTGCAATTTGGGTACCCTGACGTTATATATAGTAAACCGATGCCCCACTCACACTATCATTTTCAATGTTCAGTGAACTGTGAAATTGGGGTAAAAACTCCAATTTGGCATTTAAAGATCATATATCATAGGGAACATGTGTACTAAGTTTCAAGTTGGTTGGAACTCAACTTCATCAAATACTACCTGGACCAAAAACTTTAATTTGAAACCTTTGACAGATGGACAGACAGATGGGCAGACGAACGAATGGACGCAGAGACCAGAAAATATAATGTCCATAAACTAGGCATAAAAAAAAATTACCATCTCTGAGTGCATATTTGAGTTGAAGTGGAAGCTCGTACAAGTCGCTCTCCCTTCTAACTAAATACTCGTAGGTGCTGAGGGGGTGAGATGAAGTCTCGTCAATCTCTGTAAGGTCTCCAATATCCAGTCCAACAGTATAGATAAACATTTCTTCATCTTCTGCCTTCTCAGCCGCTTCCCAGACTCTATTGGTATCTACAGAGATAGAAAAAAAAAATCCTCAACAGTTGTTTAGACAAACATTTAAATATTCATTTATTCGTTCAGTGTATGTACACTAGTGTTAATATGTCATTTGATTGATTTAAGCCATTTCAATTGATGTTTTATAGTGTGTCTTTCTATGTTGTGATGTTACACCATTGTTTCAGATAAGGGTGAAGGTTGGTACCTATTAAAAAGTTTAAACCTGCTTCATTTGTTTGCACCTGTCCTAATTCAGGAACCTGTTGTTCAGTGGTTGTTGTTTGTTGATGTGGTCTTAGACTACTTTAACTATCTGTTATACAGTGAAACTTCTTTATACCAAACCTCTTCGGGACTTTACATTTCGTTTGGTTTTGGCCAATGTTCGGTTTTATCAGGTTCACAACGCACATAATTTGATATGACGGTGCTCACAAACATGTTTGGTTTATACAGGTTTTCGGTTTATACATGCAGGATTTGGTTTAGTCAGGTTTCACTGTAGTAGTCTCAGATGTGGTTTATAAGTGTTTCTAGTTTATCATGTTTTATATTGATTAGACTGTTGGTTTTCCTGTTTGAATGGTTTTACACTAATATTTACAATATTTAGGCCCTTTATAGCTTGCTGTTCGGTGTGAGCCAAAGCTCTGTGTTGAAGACCTTACTTTGATCTATAATGGTTTACTTTTACAAATTGTGACTTGGATGGAGTGTTGATTCCTTGGCACTCATACCATATCTTCTTATATCTCTATATACAGTAAGTACCTATAAGATTTAGTTCAATATCAGAATAATATCAACATCAACATTTTTGTAAAGGGCTTACCAAACCGCATGTTTCTTGTCAAAAAAATATTCTGAACCCCAATCAGTCAGAGCTCAGACATAAACAAGTCGATTTTTGTTTTTGACTTAAAGAAGTCAAAACATGTATTTATTATAAAAATGTGTTTTCAATTTTAGACTTATCTAAGTCAGAAAATGACAGACTTGTTTAGGTCTATTTATGTTGATGAAAAAACTTAATTTTACTTGGTGGCCAAAGTACACCACCTATGACAGCAAAAACCTGTCTGAGAGTTCACAAGGACTTGAGCTATCTATATTTAATTATCTAATTGAACATCCTTACTAAACACAGATGTTTTACCTCATTAAGTGTGGTTCCAGGTGGTTGCATTGTAAGGTTAATTAACATTATCTCCGATTTTTTAGACTCTCATTCATATTTTTCTTTAGAAGACAAAGCATTGTCTTTCAATGTTGTCATTATTTGATTTAGATGCATGACCTTTTTATAAATATGCGTGGGTCTTGAAGTTAACCAATTTTGATAACTAAACTTATCGACTTGTAGGAGTCGATATTTGCAACTTTTTGATTCTGGTCAATTATTTCTTGCTTAACAATATTTGACTTATTAAAGTCGTATTTTGTCTTGCATTAAAGGGAGACAAATCCTAAAACTTACAAATTTAGACCTCTATGAGTCAAAAGTAGATTCAGACTTATTTATGTCTGAGCTCTGACTGCCAATTTGATGAAAAACAGATGACAAAAGAAAATTCTGAATACAGATTTCCCCCTCACCTTATAGTGTTATATTTTGAAAAAAATAATTTAATTGATAGCATTGAAAAACTAAGGAAAATTGTTTTCGGGTTTTGCACAAGAAAAAAATTCTGAATACCACAAAAAAAGTTACCCCCTTGAAGTTAAATGGTAGCTCCCTTACCTGCACTTTTGTCGTTATCTGTCAACAACAAGATAAAGTTTCTGGCATAGTCTCTATCCCCCTGTCTCTTTTTAAACATACGTTGTCTCACTTTATCAATGGCCTTATCTGTATTTGTCTCTCTGTCATTTCTGTATGACACCCTGTCTACGGCACGTTTAAATCCAGCACCATCATTGACATAATCATTAAGATTGAATTGGACATCACCTGTTCTACTGTATCGCATCAGTCCAATTCTATATTCACCCCCATCAACATCCAGTTGGTCAGGCAAAGTCTTAGCGAAATTTTTAAACCAGTCGAAATGTTGTGGCGAGACAGAAGAATCAATAACAACAACTAAATCATATCCATGGGGTGCTTCAGTGGTTGTTCGTATTACCACAGGGGGTCTAGTAATGGCTTCTGTAATGATAAATGGTGAAGAAATTTACAATTCAGTGAAACCTGTTTTAAGAGACCATTAAAAGGAGAGCAAAAATGTGGTCTCTTCGAAATGTGCTTCAGATGTATTGTAAATTCATGGTCTTATAATACAGGTTTTGGCTTAATACAGGTGGTTTCTTGAGCAGGTTTTATATATTGGTATAGTTACATGGGTGTATTTAGAGCCTCTGTATTAAGATAAATGGTATAGAAATTTACAAATAAATTGGTATTGTTTTAACAGGTATAGTTACAGGGGTGTATTAAGGACAGCTGGATTATGATAAAGGAACAGAAATTTACAATACATTAGTTTATTGATGCATTATTTGGTAATTTAATTAAACTCCATTTTTCACAAGTTATAATTTTTTGTGATTTACCTGTAGTTGTTGGGCTAGGAGAAGGCCTTGGTGGTCTTGTTGGTGCAACCCCTGTTCACACAGAATACACAGATACATGTACATGTATATAAACAATACAATACAACACATTAACAGCAAAGCATATATATATAACATTACAATACAGGAAAGCATATTATACATACATATAAAAGCAATGATTACAAACTAGAGATGATTTTGTTCACATGAAATTAATTGAAAGTTTTGAAATTTATCTGAAAACATTTCCAGCCAACTTTCAAAAAGATCTTACAAGAGGGTGGTAAAAGGTCATCTTTGTGCAATGTGTTTTGCCATTTCTGTTTCATGTGCAGCCGTTATAAAGGTTATTTATTCAATTTGTTTTTAGAAATTGGTAAAGAGATCAACATGCAAGATATTCATATTTCGTGTTTTTCCGTGCAGAAACCCCCCCCCCCCTTTTACTCCCCTCTTACAAAGTCCAATGAAGTCTTTTTTTTTATTTCAAAAACTAATCATAACTAAATAATTTTATCAACTAAGAAAAATCATCCCTAAGAACATGAAGAATGACAATATGTACAACAAATGTACATGTAGCTGCCGAACCGTAGCTCTTTATAGGTCCTTATGTTATTTTTTGACTATTTGCGGATAGGAGGGTTTGGATGGGGTTAAATGATTAAAGAATAATGCCCTTAAAAAATGAAGATTAGAGAATTAAACTGGCAAAAAAAAATGAAGATTAGAGAAAAAAGGGGTTAATTTTTTGAAGATTAGAGAAAAAAGGGGTTAATTTTTTAATGATTAGAGAAACTAGAGGGTCCAAGGACCCTGTGTCGCTCACCTTAGATTTTTGTTGACAATTGATGCATGAAATAACAATAATAGTTATTATTAAAGGAAACTTTGTGAACCAAAACCTTATCTTTCTTGTGATTGAACTACTTTCAACTAGTTTTTAGTTTTGAGGTCTAAAACACACTTTTCTTCAAGTATTGTGTTGTTCTCTCATGGACATACATATCTATATATTTGTTCTATATAAACTCATCATCAGTACCAGGACTACATTTTGTATATACGCCAGACGCTATCATTACTGGTCAAGGATCATCAAGAAAGCTTTAATTGATTTTGACATGTTCATCATATACAAGTTGTTCAATTGGTTATGACAGCAAAGTTACTGATCATTATGGAGAATGAAAACAGATCAACTGTATCAATCTTTTTACTGGACCCAAGATTATACTCTTTTATCAGTGGTGACCTGATCTTTAAATTAAGATTTAAAATGAATAGGTATTACTTGAATTGAACAAGAAGGTAGACACAGAAAACTAAGTTTTTGCTAGCTTAAATAGAGACGACCTTTATAGTAGTTGTAATATGTGTGAAGCTGCTATTTGTTTGTCATTTTTAGGTTGTGACCATGTTTGTCTCCAACTCATTTTTTTTTTCTCTTCTGCAGGTTTTGTTCTTATTAATTTCAAAAATGAATGGGGTGTGAAAAATAATAAAAATACATCAAAAATTAATTGTTTATTATGAAAAATTTGAACACATCAAATACTTCAAATAATGCATTATAATATTCATTGTCTTATACATTTTTTTTTTTATATATGTGCATTAAAACAGTTCACTTATAGAACAATATTTACATTCTATAACAACACATTTTAAAAGTCAAAATATGAAAGTAAAAACAGTATATATAAAAAGCAACACAGCGATTGTATTATGATATGATTATTGTTTCCATAACTTGACCTTCAAAATAACTTGAAGTTAATTTGTAAAGACTTGTCGAGAAGAATATTCAACAGTTTTTTTCAACTTAAAAGTCTAGATTCTATATATAATTTATTTCCTCTTGAACATTTAACAACTATCTGTCAAAGTATTTGTCATTTTTGTTTCCTTTCTATTCATGGTATACTGAGTTGTACCATAGTATCTCTGTTTTAAACTTTATTCATATCAGTTCTGGTGGATTTGCTTTAATGCAAGATTCTAGAGTTTACTCCATACGTTTATTAAATGTTGTTACGATGATGTTATTATAACAACAACTGAAACAATCTATACAATTCTTATTTTCTTCAGCAGTTAGTTTACTGAATTTACTTTGCATATTATAAAACAGTCATTAAATGTTCTCAAATTTCTTCTCTATTAAGCAAATGTTCTCAAATTTCTTCTCAATTATAAGCAAATGTTCTCAAATTTCTTCTCTATTAAGCAAATGTTCTCAAATTTCTTCTCTATTAAGCAAATGTTCACAAATTTCTGCTCTATTAAGCAAATGTTCACAAATTTCTGCTCTATTAAGCAAATGTTCACAAATTTCTGCTCTGTTAAGCAAATTTTCAGATTTTTGCTCTATTAAGCAAATGTTCACAAATTCTTCTCTAATAGGCAAATGTTCACAAATTTCTTCTCTATGAAGCAAATGTTTACATGAATTGTTCATTAGTTTCTGTTTTATAAATGACTTCTACATATTTATCAAATGTATAAGCAACCACAGAGTTGAGTAGAATGACAAACTAATGCAATATTTGATTTTTTTCCCTCAACATTTAACCCTTAGCATGAATTAATGATTTACACATATTGATAAACCTGTACTTAGAATAAGACATGAAATCATAAGAAATCAAAAATGTTGGATTTATGGATTGTTTTTCAATTTGGAGAACTCCAAGTACTTATATTATAATAAATCATGTGGTATTTGTACAAAAACTGATTTATTATGTCTGATATGAACATGAGAGCATTTCTTAAACAGAAAAGTCAATGAATATTGGATGAGATAAATATATAGATTAATTTGGCATTACAAAAAGTAAACTGTACATACTTAATCATGATAAATGTTTAGTATATTATATATATATAGTGAATAACTGTATTGTAAATTGTATCAAGTTATCTATATGAAAAATTACAATGAATATATGTACATAACAGCAAGGATTTCAACATTCATAAACATTTTGATTATTTAATCATAGTTCATCAAACAGCCAGTTAAATTTAATCATTTTGTAGGAAGAGAAATGAGGCATGGAACTTGTGGTCTTCAAAACTCCCTTTTTACATCTATATTAAAGTAATGGCTTTTGATTGTATCCAAAAATAAATATTTCAAGAATTATATATATATACATTTATAACAAGTAAATATCAGGAGTGTTCACATGCGAAGTGCACATAACTCTCCACTGATACAATGAGCATTCAGGTAGTAGAGGTTCTAAAATTTGATATCTCCAATCATTACTGACTTGAAATAAATGGAATTCTACTTTTCTTCCATAGCAAAATGGTTGACCAATCACCTAGGGCCTTTCTGCTTTATGGAAGTCAAAGCAACACAGTTTCAAATTTCTTTACCTCTGCTACCGTTAATCCAGTGTACCTATAAAGAAGAAAGCTTTGTAAAGAAGCTTTCTTCTATACAGGTAATACTGGATATCAGAAGTTTTGAAGCCAACTCCATTTCTATTCCTACTTATGAAAAGGCAAATCTGTTGGAGTGGAAACCCATTTTCCTTTAAAACCACTCCTGCACATTTGAGGTTGCATTTTCAGCAACCACAAATGTGTCATGTTTTTCAGCGGGTTTAATTTTCATTGTTTCAAGCAAAGCTGGTTTCGGCATATAAAATAATCATTACACTGAATCATTGTGTTTCAATGGCTACATATATAACTTTATGATCTGACCAATAGGAATCAAGAACATCTGTTTCAAAATTTACCTTACTATCAAAATTTAGGAAAATTAAGTCCAACAATGTACCATAAGATGTAGTAGGTTTAGACACAATTTGTGAACAGCAAAATGAATCTCTCATGAACTTTAAAAAAGAGGTTTTCCCAGTGTTTAAATCAATATTAAAGTCTCCCATTATGATAATTTTTGGATGTCTTAAATACACATCAGGAAGAAGGTTTGCAAGGAAAGTATCTTTTAGTTGTTGCAATTTACAGATTGGTGCTTTGTAAACAAAGACAATCTGAAAAAGACCTTTGCTGGGTGATATTATGTCTGCTATAACAAACTCTAAAGATGGAGTTGAGAAAGTGACTGTATTGTGAAGAATACAATCATTTCGATAATATAATACCAATCCATGAGGTGGTCTTGTATTAAAGTTTGTTTGCTTTTGGTCTAATCGAACTGGTGGTTCAAAACCAGGTACATGAAAATCATCATTTTCATCTGTTGAAACAAGTCTTGATTCAGCAATACCAATAACATCAGCATCCAAGATGTTAGGGTCTGATTTTATATCATTAAAGTGAGCATGCAAAGACCTTGAGTTGTTGAAAACTACTTTAAAATAGTTACTTGATAAATTATACAATGGCTTAAAGCACAACTGCAGAGTTGCATCTGTCCTTAGTCTGTGTAATTCTTGTCGAACACACTCTGCTACAGCTATTGCTTCTTGATTGAGATCTAATATCTGTAATCCAGTTAAAGATGTTACTCTGCTTAGCGCAACATAGTGAATATGTGGTATTTTCCCTTTACGTTTTGATTTCAGACTAACAACAACTTCTTGTAATGTGTCTCCTTGCGATTTATGAATTGTTTTTCCGGCTGCTGGACGAAGAGGAAATTGAATTCTTTCAAAGGTCTTATATTTATAAGTAAATGACCTTTTAATGTCAAACATTGGAGTCCATGTTTTTTCAACATCTTTTCCATACAAGTGTGAATATTTTCTTCTACTGTTTGCACCAATTCTGGCACCCTCAAACTTAACCCATATGATACTTGGTCTTATAGATTTAGTTTTGCACTCTATCAATTTAAGTTCACAAGTTGAACCATTTGTGAGACCATCAGTGACTTCAATATTAGCTGTAAGATCATATTTCATCCCAATTGCTAATACCACTTCCTTTGCAAGATTGACTGTATCAGACTGTTTTTCTGGTAAAGAACTAAGTAATTTTGTTTTTACAGATGCTGGTAAATCCCCACAAACTGTGTCAACTGCTTTAACTTTAACCTTTTGTGAGCCTAATTTAGATATGTATTGTAAATTAAAATTATCCACTAAAGCATTTTCAACAAACAAATGAGTAGCATTAGTTCTGTATGATGGATCACTGATTGAAACAGTTCTTGTATTTAAAACTGCAAAATCATTTTCAGTCAGCTGATTTTGTCTCAACCTATTTAGTAATTGAGCAAATTCCAAATCATCTTTTTGTCTCATTATTTCAGTAAGTTCATGAAAAGAAAATAATAATTTCCAGTAATTAGGAGCTAACGCTGTTAATCCTTTGCTTAGATCATTGAAAATCCAGCTGTCAAATACAGGTTGGAGTTGGAAAAAGTCACCAATAGCTATGATACTCACGCCACCAAATGAACAGTTGCTTCCCTTGATTTTTTTCAGCCTTCTTTCCAGTAAAGAGAACATTTTGTTTCCAACCACTGAAATTTCATCAATCAAAATCAGAGACAAATTTCTGTATTTCATTCTGAGTGTATTGAGAACATCACATGACAGTGACTGGTCAAGTCCTTTATTTGGTTGTATATGGAAAGCATTGTGAATAGTCAGACCATTTATATTGTAAGCTGCCTTTCCAGTAGGAGCACAAAGAAGAATTCTTATATCGTCAGGGTCCTCACCTTCAATAGAACATAAGTGTCTATGTAAAGCTTGAAATATTGTTCTGACAACTACAGATTTTCCACATCCTGCTCCACCTGTCAAAAATGTATAAAATGGTTCATGTTTTGTTTTAACCCATGTGACAACATGTTTGAAAAATTCCCACTGTTTCTTATTCAAGGATCTTATCAAATCAAAATAATCACTCTAACTTATTCTGTTGGCATGATTTGTCAATTCTACTGTTCTTGCTTCAATTCCAACTTCATGAGACATATCATACAGTCTATGTTCTGTTGGTCTATCTGGATTGAAATGAACATACTGTTCTGATTCTGTTGGGCCTATTTCAGCATCTTCCATTTCTACTTGCTGTGTGGCAGGTGCTATTTGATCATTCTCATTACAATCATTTTCTGCCTCTTCTATAGCTTTCTCTAGATCTATTACTTTTCCTTCATATTGCTTAGCTTTCTTTTCTAATAGTCTTGAAACAGTCAAGTACATTTTTTCAAATGTTTCATGTCCACATTGCAAATCTGAAAGTTCATTTCTCCATGGATAAAATAACATTAAGCGTTCTCTGTAGAAGTTTTCAGAGTCAGTCTTGTAATTATAATTAACATATCTTATAACCTTAGGTGTTTTTTTTGGTATATTCTAATACCATTCTTCAGTGTTATGTTGATTTTGTTATTGTTTTCTTCTATAACATCTGCATTTGTCTCTTCATTTTCAGTTTCAGATTCATTTTCCTGCTGTTCTGTTTCATGATCTGAGGATTCCAAGTTTTTAGGATACTGCAATTCAAGCTGAGATACATAGTCTGCTAGACACCAGTTCTCCAGTTGTTTTGGTCTACGCGAGTATCTTTTAATATCATTGTCTGATTCTATTTCAGTAGAGTCTGGGCCTAGTTTTTCTAAGGCTGATGATTGTTTTAGAAGGAAAGTTCTTTTGTGTTGTGGAGATGTGTTAATGAAGACAACTTGTCTTGTTGCTTTTGTTAAAGGCATCTGTAGTGTTAAGTATGTTGCTTCTTGTGCGCTTGTTTCAACAGAATTTGAAAAGTAATTCCCAATGTGCCTTACTTGATGCTTCAAGTCTAAATTTCCCTGTCGTGCTTCTTTTGCTGCTTGGTCTAGTAATGCACTCATACCTTTTTGTGACTTGCTTATGTATGAAACAATATACACTGCACATGCAAATGCATCTAAAACAAACTGTAAATCATGGTTTGCTTGCCAAGCTATCAACACAGTTTTCATGTAACCATTAACACGGACTTCAGATGGTTTTCGTTTGAGAAAAACTTTTGGACCACTCAAGTTGCTTCTTATGGCCTTTATGTAATTTTCATCATTCATTTGTAACACATCATCTAAAAACATGTCATATGTCATCTGGTCTATATCTTCAGAATTGTGAAGTATATTAATTTCGTTTTGTATTTCTTTATATATAGCCTTGTACTTTTCTATGTCATCATTTTCTTTCAAAGGCTCTAAGATTACTGTTGCTTTCATAGGTGGAAGGGGGAAACCAAAACGACAAATTGGGTGACCTTTTTTTCTGCATGTTTTAGAATGTTTATGAACTTGTAAATTGACTAAACTACTGTCATTTTCTGAAAGTGAACAGGAGACATATTTATCAATAAATGCTACAACATCTTCATTTGAATTACTTTCATATACTGGTGCATTTTCAATCCAAATCAAGATATGAATATGTGGTGAACCTCTCTGTTGAAATTCAACCCTATAAAAAAAGTCTGTCAATTTTCCAATAGGATCATGATCACTTTTCAACACTAAGTTCATAAACTGTTGGACACGATAATCAAAATATCTAGAGCATGTCACAGGGTCTTTCTGAACAAGTTTAGATTTCTGATTCCAATCCATTTCTTCCAATTCCTTGTCAGTATACTCTTTGCCATCATTTAATTTTCCTAGAATTCGTAACAAATCTTTCCAGTTAGTGTCTGCAGATGAAAGAGAGCCAAACCATGTTGGAAGACCCAATTGTCTGATCATTGCAAACAAATCTTTTTTCCTCTTTTCAAGGTATACTGGAGAGTTTCTTAAACTTCTAAAGATGTAATAACCTTCATCTAATCTTACAAGATCATTTACAGTGTTAGGATTGAGTACATCTTTTGCTGTCCATTTTTTTCCTTCTGATTGACACCTTCTCAGAGCAAGATTGACCTTATCACTTATGTTTTTTAACTGAATTTTCTTCAACTTAAAAAAAATGTTTGGTACATACTGTGCTACTCTCCTATCCATGGACCTTAGTTCCCATTTGACAATATCAGTATAGTGAACAGAAACAGACCTGTCTTTATTATCTGGCCTTCTTTGACCACAAAATATAGTTGGAAAAGATAAGTACTCTGCATCAGGATCACTATAGAGGCTAATTGGTCGTTGACCTTCACCAGGAGCAAAAGTTAAACCTGCATCACATAGTGGATTGTCGTCTGGAATGTGATCTAAAAGTGTATCTGTATTACCAACATGTGTTTCATTTTCATCTACTTCACTGAAATGATCCGAGTCATGTTCTGAATCATTTTCATCTTGGTTATCGTCTTGTTCTGTACTATTTTTTTCATTTGGTATTTCTTCTTCATTTATTTTTGCTATTTCTGTAATCCAATCCTCATTTATTTCTATTCCAGAAGACTTGTACAATTCACTTGTTCTCATCAAATAATGTAATGCACAAATGACAGCAAATGGTCTCACATTTTCACTAAAATCACACTTTTTGAATTCCAGCTTCTTCTTCAGTTTAACTGATATTGTTCCTGATTTCTCTAATGTATGAGGAAGTGAATTTATTGTAGGTTGAACTTCAACAGGCACATTTACAACATTGCCTTTAACTGATAACTGTCCACCTCTAGGCAACTGTCGAATCTGCATAAAAGGAATTCTTAATGATAACAGTCTCTCTTCTAAGGGATACAAATTTAATTCTTTTGGTTTTTGGGGAAATCCCATCTTATTTGCTATTGCAAAGCGAGGTATTTTTTGTCTTTTAATTGCATTTAGACAAGTGTGGCATATCCATTCTATGTGCTGTACAGATTTAAAATTTGTAAAACAATGAGACATGTTAGCAGGAGTATTCATTTTACTAGTTTTAGCATTAACTACAGAATCACAGAACCAAGTTTGATGACAAGAAGTACATATATATGTAGGACCTTCATTAATTTTTGTTTTAAAATTTCTTATGCAGGTATCAAGGGTTATACCGTGAGTTCTTTTCTTTTTGAGGTCTTTTTCATGATCTGTAAAATCAATGTTTTTTCTTTTAGTACTTTTGACTGTCTTTTCATAACATCTGTCTATATCTAGGTTTTTCTGTCTTGAACTTTGTTTCTTCAAACGCTCATTTTCTAAATTTTCTGGATGTGACCTATATTCTTGTTTTCTGTGGAAGTCTCGTTTTGACTCATGTTTTCTGTAGTTTTCATCTTGTCTGGCAATTTTTTTCTTTTTTGTTTCGTTTCTTTTGAAATTTTCATTCTTTCTAGCCTCTCTTTTAGCAGCAAGTTCTCTTCTATTGAAATTTTCATTCTTTCTAGCCTCTCTTTTAGCAGCAAGTTCTCTTCTATTGAAATTTTCATTCTTTCTAGCCTCTCTTTTAGCAGCAAGTTCTCTTCTATTAAAATCTTCATTCTTTCTAGCCTCTCTTTTAGCAGCAAGTTCTCTTCTATTGAAATCTTCATTCTTTCTAGCCTCTCTTTTAGCAACAAATTCTCTTTGTCTTTCCATCCGTCTTAAATCAGGATTATCTCTTTGAGACTTTTTACTTTCTGCTTCAGCCCTTCTATAATTTTCATCCTTTCTAGCCTCTCTTTTAGCAACAAAGTCTCTTTGTCTTTCCATCCCTCTTAAATCAGGATTGTCTCTTTGAGACTTTTTACTTTCTGCTTCAGCCCTTCTATAATTTTTATCCTTTCTAACTTCTCTTTTAGCAGCAAGTTCTCTTTGTCTTTCCATTTGTCTTATGTCAGGATTATCTCTTTGCGACTTCTTACTTTCTGCTTCAGCCCTTCTATAATTTTCATTCTTTCTAGCCTCTTTTTTAGCAACAAATTCTCTTTGTCTTTCCATCCGTCTTAAATCAGGATTATCTCTTTGAGACTTTTTACTTTCTGCTTCAGCCCTTCTATAATTTTCATCCTTTCTAGCCTCTCTTTTAGCAGCAAGCTCTCTTTGTCTTTCCATTTGTCTTATATCAGAATTATCTCTCTGAGACTTCTTTCTATGTGCTTCTGTTTTTCTGTAATTCTTATCTTTTCTTGAATATCTTTTAGCATTTAATTATTTTTCCTTGAATTGTTTGTTTTTTCTTCTTTTTTGCATGTAGTTTTTCATATATACAAACTTGGGTACTTTCATATACTGGTAGGAAACTTTTTTTTGTTTTGTGTTCCTTAGTTTCTGATCCTCAAAGTAATTCTTAATCTGCTTGGTCATATCTTTGTCAGTATCTTTATTACTGATACATACAGGTAAAATTTCAAATTGAGAGTCTAAATCAATTTGTAAACTGGTGTAAAAACCATACAAGTAACTGAGGAGGTCATGTAAGTCAGCAAATCCAATCAAAATACTTTTGCTAGAGGAATCTAATGGATTATTCAGTGCACATTCTGAATGAGAATGAGTGTCAAAAAAATAGTATGTATGATTATAATAATAAACTGCTGAACATATGGCTCCAATCATAATAAGAAATCTGTTCGACTGCTTTATACAATTTTGAATTGCTTCTTGTAATGTGAGAAATCCAGTCAACTCTTGGTACTGTAAAGCTATTCCAAACAGAATATTTTGTTTGTTAATTATAAAAATCCCTTCAGGAATTTCTATTTTGACAGGAATTTCATCAAAATTTAAGAGCATATTTTTAAATAATCCCTGTGTTGTTAATTCTTGAACATGCTTCCTGTAAATTTCATCACCTTTATTCAAAATGTAATCCAGGTTCAGTGTGTTTGAATCAAAATTTAAAGAAGAAAGTGATAAGAAAACTAAGCAATTACAAGTACATTGGTTTCCCCTGCTTTGATCAGCAAATTTTGTGGCATACTGGTCAAAAGTTCCAAATTTAATAAAATTTGCATTAAAAGAATTGTAATATTTTGATACTCCTTGTTCTGAATTAGTTTTAAATTGTTCATTTTGATCTTGCAACAGATAAGTTTGGATAAAACAATGAGAATCTTTTTTGGCATAACTATTGTTTGATTCATTTGACAGAATATCTGTTTGTATGTGACAAGTTTCTTTTAGACAGTTGTTGTTACTGTTTTGATTTGCAGAGTTATTGTTACTGTTTTGATATGCACAGTTATTGTTACTGTTTTGATTTGCACAGTTATTGTTACTGTTTTGATTCAATTCAGATTGTTCGTGTTTATTCAATTCAGATTTTTCAAGTTTATTCAATTCAGATATTTCAAGTATATTCAGTTCAGATATTTCAAGTTTATTCAATTCAGATTTTTCAAGTAGTTTCAAGTTACTATTGTTTGCATTTGAGTGGAGGTTAGTATCCCCCATGTTATTTGAGTTACTGTTGTTTATATTTGTGTGGAGGTCAGTATCCCCCATGTTATTTGAGTTACTGTTGTTTATATTTGTGTGGAGGTCAGTATCCCCCATGTTATTTGAGTTACTGTTGTTGAAGGTGTCAGTATCACCTATGTCAAGGTCAGATTTTGTACTGTTAATGGGTCCAGTATCCCAAGTCAAGTCCGTCAGTCTCTGTTTCTTTGGGTTTTTCACACCACGTTTAGCCTCAGCTGCCCTCCAATTTTTTCTTCTTGGCATCTTCAAAAATCTATAAATACATATGCAAATAATGTACAATAATGAGGACAAAATGTTATAAATTGCATAATGTGAAAAAAGAAAGACTAGATTAATAATTACATAATGAGAGCTAATATGATTGGGTAGACATAGTACCTTTATATATATCATGATTATCATATGTGTTTTCTGTCATAGAGTTGTCACTTGTTTTTTTTATAGATATACCTATATATATATCTAGAATACTGATATGCTTCATTTACAGTATAGTGGGATAAAATAATATATCAAAGTGCAATTATAGCTAATTGCTAAACATGTTGCCTTTGGTTAAATAAGGGAAAGTTAAGTTATGCCCTTTTTTTCTAATCATGATCAATATTAATATGTTGTGTTTTTATTTGCATATACAAAAAAGGTTTGAGAAATTGATACTACTGGTGCATTCCTGTATATTTAATATAGCAGTATTGTTGAAAATTCCATCTACATGTAATTTATTATAACTATCTTTCTAAATTAATTAAACAAAGTTTCAATTAAATAAGATGATAACACTAATGCACTTACGCTCATTCATATGTATGTGTACATAAGTTTGAAGTTGACATCTTAAATAAGAAATACAAATTGGTGTTCAAAACAGTTTTGTTCTTGTAAATTTGTTTAATCTAATTAAGTTACACAGAAAATTTTACTAATTCAAAGTCACTTGTCAATGTTGTGTCAAAATAGTCAGCAAACTGACATGTATCCATAAAACCATAAGTCTTGCGAAATCACTTCAAATTTGTCATAATAGCATTGTGTAATGATAGATTTGCAACCTCATACAAAATATCATTGAATTTGATCTATCACATGTAGCTCTTATCAAACTAACTTAATATAAATTGCTACTTCATTCAAAGTCACTGGACCATGACCAAGGGGCAGGGCCTAAAAATAGTCACCAAACTTGTATTAACTGATAGCAGATGTGTCAAAGCAACACGAATGGCCTCGTCCCAAAAAGTTGAAAAATCTGCAATTTCAATATAAACACACATGTGGACACAAACATGATGGTAGCCTCGCATACCAAAATTCAGCTCAAAATCTGGAGGGTAATAGAGAAAAAATCTGTAGAACTGTGATTTTCAATTATCTATCAAAGTCAAAAGCCCGTAATTTCAGCAAAAATCAGCAGAGCGGAACAAAACTTAAGCTTGACCTATAACTCATCATGGTTAACTCAGATACCAACCAGGTGCTCCGCAGGGCGCAGCTTTATACGACCGCAGAGGTCGAACCCTGAACAGTTGGGGCAAGTATGGACAAAACATTCAAGCGTGATACAGCTCTGAATTTGGATTGTGATCAAATTTTTGACATTACATGGGTTTTTTTACAAATGTCAAGATTTTACAAATCAATTAAAGATTTCTTCTTCAAACTTATTTAAATCTAAAATTAAATAGTTGACACAGCATAGGTTTCTGACACAGAATGAATGTGGTCTAATGAACTTAAAAATTATTTTTTGCCTTCACTTGCAATTCACTATGCTGTTGAATATTAATCCTCTCAAAAAAATGTTTGAAGAAATTTTCTTTTTATTTATGAAATCTGAAATGAGAAAAATTTAACCCCCCCCCCCCCCCCCCCCCCCCCCATTTTTTTTTCACATCCCCGTTTCCCTTTTTCCCAAAACTGATATCAATTCAAATTTCTAATGGAGTTTGCAACAATAACTACTCTTTTAAATACATCATAAAATATTAAAATGTAAAATAAAGTGCTTGTTATCACTGAATGGTAAAGATTGGTTGGTAGTAAAAGTTAATATACATTGTTTATTGTATAAAACAATAAAAAAAAAACTTCATCAGCAACATTTTATATTGGCAAATTTCCAATGAAGTTATTTACATAAAGTTATTGGCAAATAAAAATAGAAAATGACATCATAGTCATGTCTGGCAAATTTCCAACATAAATTATCAACTACTATTCTATACAAAGAAAGATAACTCCAATTGAAAATTAATTGCTATTGCACGATATTGTGCAATTAGATATTTCTTGCTATTGTGCAATACTGTGCAATTGAAAATTTCTTGCTATTGCACAATACTTGATATGGAATCCTGATTTGGACCAACTTGAAAACTGGGCGCATAATCAAAAATCAAAGTACATGTTTAGATAAAGCATTTCAAATAAGCCCAAGAATTTATTTTTTGTTAAAATCAAACTTAGTTTAATTTTGGACCCTTTGGACCTTAATGTAGACCAATTTGAAAACTGGACCAAAAATTAAGAATCTACATACACAGTTAGATTTGGCATATCAAAGAACCCATTTATTCAATTTTTGATGAAATCAAACAAAGTTTAATTTTGGACCCCCATTTGGACCAACTTGAAAACTAGGCCAATAATTAAAAATCTAAGTACATTTTTAAATTCAGCATATCAAAGAACCCCAAGGATTCAATTTTTGTTAAAATCAAACTAAGTTTAATTTTGGACCCTTTGGACCTTAATGTAGACCAATTTGAAAACGGGACAAAAATTAAGAATCTACATACATAGTTAGATTCGGCATATCAAAGAACCCCAATTATTCAATTTTTGATGAAATCACACAAAGTTCAATTTTGGACCCTTTGGGCCCCTTATTCCTAAACTGTTAAGACCAAAACTCCCAAAATCAAACCCAACCTTCCTTTTATGGTCATAAACCTTGTGTTTAAATTTCATTGATTTCTATTTACTTATACTAAAGTTATTGTGTGAAAACCAAGAATATGCTTATTTGGGCTCTTTTTTGGCCCTTAATTCCTAAATTGTTGGAACCAAATATCTATCCCAACCGTCCTTTTGTGGTCATAAACCTTGTGTCAAAATTTCATAGATTTCTATTCACTCAAACTAAAGTTATAGTGCGAAAACCAAGAAAATGCTTATTTGGGCCCTTTTTGACCCCTAATTCCTAAAATGTTGAGACCAAAACTCCCAAAATCAATCCCAACCTTCCTTCTGTGGTCATAAACCTTGTGTTAAAATTTCATTGATTTCTATTCACTTTTACTAAAGTTAGAGTGCGAAAACTAAAAGTATTCGGACGACGACGACGACGACGCAGGACGACGACGCCAACGTGATAGCAATATACGACCAAAAAATTTTTTGCGGTCGTATAAAAATCAGCCCCATATCTGAAGGTGTTTAGAAAAAAATGTCCATATAACTGTGATTTTCCACAATTTCTCCAAAGCCTGTTATTTCGGCAAAAATTAGTGGAGCGGAACAAAACGTATAATGGTATGTTGCGGAATGACGGAATTACAGAAAGACAAAATTACAGACTTCGTTGCGGGGCCATAAAAATGGTGGGTAAAAACCACAATTGTTGAATTTGCCATTCATTTGTCATGCTTACAAAAAAATGTCAATCCTGTGTCATGCTTAGACCAGAGTGAGACCCACTTTTAATGGTTTGAGAAATTGGCAATGCCATCGGCACAATTTTTTTATTTCCCCATTTGCATTCTGATGACATGAATGCTATTATGACAAATTTGAAGTGACAAACTACAATGAGATACACTTGCATCATGTATTACATAAGTTGAATGACATTTTATTGATATTTTTAGAAATAATTCAGATAATAGAGAGAACATATTTTACACGCCTGTTTCTGTTTCTTGTCATGATTTATTAACTGTGAAAGGACATAGAATCTGCTATAATTAGGTAGTTTCGAGTCCTGTCAATACAAATGTTCCTGATTTAATCAATAACAAATGTTTCAATTTTTATTCTATAGAACTACAAATAAAGTATATCAGTACTCATTCCAACAAACAAAACACATATGGTTTAAATATTTTTAATGAATTTAATATTTCCATTGAAAACTTGTTTTTAGCTTCATCCTTCTCTTTTACAAGAATGTTTTCTTGACATCATCATTGGTCATTGTTGAGAACATGCATGCAAAGCATTGAGAGTAAAAGTGTTTGCAAATTAGATAAATTTAGTTGTATGATAACACAGTTAAATAAATATTAACAGCAAAATAATGTTTTCTTCCCTTTCATGGTCATTTTTATTTTGGGCTTATTTACATTCTAAATTTAGAATGCTAGCAGGCTAATCAGATTTTTCTTTAAACTAAATTGATCCTATTCATCTATATTTTATCTGAAAATACAAAGCAGTTTGTGTGTCCCAATATAGTTTTAAACTTGAGCAAACTCTTAATCTGCCATTTAATACTGTACCTTCAAGATTCCCACCAAAAAAGGAAGTATTCTGACTTTTCATTGAAGACTTCCTGTTTG
This sequence comes from Mytilus edulis, assembly GCF_963676685.1. NCBI lineage: Eukaryota > Metazoa > Mollusca > Bivalvia > Mytilida > Mytilidae > Mytilus > Mytilus edulis. Next base: position 19,283,308 of record NC_092356.1, on the reverse strand, counting down.
CTATATCTTATTACCACAAAAAACTTTTAAACAACAAAGTCCAACAAATATGATGACTGAAACTCATGACACTGAAAACATAGTCTTTATTCTTGTATCAAGTAATATTTTTACTTTTAGTATAATCAATTTCTTAAATATTAATTCAAAACCAATACTTTAAAGTAGGTTTATTCTAGGAAATGAGAACAAGGGACACGATCAAATTAAAAAAAAAAACCTAAACTTCTAATATATATATTAAATGAAGAACTATATTTTTTTAAAGAGAAAAACATCTTTTAATAGCTAATTTATATTTTGAACACTATCAATCAATTCTAAGATCTGGTGTTGTTGATTAATTTAGCTCATCTACTTATGAATCTTTATTATTTAAATCATCTATTTTGGTATTTTTCGCTATGATTCGTGTAAGTGAATTTAAGACAAAAAATAAATCTGATTCTAGTACCGAGGCACTGCAATTGTCGGATGTGGTCGTTAATTAACATTAAGAAAAGTAAAACGGATCAGAGAGGTTATTTGACGTCCATTGTGATAAATTAATACAGAGACAACGCGAGCATTTGCCCTGTGTTAACCTTGAAGAAATATTTAGCTGCACGTCCTGCGGTTTCAGGCTGTAATCATTTATTTATGCATTTTGACGGGTCACCGCTAACCCGCTATCAACTGTCAGCTATGCTAAAAAAGTCAGTTAATTTTTGTAACATTTCAAACCCTAACCTTTTGAAATCGCATTCATTTAGAATTGGATCCTTCACAGAAGCGAGCAAACGTGGTATTAATGACGAAGCTATTAAAAATGGGGAAGGTGGTCGTCAGGTGCATTTGAGCGTTAAATCAGGATTCCTTGGTGAAAATAATTTCAAAATTTTCAATTTCTTTTTATGTATTACTCAATTTATTTCACTTGACTGGGCGGAGTTTATCCAGTTTGCTCATGATCGATCATAATAAACAAGTCCATCTATAGATAGGTGTTTTAGGATAAACTCATCAATGCATTGTCCAGTCATTCTTTTGTAAATTCCTTTGAGGTCAATGATAGGTGATTAGAAATCAGTAATAACTATAACGGCAATCATCGTAATCACACACATTTTCAAATCGACTGTCCTCATGCAAATTAAAACGTAAGCTCCGCCCGATCAGTTGAAATAACATTGGTAATACATATAGAACAGAAGTAAACAACATTATAACAAATTTCTTAAATAGTTTTCGGTTTGTAGGTCATGAGCTGTAGACAACTGTTTGGAAAATGGGATCTTCTATTCCCCATTGGGCTGGCATAAAAGCTGCTAGCCGATCTGGTGGGGAAAACCTTGATTTAGAGTACAAGTTAAATGGATAACTAAATCAGGAATGAAATGGAAAGATCTGGATTCATCTTGTGAAAATAAATTAAAAAGTGGCTAGCCCCTAATTATATATTTATACATCTAGGTGCAAATGATTTAGTATTTATGAAATCAAAAGAGCTAATTGAGAACATCAAATGTTCAATTTTGAGAATAAAGTTTTTTTGCACCTGACATCAGAATAATATGGTCAGACATTCTACCAAGGCCCTATTGGCATTGAACATTAAGGCCAAAATTAGTGGAAATAGCTAGCAAAAGAGTCAATTGTGCCGTAAGACCGAAGGCTAATATATTTCGAGGTATCCAGCTATCAAAGCCTCTAAACACAATTTATTTATATATGACGGCTGCCACCTGTCACAAGTCGGTATTGGCATTTTCCTAAATAACATTCAGGCTTCCATTGAAACTTTCGTACTCGGTGTTGCTAAGGTTTTCCCACCAGATAAATGAGCGCAGAGAATGTTTGGTGGTGAATGGGGATTTATAAGACTCCAATTCATTTGGCGGTTCAGGGAGACAATAAACGGATTTGGAACTGTCCCCCTCTGGCACATATCTCTACCCTACCGGCTCTTTAGTGGAGAGTATCAAATAATTTCCTAGGGTTTACTCTTGTCATCAAGCGGAATCTCCTCCACTTCTGGTATCAGAAGGGAGGTGTCATCTCCGCAGTACACGTAATTCAGGTTGTTTGCATTTAAAAAATCGGAGAAACTGTTGTTTTCAGAGGTCTGTGTAAACAGAGAGGGGGTCTCCGTCCAGTCCACTCTTGCACGTAGGAGGGATGTTTTGACACTTATGTTATCATAGGGTCACCGATATGCTCTTTTCAATCCTTTGGCTATTGGTTTGCTTGTCTCCCTGGAACTGGTTAAACATTTTATCTCCGGCCTGTCAAATATTCACACATACATATTTTGTACATATACTTGTTGTATTATTAGTAATAAATATTCTATATTCTTTCTTCAATTTGTATTTTCTGTTTTTCAGCGCCAGTAGTCCGTTGATTAATAGCAATTATTGTTTATCAGATAATTGAATTTAATGAGGCTACTGGCGTACGTTGTTTTTGGATTATGTGTTTGTATAATAAATCAAAAGTGTCCGCTTACACTGTCTAACATTTTGGAACGCCTCTTTCTGTTAAGAATGATTATTATCACGTGCATTTTGTTCTTTAGACTGTAAAGCACGTTATAACTTTCTCACATATCATCTGTTTAGCTTCATATAAACATTTTGTTATAACAAAAAATCCCACACACCCCTCCAAATAAATCTATTTTTAGATATTTTAATTACTACTTATCTGTTATATCTTATTGTAGACAATGCATTTATTTGAACGATACTGCTGTGCCAGTTTGTTGTATTTTTCAACTGCACGCTGTGTGACAGATGTTTATGTCTCGATGGACTTTGTTTACTGAGAGGATGTGGAGAAAAGAGTAGATTAATTGATAAAAAGACATTTTTATTCCTTTGAATGCTGATAAGACATTAGCAGTGTATGATTGACTTTTAATTTGTCTGCGTTGATTAGACACTATCAGTTTATAATTGACTTATTACTTTAGCGTAGTTCAAATTAGACTTAATGTTTGTTTATGAATCTAACTTTAAATTTAAAGATTATATTTTGGTTATACAAAATCTGGGATGTCGCAGATCCTTTAGGGGGCGGTTCATGGAGACACTAAACGGACTTGGAACTGTCCCCCTCTAGCACATATCTCTACCCTACCGGCTCTTTAGTGGAGGGTATCAAATAATTTCCTAGGGTTCATATACGTATACTTTTTTGTATTTATAATTTGCATTGTCTGTTTTTCAGCGCCAGTAGTCCGTTTATTAAATACTGTTTAAACTCGCCAAAATTTATTAAACTGGACATGTACATGCAAATGACTGTTTAAACTCGCCAAAATTTATTAAACTAGACATGTACATGCAAATGCATATATAAATTCATTTTTTATATCGCGATGACAGTGGGGGCATATCGATGTATTGTTGCCACAGAGATTTCTACTTACGTAACTTCGATAATATGAAAATGTGTTGTCGTTAGAAATATACATATATAAGTAAAAAGTCCTTAATATCTATGCACACTTACAGAAAAATTGTGAAAACGCATGCGAAAGAATATCTCAAGAATATTTTGTGGGAAAATATGAATGCATACTAAAAATCCAATGTATTAGAAAAATTGAAATATCGCAGAGAGTGTCCACAATGCACTTGCACTGCACTATTATTAAAATAGTAGAATAGAATGATATAAAAATGGATTTAAATTATACATATTATGTAACTGTTATATACAAATATTAATATTTATTTAACAACAAACCAGAGTATTCTAATGTGTATCATTACAATATAATAGGCATTAGGGTCAGGTTAAACTCCTTATCATTTATTCATCATCCACGCACAAATTTGTCTCCGAAAAAAATATATCTATGTACCTTAACCTCACTTTTAGGTATAGAGATGTGATCTTTTTTTCTGTGACAAGTGCTTGTGACTATCCACAAGAACTGCGATCATCCGATGTTCAGTACTTCAGTACTTTGATTTTACTTAAAATGCAATTTATATTTGTTGATCAAAGCAATATCAATGATAAGTGTAATACATGTAGTATATGAAAATTGATAAAAAGTTGATACATTGTAAACCATGACTACTTTATCTCACACTTTATACTCTATCTGATATATAGATATAGGTAGTTGTGGTGTGAGTGCCAATGAGACAACTCTCCATCCAAATAACAATTTATAAAAGTAAACCATTATAGGTCAATGTACGGCCTTCAACGCGGAGCTTTGGCTCACACCGAACAACAAGCTATAAAGGGCCCTAAAATTACAAGTGTAAAACCATTTGACATATTCACCATTTCCTTTCTCAATTTTATATGTACTTGAACTTAATCAGAAAGGAATAATAAGGGAAAGCTTGAAGATATAACATGGCTCATGCTACTGGGCAAGTCAGAAGTCACTTTCAACAATAAACACCTCACTTTCAACAATAAACACCTTACTTTCCCACCCTATCAAATGCAACATTAAGGATGTCTAGTTGCCCATGCTTTCAAAAAAGTGGCTTTCGTCATTGGGAATATCCGTTTTAATTTTTATAACAAGTTTATAAAATTACATTTATTTTTAGAGAACCCATATGAAAGCTTTGACTTTGAAGAATATTGATGGGGTAAATCATTTTGAAGAAAATGTATGCAAACATTTTGAAAAAAAATCAACTATGACTAAAATCCATAATCTATGATATTAATTGCATGGATCAACTACATGTAGCTGGAGAATACTTAACCCGAAAGCAATAAAATGCTTCGCCGAGCGCAGCCTGATACGACCGCAGAGGTCATACCCTGAATAGTTGATGCAAGTTTAGTCACAATATTCAAGTCTAATACTGTATAAATTTGGATTGAACATAATACAGGGTTCTGACGCAAAATAAATGTGGTAAAAGATCTTTAAAATTTGAAATGGGTTGGAATATTTGTGTTTATTTTCAATTGAAGATTTCTTGATAATGCGTAATACTGTGCAATTGATGAGTTCTTGCAATTGTGCAATATTGTGCAATTGAAGATTTTTTTTGCTATTGCGCAATACTGTGCAATTAAAGATTTTTGCTATTGTGCTACTGCGCAATTGAAGATTTCTTCCTATTGGGCAATGCTGTACTAAATCGCAATACTATGCAATTGGTGATTTCCTGCTATTGCACAATACTTCATATAATTTAAACACAATGTGTGTTGGGTATTTCCTGCTATATCGATATGTTTTGTTTTTATATATGAATCAGAATGAATCAATGGAAAAATGGAAAACGTTTTAGAAAAAAAATCAAAACAAAATCTAAACGTTCACAATCTATATCAACAGATCAAACTTTCACTGGAAAAGAAAAAAATACGAAAACGCCGCCATTCGACGTTCACAAAAAGTCATCTTTTAAAAATGAGCAAAACAAATATGTTACAAACATCCATTTAAAAAAAAATAGTGTGCTTGTTCTAATGTCAAATTGTTCTAAATATTTGAAAAAATAAAACAAGACATCTGTTATTCGATTTTTTTTATGATGTTAATTTAAGCATGGATGCAATTTGGGTAGTCCTCATCACGGAATCATGGGTCGATTCAATCCCGTTTTCTATGACTCAATATGGATTAAAAATCAAATTGGTGTACCTATATCATAAAGAAGGATACGGCTACAAAATAAACACAGAGTTGAGTTTTTTGTCTTGATCACAAAAAAACGTACGTAAAAAAAGTTTCAAAATAGGTACAATTTGGGTACCGTCACGTTATATATATATATATATGTGATGTTATCTAACTAAATAATTCAAAATTTGGTGACTATGTTGAACGCTTCTATCCCGTCAAACATGTGATTAGATACAAAAGATACAACTAAATCTGCATAATTTCTTG